>NC_137797.1:69229846-69824846 GCF_963383645.1 Muscardinus avellanarius | reverse complement strand
CGCATGCGGCTGGCTTTGAACCTGCATGATCCTCCTGTCTCTGCCTCCCAAGCGCGGGGATTACAAGCGTGCGCCACCACGCCCGGCCCACTGCTGCATTTAAATTAGGCACCTGCGCCAGGCATGGTAGCACATGCCTGTAATAATCCCAGCGCTTGGGAGTCTGAGACAGGAGGATCGCACAGGTTCAAAGTCAGCCTCAGCTACTGAGTGAGGCTCTCAGCAACTTAGTGAGACCCTGTTTCCAAATAAAGCATATTAAAAAATAGGTCTGGGAGTAGAGCCTGCAGGTAGAAAAGCCCCTGGGTTCCACCCCCAGAACCACACACACTCAAATAAATTAGGCACCTGCTTACCTCCTACAGAGCGGCCACTCACAATGGCCACAAAGAGGAGCAGGAGATTGGGGCAGACAGGAAGCTGCAGGGTCCAGCCTTCACTCTTCACTACTTGCGTAGGTGATCTCACCCAGCCTGACAGTGACCAAATTAAGTCTCCAATGGGACTCATCTGGAAACTTTATTTTTCAGTACGAGGATTAAGTCTAGGGGTGCTCTACCAATGAACTATACTCCCAGCATTTTAAAATTTTTATTTTGAGACAAGTTCTTTCTTGATAGATTGCCCAGGCTGGCATCAAACTTGTGATTCTCCTGCTGCAGCCTTCCAAATAGCTGGGATTGTAGGTGGACCCCACTGTGCTCAGCTATCTGGGAATTTAGATTCACTTATCTAACTGCCTACTAATTGCGCATATCATCTCATACTGGACATGCTGAAACCCATCTCCCAGTCTCCACCCCCGACCTGTTGCCCTGGTGTGCAGTCTTCGGTGCCGTGTACCCCAACAGTGCAGCTTCAGACACGCAGGTTTTGCTGTCGCCCTGGCCTTCTCGCTTTCTCTTTTATCTCACATTTACTTTTTCAGAAAATCCTGTTGGCTCTACATACCAGTATGACTAGAATCCTCCCTCTTCTCCCCACTATCATCTGGTCCCTGGGGCTTTAGGATGCCCCTCCTGCAAGCTGGTCCCATCCTCCCTGTTCTGGGCTCCAGGCGGTGCCTCCCCTGAAACTGCCTGCTGGAATTTCTACTTGTCCTCCCTACTTTTCAGTCTTGGCCTCAGGATGCAGATTTGCCATTCTATCTGTTGAAAATAATAACCACTGATAATATGAGATCCAGGTAATTTACACATGGTATTAGGTAGGGTTAAGAGCACTCTCTGGTTGGGTACGGGTCGCACACCTGTAATCCTTTCAGTACTTGGGAGTCTGAGATACTAGGATTGCAGGTTCAAAGCCAGCTTCCACAATTTAGCAAGACCCTCAGCAAGTACTGAGGCCCTGTTTCCTTCCTTCCTTCCTTCCTCCCTCCCTCCCTCCCTCCCTCCCTTCCTCCTTCTTCTTTCTCTCTTTCTTTCTTTCTTTCTTTCTTTTTCTTTCTCTTTCTTCTTTTTTTTTGTACTTGGGATTGAGCCCAGAGGCATTCTACCTCCAAGTTACACTTGCAGCTCCATTTTATTTCTTATTTGGAAACAGGGTCTCACTAATATGCCAAGAGCCTCACTAAATTGCTAAGACTGGCTTTGAACCTATGATCCTCCTGTCTCAGACTCCCAAGTACTGGGATTACAAGAGTGTGCCACCAGGTCTGATATTTGAGACCCTGTTTCAAAAATAAAAAATAAAAAGGGCTAGGGATGTAGTTTGGAGGCAGAATGTTCCCGGATTCAAACCCCATACCCTTGACCAAAATAAAGAACATGTTCTTTAGACAGACTGTTGAGTTCCTAATCTCAGGTTTGATATTTACAAATACCAGACAAATGGTTTAACTTCCTAGTTTCAATTTTCTCATCTGCAAAAATGGAAACTACGAACTTAACACATGTAAGAACATTGCAGAGATGCCTAGCACGTACCACATGCTCAGAAAGTGCTAAGCACTATAACAATTTGCTTACACTATCATAATTGTTTTCCAATGTAGTGTAGCAGTTAAGAATTTACGTTCACTTCTCAGTTTTACAATTTCCTAGTTGTGAGAAACTTGGGCAACGGCCCACCTTCTATCCTTCAGCTACCATTTTTGTTTTTGTTTTTGTTTTTTTGTTTTTGGTGGCACTGGGGTTCCTGGAAGCCCTTCTACCTCCGGGTTACACTCCCAGACCTATTTCTGTATATATTTTTATTTGGAAACAGGGTCTCTTAAGCCAGCGTGGCTGGCTTTGAACCTGTGCGATCCTCCTATCTCTGCCTCCCAAGCGCGGGGATTACAAGCGTGCGCCACCACGCCCGGCTCAGCTACCATATTTGAAACTGGGCTAGTATTATAGTAAATTGGGTGAGTCCAATAAATGTTAACTATTATTCAATACTTTTTTTTTTTTTTTTTGGCAGGTCTGGGGATGAAACCCAGGGGCATTCGACCTCTGAGCTATACCTCCTGCCCTATTTTTTATTCTTTATTTTGAAACAGGGTCTCACTGAGTTGCAGAGGGCCTCACTAAGTAGCTAAGGCTGTCTGCGAACCCCAATCCTCTGGTCTCAGCCTCCTGAATGCTGGGATTACAAGCGTGTGCAATCACACCTGGCTTCCTTTCCATCCAGATCCTAGAAACTAGATTGCACACAAGCTACACCCCAGCCTTATTTATTTATTTATTTGTTTATTTTGAAGCAAGGTCTCACTAAGTTGCAGAGAGCCTTGCTAAATTGCTGAAGCTGAGGCTGGCTTCAAATTTGCAATCCTCTTGTCTCAGCCCCTCAAGTACTGAGATTACAGGTGTGCCCCACCATGCCTGGTTTGACTTTTGTTTGTTTGTTTGTTTGTTTGTTTGTTTGGTACTGGGGATTAAGCCTGGGGCATTCTACCTCTGAGCCATACCCCCAGCCTTTTTTTAATTATTAATTTTAAAACAGGGTCTCACTAAGTTGTAGAAGGGCTCACTAAATTGCTGAGGCTGGCTGGGAACCTGCAACCCTGCTGTCTCGGCTCACAAGTACTGGGATTATAAGCATGCGCCACTATGCTCAGCTTGACTCACGTTTCCTATATATCCTTTTTTCTTTTTTCGTGGCACTAGAGATTGAACCCAGGGCCTTGCATATGCTGTATGTTCTAACATTAAGGTATATCTCCATCCTCTCTTTCCTTAATTGCCAGGTAGTAAGTACATGCAGGAAGAAAAGAAGAAATAGCTCACTGCACACACACATACACACAAACACATGAGTGTGCACGCGCACACACACTCACACAACTGCTCTATGGTAGTATCTTGTTTTCACGAATATGATCTGCTCCCCACCCAGAATGAAAACCCCTAACAAGAAAAGCTTTATCTGAATTGTTGACCCTAGAGTGCTTAGTGTATATTTTTGCTATGTCAGAAGATGCAAAGTAGCCTTGGGTCACAGAAACACCAGTCTGAGTACCAGGACTTCAATCAAAATGGAATACATGTAATTATTCCTCAGAAGACCTCCGCCTTGGAGCCCCCAGGTGAGGGGAGGAGAGCTACATGTATATGAGCAACTGAGGACCAGCCTTCCTTCTACTTTGGGAACAAGAAATCAGGAGGGGGATGAGGCTACAGTCCCTGTCCAGAGGCGCCAGGGTCTGGGCCAGGAAGGCTTCAGGGCCGCGTTTTCTCTCCCCTCGTCCAGCCCGGGTTATTCTGCAGGTTTCGGTTTCCAATTACAGCGGGGGGGGGGGGGGGGGTGTCTCACCGCTACAGTGAGGTTAGAAGGCACCAGGGGCTCCCTTGGCCTTGCCCGGTGCCTATGCCCACGGAGCACACATTGGGTCCATTATTACGACTATTATTAATAATAATATTGTGATTAATATTTATGAAGTGCTCGCGCTCGGCTCGAAGGGGCCCTCCCACCACGCCCCCACCCTCCCGGCGACTCCCGGGGAGTCCCACCAGTCCTCTCAGGGCAGGGTCCTTCGGGAGGATGGTGACAGGTCGCCCTGGCCGCTCGGCCGGGCCCAGCCACGGGGGACCCAGGCGTCCCGACGCCCCAGCGGGGAGGAATCCGCTCCCGGGCGCCCCGGGGCTTTGCGCACCGAAGCCCAGCGGTGGTCCGCGGCGCACCCGGCTCCCGGACGACCCGGGGGGCCAGGCCAGGCCCCCGCCCGCCCCCCGCCCCCGGCCCCCCCCCCCGGCCCCGGCCCCTCCCGCTGCAGCCCGCCCCGCCCGCGGCGGCCGAGGGCGCGGCCGGGGTCTGCGGCCCCCGGGGGGCAGCGCGCGCCGTCGGGCCCCCCGAGCTCCCCGCGCCCCGGCCCGCCACCCGCCGCCTGGCCCCGCGGCTTTTTCTCTCTTTATCATAAATATATAAATTATGCTAATTACGGGCATTGCATATTAACCAAACCCGAAACCTCCCCTGCCCGGCCCCCTCCCCCTCGGTGCAAACCCCTCCCCGCCCCGGACCCCGCCACTTACCGGAGCCCGAGCCCGAGCCGCCTTCGCCCGGTGCCCGGCGCCCACCGATTACAGATTCATCTCACAGCCCGGGCCGGGGGACCCGGACGGGCCGGGGCGGCCGCCGCCCGCAGACAAAGAAGCCAGCGCGGCGGGGCGGGCTGGGCTGGGCCGGAGCCGGCCGCCCCGGGCCCCAGGCCCCAGCCCCAGCCCCGGCCCTGCAGCGCCGAGGGTCGCGGGCTGCGCGGGCGGAGGGCGCCGGCGGCGGGAAGGGGCTGGGGGAGCGGTCAGGTATATATTTTCCTGCTTTCCCCTCTTGCAACGGCCCCCCCTCTCCCTCCCCCCCTTTTTCCCTCCTTCTGCTACTTGGATTTTTTTAGCTGCTGCGTCATGAGCATAATTTATGCAAAGAGCTTGCCGCATGCTGCACCGCCCGCGCCAGCCGCCGGGGGCGGGCGGGGAGGCGGGGAGGGGGCCGCGGGCCTCCCCCGCGGGACGGGGCGGTGGGGCTGGTCGCCGCGTCCCCTCGGAGGCGCAGCCTCAGGTGGTTTCATTTTGGAAGGTGTGAGCGGGGAGCAGGAGCGTGGGAGTTGGGGTTGGGCCCGGGCCACCTTCCCTCGGCCCAGCGTGGGCAGTGGCGGCGGTGGCTCCGGCCGCCGCCTGTCCCCTCTCGGCCGTCAGCGCCCTCCCGAGCGTCACTCAAGTTCAGGTCTCCCCAGGCCCACAGGAGCGGGAACTCAGCGTGGCCCGGCTCCGCGGTGCCGCAGCTCAGGCCCTGCGCCCAGCCTTCCCCGGGGGCGGCTGGGGGTGTGCGGTCCTAAGACAGCAGCTGCCTGGCCTTCCTGTCCCACTAGAGAACGGCATGTGAAAAGAAAGAATGGAGAAAAATGACGTTCTGCTTTGGTGGCAGTGGTGGTGGGGAGTGTTTATCTTTTTTTAGGGGGGTGGTCCCGGGGACTTAACTCACCCTGAGCACCCTCTGAGATACATTCCCAGCCCCTTTTTAATTTTTTCTTTTAGAAACAGGGTCTCGCTAAGTTGCTGAAGGCCTCAATAAGTTGCTGAGGCTAGCCTCAAACCTGAGACCCTCCTCTTTTCTCACTCTTCCAAGTACTGGGATCACAGGTGTGTGCTGCTAGCCGCTGTGGCTTTTGAAGGACGAGAAGGGCTAAGAAAAGGTGGCATTGGGGGCTGAGGAAAAGCAGACTGCAGAAATAGTGGGCAAATGGAAGAGGATAACCAAAGAAAAAGCAAGAATGAGGACAGAAGAACTGGGGAGGAGGGAGGTCAGGCAAATCCAGTGAATGTGGATTCCTGACGAGGCAGCAGCTGCCAGCCCAGGGGTCCCTCTTATCCCCAACCCCTACGCCCACATAGGGTAGTCAAAGGCACTCTAAGGAGAGAGGAGGTCACTCTCTCAGACTCTCTCCCTCTTTGGGAAGGTCAGGCCTCAGGGGAGGGTGGCCCAGGTGGCTGCCGGCCAGGACACATGCTTTTCGGTTACCTGGCACTTGCCCACTGGTAGGTTCTGCCCATAGAAGCTTGCCTCCAGAGACCTGTCATTCCTTACCTGGCCACCAGAGCTCCTGAAGTGGCCGATGGCTTAGAAGTCAGAAGGCTTGGAATTTAGTCCCAGCTCTCCCAATAGCAGGACAGGCAAGTGATTTATCATCATTTCTAATACAAGGAGAGTAGAGACCTGCAACCTCCTGCCTGTACTTCCAGGTACTGGAAACTTGAGACTGGAAGATCATATGAACCCAGGAGTTCCAGGTCAGCCTGGGCAACACAGTGAGACCTTGTCTCATTAAAAAAAAAAAAAAAAGGTGGGGTTAATTAAAATAACTACAGAGTTAAGTATAATTGTGAGCCTGTATGTTAAAAAAGAGCACTATGAGCTGGGCGTGGTGGTGCATGCTTGTAATCCCTGTGCTTGGGAGGCTGAGACAGGAGGATTGCACAGGTTCAAAACCAGCCTCAGCTAATTAGTGAGGCTCAGCAACTTAGTGAGAACCTGTTTCCAAATAAAGTATAAAATAGATCTGGGAGTATAGCCCAGAGGTAGAAAAGCCCCTGGGTTCCACCCCCAGTACCACCAAAAAAAAAAAAAAAAAAAAAAAAAGAGCACTGTGTGTGTGTGATGCTGAGGAGGGAACCCAGGGGACTTCTACCTCTGAGCTACACCCCCCACACTTTTAATTTTTTATTATGAAACAGAGTCTCATTAAGTTGCGGAGGGCCTCACTAAATAGATTAGACTGGTGGCGAACCTGAAATCACCTGTTTCAGCCTCTCAAGTACTAAGATTACAAGTGTGCATCACCACACTTGGCTAAAAAAGAGCACTTTAAAAATTGCTCTAGCCGGGCGCGGTGATGCACACTTGTAATCCCTGCAGTTGGGAGGCTGAGACAGGAGGATTGCACAAGTTCAAAGCCAGCCTCAGCTACTTTAGTGAGGCTCTCAGCAATTTAGTGAAACCCTGTTAGCCGGGCGTGGTGGCGCACGCTTGTAATCCCCGCACTTGGGAGGCAGAGACAGGAGGATCGCGTAGGTTCGAAGCCAGCTGTGCTGGTTTAGGAGACCCTGTTTCCAAATAAAAATATAAAATAGGTCTGGGAGTGTAGCCCGGAGGTTCAAGGACTTCCAGGAACCCCAGTACCACCAAAAAGAAAGAAAGAAAGAAAGAAAGAAAGAAACCCTGTTTCCAAATAAAGTATAAAATAGGTCTAGGGGTATAGCCCGGAGGTAGAAAATCCACTGGGTTCCACCCACAATAAATAAATAAATAAATAAATAAATAAATAAATAAATATTGCTCTATATGGCCGGGCGTGGTGGTGCATGCTTGTAATCCCCACGCTTGGGAGGCAGAGACAGGAGGACCCTGTTTCCAAAAATAAAAAAGTATAAAATAGGTCTGGGAGTGTAGCCCGGAAGTAGAAGGGCTTCCAGGAACCCCAGTACCACCCCCCCAAAAGAAAAAAATTGCTCTATATGATGCTGGGTGTAGTGGCCCACGCTTGTAATCCCCGTGCTTGGGAGGCGGAGACAGGACAATCGTGTTGGTTCGAAGCCAGCCACGCTGGCTTAAGAGACCCTGTTTCCAAATAAAAATATAAAAAAGTAGGCCGGGCGTGGTGGCGCATGCTTGTAATCCCCGCGCTTGGGAGGCAGAGACAGGAGGATTGCGCAGGTTTGAAGCCAGCCGCGCACGCTGGCTTAGGAGACCCTGTTTCCAAATAAAAATGCAAAAATAGGTCTGGGAGTGTAGCCCGGAGGTAGAAGGGCTTCCAGGAACCCCAGTACCACCAAAAAAAAAAAAAAAAATATATATATATATATACACACACACACACACTCACATAGTAGGGTCTAGGAGTGTAGCCCAGAGGTAGAAGGGTTTCTAGGAACCCCAGTACTACACACACACAAGACAAATTGCTCTATATGATCATAATGAGGTAGGTTAGAAGAGATCGAATAAATAAGTAGAAAACATAACTTTAAACTGGGTGTGGTAGTGCACATCGTGATTCCAGTACTTGGGAGGTTGAGGCTGAAGAATGCAGGTTTGAGAATAGCCTTAGCAAATTTAGTGAGACCCTGTTTCAAAACAAAAAAAATAAAAAGGGCTGGGGTATATCTCAGAGGTGGATAGCCCTGCGTTCAACTCCAGTAAAACACACACACACACACATGCACACATACTCAACAAAAATGAAAGCAGCAACAACAGTAACAGCCACTCAGCTTTAACATAGAAGCTGCTGCTACAGTTCCTCATACCTTTACCCCCAAGCCAGTTCTTCCTCTCAGGTCTGTCTCTCCTACATTCCTGGGAAATCTGTAAATCTTGTTTTTTGTGGTACTGGGGATAGAACTCAGGGTCCTTCTATCTCTGGGCTACCCCCCCAGCCCTATTTAATTTTTATTTGAAAAAAGGGTCTCACTAAGTTTCTGAGGCTGGCTTTGAACCTTCAATCCTCCTGTCTCAGCCTCCCAAGTACTGGGATTACAGGTGTGCACCACCATGACTTGCTAGAAATCTATGAGAGAGAGAGAGAGAGAGAGAGAGAGAGAGAGAATGTGTGTGTGTGTGTGTGTGTGTGTGTGTGTGTGTGTGTGAGTGTGGTGTTGAAAATTGAATCCAGGGGCATTCGAACTCTAAGTATACCCCCAATCTTATATTTTGTTCTTTTCTTTTTTTTATTTTTTTGCTGTACTAGGGATAGAATTCTCCCTCTGAGCTACACCCCCAGACCTACTTTTTTTTGTGTGTGTGTGTGGTACTGGGGGTAGAACTCAGAGGCTTTCTGCCTCTGGGCTATACTCCCAGACCTATTTTATATTTTATTTGGAAACAGGGTCTCAGTTGTTGAGAGCCTAAGTAGCTGAGGCTGGCTCCAAACCTGTGCAATCCTCCTGTCTCAGCCTCCCAAGCACAGGGATTACAAGCGTGTGCCACCACACCAGGCTCCAGACCTACTTTTTATTCTTTATTTTGAAACACGGTCTGAGTTCAAAGGGCCTCACTAAGTAGACGAGGCTGTCTTGCAAACTGCGTTTCTCCTGTCTCAGCCTTCCAAATGCTGGGATTACAAGTATGCGCCACCATGCCCAGCTGTTTTTGATTATTTTGAAATAAGGTCTCAGTAAGTTGTGGAGGGCCTCACTGAGTAGCTGAGGCTGTCTGGGTACCTGAAATCCTTCTGTCTCAGCCTCCTTAAGTACAGGGATTACAAGGGCGTTCTACCACCCCTGGCTTTTAAATCTTAAAGTTAACTAAAAACAGCTAAATTACCCTGTGCACTGTTAACAAGACAAATATGATATCTTGAGAAACTTATAATTTAGGGAACTTCAAGCTTATGTATTGGTCAGATGATGGAGACTGGTCAGCCTAAGGATCGGGTAGATGACCAGGCCACCGGAAATGGGCTTGTTACCACCAGACTGATGTCATCCTAAGTCTATGTGACTTGGTTTGATGTTACATGTAGATCAAAGGCTCTGGATAACATGGATATCAGGGATAGTTTAAAGGAAAACCTAGGAACTGGGTTCAGGAAGCCATGTCCAAATGAGAATTTCAGTTTTCTTTGAGAAAAGGAAACCTTTAACTTACATTGTTTACACATCTGCTTTGTTTAAATATTTGGATAGCATATGCTACTTTTTGTTTCTTGTATGTGTTTGTGTATGGTACTAGGGATTGAACCAAGGAGGGTTCTACTGTTCAGCTATACCTGCATCTTTATTTTTGTTTTTTACTTTGAAACAGGGTCTTGCTAACTTGCTGAGGCTGGTTGAACCTGCAATCCTCCTGTCTCAGTATCCCAAGTTCTGGGATGACAGGAATGTGCCATTGTGCCAGGCTCCTCTTTTTTGTTTGTTTGTTTGTTTTTGTGGGTCTGGGGATGGAACCCAGGGGCATTCTACCTCCGAGCTACACCCACCCCCTGCCCTATTTTTTTTATTCCTTATTTTGAAACAGGGTCTCACTGAGTTGCAGAGGGCCTCACTAAGTAGCTGAGGCTGTCCGCAAATCGCGATCCTCCGGTCTCAGCCTCCCGAATGCTGGGATTACAAGCGTGCGCCACCACGCCCAGCCATAAGGCTCCTCTTTTTGATTTGGGTATAACATGCATACACTGAAGTACACAAATAAATTTTTTGTTGTTTAACTTAAAAATATATGTAACAGCTGAGCATGGTGGCTCACTCTTGTAATCCCAGTACTTGGGAGGCTAATATAGGAGGATGGAAGATTCTTAGCCAGCCTCAGCCACCTAATGAGGCCCTCTGCAATTTAGTGAGACCTTGTTTTAAAATAAAATGATGCTGGGTGCGCATGGTGACACATGCTTGTAATCCCAGAGTTTAGGAGGCTGAAACAGGAGAATCGCACAGGTTCGAAGCCAGCCTCAGATACTTAGTGAGGCTCTCAGCAATTTAGTGAGACCCTGTTTCCAAATAAAATATAAAATAGGTCTGGGAGAATAGCCCAGAGGTAGGAAAGCCCCTGGGTTCCACCCCCAGCACCACCAAAAGAAAGAAAGAAAGAAAGAAAGAAAGAAAGAAAGAAAGAAAGAAAGAAAGAAAGGAAGGAAGGAAGGAAGAAAGAAAGGAAGAAAGAAAGAAAGAAAGAAAGAGAAAAGAATAAAAAAATAGGGCTGGGGTGTAGCTCTGGAGGTAGAACACACACACACACGTACACACGCGTGCACACACTCCAGAGCAATGTATCAAGGCTCTCAGAAACCGAGTGAGACTCTGTTTCCAAGTAAGAAATAAAATCAGGCTGGGGGCATAGCTTGGAGGTGGAATGCCAGAACGCCTCTGGGTTGAATCCTCAATAACAACAAAGGCGTTTCTGTGGTGTTGGGAATGTGGTAGTGGGTATACTAGACAAGCTTTCTATCAGTGAGCTTTCCTCAGCCCTTAAGATATATTTTTATTTTTAACTTATACATAATAATTATTCATGTTTATTTTATTTATTGGGTAGAGTATGATATTTCAATTCAATCATACCATGTGTAAGAGTACCATGTAAAATCAACAGATCATCAGGGTAATTAGCACATCATTCACACCAGACATTGATCATTTTCTTGTAAATTACACAAATCTTTTTCTATCTTACCTTCTTTGTCTAGAGCTAGAGATCAAACTCACAGCCTCGTGTATGCTAGGCAAGCACTCTACCACTGAGCTACATCCCCACCCCTAAAGTACGAAGCTCTCAAGTATACACATTAACACGTTTTCATATACAACCATTCAACCACTACTCAAAATAAGACATACTTTCTAGCACCTGAGACAATTCCCTAGTGTACCAGTAGAGAAACTCTCAAAGTAACCATTATTCTGATATCTATCACCATAGAGTAGTTTTTTTGGTTCTTAAACTTAATTATATAAGTGGAATCAGGAATCAGACAGTACATATTCTTTTGTGCCTGGCTCTTGGTATTCCACATATGTTTTTGGGATTCATTCATGTTGTTGATTGTATTGCTTTTTAAAATCACTATGTTGTATTTCATTGCATAATTATGCCACAGTTTATTTATTCTGCTGTTGATGAGTATCTGCTCTGTTCCCTATTGGCTTTTTTTTTTTTTTTTTTTTTTTTTTTTGCGGGACTGGGGATGGAACCCAGGGGCATTCAACCTCTGAGCTACACCCCCTGCCCTATTTTTTATTCTTTATTTTGAAACCGGGTCTCACTGAATTGCTGAAGGCCTAAGTAGCTGAGGCTGTCCGCGAACCATGATCCTCCAGGTCTCAGCCTCCCAAATGCTGGGATCACAAGCATGCACCACCATGCCCGGCTCCCTATTGGCTTATTTATATAAAGCTGCTATGAACGCTTTTTACAAGTCTTTTGGTGGACATATACACTTATTACTTTTTTTTTTTTTTTTTTTTGCGGGTCTGGGGATGGAACCCAAGGGCATTTGACCTCTGAGCTATACCCCCAGCCCTATTTTTAATTCTTTATTTTGAAATAGGGTCTCACTAAAAGGGCCTCACTAAGTAGCTGAGGCTGTCCGCAAACCGCGATCCTCCTGTCTCAGCCTCCTGAATGCTGGAATTACAAGCATGTGCCACTATGCCTGGCCACTTGTTACTTTTGGGAAAATCTTGAGGAGTGGAATTGCTAAGTTTATGGTACATGTTTAGCATTTAGATACTGCTAAATAGCTTTTTAAAAAGTATTTGATGGAGCCGTGCGTGGTGGTGTGAGGCATAGGATACTCCTGTCTCAGCCTCCCAAATGCTAGGATTACAAGCGTGCACCACCACGCAGGCTCTAGGATAATTTAAGGGAAGAAGCCAGAGTTTGGGACAGCCTTGTATGTGACAGGAGTATGGCTGTGCTCCATGCAGAGGAGGATGTCACCTATTTAATTTTTTTTTGGGGGGGGGTACTGGGGTAGAACCCAGAGGCTTTCTACCTCCGGGCTATACTCCCAGACCTATTTTTTTTTTTTTTTTTGGTGGTACTGGGGTTCCTGGAAGCCCTTCTACCTCCGGGCTACATTCCCAGACCTATTTTTACATTTTTATTTGGAAACAGGGTCTCCTAAGCCAGCGCGCCGGGCTGGCTTCGAACCTGCGCGATCCTCCTGTTTCTGCCTCCCAAGCGCGGGGATTACAAGCGTGCGCCACCACGCCCGGCCTACTCCCAGACCTATTTTATATTTTATTTGAAAACAAGGTCTCACTAAGTTGCTGAGAGCCTAAGTAGCTGAGGCTGGCTTAGAACCTGTGCAATCCTCCTGTCTCAGCCTCCCAAGCACTGGGATTATAAGTGTGTGCCTCCATACATGGCTTTATTCTATTTAATTTTAAGAATGATATAAAATAATATTACTGGGTTATATCACTGTCTCTTACCGATCATCATACAGGCTTAAATGACTATGTGTGTGTGTGTGTGTGTGTGTGTGTGTGTGTGTGTGTGTGTGTGTGTGGTACTGGGTGTGGAACCCAGGGGTTTACTACCTCCAGGCTGTACTCCCAGACCTATTTTATGTTTTATTTGGAAACAAAGTCTCACTAAGTTGGTGAGAGCCTCACTAAGTAGCTAAGGCTGGCTTTGAACCTGTGTGATCCTCCTGTCTTAGCCCCCCAAGCAGTGGGATTACAAGCGTGCGCCACCACACCTGGTTGACAAATGTGGTTTATTAAAAAAAAAAAAAAAAAAGTTTGTGGCACCACGCGTGATGGTGCATGATTGTCCCAGCATTTGAGAGGCTGAGACAGGAGGATCATGGTTTGAGGAAAGCCTCAGCTACTTAGTGAGGCCCTTTGCAACTCAGTGAGACCCTGTTTCAAAATAAAGAAGAAAAAATAGGGCTGGGGGTGTTGCTTGGAGATAGAATGCCCCTGGGTTTCATCCTCAGTACCGTAAAAATAAATAAATAAATAAATAAATAAATAAATAAATAAATAAATAAATAAATATATTTATTTTTTGTGCAGCCAGGCATGGTGGTGCATGCTTGTAATCCTAGTACTTGGGAAGCTGAGACAGGAAGATTGCAAGTTCGCAGCCAGTCTTAGCTACCATGTGAAGCCTTCCACAAGTTAGTGAGAACCTGTTTCAAAATAAAGGATAAAAACTAGGGCTGGGCCATATCTCAGAGGTAGTATGCCCCTGGGTTCAATCCCAGTACCATACACACACAAAAAAAAAGTGTGTATTTTTCTTTTCTTTTTTTCCAGTTTTTGTGCAGCAACAAGGTGAGGAACATTTTAGCTCATACATTATTTACCAAACCTCACAGGCATAATCGGCTGTGTGCATATTCATCAGGCTATCATCCATTATTCATTAGAAGTTCACTTCAGCTGTTAAGAGAAAATGAGGCTGTTGGTTGAAATGCTGAGGAAATGTGGGCTTTTGTCCTCCTCCCTCCTTCCTCCCCTCTGACTAAGTCTGGAAATTTCCATTTAAAAAATTATATTATAGGGAAAAAATTATTCCTGACATGCAGATGTGTAGCTAGAGGAAAAGAAATCTCAGAGTAGAAAACAAATTGCAGAATTAACCACCAGTAAAATGGCTGGATAAAGACCCTCGACTCCTGCTTCCATCAACACTGTGCCCAGGATGTAGCAAAGGGCTCTCCCTTACGCAAAAGGGAAGCATCAGCAAATGTGGTAGAGTTATTGCGTGTATGGGTGTGTGGTACTGGAGATGGAACCCAGGGGCATTCTACCTCTGAGCTACACCCAGCTCGTGTGTGTGTGTGTGTGTGTGTGTGTGTGTGTGTGTGTTACTGAGGGTGGAACCCAGGGGCTTTTCTACTTCTGGGCTATACTCCCAGACCTGTTTTATTATTTTTTTTGGACACAGGGTCTCAGTAAGTTTCTGAGAGCCTCACTAAGTAGCTGAGGCTGGCTTTGAACCTGTGCCATCCTCCTGTCTCAGCCTCCCACGTGCTGGGACTACAAGCGTGCGTCACCACACCTGGCTTATTTTTTGTTTTGAAACAGGGTCTCACTAGGTTGCTGAGAATCTTGCTAATTTGCAGAGGCTCTCAAACCTCCAAGTTCCTACTATCTCAGCCTCCCAAGTACTGGGATTACAGGTGTGTGCCACCACGCCTGGCCTTTATTATCCATCATACCATCATATCCATATATCCTTATGGATATATCATATATCATATCATATATCATTTATCATATCCATCATACCTTTATTCGACCATCATACCAAGTCTATGAGGTACAAATAATTTTCAGAATGAAAAAACTGAGACTTACCAAAAACTGAGAAGATGAGAAAACTGAATCTCATAAGGGAAATGAGTTGTCCACGGCCAATAGCCTACAAGGGGAGGTAGGACAAGACCTAAGTCCCTCCCACAGCCCCTGTTTTTAGATTCTGTCTTCCTAAACCCTCTAGATGGTAAAAGTTGCTATTCTAAAACTACAGGCACTTTGCCCTGCTTTCCATGAACCATTGATCTTATCATGTCCTCTCTTTATATCTTTACTATTTCTGTGGAATATAAAAGCAATATACGAGCTGGGCATTTAGTGTGCACTTGTAATCCCCGCGCTTGGGAGGCTGAGACAGGAGGATCACAGGTTCAAGGATAGCCTCAGGAAGTAGTGAGACTCTCATAAGCCTAGTGAGACCCTGGTTTTTGTTTTTTGTTTTGTGGTACTAGGGCTGGAACCCAGGGGCATTCTACCTCTGAGCTACATCCACAGCCCTATTTATTATTATTATTATTATTATTATTATTATTATCATCATTTTTTTTTGGTGGTACTGGGGTTCCTGGAAGCCCTTCTACCTCTGGGCTACACTCCCAGACCTATTTTATACTTTTTTATTTTTTGAAACAGGGTCTCTTAAGCCAGCGGGGCTGGCTTCGAACCAGCGCGATCCTCCTGTCTCCACCTCCCAAGCACAGGGATTACAAGCGTGTGCCACCACGCCTGGCTTTTATTCTTTATTTTGAGACAGGGTCTCACTGAGTCACAAAGGGCCTAAGTAGCTGAGGCTGTCTGCAAACAGTGATCCTCTTGTCTTAGCCTCCGGAATGCTGGGATTACAAGCGTGAGCCACCACTCCCGGCTGAGACCCTGTTTTATTATTTTTTTAATTAAAAAAAAATTTTTTTTTAATTTTTTGGTGGTACTGGGGTTCCTGGAAGCCCTTCTACCTCCGGGCACACTCCCAGACCTATTTTATATATATATTTTTTTGGTGGTACTGGGGTTCCTGGAAGCCCTTCTACCTCCGGGCTACACTCCCAAACCTATTTTTGCATTTTTATTTGGAAACAGAGTCTCCTAAGCCAGCGCGCGGGGCTAGCTTCGAACCTGCGTGATCCTCCTGTCTCAGCCTCCCAAGCGCGGGGATTACAAGCGTGCGCCACCACGCCCGGCCTATTTTATATTTTTGAAACAGGGTCTCTTACGCCAGCACAGCTGGCTTCGAACCTGCACGATCCTCCTGTCTCTGCCTCCCAAGCGCAGGGATTACAAGTGTGCGCCACCAAGCCCGGCTAAGACCCTGTTTTATTTATTTTTTATTATGTATTTATTTATTTGGTGGTACTGGGGGTGAAACCCAGGGGATTTCTACCTCTGGGCTATGCTCCCAGACCTATTTTTTTATATTTTATTTGGAAACAGGGTCTCACTAAGTTGCTGAGAGCCTCACTAAGTAGCTGAGGCTGGCTTCGAACCTGTGCGATCCTCCTGTCTCAGCCTCCCAAGCACAGGGATTACAAGCATGCGCTACCATGCCCGGCTTGAGACCCTGTTTTTAAAAAATTTTAAAAATATTAGGACTGAGGGTGTAGCTTTGAAGTAGAATGCCTCTGCATTCAATCCCCAGCACCACAAAAATAAATACATATATTCATATATATATATATATATACACATACACACACACATACATCCATATATAAAAGCAATATAAGCTTGAAAGCATTAAATAATACAAAGTTTTGTAGAAAATAGTATACAAACATCCCAGTGTATAGACAGGCAGTGAACTGTCATGACTGCTAATCTCTATCCCCCAGGAAACAATGAGAGCCGTTATAATTGAATTGGACTCCTAAATCTGGGTTCTCATCTGGTCACCTCACTTACTAGCATAATGTTGGTAGACCTACATTCTTTTCTCTTTCTCTCTCTCTCTCTCTCTCTCTCTCTCTCTCTCTCTCTCTCTCTCTCTCTCTCTTTCTTTTGTGGTACTGAGGATTGAATCAAGGGGCTCTTGGCCAATGAGTTATACCCACAGCCCCCTCCTTTTAAAATTTTGATGCAGAATCTCACTAAATTGCCCAGGCTGGCCTTGAATTTGTAATCTTTTTGCCTCAGGTCTCAACTAGTTGAGATCATAGGCATGCACAATCTCACTCAGCCTGCAAATTGCATTCTTTAAGCTATACTTTCGCTATTTGTAAAAAAAAAACAAAAACAAGATAATATCTATTTGGGGTTTTCATAAGTGTTAAAAAAGATAATGTATATGAAATTCTTGTAATCCCCATGCTTGGGAGGCTGAGACAGGAGGATTGCACAGGTTCGAAGCCAGCCTCAGCTACTTAGTGAGGCTCTCAGCAACTTAGACCCTATTTCCAAATAAAACATAAAATAGATGTGGGAAAAAGCCTCTGGGTTCCACCCCCAGTACTACCAAATAAATAAATAAATAAATAAATAAATAAATAAATAAATAAATAAATAAATAAATATGAAGTCCAGGGGTCAGCACTGTCTTTCACCTTAAGGGTGGTTTTGGCTGGGTACAGTGGCTCTACCTGTAATCCCACTACTTGGGAGGCTGAGTCAGGAGGATCACAGGTCAAGGACAGCCTCTGCAAATACTGAGATTCTCAGCAATCTAGCGAGACTCTATTTAAAAGCAAAAAAACAAAAAAAAAAACAAAAAAAGTGGGGAAGAAGCCAGGCATGGTGGCGCACGCTTGTAATCCCAGCATTCAAGAGGCTGAGACCAGAGGATCGTGGTTTGCAGACAGCCTCAGCTACTTAGTGAGGCCCTCTGCAACTCAGTGAGACCCTGTTTCAAAATAAAGAATAAAAAATAGGGCTGGGGGTGTAGCTCAGAGGTAGAATGCCCCTGGGTACCATCCCTAGTACTGCAAAAAAACAAAAACAAAAATGGGAAGTATCTGGAGGTATAACTTGAAAATAGAATGTCCCTGGGTTCAGTCTCCACTACCAATGTAAATAAATAAATAAATAAAATAAAATAAAATAAAAGGAGTGGACTGTCTTTGAGGAACTGAGTGGGAGTCTAGGTTTTTCTCATGCGTCCCCAAAGCCTTCTGCTTAATCCTGCCTTTCCTTCTGTCCTGGGCCGCTGGGACCTGGGCTAGTCTCAGACTAGAATTCCTGGTTTAGTTTCTCTGGATGAAATGCAACTCTAGTCACAGTGGGATACAGGTGTGGATTCGCCCGTTGTGGCTGCACAAGATTGCTGTTGTTGGTGGTGGTTTTGTTTTGTTTTGTTTGGCAGTGTTGGGGATTGAATTCAGGAGTGAACACACACATACATACTGGGCAAGTACTATACTCACTACTGAGCCACACATCATAGCCCCACAAAGTTGGTGTTTACTGAAGGGCTGCGGAAAAACTAAAGAGAATTACAGTAAGAGAAAGCATTTACACCTTGGTTTAAATTTTCCCTATAATCCAAGTGAAAAATAATTAAGAAATACAACCTTTACTTGGGAGTATCAGGTCCCTCCACGGATATCCCCAGAATGTAAGAGGCTCCCATCCTCCATTCTGCTTCCGTCCCCAGCGACTTTTTCTTTTTTTTTTTTTCCTTTTTTTCCTCCCAAGAGCAGGGATTACAAGCGTGCGCCACCACGCCCGGCCTGCCCAGCGACTCTTTTTCAAGCCTCCATTCCTTTCTGGGGAGCCCAGGTGCTGCCTCCCTCTAGTCCCTCAGCTGTCCCTGGAAGGATATTTCCTCAAATATCATAGTCTAATTTAGATTCTGAATTAACACCACAGAGGATTAGAAAGTAGGTGTGTGTGTGTGTGTGTGTGTGTGTGTGTGTGTGTGTGTGTGCGCATGCACACGTATTGGAGGTGTGACAGGGAAATGGTACCCCAGCAGCCTTGTGGGAATGAGGAGCTGGTCACAAAGTCCCTTGAGCAAGTCTCCATCCCTCTAGTCTCCTGGCCAGACTGAGATACAGATGAGGCTCTATTCTTCTGAGTGCCCTGGGTAACCTTGCGAACATGCACACCTCAAAGAATAAAATCTCAATCCCTAAACCAGCAAATTTTTTTTTTTTTTTTCAGGTCTGGGGATGGAACCCAGGGGCATTCGACCTCCGAGCTACACCCCTTGCCCTGTTTTTTATTCTTTATTTTTGAAACAGGGTCTCACTAAGTTGCAGAGGGCCTTACTATGTAGCTGAGGCTGTCCACGAACTGCAATCCTCCTGTCTCAGCCTCCCGAATGCTGGAATTACAAGCATGCACCACCACGCCTGGCTTGTTTATTTATTGGCAGTACTGGGGTTCTTGGAAGCCCTCTAATTCTGGGCTACACTCCCAGACCTGTTTTTTATATTATTATTTGGAAACATGGTCTCTTAAGCCAGGGTGGCTGGCTTCGAACCTGCGCGATCCTCCTGTCTCTGCCTCCCAAGTGCAGGGATTACAAGTGTGTGCCACCATGCCCGGCTTTATTTATTTATTTATTTATTTATTTATTTATTTATTTAGGTGCTGGAGATGGAACCCAGGGGCATTCTATCTCCTCGCTACAGCCCCAGCCCTATTTTTTTTTTTTTTTAATGGTACTGGTGGTGGAATCCAGAGGCTCTTCTGCCTTCAGGCTATACTCCCAGACCTATTTTATATTTTATTTTGAAACAGGGTCTCACGGAGTTGCAGAGGACCTCACTGACCTCACTAAGTAGCTGAGGCTGTCTGTGAATCATGATCCTCGGGTCTCAGCCTCCCAAATGCTGGGATTACAAGCCTGCACCACCGCAACTGGCTAACAACTGATCTTTTTACCACTATAGATTAGTTTGTATTTTCTAGAATTTTATGTAAAGGGAATTCTATATGCAGTATGTATTTTTCTTTTTGCTTCAGCTCAGCCTCCTATGTAGCTAGAACTATGCCACCACCTTGCACAGCTCTATTATTATTTTTTTTTAATCTGGCTGTTTCGTTCAGCTCAGCTGAGATGATCCATGTTCTTTGTTGGGCCTATAGTTTACTTCCCATTATTGTGCAGCATTAAATTTGTTCATCCATTCAACCGTTGATGGAAATTTTCATTATTTCTAGCTTTTAGTTGTTACAAACGAAGGTGTTTGAGTGCCCATCTGCTTTCATTTCTCTGGGGAAAACACCTAGAAGTGAAATGGCTGGATGACATGCTATGTGTATGTTTAACTTTTTTTTTTTTTTTTTTTTTTGCGGGTCTGGGGATGGAACCCAGGGGCAGTGTACCTCCGAGCTACACCCCCAGCCCAATTTTTTATTCTTTATTTTGAAACAGGGTCTCATTAAGTTGCAAAGGGCCTCACTAAGTAGCTGAGGCTGTTGGCGAACTGCAATCCTCTGGTCTCAGCCTCCCAAATGCTGGGATTACAAGCGTGTACTACCACGCCCAGCTAACATTTTTTATTTTTTATACCTCTGTTCTATATCCTCATCCCTATTGTATTTTTACTTTAAAACAGGATTTCCACAAGGTTGATTAGAGTCTCACTACCTGCTGAGCTTTTCTTGAATCTGTGATCCTCCTGTCTCAGCCTCCCAAGTACTAGGATTAAAGATATGTGCCACCATGCCTGCCTGCCTTATTTATTTGTTTGTTTGTTTATTTATTTATTTATTTATTTATTTATTTATTGCGGTACTGGGGATGGACCCAGGGGCATTTAACCTCCGAGCTGTACCCCAGACCTATTTATTATTCTTTATTTTGAAACAGGGTCTCACTGAGTTGCAAAGGGCCTCAGGAAGTAGCTGCAGCTGTCCTTGAACGGCAATCCTCCTGTCTCAGCCTCCCAGATTATAAGCGTGAACCACCACGCCCGGCTTCTTATTTTGATTTTTTGAAAAGGTAAAGCCAGGCATGGTGGCATATGCCTGTAATCTCAGTAATTGGAAAGGGAGACAAGAGGATGAAAGGTTTGAGGCCAGTGTGCAATAATTTAGAGACTTTGTTTCTTTTTCTTTCATTTGCTTTTTTTTTTTCTTTTTTTCTTTTCTGGTACTAGGGATTGAACCCAGGGGCATTCTTAGCTTGAGCTATGACTCCAGACCTATTTTATTTTTATTTGGAAACAGGGTCTTACTAGGTTGATGAAAGTCTTACTACTTTTTTTTTTGGTGGCCCTGGGGCTGGAGCCCAGAGGCTTTCTACCTCCAGGCTATCCTCCCATACCTATTTTTTTTTTTCTATTTTATTTAGTCTCACTACTTTCTGAGGCTGTCCAACTTATGATCCCTGTTTCAGCCTCCCAAGTACTGTGATAACAAGCATGCACCACCACACCTAGCCAAGAGACCATTTCAAAAAATAAAATAAAATAAAAAGAGCTGGGAGTATAAATAGCTCAGTGGTAGAAGGCCCCTGGGCTCAACCCCCAGTACAACAAAATAATAAATTAGTTAATTAACTAAAAAATAGGGCTAGAGTGTAGCTCAGAGGAAGAACACTTCTGGGTTCAACCCAGATACCACATACACACTCACAAAGGTAAGCTTCATATGACTCCCAAAACAATTTTTTTTTCTTAAAGTATACAAAGGGCTTAGGATATAGCTTGGTGTTAGAAAACCTGCCTAATAAGTTTAAGGCCCTGGATTCTATCCCAGTGCTACAAAAAGAAAAAGAAAACAATAGAGAAAAGCCTCACTCTCACATTTGTCTTCCCACATGTTTTCTACCTGAGCCTATAACTACTTTCACAAGTATTCTGTGTATTCTTCCAGAATTTCTTTACTCACATCTTAATGAATATTCTTGGTTTTTATGCACCTTGACATAAGAAGCATACTAAGCACTTTGCTCTAAAACATTTTCTTTTCATTTAAAAATATTTTGGAGGCTGGGTGTGGTGGCACACACTTAATTCCAGCACTTGGGAGGCTGAGGCAGGAGGATCTCACAGGTTCAAAGCCAGCCTTAGCTACTTAGTGAGGCTCTCAGCAACTTAGTGAGACCCTGTTTCCAAATAAAGTATAAAATAGGTCTGGGAGTGTATCTCAGAGATAGAAAGCCCCTGCGTTCTATCCCCAGTGCCACAAAAAAAATTAAAAATTAAAAAAAAAATAGCCCAGCGTGGTGATACACACTTGTAATCCCAGCATTTGGGAGGCTGAGACTGGAGGATCATGGTTCACAGACAGCCTCAGCTACTTAGTGAGGCCGTTAGTGAAACTCTGTTTCAAAATATAGAATAAAATATAGGGCAGGGGTCATAGCTCGGAGGTAGAATGCCCCTGGGTTCCATCCCCAGTATCACACACACACAAAAATTATGGCTGGGGGTGTAGCTCAGGTAGAATGCCCATGGGTTACATTCCCAGTGCTGCAAAAAAAAAAAAAAAAATATATATATATATATATATATATATATATTTGGAAAACATTCTTTTTGTTACCATCACATAGTATTTGTTTATACTCAGATTTTTTTTGTGTGTGTATGGTACTGGGGTGGAACCCAAAGGCTTTCTACCTCTGGGCTACACTCCCAGACCTATTTTATATTTTATTTGGAAACAGGGTCTCACTAGGTTGCTGAGAGCCTCACTAAGTAGCTGAGGCTGGCTTTGAACCTGTGTGATCCTCCTGGATTACAAGCTGCGCCACCACGCCCGGCTCATACTAAGATTTCCTTTATCAGTTTCTCTTGGCCATATAGGTTACTTCTAGTCTTTTGCTATTAGAAACAATGCTGGATTGAACAGCCTTATACCTATCAGTGTTTTTCCTGATTGCAAATAAATCTGTAGGAGTCACTGCCAGAAGGGATAATGGTATGTTTGCAATTTTGATAAATATTGCCAAGTTCACCCTATAAGAGTTGTATCAATTTACACTTCCACCAGGAACAAATTAGTATGTCTGTTTATCTACAGCTCTGCAAACAGGGTAATGATAGCACATGGTTGGATTTTTGCCAATCTGATAACGATATCTGTGTGGTTTCAATTCACCACCTTATGATGACTGAGGCTGAACATCATTTCATATGTTAGGAGGCCATTTGTTTCTCCTTTTTGTGAACTATCTGTGATGTTATTTACTGTTTTCTCCTAACATTGGTTACATACTTTCTGATTTCTAGGAGTTCTTCATGTATGGGGATATTAGCTATTTATAGTATGAACTGCATAGTTTTCCAATTTATTTGTCGTGTGTACGCATGTTGCTGGGGAATGAACCCAGGCGCATTCTGCCTTGGAGCTACAGCTCAGCCTATTTTATTTTACTTTATTTTGGAAACGGGGTCTTGCTACATTGTTGGGAACCTCACTAAACTGGTGAGACTGGCCTTGAACCTGAGATCCTCCCGTCTCAGCCTCCGGAATCCTGGGATTACAGCTGTGTGCCACCATGCTCAACTGTTATTTGTCTTTTGACTTGATGGAGTTTTCAGCCCTGACATTTCTCCTGTTAATTCAAACTGGATGTTAATCCTGACAGGCTGGTTGTTTCTGCCTCCTAAGGAGATCAGGAATCCCACCACTTCTATCTCCCCGACGCTACTTCCCTGGCTAGTCTGCCATCATTCCTCACCACAATGACTCCAGTGAGTGCTAAGGGCCTTTCAGAACACCCCACTCTTGCCCCTTCTCCAGATCACTTTACATTCTGTTGCCTGGGGGATTTAAAAAGAATACATCATTGCCAGGTGCAGTGGTGCAAGCCTGTGATCCTCGCTACACTGGAGGCTGAGGCCGAAGGATCACAAATTCAAGGCCAGCCTGGGTAACCTAGTCTCAAAATAAAATTTAAAGTGTTGGGGATGTAGGGAGTGTGTGAAGCCCTGGAAGGTTTAATCTCCAGTACTGGAGGGGTGGGGACTGAAGGATCATGTCATTTTCCTGCTTAGACTCTTCAGTGCCCTTAGGACGGATTCCAGTAACTCCATATGGGACTGTTCATGGGTCCCCGCCCCCTATGCATGGTCTGGCTCCTGACCTCTGCAGCTTCATTTCTTACCAGTTCCCACCAATCCTAACCAGTATGCTCTGACCATACCAAACTGTTTTCTTTTTTCTTTTCTTTCTTTTTTTTTTTTTTTTTTTTTTTTTGTGGTACTGGGGATGGAACCCAGGGGCATTCTACCTCTGAGCTACAACCCAGTCCTCTTTTTTATTCTTGATTTTGAAACAGGGTTTCACTGAGTTGCAAAGGGCCTCACTAAGTAGCTGAGGCTGTCCCCGAACTGTGACCCTCCTGTCTCAGCCTCCCAAATGCTGGGCTTACAAGCGTGCACCGCCACACCCAGCTCTGAATTGTTTTCATGTCCTCTTCTCTGCACACTCTCTTATCTCTATGCCTTTGCAAAAATGATTACCTCTTCTGGGAACTCTCCTAACTTGTTTAACTTTCATTTATCCTTTAGATTTCATCTCAGGTACCTCTTCCACCTGGAAACTTTCCCTGGTCACAGCAGAAGAGACCGGATGCCTCACCTATGTGTTTAAAACCCCAGACTGGTGTAACTCAGAGGTAGAATGCTCCTGGCTTTAATTTGCAGTCACACACACACACACACACACACACACACACACACACACCACACACAACAACTCCCAGACTGTCCATATGTCAGCACTGACCACAGTATATAATTATCTTTACTTCTCTATCACATTAGATAGACGTTAAGTTCCAGGTTAGGAACTATGCCGACCTCTTTGCTATTGTTTCCCTAATATCTATGGTTAAAGCTTGACTCCTGTCCGAGAAAGTAGCCAGTTACTCCTTAATCCTACTTCCCAGAGCAAGCAGTGCCTGCAGCCCTTCCATTTCTGTTGTGAAGCTCATTTGGTCTGCCCGGGCTTTCCCAATGCCCAGGTATCAGGGTAATAACCAAAATCCTTCATACCCTGGAGAGAAGACTCTCACCAACATGAGAGCAGCTCGCAGGAGGAGGAATTAGTTTCAACAGGGTCCCAGGGTGCCAAGGGTTAACCTTAGAGAGGACCTGGGAAGGACCACACAGTAGGAATAGTTGCACTGTTAACCCTAGCAGGGCCTGACCAGATTTTACAAGCTGACGGTCAGCTCTGTCCACGTCTCCTCCCTCACCCCTTGGTTCTTTTCCTCCTCTAACACAGAATCTAGATTTAGAACTGGAGGTGATGTGAGGACTTTGTGTTCTCTTTGGTGGATGATGAAACAGACCCTTGGGAGGCAACAGATTAAAAAGGAGTGGCTTGTGAAGCCAAGTAAACCTGGGTTTGAATGCTGGCTCCACAACGAACCCGTCTGAAATACAGCTCCCTTTCTTGTCCCTTCTGAGTCTTCTGTACACACTAAGTGGATGTGTCTGGGGAAGTATTTGACTCATACATAGTAGGGAAAAAGTGGGAGCTCAATGAATGAGGATCAAGGTCAGTTAATTAGTAGCAGAATTAATACTATGACTTTTTTTTTGAGATGGGGGTCTCATTATGTTCCCCAGGCTGGCCTTGAACTTCTGGACTCAAGTGATCATCCTGCCTCAGTACCCCAAGTAGCTGGGATTTCAGCTAAGTACCACCAAGTACCTGCACAACTAGTGTCTTGACTCTTCACTCTACTTCCTGAATTCTTCTTAACATGGACTCCTACAGCCAACACAGTTTCTGGGTCCCTAGCTGCGTCCGAAAGGGAGACACGAGGGCAATTTCCTTTCTTAGGCTTATTCCTTCATTTTCTGATGTCCTGAGCCCTGAGCAGGGGTGGGGCAGATCAGACTTCTTCCACTTCTGGCTATGAATCACTTTAGTATCTGATGTGGAAAAGTTAGGATACAGGGAAGATTTGTCTGTCTGACCTCCAAGGAGTTGGTTATTAACTTAGTCATCACCAGTTACTGATTGCAAATGTAATCTCTGGGGATGACAGTTCATTAAAAATAGTGTTTTTCAGCTGGGCGTGGTGGCACATACTTATAATCCCAGTACTTGGGAGGCTGAGGCAGGAGGATCGCAGGTTTGCAGCCAGCTTCAGCTATTTAGTGAGTTTCTCCACAACTTAGTAAGGTCTTGTTCCAAAATAAAAAATTAAAACATAGGGCTAGGGATGTAGCTTAGAGGTAGATGCCCTTGGCTTCAACCCCCAGTGCCCCCCCCCACATAGTGTTTTTCAAACTGTGTCCTGACTTGCTTATGAGATGTGAAATTATAACTAGAATTGAGAAAAAAAAGAAATAGAGGATAGAAAATATCACAATACATTCCACACAGAAGGATTAAGGAGCTGAGTGACACCAGTACTTGGGAGGCTGAGACAGGAGGATCACAAGTTTGAGGCCAGTGTGTAGTGAGACCTTGTTTCAAACCAAAAAATAAAAAGGGCTGGGGGTACAGCTCAGTGATAGAAAACTCCTCTGTTCAATTGACAGGAACACACACACACACACACACACACACACACACACACACACACACAAGCAAGCCAGTATTTGGAAAGCTGAGACAGAAAGATCACGGGTTCAAGGACAGTCTCAGCAAATAGTGAGTCTCATTAACCTAGCTAGACCCTGTTTCAAAATAAAAATAAAATAGGGCTAAGGGTAGAGCTCAGAGTTAGAATGTCCCCGGGTTCAATCCCCAGTACCACAAGAGGAAAGAAAGAAAGAAAGAAGGAAAGAAAGAAAAGAAAGAAAGAAAGAAAGAAAGAAAGAAAGAAAGAAAGAAAGAAAGAAAGAAAGGCAGGCAGGCTAAGAGCTGGTCTTGGTGGCGCATGCTTGTAATCCCAGTACTTGGGAGGCTGAGATAGAAAGATTGCAGGTTCAATACCAGAGTCAGCAATTCAGGCCCTCTGAAACTTAGAGAGACCCTGTTTCAAATTAATAAAATAAAAAAGGGCTGGAAGGAGCTGGGCGTGGTGGCGCACGCTTGTAATCCCTGTGCTTGGGAGGCTGAGACAGGAGGATCACACAGGTTCAAAGCCAGCTTCAGCTGGTTTAAGAGACCCTGTTTCCAAATAAAAATATAAAATAGGTCTGGGAGTGTAGCCCGGAGGTAGAGAGCCCTGGGTTCCACCCCCAGTACCACAAAAAAAAAAAAAAAAAAAAAAAGGCTGGAGGTGTTTTCATTGCACTCAGCTCCTTAATCCTTCTGTGTGGAATGTATTGTGATATTTTCTATCCTCTATTTCTTTTTTTCCTCAATTCTAGTTATAATTTCACATCTCATAAGCAAGCCAGGACACACAGTGTGAAAAACACTGTTTTTGGGTGTGTGTGTGTGTGTGTGTGTGTGTATAGCAGCCAGGGGCATCTACCTCTAAGCTACACCCCTAGCCCTATTTTTTAATTTTTTATTTTGAAATTCTATCTTGGAGGTAGAATGCCCCTGGGTTCAATTGCCAGTACCACATACACACATAAAAAGGTGGCTAAGTACTAGGCAACAAATTTTTTTTATCAGTTATATATGAGTATGTGTGTGTGCTTGCTAGATCATGAAGATTTGTTTAAAAAGGTTTACAACGCGGCATGCACGGAGAAATATCGCAGAAAATTAAAACCAGATGCTTCCCCTAATCAGCAATAACTAGGAGGAAAGGGGCAACAGGCAGAGGTCGAGCTATAGAAAGGGCCCTATAGTGAAGCAATTAAGGTGACCAATCAGAGGGTATGGAATAGGGGAGGATGGAGCCTCTTTAAAATGCAAGAGGTACATAAACAAATGTATCAAAGTTAATCACCAAAGAAGCGTGGGATGGAGGGAGGGGGAGGGAATGGGATGGGGGCTGGATGAGGGCTAATTGGATGATGTGTGCTTGTATATCCTCTCAAGTCTTGTACTCCAATGTGATATATGATTACAATGCACCAATAAAAATAAATTTAAAAAAAGGGTTTACAAACAAGCTGGTTGTGGTGGCACATGCTTGTAATCCCAGCATTTGGGAGGCTGAGACAGGAGGATCACAGTACACAGACAGCTTCAGCTACTTAGTGAAGTCCTTTGCAACTCAGTGAGACCCTGTTTCAAAATAAAGGAAAACAAAATAGGGCTGGGGGTATGGCACAGAGGTAGAATGCCCCTGGCTTCCATCCCTAGTACCAAAAACAAAAACAAAAACAAATTTTAAAAATGCTGGGGGTATAGTTTGGAGGTAGAATGCCTGTCTGGGTTCAATCCCCAGTACCAAAAAAAAAGCCGGGCATGGTGGTGCACGCTTGTAATCCCCGCGCTTGGGAGGCAGAGACAGGAGGATTGCGCAGATTCGAAGCCAGCCGCGCGCGCTGGCTTAGGAGACCCTGTTTCCAAATATAAATGTAAAAATAGGTCTGGGAGTGTAGGCCGGAGTTAGAAGGACTTCCAGGAACCCCAGTACCACACACACAAAAAAAAGATTAGATTCAGAAATTTAGGCTTTATAATAGAAAAAAAACAAAAACAAAACAAAACAAAAACACTGACCCAGGAACCTGGAAGCCAGGACACAAAAACTGATTCTGAGGCACACTCTTGTAATCCCAGTAACTGGGAGGCTGAGACAGGATCGCAAGTTTGTGGCCAGCCTCAGCTACTTAGTGAGACCCTCTGCAACTCAGTGAGACCCTGTTTAAAAATAAAGAATTGAAGAAAAATAGGGCAGGGGGTGTAGCTTGGAGGTCAAATGTCCCTGGGTTCCATCTCCAGACATGCAAATAAAAATATATAAAGTAATAAGAATAATATTAATAATTAACTGATTTTGCTAACTAGGTGACATGGGGCAAATCTCTTTTGATCAATTTGCTAATTTGAAAACCAAGAATTCTTGGACAAGCCCTGCATGTCACACAGGACTATTATGAAGACCAGATGAAATTGTGTACTTTTAGGGTGCTCTGCAAACTGTATTTACAGTACTGGAACAAAATCAAGGGATTACCTAGTTGAAGTGAGTAAGGGTCTTTACAATGGCTTAATTAATGAGTAAATATTTATTAGGATCCTAATGTTTGTTGAGGGCTTTTCTTCTCCAAAGCCTTCCCTTCTTAGCTGCTTTTCTACTTTCTTACAACAGTGTAGAATGTAAACTCCAAGATAATGTAGCATTGAGTCATATATTTATTTATTTTTTGGTGGTACTGGGGGTAGAACCCAGAGGCTTTCTACCTTCGAGCTATACTCCCAGACCTATTTTATATTTTATTTGGAAACAAGGTCTCACTAAGTTGCTGAGAGCCTCACTAAGTAGTGGAGGCTGGCTTCGAACCTGTGCGGTCCTCCTGTCTCAGCCTCCCAAGCACGGGGATTACAAGCGGATGCCACCACGCCCAGTCTTTTGTTTAGCTCCACTCTTTACAGGAACATTCAGGTACTCAGAATTTTTTTTTTTTTTTTTGCAGATCTGGGGATGGAACCCAGGGGCATTCCACCTCCAAGTTACACCTCCTGCCCTAATTTTTATTCTTTATTTTGAAACAGGGTCTCATTAAATTGTGGCAAGCCTCACTTAAGTAGGTGAGGCTGTCCATGAACCATGATCCTCAGGTCTCAGCCTCCCGAATGCTGGGATTACAAGTATGCACCACCATGCCTGGCTTAGGAGATATATTTGAATGAATAAAAGAGAAAAACTCAATAGATGTTATACTTTTTATTTTTTTAAAAGCTTTTCGTGGCGCTGAGGATGGAACCCAGGGGCATCCTATCTCTAATCTACATCTCCAGCCCTATTTTTTATTTTAATTTTGGAACAGGGTCTCACTACATTAACAAGAGTCTCACTACTTGCTGAGGCTGTCATGGAACCTTCGATCCTCCTATTTCAGCCTCCCAAGTACTGGAATTACAAGCGTGCACCATCACACCCTGCTTAACAGATGTCATTCTTACCCTTAAGGACAATTAGGTTAGAGGTAAAGAGGCACACAAAGAAAACACCCAAAAGACACACATACAGGTCATCTATAACAGATGCCAAAGTAAGGGTCACAAGCACTTTTTTTTTTTGGTAGCACTGGGGAATTAAACCCAGGGACAGTCTACCTCCAAAGCACACTCCCACCCCTTTATTTTTTTTGCGGGTCTGGGGATGGAACCCAGGGGCATTCGACCTCCAAACTACACTTCCTGCCCTATTTTTTATTCTTTATTTTGAAACAGGGTTTCAAAAACAGGCCCTCACTAAGTTGCAGAGGGCCTCACTAAGTAGCTGAGGCTGTCCGCGAACCGCGATCCTCAGGTCTCAGCATTCGAATGCTGGGATTACAAGCGTGCGCCACCACACCCGGCTTATTTTTTTAATTTTTAAACAGGGTCTCCCTAAACTGCTGAAGCTGGCCCAGAACCGGTGATCCTCCTGTCTCGGCCCATTTACTGAGGTTACAGGTATGATGCACTGGGCTCGGCTCACAAGCCCTCTTTAAGAACCGCGTAGGTGAGTTTTAGCGCTAGCTGCAGGGGACGGACAGCAAAATACCACCTCTCCCTTCACATGACATACAGGGCGGCGAAGATTCCAGTGTCTACGTCAGGAAAGAGTAGGGGTGAGTTGGACTGGCAAGACAAATCTTTAGGGAGCTGGGAACACGAGATAGAACGAGCTGGGGGAGCATATTTTAAGCAGTTTGGAAATTTGTAGAAACCTATGTCCCTCCTGGAAAGATTGCCAGGATGAGGTGACCTGAAATTCATGAGTGTAGGCAGAGAAAGACTTCGGGGAAAGACTAGCGGTTCTCCCTCTGAGCGTCCGGCGAGGGAACAAGCCGGGTTTTGATACAGTACCTGTACACATTTGGTTTTCCTCTCGTAGTGGGACAGAGGGGGCCGAGGACTAGAGCGAGTGGGCGGGGCCACGCGGAACCGCCCTCCAGCGACAGGGCCGGCGAGAGGGCGGGGCTTCCGGCGGCAACGGCACTCGGGCGTCGGGTGACGCCGGCGGGCGGGTCGTCACGTGACACGGAAGTGACTCCGAACAGGAAGAGGACGAAAAAAATAACCGTCCGCGACGCCGAGTGGAACCGGACCCGCAGCCACCATGAACAGCAAAGGCAAGGACGGGGGGCGGCTGGGGCCGTCGGGGGAGTGGTGCTGGCCCTGCACGGGTGGGCTCGGGGCCTAGGGTCCCAAATGCCAGATTTGGGGTGGGCTGCGCCTTGCTCCTCGGCCGGCGCAGTCCTCAGGGCCGCACCTGGCGCCTTCGTCATCCCCTAACTACCGCTGCTCGCTCCCTCCTTGCTCCCTTGCCTCTTAAACTCTGTGGCGCAGTTTGGGATGTGGGTTCGGGAGTGTGGGGGGGCCTTGTCGTGATGGGCAGCTACAGGAGCCAATGGAGACCTCGAGCAGGGATTTGGGTAGGCCAATGGAGAGCCGGCAGAGGCGGGGCGCCGCGCTCCTGAACAACAGGCAGGCACTGGAGCTTAACTACTGAGCTGCCGGCGTCGGTGCACAGGCCAGGGCCTGTAAGGGCCTTTTCCCTCTTCTCTTCGTATTCCTCCCTCTCTGCAGGCGGTGCTAGAATTGCCCTCATTTTTGTGATCGTGGCAGTTTATCAGAACATGATCCCTTCTACCCTTCCCGCTGTCTCATGGTTCACTTCCATTCACACACTTTATTTGGAAGTCGACCTTGAATAGGAATCTGCGGGGCACATAATCAGAACCACCGTTACCCACAAAGTCTGGGCTGGTTAGAGCTCCGCCTGTGGAGATTACCCAAAGTAGAAGCACCTTAGATAAATCAGCAGTCCAGAACCTCAGTAACGGGTCCTCCAGACCTGGCCTGCATTCCAGAGGGTATTGGGCCCCAGCCAGACTTTCCTCTTACATCAGTATGCTAGTGGGAACAGCGCCTTTTCTGTCCAGTCAGAATCCAGCACCTTCCATTATAAGGGTACAAAGACAATGCTCATTTTCTTGGCTCCTTAGGGCACTATGTTTGCAAATCTCCTGCTTGCTCCCACCAAGTTAGTTACTCAGTATGTCCTGCCCCATTTTGGTGATCCTGTTTAATAGGCAACCTGCTTTTTTCTTGACTTCCAGGTCAATATCCAACACAGCCAACCTACCCTGTGCAGCCTCCTGGGAATCCCATATACCCTCAGACTTTGCATCTTCCTCAGGCTCCGCCTTACACTGATGCTCCACCTGCTTATTCAGAGGTACTTCCAGTTTGCCAAATAAGAACTAGTTGAGAATACTCCTGGACCGTGTTTTCAGTCCTTAGTTAGGTCTGATTTTATTTTTTAAATTTAATTTATTTTCATTTTTTGTGGGTCTGGGGGTGGAACCCAGGGGTATTCGACTTCCGAGCTACAACCCCTGCCCTATTTTTTTATTTTGAAACAGGGTCTCACTAAGTTGCGGATGGCCTCACTAAGTAGCTGAGGCTGTCCATGAACTGTGATCCTCCGGTCCCAAATGCTGGGATTACAAGTATGTGCCACCACACCAGACATTAAGTCTGATTTTATAAACAGAAGAGTCCTCAGGTAGCTGGGCTCACATAGCACATGCCTATAATCCCAGTACTTGGGAGGCTGATACAGGAGGATCACAGGTTTGAAGCCAGCCTCAGCAACTCAACAATTTAGTGAGATCCTGTTTCCAAGTAAAAAAATAAAATAAGGCTGGGAATATAGCTTGGAGTTAGAATGCCCTGGGCTCAATCCTTAGCACCACAAAAACAAAACAAAGAAACAAAACCCCACAATGCTCATGTAAATAACATAGCACATTATATAATTTAGTAGTGTGTTGGAACTTAGACTGCTTTATCTGATTAGGTTATTCAGCACAGCCTGAGGTTCAAAAGATGAGTTTGTTTGCCATGAGCCTACAAACCTGCTTGTATGGGGAAATGACCCAGGAGAATATTGAGTGCTAGTGGAAAGGCAACTTGTTTAACTCAAAAAATGTAATCTGCATCCGGGAGTGGTGGCACACGCTTGTAATCCCAGCATTTTGGGAGGCTGAGACCAGAGGTTCACAGACAGCTTCAGCTACTTAGGCCCTTTGCAACTCAGTGAGACCCGGTTTCAAAATAAAGAAAAAAAATAGGGCAGAGGGTATAGCTCGGAGGTTGAATGCCCCTGGGTTCCATCTCCAGAGCCGAAAAAAAAAAAAAAAAAAGTGATCTGCACAAGGAGAATTAAGAATTGGCTTGTTAAAAAGATCTCAAGCCGGCTGTGGTGATGCACAATTGCAATCCCAGTGCTTGGAAGGCTGAGAGAGGAAGATCACAGGTTCGCAGCCAGCCTCAGGTACTTAGGCCTTCAGCAACTTATTGAGACCCTATTTCAAAATAAAGAATTAAGCCGGGCGTGGTGGCACATGCTTGTAATCTCCTTGCTTGGGAGTCAGAGACAGGAGGATCGCGCAGGTTGGAAGCCAGTCGCTGGCTTAAGAGACACTATTTCCAAATAAAAAATGTACAATAGGTCTGGGAGTGTAGCCCGGAGGTAGAAGGGTTCCATCCCCAGTACCACCAAAATAAATAAATAAATAAATAAACAAATAAATAAATGAAAGAATTAAAAAAAAAATAGCCGGGCGTGGTGGCGTATGCTTGTAATCCCAGCATTTGGGAGGCTGAAACAGGAGGATTGCGGTTTGCTGACAGCCTCAGCTACTTAGGCCCTTTGCAACTCTGTGAGACCCTGTTTCAAAATAAATAAGCTGGGCATGGTGGCGCACGCTTGTAATCCCCGCGCTTGGGAGGCTCAGACAGGAGGATCGCACAGGTTCGAAGCCAGCCTCAGCTACATAGTGAGGTTCTCAGCAACTTAGTGAGACCCTGTTTCCAAATAAAATATAAAAAAGGTCTGGGAGTATAGCTCGGAGGTAGAAAAGCCACTGGGTTCCACCCCCAGTACCACACTAACAAAAAAAATTGCAGTGTCATAAAGTAACATTTAATTTTTTCTCCTGCCTCTTCTAGCTCTATCGCCCAAGCTTTGTGCACCCAGGGGCTGCCACAGTCCCCACCATGTCAGCTGCATTTCCTGGAGCCTCTCTGTATCTTCCCATGGCTCAGTCTGTGGCTGTTGGGCCTTTGGGTTCCACAATCCCCATGGCTTATTATCCAGTTGGCCCCATCTATCCACCTGGGTCAGCAGTGCTGGTGGAAGGCGGTTATGATGCAGGTGCCAGATTTGGAGCTGGGGCTACTGCTGGCAACATTCCTGTGAGTATGACCTTGTCAGAAGAAAACCCAGGCTTTATGTATTTTAACTTTCTGAAGTGACTTTGTATTCGTTCTCTCACTATCCCTGGAACATAGTTGCCACTGCCACCTAGTAGGCAGAAAGTGGTGGAGGGGCAGGAGAACTGTGGCAATGAACAGCGTCTGACACATTCACCGGGGTCCGAGTTAATCAGATATCTTAGTTTTCCTGCCTTGCAGCTTCCAGCTTATTTCAGTACAGTGAACTAGTCTAGTAATGCTCCCTTGTTTGTTCAGTATTATTGGCTATCAGCATGGTTCTGTACTCAGAACCTAGACAATTAAATAACTAGAATGCATAATCCTGAGTAAGTAGCTTTTCGGAAAATTAAGGATTTTAGTTTTAAGGGTCTCTTGCTTAATTTCCCAACACATGGGATTTAGAGCTCACATGTCCTTGTGAAAGCCTGTCTACTCAGGAACCATATGCTAGAGATGAAGTGGGAACGGTGTTATTAGTGAGCCTGAGGTAACCCAATGGTGTAGTCAAAAACTAGGGAGTCCAGAGAGCTGGGGGGTAGGTCACTGGTAGAGCATGTGATTAGCAGAGCAGAGCCTCCCAGCTCCCCAAACACAACAAACTATTCAGAGATCCTGAGAGATGTGGCTTGGATCTGACACCCTGTCTCTGCTTTGGGAATGTGACTGGGAATGTTTTTTACCCTGAAAATGACTGTTGGTCTAGTATCCATAGGCTTCATCTTGGAGGTAGAACCCTTTGGAAGTGATAGGCTCTCTTTCCTGTTTGCGTCTTGGGTTCACAGAGAAAATAGACAGGGTTTAGAGCTCATATTGGTGGCAGACCTAGCTCCTTTAAATGCTACTGCTTAGCACACCGCCACCTTCCTAACGTGCTCTGCTTTACCCATGTTCCCTTCCTTTTCATCAGCTGCCCTGGGCCCATTCTGTCTTGTCCTTTCCTTTCAGCCTCCGCCTCCTGGATGCCCTCCCAATGCCGCTCAGCTTGCAGTCATGCAGGGAGCCAACGTCCTCGTAACTCAGCGGAAGGGAAACTTCTTCATGGGTGGCTCGGATGGTGGCTACACCATCTGGTGAGGAACCAAGGCCGCCTCTGTGCCGGGAAAGACATCACATACCTTCAGCACTTCTCACAATGTAACTGCTTTAGTCATATTAACCTGAAGTTGCAGTTTAGACACATGTTGTTGGGGTGTCTTTCTGGTGCCCAAACTTTCAGGCACTTTTCAAATTTAATAAGGAACCATGTAATGGTAGCAGTACCTCCCTAAAGCATTTTAAGGTAGGGGAGGTATCCATTCATAAAATGAATGTGGGTAAAGCGCCCTAAGGATCTTCCTTTAATTCCTCTGGAGTAATACTGTACCATACTGGTCTTTGCTTTTAGTAATAAAACATCAAATTAGGTTTGGAGGGAACTTTGATCTTCCTAAGAATTAAAGTTGCCAAATTATTCTGATTGGTCTTTAATCTCCTTTAAGTCTTTGATTCCTATTTCTTGTTAAATGAAATGCATTAGTTGTCTGCCTTTCCCTTCCCATCCTTCGCCCACCTGCCATCTTCAAGGATAGCCTTCCATTCCCTCCCGCCAGTCTCCATCGAATCAGTGGTGCAGGACAGAAAGCCAGTCGGACTAATTTCCTTCTCTCCTCGCACTTCTCCCACTTGCCATCTTTCAACTGTCTTTCACAAGGATCCTCTGAAACCCCCGCTGTCCCCCAAGCACAGGCCCTGTTGCTTCTGTTTTGCATCTCCTCAGGCAAAAACGGAGGGGCCTTTGGTACCTTCCTCGCAGGTTGTCGCTGTGTACAGGAAACTAACTCAGATTTGCTTTGGTGCCAGAAAAACTGAGCTTTGTTTGAACAAAGGGTATCAGTGCAAACTGTTCCATAAGTAAGTTTGTCTAAAATGTGGGGGGCAAGGATTGGAGGATGCATTTCAAAAGGGTTGACTTTAGAGCCAAATTAAGGGGAGTTTTCAAATCAAAAACTGGTTACCATTTTTTTGTCAAGAGTGTCTGGCGCAGCCACTCATGGCTTCCAAGAATTCCTGAACTGGGTTAGTAGGGTCATGTTGTGGATGCCTCACTATACAATGACTTGAGTCCAATGAAATCTCATTAGGGTTAAGAATGTTTCAGGGATCCTTAATATTTTGAATTTTGTTTCCTGAATTGGATTTTATTTTATAATTTCAGTTCATCTAAATTTTGTGTTCTGTACATGTGATGTTTTGACTGTACCATTGACTGTTATGGAAGTTCAGCGTTGTATGTCTCTCTCTACACTGTGGTGCACTTAACTTGTGGATTTTTTATACTAAAATGTAGAATAAAGACTATTTTGAAGATTTGAATAAAGTGATGAAGTTGCATTACACCTCACTCCAAGGATCCTTTACTTAGCTTGTTTTAGATTTTTTTTTTTTTTTTTTCCGGTACTGGGGATGGAACCCAGGGGCATTCTACCTCTGAGCTACTCCCCCAGCCCTATTTTTTATTCTTTATTTTGAAAGAGGGTCTGAGTTGCAAAGGGCCTAAGTAGCTGAGGCGGTCCACAAACTGTGATCCTCCTGTCTCAGCCCCCAAAATGCTGGGATTACAAGCGTGCACTGTCACGCCCAGCTTTCAGAACTCTAATGCATATTATCTTTTATTTATTTCTGTGGCACTGGGGATGGAACCTAGGGGCATTCTACTTCTGAGCTATACCCCAGCCCAATTTTTAAAATTTTTTATTTCGAAACAGTCTTAAGTTGCAGTGGGTCTAAGTTGCTAAGGTTGGCTGCGAACCTGCAATCCTCCTGTCTCAGCCTCCCAAGTATTGGGATCACAGTGTGTGCCACCACGCCTAGTTATATGTATCTTTTTTCATATTCCACTTAGAATTCTGCTGTATGTTTGTCCCCCCATCCCTAGTGTTGGGGATAGAACCCAGGGGCATTCTACTATCAAGCTGTACTCTCAGCCCTTTTTATTCTTTGTCTTACCAAGTTGCGGAGGGCCTCACTCAGTAGCTAAGGCTGGCTGCAAACCTGTGATTTTCACGTCTTAGCCTCCCAAGTACTGGGATTACAAGTGTATGCCATCACGCCTGGCTTGTTTTTTTTTTTTGTGTGTGTGTGTGGTACTCGGGATGAAACCCAAGGGCATTGTACCTCCAAGATACACCCCCAGCCCTTTTAGTATTTTTATTTTTTGTGGGTCTGAGGATGGAACCCAGGGGCATTCAACCTCTGAGCAACACTCCCTGCCCTAATTTTTAATTTTGAAACAGGGTCTCACTAAATTGCAGAGGGCCTCACTAAGTAGCTGAGGCTGTCTGTGAACCTCGATCCTCCTGTCTCAGCCTCCCAAATGCTGGGACTACAAGCGTGCGCCACCACGCCTGGCTTGTCTTTTTATTTTTTGAAACAGGGTTTCACTAAGTTGCAGAGGGCCTCACTAAGCAGCTGAGGCTGTCCACAAACCACGATCCTCCAGTCTTCGCCTCCTGAATGCTGGGATTATAAGCGTGCGCCACCACACCCAGCTTGTTTTCTTTAATGAGAATTTTGAAATAAATGCAGAAGGACAAGACAAGCTAACTTTGGGTTATTTTCATGAATTCCAGTTTAGATGCTACACTTTTTCTTTTTTCACTTCCTAAATTCTCATACTCTGGGATTCAGAACCTAAACTTTAAAGGAACAACTGGTTCTCCTTTGCTCTTAAGTTTGAATTGAAGAAAATGCTTTAGTACAGCAATGTATGATGATCAGGGTGATCTTCAGTTAGTTTCTCCAAATTTCTATGTGGCAAAGCACTAAGGACTGGAACCTAGGCTGCCAAGATTGACTCCTCGGCTCCTGGGTCTTACCTTGGGTAGCTGAGCTTGGACAATGGAGTTGATACATCAGGACATTCAGAGAGCTAGCTTCATTCCAAAGTAATATCTGAGGAGCTAATAATTCATACCAAAACACTGTACCTTCCAAACACACCTCATTTTGAGACTAAATCCCAGAAGCTTCCTGGATTGATAGCAAGAACACTGGTGGGAAAACAAGCAGCTTTTCCTGCTTCTCTCTGTGTATACATAGGGGACCTGGGACATGCTGGCCCTTACCAGGATGAAGGCTGTACCACCTCATCTCTCAGGACACGTTATTGATGATGTTCCTCTGAGACAAGGCCCTGGACCATCTCTGTCTCAAACTGCTGAGATACTCCTGGGAACATCGGGAACTTTCCTAGGGTTCTTACTGCTTGGGAGAGAACATGCAAATTAAATAAGCAAAAGAAAAAGTTGGAGCTAAAATAAATTGTACTTCTTGCACATGAAAATTGGATTTCTGTATCAATGAAAAGGTTTAATCATCAAAATAGTGTAAAGTTTGAGGTTCTTGGGGAATAGGGAAAGGAAGGGCTCAGACTAGGGGGTTCAGCACATTTATCAGGAGGTAAGATCCCAGAGCCTCCTGTCTTTCCTAGGCTGGCCTTTTCCTGTAGTATCCATTCTCTGAGAAGAACAGTAGGATCTCCATGGGGCTATGGCTCGGTGACCAGGAGAGGGGACAGAGTGGAGCAGCCAGCAACACTTTGTTTTCCTCCCTTCAACCTGTAAAGGCACATACTCAAATGTTCCCTGGGATTTCCCACCTTGTTGGTTTCTTATAAACACCAATTCTACAACAAAGGCCTGGTTAAAGACATCATAAGCAGCTTCCTCCATGTCCCTGGTCCTTGGAGTCAGTGATGCTGGCATTCAGACCTGTGTCCTGGAAGGAGTTGGGATTTGCCCACATCAATCAGTGCCACCCACTGGCTTCACATGACTTCCACCTAATAAACAATCCACGTGTTAGCAGTGGGACCAGGAATTAGCTCCTGTGGCCTGGGAATCGTTAGATGAAATACTCCTCCTTCTCTCTGCCCTTGGCTGAGTCACTCTCCATCTGGAGGATGGCGCTGGGCTCGCCTTCTGCAGGTTCGTAGGTGACGTAGCTGCCTTTGTTCTTGTACAGGTAAAAGAAGATCAATATCACGACTGAGAGCAGGGTGAGGAAGACCACGGTGATAACAACTTGGAAAGGAGAGGGAAAACAGAGACATATTTGAGAATTGAGGAGGTCTCAGGAATTCACTGGATCACCTCAATTAGGTGATTTCCTCACTCTTCATACCTTCAAATCCATGTTCCCCCAACAAGTCCAACTTCTATACCACCTGGTATCTGGAGTCCCTTGGTACTTAAGAACACAATGCTTTCTTTTTTTATGGTGCTGTGTCCAGGGGCATTCTACCTCCAAGGTATACCCCCCAGCCCTATTTTTAATTTAATTTTTTGGTACTGGGGATGGAACCCAGGGGCTTTCTACCTCTGAGCTACACTCCCAGACCTATTTTATATTTTATTTGGAAACAGGGTCTCACTAAGTTGCTGAGAGCCTCACTAAATAGCTGAGGCTGGCTTCAAACCTGTGTGATTCTCCTGTTTCAACCTCCCAAGTGCGGGGATTACAAGCGTTTGCTACCACACCCAGCTTAATTCTTTATTTTGTTTTATTATTATTATTATTATTATTATTTATTTATTTATTTATTTATTTTTTTAATTGGTGGCACTGGGGGGTTCCTGGAAACCCTTCTACCTCCAGGCTACACTCCCAGACTTATATTTTTATTTGGAAAAAGGGTCTCTTATGCCTGCGAGGCTGACTTCGAACCTGTGCAATCCTCCTGCCTCCACCTCCCAAGCGTGGGGATTACAAGCGTGCACCACCACGCCCTGCTTAATTCTTTATTTTGAAACAGAGTCTCACTGAGTTGCAGAGGGCCTCATTAAATAGCTGAGGCTGGCTGTGAACCTGTGAACCCAGATCCTCCTGTCTCAGCCTCCCAAGTACTGGGATTATAAGTGTGCGCCACCATGCCTGGCTGACCACAATGCTTTTGAATTCTAAACTCCCTCCCAAAACCAGTTCCTGATGAGAAATGACAGAAATAGAAAGGAGGGAAATGAGAACCAGCTTATCCCAATAGGAAGGTGCTTTTAAACTCCTCCCTCCTGGTAGGGTTCCTCTTCCCCCTCTTCTTCACACACTGAAAAAACCACATACATCCTCATCCATACACACTGCTCTAGTGTAGTGCCTAGTGCCCACATACTCCGATACTATTTGTGGCCACCTCCTGGCGGTGCCTGAGAGGCCTTGGTTTTCTATGGCTGTGTGAGTGTCCCTGGGATTGGGCTCAGAGCCTGTTACCTGCAATGAGTGCTGTACTGGCTTCTTCAGCTTCGGGGGACAGGGCCTCAGTGGCCTGTAGAAGTGGAGTGGTCACCAGTCCTGGAAAGTGAAAGTGGGGGAAAATGGGGTGAATTTTCTGTTCTAAAGCATCTTTGTCCTTCAAATTTCATCACCTCACCTTCTTTCCTATTCAAAAGCTCATTTCGTGCCTATAGAAAATCGGAATAGAAAAACCTGAGGAATAACAATAAAAATTGGATGCATTTCTCTCTAATTTAGTGCTTAAGATATGGGATTCTTTTTTTGGGGGGCGGGTCTGGGGGGTGGAACCCAGGGGCATTCTACCTTTGAGCTACACTCCCCTACCCAATTTTTTTATTCTTTATTTTGAAACCGGGTCTCACTGAGTCGCAGAGGGCCTCACTAAGTAGCTAAGACTATATGCGAACCGTGATCCTCCTGTCTCAGCCTCCCGAATGCTGGGATTGCAAGTGTGTGTCACCATGCCTGGCTACTCTTCTTTCTTTCTTTCTTTCTTTCTCTCTCTCTCTTCCTTCTTCCTTTCTTCTGTGGTACTAGGGATTGAACCCAGGAACAATCTAACACTGATCTATAACCTCAGCACTTTTTTTTTTGACACAAGGTCTCGATAAACTGCCCAGGATGGCCTCAAATTTGCCATTCTCCTACATCAGGAAACATTTTATCCATGTAGGAGCACCTTAAGAAAAAAGATTCAACAGAGTACCTTTTGTTTTTTGCGGGTCTGGGGGTGGAACCCAGGGATATTTGACCTCCGAGCTATAGCCCCTGCCCTGTTTTTTATTCTTTATTTTGAAACAGGGTTTCACTGAGTTGCAGAGGGCCTCACTAAGTAGCTGAGGCTGTCCGCTAACCGCGTTCCTTGGGTCTCAGCCTCCCAAATGCTGGGATTACAAGTGTGGGCCACCACGCCCGGCCCAGAGTACCATTTTGAATGTAGTATTTGGTTGATTTACATTCACATCAAGCCACCTAGTGAAGCACCATGACAAAGTGCAAAGAAACCTCCTACTGAGTCATGGATCAGTGAACAAGATAAGGCCCCGCCTCAGACCTTTTTGTTGCAGTACTAGGAATTGAACCCAGGGTCGCTTTACCACTGAACTAACATTTCCACCCCTTTCACTTACTTACTTACTTTATTATTATTATTATTATTATTATTATTATTATTATTATTATTATTTGTGTGGTACTGGGGGTGGAACCCAGAGGCATTTTACCTCCAAGCTACACTCCCAGCCCTATTTTTTTTTTTTTTTTATTCTTTATTTTGAAACAGGGTCTCACTGAGTTGCAAAGTGCCTCACTAAGTCTTAGCTGAGGCTGTCCTCGAACTGTGATCCTTCTGTCTGAGCCTCTCAAATGCTGGGATTATAAGCTTGCGCCTCCACGCATGGCTTATTTATTTACTTTTTGAGATAAGGAGCTCAGTGTGGTGGAACATGCCTCTAATTCCCAGTACTTGGGAGGGTGAGACAGAAAGATCACAGGTTTGAGAATAGCCTTGGGGCCTTAGAGAGGCTTTCAGCAATTTTGCAAGACCCTATTTCAAAATAAAAAATAAAATAGGATCGGGGTATGGTGATGCATGCTCATAATCCCAGTACTTGGGAAACTGAGACAGGAGGACCATAGGTTCAGACCAGCTTCAGCAACTTAGACCCTTCAGCAACTTAGACCCTGTTTCCACATAAAATAAAATAGATCTGGGATATAGTTCTGGGGTGTAGCTCGGAGGTAGAATGCCCCTGGGTTCAATCCCTACTAGCTTGCTCAGGTTGCCCTTGAATTTGAGATTGTAAACTGATCAGGTTTTTTTGTTTTGTTTTGTTTTGGTACTGGGGATTAGAACCCAGAGGCACTCTACCTCTGAGCTATACTCTCAGTCCAATTTTTATTTTTTATTTGGAAACAGGGTATCATTAGGTTGCCGATATCCTTGCTAAACTGCTGAGGCTAGCTTCGAATCCAAGATCCTCTGGTCTCAGCCTCCCAAGTACTGGGATTACAGGCATGCACCACCACACCCAGCCACATTTTTTTTTTTTTAATGAAATTACCTCAATTAGAAGTGAAGGCTCCACCTGTAGCTGGGCGTGGTGGCGCACGCTTGTAATCCCCGCGCTTGGGAGGCTGAGATCGGAGGATCCCACAGGTTCGAAGCCAGCCTCAGCTACTTAGTGAGGCTCTCAGCAACTTAGTGAGACCCTGTTTCCAAATAAAGTATAAAATCAGTCTGGAGGTGTAGCCTGGAGGTAGAAAGCCTCTGGGTTCCACCCCTAGTACTACCAAAAAAAAAAAAAGAAAGAAAGAAAGAAAAAGAAAAAAGAAGTGAAGGCTCCACCTGTAATCCCAGCTACCCAGGAGGCCAAGGCAGGAGGACAGACAGCAAATTTGAGGCCAGCCTGCCCAATTTAGTGAGACTCAGTCTGAAAATAAAAAGGTGTGGCAGCCTTAGCTACTTAGTGAGGCCCTGTTTCAAAATAAAGAATAAAAATAGGACTGAGGGTGTAGCTTGGACATAGAATGTCCCTGGGTTCCATCCCCAGTACCGTAAAAAGGGGGTGCCGGGGTATAGCTCACTGGTGGAGTACCCATGAGTATAGCACTAAATTCCCAGTACTAAAAAAAGAAGTGGGAGGCTGAGACAGGAGGACTGCAGGTTCGCAGCCAGCCTGAGCACTTAGCAAGGCCCCCCATAATTTAGTGAGACGCTGTTTCAAATTAATGAAAAAATAGGGCTGGGGGTGCAGCTCAGAAGCAGAATGCCCCTGGGTTCAATTCCCAGTACCACAAAAATAATGAGCGGGGTGTGGTGGTGACGCCTCTAATTTCAGTACTTGGCAGCAGAGGCTGCGGACAGCACAGTGGTGAAGGGTCTCTGGAACAGAACCGGCACCTAGGAGGACGGAGCGCACGCCAGGCTCACATGCTAGTAGAGATTTAACTCTGCCGATATTTTCATTGGTGTCGCTGTATTAGGGTTCCAGGTGCAAAGTTCTATACTGATGCGTGGTCCACCCCCATCCTGTTTTTCCCATAAGCACTCTTACTTTCAGAAATGTGATTTCAGAATGTGAATCTTTTCAAAAAAATGCACATACATTTTTTTTCTTAGCGGAAATGTCTATATTAGAAGCTGCCAGAGACTTAGAAAAAGTGTTAGGAAGTTCTCTCTGTAGCTCAAAGGTGACATACAAATTTAAGGACAATTACAAAAGTGTTATATTTGGAACAAGAACACAAAGAGAATAGAATGAGAACACAAAGAAGAGAAAGAGCTAGGTTTGCTGTTTGGGCCCGAAGGCGTCAGGTTGGAGGTAAGAGAAAGCGGAATCCTCCCAGCCCTTTTTACCTCTTTCTTCTATCAAAGAGAGTGAGTTTTGAACTAGGAGGCAGCAAGACCTAGGGAATGTGAAGTGAGCTCAGGAAAAGGGAGCCATCGGGAACCTACACCAGGCTGAGCTGAAACACCCAGGGAGGGACGCCAAGGGCGCTGGCGGCTTGTACATGGGACCTGTGCTGGTAACTCAGGAGCTTCTGAGGAAGAGAGGGGCCAGGAGACTGGAGGGCCCGGGGAAACCTGGTGGGATTCACTAGCCAACTTCTAGAACAAGTCATTAGAGCCTGCTCAGGGGCCTTGAGCCTGGAGCAGCAAGCATCAGGAGTCAGCACAGGGCCAGTACCAGCAAGCTGCGGCAGACAAGCACAGCCTTCCTGGGCTGACTCCAGGTCTGTACAGAGAAATTAAAGTTAACTCAACAAGTTATTGAGTGCGAACTCTGTGCTAGATCAATATATAAAACAGGCAAGCTGGGCGTGGTAGCGTACGCTTGTCATCCCCGCGCTTGGGAGGCGGAGACAGGAGGATGGCGCAGGTTTGAAGCCAGCCGCGCTAGCTTAAGAGACCCTGTTTCCAAATTAAAAAACTATAAAAATAGGTCTGGGAGTGTAACCTGGAGGTAAAGGGTTTCCAGGAACCCCAGTACCACCAAAAAAAAAAAAAAAAAAAAAAAAGGCAACAGCCTTTTGCAACAGCCAAGCATGTTGGCATACACCTCTAATCCTAGTACTTGGGAGGATGAGACAGGAGAATCGCAGGTTTGACTCTCAGCAAGTAGTAAGATTCTCATCAACCTAGAGAGATCCTGTTTTAAAATAAAACTTAAAAAAAAAAAAAAAGTGAAGCTGGGTGTGGTGGCGCACTCTTATAATCCCAGCATTTGGGAGGCTGAGACCAGAGGATCGCGGTTTGCGGGCAGCCTCAGCTACTTAGTGAGGCCCTCCGTAATTTAGTGAGACCCTGTTTAAAAATAAAGAATTAAAAACATAGGGGAGAGGATGTAGCTTGGAGGTCAAATGCCCCTGGGTTCCATCCCCAGACCCGCAAAAAATAAATATAAAAAGATAAAAAATACAAAAGGGCTGGGAGTGTAGCTCAGATGTAGAATGCTTATGGGTTCAATCCCCAGTACCACAAACAAAACAAAATAAGAAAAAAGTCAATTTTTCCTTATAATAGTGATTACAACTTAAAAAAAATATTGAATAGCAAGATTATTTGCATGATCCTTTCTTTGGTGCTCGATTCAGTCAGCACCTTCTGCACATACATGGCGAAGGAGGACTTAGTCCAGCTCCACTTGAAGCACCCCTAGACTGCCGAGCAGTCATCTGTGGTCAGTTTTGAGGTGAGCAGGCAAACCACGTCAGATAAGGAATGCTTGAAGGAGAAAGTCCAGAGAGAACATGTTCAGAAAGCCTAGAACTTGAACTTTTTTTTTTTTTTTTTGGCGGCACTGGGGATTGAACCCAGCAGTCTTCTATTTCTGAGCTACACCTCCAGCTCTAATTTATTTTTTATTTGGAAACAGGGTCTCACTAAGTTGCCAAGAGTCTCACTAAGTAGCTGAGGCTGGTTGAGAACCTGTGTCCCTTCTGTCTCGGTCTCCCAAATGCTGGGATTACAGGCACGAGACACCACGACTAGCAAATTCTGTTTTCTAATAAGCCAAAAAATGAACTGTACAAAAGAGTTAAGTGCAAACTAGGGGTGGTAGCACACACCTTTAATCCCAGTACATAAGAGCTATAGGCATGGTAGTACATGCTTATAATCCCAGGATTTGGGAGGCTGAGACAGGAAGATCACAGGCTCTCGTCCAACCTCAGCTACTTAGTGAGGTCCTCTGCAACTTGGTGAGACCCTGTTTCAAAATAAAGAATAAAAAAATGGGGCTGGGGTTCCACCTCTAGTACTGTAATAAAATAAAATAAAATAAAAATAAAAATAAAAGGTGTTGGGGATATAGTTTGGAGTTAGAATGCCCCGGGTTTCATTTCCAGCCCCAAAATAAAAGGGTGAAGCAAATGGATTAGAAGTTTCCCCCCATTATTGCCTGTTCCCACCCCAGTTCTTTAATGTCAACTTGTTCAAAGAAAGAAATAGTAATATTATCCTCTACAGTCCCTTCTCAGGTTTGCAAAGACTGTAGCACCATTTTTATTATAGATGGGAGGCTGAAGTAGGGAACCATAACTCATAAAGACTTTGCCCAAATCCTCACCAACAGCAAATGACCTTCAAGATCTGCTCCGCTCATTCACCCTTCTTTTTTGTTGACCCAGATACTGGCTGATTTCTTTGCAGCCCTTGTTCCCAGGTTGAGCTAAACTTCTTATCATGGAGGCATCAGAACCCTGGCCTCCGGAGGCGGCCAACCTACTTATTTGTTCTAGACCTGCCAGCAAAGCGTGGCTCCCTCAGTTCGCCTTTCTGTGGGAACCCACCCTGGAATTCTGCCCCTTTCTCCTTCCTTCTCTTTCATGTATGCCGGGTGGAGAACAGGCGCTGGGGAGCAAGCCTTGGCACAAAACCCTGCCTCTGCCATGATTAGCTACGCCACCCTGGGAAGTTTTCTTAATCACTGAAAATTTCTTACCTTTCCTGAACCTTGGTTTTCATTTGGGTAAGATTAAAATAAAAACCTGCCTCAAAGGGTTGTCGTGGAGATTGAGTGCGATAAAAAATACTAAGTGCCTAAAACACGGTGAGAATGGCCCGAAAGGAGCTAGTGTGATTGTTAGGTGGCATTAGAAGGGCGGTCCCTGGTGGGGTAGGCAGAGCCTATGCCCCACTTCCAACAGGGCCGACTTCCACACTAGCACCATGCTCGGGTCCACAGTATTCCTGTGGGCCCATGCAAAGGGTTTCAATGATTTTCTTAATGATTTCAATTTCTTTTTCTTCATTTTTTTTTTGTACTAAAGATTGAACACAGAGGCATGCTACCTCCAAACTACATCCCCAGACCTTTTTTATTTTTATTTTTTTTTTTTGAAACGGGGTCTCACTAGACTGCTGAGTCTCATGAAGTTGCTAAAAATGGCCCCAAATCTGCAATCCAGTGTTAGCTTTCCAAGTACTGGGATTATAGGCATGTGCCACCACCCCTTGCTCAATTTCCTTTAAAACCAAAAGAAAAATAAACTTTTAGGTCAGGTAAATATTAAGTTTGTTATATCAATTAATTATTAATTATAAGTAATATATTAAACCAGGAGTGGTGTTACATGCTTGTAATAAGAGTACTTGGGAGGCTGAGACAGGAGGATCACAGGTTCAAGAACAGTCTCAGCATGTAGTAAGACTCTCATCAATCTAGTGAGACCCTGTTTCCAAATAAAAATGAAATAGAGATGGAGGGGTAGATTGGAGGTAGAATGCCTCTGGGTTCAATCTCCAGTACCACACATACAAATAAATATATATTGAGCCAGATGAGGTGGTGCACACTTATAATCCAGCACTTTGGGAGGCTGAGACAGGAGGATCGCACAGGTTCGAAGCCAGCCTCAGCTACTTAGTGAGGCTCTCAGCAACTTAATGAGATCCTGATTCCAAATAAAATATAAAATAGGTCTAGGAGTATAGCCCGGAGGTAGAAAAGCCCCTGGGTTCCACCCCCAGTACCACAAAATAAATAAATAAACAAATAAGTATATATTAATTATATCATATTTTTCTTTATGCTAGTGCAATTATAGAAAACAATTTTTAGCCGGGTGTGGTGGTGCACGCTTGTAATCCCCGCGCTTGGGAGGCGGAGACAGGAGGATCGCGCAGGTTTGAAGCCAGCCACGCGCTGGCTTAGGAGACCCTGTTTCCAAATAAAAAAATGTAAAAATAGGTCTGGGAGTGTAGCCCGAGGTAGAAGGGCTTCCAGAAACCCCAGTACCACCAAAAATAAATAAATAAATAAATAAATAAATAAATAATAAAAAATAAAACAATTTTTAACACTTTTTTAATAGAGAAAGGAGCCCATAAAGGCAACAGTGTCCAGGAAAGTCAAAATACAGCCTTCACTTTCAGCACCCCTGAAGGACAGCACCTTTAGGATAGCTCTGCAGTTTGGGAAAAAGGGATGAGAGGAGGAACGGGAGGAAGGTAGAAGAGAAAGGCAAGACAGGGTGAAATCTGGGCTCTCAGTGATCCCGCCTTCAGAGAACAGCTCTTTTCCTGTGTGTAATTCCTTTTCTTTCCTCCATTCCTGTCCCTGAACGTACATTCACCTGGACACAGTGGGCAGAGGACGGTGTGATATACCCTAGAATATCACTCTATTCATGTCACTGGCTGAGCCAAGGATGTAAATACATAACAATGTAACAACTCAATTAAAAAATGGACAAGGACTTGAGCAGATTCTATCCAAAGATATCCACATGACCAATAAACACATGAAAAGATGGTCAGCCTCAGTAATCATGAGGGAAATGCAGTCAAAATCACAAGGAAACCGGGTGGCACACATACGTACTTGGGAGGTAGAGACAGGAGGATCACAGATTTAAGGCCAGTCTCAGCAACTTAGTAAAACCTTTAGCAACTTAGTGAGATCCTGTTTAAAAAAAAAGCCAAGTGTGGTGATGCACACTTATAATATCAGTATGTGGGTGCTGAGACAGGGGGATCACAGGTTTGTGGCCAGCCTCAGCAATTTGGAGGCCCTCCGTAACTTAGTGATATCCTGTTTCAAAATAAAGAATAAAAAACCAGGTGGAGGATAGAGCTCAGAGACAGAATGTTCCTGGGTTCAATCCCCAGTACCACAAAAAAATTAAATTAAATTAAATTAAAAAATTAAAAGGAGAAAGAAAGAAATGAAGAAAAGAACAAAAAATAAGGCTGGGGTGAAGCTCAGAGAGAGTATGCCTCTAAGTTCAATCCTCAGTACTGGGGGGAAAAAAAAAAGCCGCACCTGGTGGTGCATACCTGTAATCTCAGTACTTGGGAGGCTGAGACAGGAGGACTGCGGGTTCAAGGACACCCTAAGGAAGTTTTGAGACTCTCATCAACCTAGCAAGACTCTGTTTCAAAATAAAAATAAAAGCCAGGCGTGGTGGCGCATGCTTGTATAATCCCAGCATTCGAGAGGCTGAGACAGTAGGATCGCGGTTCGCAGACAGCCTCAGCTACTTAGTGAGGCCCTCAGCAACTTAGTGAGACCCTGTTTCAAAAATAAAGGATAAGCTGGGCGTGGGTGGCACACGCTTGTAATCCCTGCGCTTGGGAGGCGGAGACAGGAGGATCGCGCAGGTTCGAAGCCAGCAGTGCTGGCTTAAGAGACCCTGTTTCCAAATAAAATGTAGAAAATAGGTCTGGGAGTGTAGCCCAGGGGTAGAAGGGCTTCCAGGAACCCCAGTACCCCACACACACACACACACACACACACACACACACACACACACACACAAAAATAAATAATTAAATAAAAATAAAGAATAAAAAATAGGGCAGGGTGTGTAGTTTGGAGGTCAAATGCCCTTGGATTCCATCCCCAGACCCGCAAAAAATAAATAAATAAAAATAGGGCTGGGGTGTGGCTCGTAGGTAGAATGCCCCTACCTCAATTCCCAGACACACACGCACACCAGAACAAACAAATAAACAAACAAACACAAATAGATCTGAGGTGTAGCTTAAGGCAGAATGTCTATGGGTTCAATTCCTGGTATCAAAACCAAACCAAACAAATCCATAAGGAGTTACCACTTCACACCCATGAGGATGACTACTACCAAAAGCCCCAGAAAAGAGCAAGTGTTGGCAAAGATGTGGAGAAACTGAAACCTCTGTGCATTAATGGTGGGAATGTCTAATGGTGCAGCCACCATGAAGAGTGACATGGTTCTTCAAAATATTACACACAGCCGGGCATGGTGGCGCACGCTTATAATTCCCGCACTTGGGAGGCGGAGACAGGAGAATCACGCTGGTTCGGAGCCAGCCTCACCGGCTTAAGAGACCCTGTTTCTAAATAAAAATATAAAATAGGTCTGGGAGTGTAGCCCGGAGATAGAAGGGCTTCCAGGAACCCCAGTACCACCAAAATAAAAATATATATTAAACATAAAAGGACCACATAACACTGCAATTTCACTTCTGGATATATATCCAAAAGAATCGAAAGCAGAGACTTAGATATTTGCGCACCCATGTTCAGAGAAGCACTATTCACAATAGCCAAAAGGTAGAAGCAACCTAAGTATCCACCAACAGACAAGTGAATAAACAAGATGTAGTCTATACATACGACTGAATAGTACCAAGACTGGAAGAGGAAGGAGATTCTGACATGTCACAAGGTTCTCCAGATGAACCTTTTAGGCATTATGCCAAGTGAAATAAGCCAGGCACAAAAACCTCACTCACTCTATTTATATGAAGTACATAGAGGAGTCAAATTCATAGAGACAGAAAGTGGAATGGGGGTTGCCAGGAGCCTGGGGGAGGAGAAAATGGAAGTTAATTTTAAAGGGTGTGGGGCTTCTGTTTGACAAGTTGAAAACAACTTTGAGAATGGACGGTGGTGATGGTGGCTCAACAATCTGAATGTCCTTAACACCACTGGACTGTATACCAAAAAATGGATAAATGGTAATGCTTACTGTATTTTTTTTTACCACAAATTTTTTATTTATTGTGGTACTGGGGATGATAATCAGGGACATTCTACCTCCGAGCTACACCCCCAGCCCTATTTATTTTTTAGCCTTATTTGTTTATTTATTTATTTTGAAACAGGGTCTCACCGAGTTGCAGAGGGCCTCACTGAGTAGCTGAGGCTGTCTGAGAACCACGATCCTCCTGTCTCAGCCTCCTGAATGCTGGGATTACAAGTGTGCGCCACCATGCCCAGCTACCACAAATTTTTAAAAGGATGGGAAAAATAGAATGCAAATATTTCCCCTTTGCCCAGGTCCTAACTAGCTGCTCAAGTATCATCTCTTTCCCCCATGGGCAGGTTCATTCTCAAAGTCCTCTCCCCTCCTCCTACACACCCTCCGGGGCAAACCCCAGTGTCTGTGGCTTCACACGTGGGCCACCATCATCTTAACGACCTGCCTGGATAAACTTCACTCGCCCTCCTGGGAAGATCAGTCCCTTGGCCATCCCGAGGCCTTTGCAGACCCATCTAGATTCCGGCCCTTTTCTCCTTATCTCTTCTCACCAGACAACTAAAAGTCGGAATCATTTCATCACCAGTCACCAGAGACACTGTCTTAGACTTCCTTGGGGTTGTCACTCACCTGTGTTCACATCAATAAAGCAGGGAAAGTTGGTTCTAATGACCAATGAAACTGTACGTGCAAAAACTAAAGAATATAGACAAAGGAAAGGATTGCTCAGTACGTAAACATCTCGGTTTGTCTGACTTAACCTGATTATGAAATGGAAGGTGAAAATCCATTCTCAGTGTGACAAGGTAGATCCCATCCAGCCAGTACCTACCTCTGGGGAATAGGGCTTTGACAAGGCTCTGTGTCACCAGAGTGAAATTAAAGGTAGAATCCCTTTCCAGGGGAAGGTGGGTTTCTAACAACTGTTCAGTAATAATAACCAACATGACTAGAGCTTTTTAAATACCAGATACTAGCCGGGCGTGGTGGCGCACGCTTGTAATCCCCGCGCTTGGGAGGCAGAGACAGGAGGATCGCGCAGGTTCGAAGCCAGCCACGCTGGCGTAAGAGACCCTGTTTCAAAAAATATAAAATAGGTCTGGGAGTATAGCCCGGAGGTAGAAGGGCTTCCAGGAACCCCAGTACCACCAAATAAATAAATAAATAAATAAATAAATAAATACCAGATACTACACTAGGTGTTTTTTTTGTTGTTTTTTTTTTTTGGTGGTACTGGGGGTGGAACCCAGAGGCTTTCTACCTCCGGGCTATACTCCCAGACCTTTTTTTATATATTTTTTGGAAACAGGGTCTCATTAAGTTGCTGAGAGCCTCACTAAGTAGCTGAGGCTGGCTTCGAACCTGTGCGATCCTCCTGTCTCAGCCTCCCAAGCGCGGGGATTACAAGCGTGCGCCACCACTCCCGGCTAGGTGTTTTGTTTATGGATTGTTCCATTTAATCCCCATAAATAGCCTCATATAATAGGTATTATTTTCTCCTTTACAGATCGTGAAACTGGCGCTTTGCGTTTACTATACTATCTTTGGCAACCTGTTCCACTTTTATTTCCCTGTTATCTTTGGAAGATTCCTTTTCCACGTTTAATTATGGGGGTTGCTGCCACTCTCTGCCACGCCTATGAATTGTTAGAGGGGTGACTGTAAAGCTGCTTCTTTGGCCTTGTAAAAGAACTTTCTAAGCTACAATTACAAAGCTTTAAAGTGGGAGCACCAGGAACTTGCCAGGTGCAGGCGACTTCAAAATACAGCAGCACTAAAGGCCACAACGTCCTGGGCTCCGGCTTCCTCGGGGACGCGGGCAGGAAGAGGAGGTGGCCTCCAGGGACTCCAGGACCGGCTTGGGGGTCCTCGACAATCCCTCCCTGGCTTAGGGGGGGCTGCACCTACCTGCCGGAGAGGGCGTGGTCGGGAGCGCGGTCATCGCTGCGGGGGGCTGGGCGCCTCACCGGAGGGGCGGATCTGTAGGAAGAGCAAAACCAGAAATGAGGTGGGTGGGCGGCTGGGGCCGGGGTGGGGGCGGGGGCTCGGGCACGTGGGGAGCCTCGGGTCCCGCTCCGCCCGAGTCCCTTCCCACCTCCTCTTCCAGCCGGGGTCCCCCGAGCGTCTCCCGGCTGCGGCGCCGAGCCGCCGTCCAGGGCGGAGCCGGGCGGAGGGGCGGGCCGGCCTCCCGGGGTCGCGGGGCCCCGCCCCGGCTCGCCTCACCTTCCCGGTCCGACCGGACGGCGCGGGCGGGAGGAAGGCGGCCTCCCCCCGCGCCGTGATTGGCATCTTCGCCCGCGGAGGGGAGTTTGCGCCGCCTCCCGGACCGCGCGGGGCTCGGCGTCGGGGGCCGGGGCGCGGGGGGCGCGGGGGGGGCCGCCGGCCTGGGCTCGGGTCCTCCGGCCCCAGCCGCGCTCCGCTCCCTCCGACCTACGCGGGGCCGGAGTCCTGCCCGCAAAGCTCGCGAGCGCTCGCGCTTGCCAAGCCCTCCATTTATACTTTAACTAGCGCCAAGCTTTAGCTACCTCCTGACTACTTTGTAGCAGGAAATGTTTCCGTATTAACGGAGGAGCCGGGTGGGTAAGAGGATGCCACAGTACACAACACACACTCGGGACTGGCTCTGCGGGGGATCTGCGGCGAGTCACGTCGGGTTCATTGCTTTTCTCCTGGGGCAGCGCCTCCCACAGGGCTGCCGTGGGAACCGGGCGAGTACGGAGAAAGCCGCAGACCCTTCCCTGGCGCACACTCAGCGCGCAGTACGTGTTAGCCATTGTCGTCCTGGCTGCCCGCTTAGGGCCGGACCTCTTCTGCCTTCTGTCCCAGGGAAGCAGACGTTTGCTCTTCCTACTCCTGAGAGTTCTGTCGCTTTGGGAATAAATACTTATATAGATCATTAGAAAGACAGATCACCGATTAGGGGTGTTAATCTGGGGAATAAAGACTGAAAGAAAAACTCAGAAGAGAGAAGCAAAAAGCTAGATGGGGTGGGGGAGAGAAAGAGGGGGGAGGAAAGCAAGAGAAATTGCTGTCCAATCCCTCCAGGTGGCACTCACCTGTAATCAATCCCCTGCTCGGGAGGATGAGACAGGAGGATCTTAGGTTTGAAGCCAGCCCTAGCAACTTAGGCAGACCCTGTTTCAAAATAAAAAACAAAGAGGGCTGAGGGTGTAGCTCAGAGGTAGAATGCCCCTGGGTTCCATCACCAGTACTGGAAAAAAAAAAAGATACAATTCACTTTATTTTTATTTTTATATTTTTGCGGTATCAGAGGTGGAACCCAGGGGCATTCTACCTTTGAGCTACACTCCAGCCCTATTTTTTATTCTTTATTTTGAAACAGGGTTTCACTGAGTTGTAAATTGCCTAAATAGCTGAGGCTGTCTGCAAACCGCCATCTTCCTGTCTCAGCCTTCCGAATGCTGGGGTTACAAGCGTGCACCACCACGCCCGGCTCAATTCACTTTATTTTTAAAACGTAAGGTAATTATCTTGAAGAAAAGCTTGTGTGTGGAAAACTGTCCATCCAACCAAGAAAGACAATGTGACATGCAGGTAAGATGTGTATTTTAGTAAAAGAAAGTTCAGGCTAGCCATCCTCAGATGAGAGACTATCCAAGAGAAAAGGTTAGAATCCTGAGAGCTAAATTTTTTCTTTCTTTCTTTCTTTCTTTCTTTCTTTCTTTCTTTCTTTCTTTCTTTCTTTCTTTCTGTACTGGGGATTGAACCTAGGGGCATTCTACCTCTGAGCTACACCCCAGGCCTATTTTAATTGAAATAAGGCCTCACTAAGTAACTGAAGCTGGCCTTGAACCAGGGATCCTCCAGGCTTAGAATCCTAAATACTCAGATTACAGGTGTGTACCACCACATCTGAGGAGCTAATTTCAAAGGAAAACAATAGTTTGCATTTACTCTCGCTGACCATGAGTTGTAGAAAATCATGGGCTCTTTCTAGTACTTGAGTCTGTCTTCCCATAGCATATGTATTATGAAATGAGGAGCGTCAGAACCACAGACTCGGAGCCCAGCCATCCAGCTGACTCCCTGATGATTCACTGTCACTTTTTTTTTTTTTTGCGGGTCTGGGGATGGAACCCAGGGGCATTTGACCTCCGAGCTACACTGCCTGCCCTATTTTTTATTCTTTATTTTGAAATTGGGTCTCATTTAGTTGCAGAGGGCCTCACTAAGTAGCTGAGGCTGGCCACAAACAGCGATTCTCCAGTCTCAGCCTCCCAAATGCTGGGATTACAAGCGTGCGCCACCATGCCCGGCTTACTTTTTTTTTTTTTTTTTTAATGTGTGGTACTGGGGACTGAACCTAAGGGCATTCTATCTGAGTGATACTCCCAGCCCTATTTTATTTTTTTATTTTGAAACAGAGTCTCACTAAGTTGCAGAGGTCCTCACTAAATTGCTGAGGCTGGCCATGAACCAGCAATTCTCTTGTCTCATCCTCCAAGTACTGGGATTACAGGCGTACCCCCACCACATCTGGCTTCACTTTCAAAGTTTTATTTGATTGTTGCTAGTGGTGTCTCATAAGCATTTTTTTCTTTAAAATACAAATTATGAGCCAAGGTCAGCAGCATATATGTCTATAATCTCAGCTACTTGGGAGACTGAGACAGGAGTAGATAGCAGTTTGAGGCCAATCCGGGAAATTTAGTAAGATCTTGTTTCAAAATAAAACATAAGGGCTGGAGTGTAGTTCATTGGTAGAATGCCACTGGGTCCAATTCCCAGTACCACAAAAATCAATAAATAACAAACAAGGCAAGTATGGTGGTGTACGCTTGTAATCCCAGTACTTGGGAGGCTGAGACAGGAAGACCACAGGTTTCATGGCCAACCTCAGCTACTTAGGTCCTCTGCAACTTAGTGAGACCCTGTTTCAAAATAAAGAATAAAAAATAGGGCTGAGGGTAACTCGAAGGTAGAATGCATCTGGGTTCAATCCCCAGTACCGCAAAAAAAAAAAAAAAAGGTAACAAATATTAGAAGGACTGGTGATAAAGTTCAGTACCTCTGGGTTCAATTACTATTAGTGTGTGTGTGTGTGTGTGTGTGTGTGTGTGTGTGTGTGGCGCACGTGCGTGCACACACACACATTTAAAAGGTTTGCAGTGGCATGAGGCATGTATTTTTTTTTTTTTTTTTTACTGTAGGCACAAAATTCCTTTAAAAAACGTAAACACAAGCCAGGCGTGGTGACGCACGCTTGTAATCCCAGCATTCAGGAGGCTGAGACTGGAGGATCACAGTTCGCGGACAGCCTCGGCTACTTAGTGAGGCCCTCTGCAACTCAGTGAGACCCGGTTTCAAAATAAAGACTAAAAAATAGGGCAGGGCTGTAGCTCGGAGGTCGAATGCCCCTGGGTTCCATCCCCAGACCCGCAAAAAAAAAAAAAAAAAAAAGTAAACATGCAGAAAAATAGGATTCAATATGAAATTCTCAGCACCCAATTTTGCATAATATAAGGAAGTCTGTTAGCAGCATGTATATTATGCTTCTTGGTATAGTATCCTGTTTCTCTGTACATCTTCCCTGGTCTGTCAATATTGTCCTTGAGACTGCTGGAGGGCAAGGACTGGACAATGCATCTGCAAGTAATTCTACACAGAGATGCTCACAGATAGATGGTGAATGAAGCCTTGTGTGGCGGAGCTTTCAGTACTCTCCAAGGATTAGATGCTCAGCCTGAGAAACTAGAGCAGCCATCTTTTGTCGACATCCTCTAGGGACCTCAGGGCAGGGGCCCAGAGATACTCATCTCCACCTAATTTTGTTGGCTTTCAGCCCCATTTTGTGCTGGTGCTAGGGCAGCAGTCTTCTGCCTTCCTCTTGGACAACTTTACCATTTTGCAAATCAGGGGAAACAGTTTGGCTTTTAACCAAGACTGGCCACCCTAGATAAGCTTGCTGGTCCTTTCGTCTGCCTCCAGAAGAGAGAGGGAGGGGGAGAGAAACAAAAGAAAGGAAAGAAGAATAACAGAACCAAATTTTAGAAAAATAACACTACAGGATTTTGATCCAGGGAGATGTGGTTCAAGATTCTCCCTGGACTCACTATTGTGGATGCGAGCTTGCTCCTCTGGGGAATGACCACCCCATACATCCTCATGTCCCCTGAAGGGGGAAGGACAGAAGGGCTTATTATCCCTACCCATGGAGCCTGATGGAAAGAGTATCTTTGGAGTTAATTGTTGCTATGTATGAAAGGGAATGGAGAATGTTGATTAGGGAAGCATTTTTTCCTTTTTTTTTGGGGGGGGGGTCTGGGGATGGAACTCAGGGGCATTTGGCCTCTGAGCTACACTCCCTGCCCTATTTTTTATTCTTTACTTTGAAACAGGGTCTAAGTTGCAGAGGGCCTCACTAAGTAGTTGAGGCTGTCCGAGAACTGCGATCCTTCTGTCTCAGCCTCCCGAATGCTGGATTAGAAGTGTGCGCCCAGCTATGAAGCATTTTATTGATTGATGAAAAATAACTCAGTTATGGTCATCTATACTTGCTAGAAAGTTACGCAATATAGTCTGTAGCATGCAGTATATAATGTAATGCTTAATAAAAATAAAATGGAATAAAAATAAAATCACTCCCAGTGTAAACATGTATTTCCCACTCCCTAACAGTCACATCTACTGGAAAGTCCTACAAGCATCTCAAAGTCCTAGTGTCCAGTGCTTGTAGGGTTTATTTGTATAATCGATGCGGAGCGGATACACGGTAAACTGAACATAAAGTACACAATTTGATAAGATTTGATACCTGCACATGTCCATTTCACTACCACCATAATCACAATTAGGAACATTTCTCTCATCCCTAAACGTTGCCTTAGGCTTTTTGGTAACCCACCCTCCCCCACCGCTTGTCTTCTTCCTAGTTATAGACCCCAACATGTCACGTCCTGCCCTGCTTCCTCTACCCTGTAATAGTGCTATTTTTTCCAGCCATGGGAAGTGCACATCATGCACCCAGGGCCAGAGTCCCCCTCCGGGAACTCTGGAATCTGGAGGACACTCTAGCAGGAGCTGGGTACTGAAGCTGGTCTAGGGGCAGCCTCTAGCGGGGAAGTCTTCTGGCTCTTGCTGCAGAAGCCCCTGGGCTGGATCCTGCCCTTCCCACAGCCTGTCCTTTCAGTTCTGTGAGCTGCCTACTCTCCTTCCAACATAGCGTTTATTGCTCAATTTTGTCAGCTTATTGCTTCAACCAGAGGGCCCGGATAAATGCACTTCCTTCCCTAGTTCCTGCTTCAGGAAATGACACCATGAGATTCGAGTTTCTCAAGCCTAAGCCCAGAATAATTCCTGAAAACCTCAGTGTTCGTTATGTGTTCTCTTCTAACCCATCATTAAACCCTGCCCATTCTGCTCTCTGCTCAGTAATTTTCCCCCCCCCCTGTACTGGGGATGGAACTCAGGGGCATTCTACCTTCGAGCTACACCCCCAACCCTCTTTTTCTTTCTTTATTTTGAAACAGGGTCTCACTAAATTGCAGAGGGCCTGAGTAGGTGAGGTTGGTATTGAACCTGTGATCTCTCTGTCTTAGTCTCCCAAGTACTGAGATGACAAGCATGTGCCACCACATGGCTAAATATAGGACTTCTGACTCCAGAAGAAAATTTTTTTGTTGTTGTACTAGAGATTGGACCCAGAGGTCTTTGGTCCCAGTATTGTGTGTGTGTGTGTGTGTATGGGGGGGGGTTACTGGGGATGAAACCTAGGGGTGAGCTACACCCTCAGCCCTACTTTGTATTACTTACTTTGAAACAGGATCTCACTAAATTGCAGAAAGCTTCACTAAGCAGCTGAGGCTGGCTGTGAATCTGTGATCCTCTTGTCTCAGCCTCTCAAGTACAGTGATCATAAGCATGCGCCACCATGTCCAGCTTCCAGTCTTTTTAAAATAAGGTCTAGCCGGGCATGGTGGCGCACACTTGTAATCCCCGTGCTTGGGAGGCTGAGACAGGAGGATCGCACAGGATTGAAGCCAGTCTCAGCTACTTAGTGAGGCTCTCAGCAACTTAGTGAGACCCTGTTTCCAAATAAAATATAAAATGGGTCTGGGAGTGTAGCCCGGAGGTAGAAAGCCTCTGGGTTCCACCCCCAGTACCACCAAAAAAATAAAAATAAAAATAAAAAAAATAAATAAAATAAGGTCTAGTTAAGTTGCTAAGGGTCTTGCTAAGTTCCTAAGGCTGGCCTCAAACTGGCAATCCTCCTGTCTCAGCCTCCCAAGTACCAGGACTACAGGTGTGTGCCACTCTACCTGGTTTATACTTTGTTTTATATGTGTGAATTTTTTTTCAGTGATGGGAACAAACCTGTGCTCTCACATGCATGCTAGGCAAGTGTTCTGCCACTGAGCCACATCTCCTGCATTATTATATTTTGTATATTTTCCCTTTATTTGGAGTTTCCTATCTTCCTCCATCCTGCTCAGATTCTTTTTAGAACCAAGTACCAGCTTATAAATAGCATTATCTCTAGTATATAACCACTTTTTCAGAGTGTTTGCTTATATAGTAATGTGTTTGGATTGAGGAGAGGCACCTTAAAAGAATTACAGCCAGGAGGGAGGCAGGGTGAGCTGGGGGGTCAGCAGTATGACTAAAGATTTGTGAACCTGGGCAAAGTCAGTACGCCTGCCTAGGTGAAAGCAGTGTGCTGGGCTGGAGCGATGCCCCATGTCGAACAAAGAATCCAGATATAGTCAAAGTCATACTTTATTTAACAATCCGAAAATCTGCTCTTCTGGCTTTAAGTCTTGCAAAATGAGTGGTAAGTGGAAGACAGTTGTTCGGTCCTCAGCATGTGCGGTTACATGTCTGTGTGGACAAGGGCTGTATCTACAACACTTTCTTTTGACAGTCATTGCAGCCCCACTTTAACATATAAAGTTATATTCTTCTGACAATGCTAAAATACGGATTAAAATATTCCCTGAGTCTTCTCTTCCAAGCCTGCCTTCCTCCGTCCCTCCCTAGGGTGCCCCTCAGCCTCCGCTAAGGCCTGGTCTTTGGAGATTACCACATCCTGTGTGAGATCCTGGACGCGGGTGCTGGCTTTCTGCCCCTGGGCCTGTCCCCCAACCCCCAGCTGAGGAGCTTCTCTGGGGAGATGTGCGTAGGGGAGGCCTCGGCAGTTTTTCTTCAGAGTTCTGAAGACGTCTGACTTGCAGACACCTGGAAGCAAACATGACCGTGTTAGATGCTGATGTTCCTCCCACAGCCACTCAAGGTGGGCAAAAATCTCAGTTTCCTTCTTTGAATTCGATTTCACGTAATGCCACTGGCCTCTGTCAGGGGAGGCTGCACGAGCTGGTGGCGGGCTTGTAAGGGCTGTGCAGGCGTAGCTCATTTGGTCATCTGCCCCTCTACAGGAGCGGCAGGAGAGACCTTTTCATTTTGGTGGCAGCAGCAGTCGGGCTCCTACAGCATGAGCACTACCAGCTGGGTGACACGTCAGGTGTTTCTCTTCTCAGATGCTGGAAAGTCTGGAGCCAATTTTCTGGCCAATTCTTAGTAAGTTTATTTGATTATATTATTTTTGTGTGCAGTACTGGGGACCGAACTGAAGGGTATTCTACCTCTGCGATACCACCCAGACCTATTTTATTTTGAAACAAGGTCTCACTAAGTTGTGGAGGGCCTCACTAAATTGCTGAGGCTGGCCACGAACCTACGATCCTCCTGTCTTAGCCTCCCAAGTACTGGGATTACAACGGTGCACCACCATGCCCGGCTATAGAATGCATTTTTTTTTTTTTGTACTTGGTTAATTTACAGTTTCATTTTATGTCACCATTTGGTCTCATATTGAGTCCTTTTTAAATTGAGTACAGATAGTTGTAGTTAAACAAATATTTAGGAGGCAGGATTAGTTTAAGGCCAAGTGTTGGGAGATGGGCAGAGACACCACAAAATCCCAGCTCATTCTTTTTTTTTTTTGCAGGTCTGGGGATGGAACCCAGGGGCATTTGACCTCTGAGCTACACCTCCTGCCCTATTTTTTATTATTTATTTTGAAACTGGGTCTCACTGAGTTGCAGAGGGCCTAAGTAGCTGAGGCTGTCTGTGAACCGACCGCGATTCTCCAGGTCTCAGCCTCTCAAATGCTGGGATTACAAGCGTGTGCCACCACGCCTGGCGTGACCCCAGCTCATTCTTGTGCCCTAGCTCCAACTCCTGGCCTTGCCCTGGGGCATTGCTCACTGCTGAATTCCCCTTCTGCTTGTAGTTGAGAGTGAGGATCCAGCCTGTAGCCCAGCCCTGCCCACCCAGCGCCCAGGCTCTCCACCCACACTGTTCTCTGTATCTGCGCCTCACCTTGCCTTGAAGCTCAGGTGCAGTGTCACTGTTTTCTCCTGGGAGTGCAGGGCCCTGGAGCTGAAGGCCTTGGTCCTGGAAAGAAAAGAGCTCTGCCAGTGAGAGGCGGCCGCCCTCCCAGCCCCTCAGCCTAGCAGGGTTTTCTGTGCCTTATATTTTTCAAGAGTCACATACAACACAATAGGAGACATACAAGACTGCTTCACTGAGCCTGAAGTGTCAGGGAAGCCTTTCCTTCACGCTCTTCTACAGATGACGAAACCAAAATTCAAAGGGTGAGGTGACTTGTGGACAGGAAACCAGGTCTTTGAACTCCACGTGATCAGACGTCATGTGATTTGTGTGACTGTGTATTTATTTGTGTGGAAGTGAGAGGTCTTAAAAAACACGACCTGATGCTTTTAGGCTAACCCTCCCTACGAGTGTGCTGTGGCTCTCACAAGTAAATGATCCTAAGTGGTGATAAAGCAATTAGGAGAGGCAGGCGGTTTCCTGAGGGAATGTGCTAGGTTCTGAGATGGGAACTCAGGGTATGGAAGGCCCTGTCAAAGAATTTCTAAGCCAGAGAAGACCACAGTACACTAAGGTTTAAAACAAATCTGTATTTCAAAATTAACATTTAATGTATACACTATAAAATTCATCTTTTCAAAATAGAAGCAGTGGGATGTGGTGGTGTACACCTGTAATCATAGTACTTGGGAAGCTGAGGCAGGAGGATCGCAGGTTCACTGCCAGCCTCAGCTACTTAGTGAGGTCCTCTGCAACTTAGTGAGACCCTGTTTCAAAATAAAGAATAAAAATAGGGCTGGGGGTATAGCTCAAAGGTAGAATGCCCCTGGGTTCAACCCTCAGTACCACAAAATAAGTAAATAAATTAAATAAATAAATAAAACAAATAAAATAGGGTTGGGGGTAAAGCTCAGAAGTAGAATGGCCCTGGGTTCAATCCCCAGGACCACCACCACCAATAATAATAAATTAATTAAAATAAAATAGAACCAATTAACACTGAAATCCACTTGACATTCTGTGATTCATCCAAGAACTTGGGAGGCTGAGACAGGAGAATAGCAGGTTATCCGCCAGCCTCAGTACTTAGTGAGACCATCTGCAACTTAGCGAGACCCTGTTTCAAAACAAAAAAATAACATGGGACTGAGAATGAAGTTTAGAGGTAAAACACGCCTGGATTTAATCTCCAGTACAAAAAAACAAACAAAAAACCCCCCAACAAAATAAGAAATGTTGTGATTTATTCTTATTTTCTCCTTCTTTCCAAGCCATGAATGAGCTCAAAGGTAAAGTTCTCAGAGCCTTCCTTCTCTCTCACGATTCAAATGCTGAGAAAAACAGGATTTTTCTCCAGATACATTTTTATTTACTCCTTTTACATTTGATGGGCCCATAATTCTGCATGAGAGAAAATATGACTTAAGGTGCATCTGCAAGGGAAGGGGGTACGTGTGGGGCGCGGCTTCAGAGGACGGTGGCTTTGAGAGGCTGACTCCATGAAACAACACATCTCCTGGGGGGATGACCAAAGCAATCGTACCAAAAAGGCTGGAGGAAGGGAAATGCTATAAAACTCAAATATAAGCACACAGCCTCTGGGGAAAGAGGGAGGACGGTGTTACCATCCTGTTCCTCCAAATGGGCAAACAGCATCTTGGTGCCCGCAATCTCTTTTTCAATAAGATTACTCCAAGGATGCAAACTTGTTTTACTGTTCATCAGAGCCACATAGAAGGTCACTCTATTACAGTCTCCACACTAAAAACATGTAATACATGACAAAGTCAGGTTGAAGTTAATTGTGGATTTTCAAAATGCTAATGAACTGCCCTTTTTATTGCAGAAATACTCTCCCTGCTCAAAACCCTGGGCTGGGGCGCAGCTCAAGAACCATGAACACCACCAGCACATGACAGGAAACCCCTGCGTCGACCCTGTGCTTGTGCAGCCCTGTGAGTCCTGCGTGCCCATCACGGTCAGCATAGCTGCTTCAGCCGGGGAGCTGGCGAGGGAAGCTTTAGGTCTCGCTCTGTGAGGGCCTTCAGCGTGTCGAGGGCATCATAATGCGGTGACGCTAGTACCTCGGCAGAGTCACTGAGATAAGTTTACTGTCCTCTTTGTTTTCCTTCGTCCCTGCCTCTTCAGGCTCTGAGAAAACCTGTGGGTCCAGGGAACGAGGGAGGAAAGTCCCACATTTCCCATCCTTCTGAGCTGCTTCTCTCAGCAGGGGCAGGTGCCTCGTCAACCTTCAGTTAGGCGAAGGTGGGAGGCAGTGGGGCGATGGACCTGAGGGTACAAAACCGCATATGCTTCTCCAGATGCCCACCTGGCTCAGCTCTGGCCCAAATTCACTGCCTGGGTATCACTTTCTCTGTTTAATTTGCAGTTCAGTCCCCACTTCCTGTGCCTCCCTACTGACTTTGTCTTCATATCTCTTATCATTCCTTGATTAAATTTTTATTTACTCTTTTTCTTGTCTGTCTTCCTGCACTAGAAGATAAGGTCCAGGAAGGCTGAATTTTGTGTTTGGTTCAGTCACACCCACCTCCCACAACAGTGCCTGTTAACTGGACACATCTCGGTGCCCTCTAGTGAGACGTCTCACCATAATTCTCCACCATGCACTTGACCAGAGATCATACGTGCTTAGCTTTTAATATCAAGGAAGGAGAACAAATTTTTTTTTTTTTTTTTTTTGGTGGTACTGGGAATTGAGCATGTGCCTGGTAAGTGCTCTGCCACAGAACTACGTCCCCAGCCCAGAAGGACTATTTTTTAAAAGTGGCCCACTCTAACTGATTTTATTTTTTATTATTTTCTTTTCTTGCAGTATTGATGATTGTTTCTTTTTGTTTTGTTTTTTTGCGGCTCTGGGGATGGAACCCAGGGGCATTCGACCTCCGAGCTACACCCCCTGCCCTATTTTTTATTCTTTTTTTTTTGAAACTGGGTCTCACTGAGTTGCAGAGGGCCTCACTAAGTAGCTGAGGCTGTCCGCGAACCACGATCCTCCTGTCTCAGCCTCCTGAATGCTGGTATTACAAGCGTGTGCCACCATGCCTGGCTTCTCCAGTTCTTTTAATGGAGACAAGGGCTTGCTATTTTGAGACAAGGACTTGCTAAGTTGCTGAGGGTGTCTTTAAACTTATGATCCTTAGCCTCCTGCATAGCTAGCAATACAGTTGTGTGCCACTATGCTCAGCAGCATTCCAATGATTATTATTATTATTATTTTTTGCGGGTCTGGGGATGGAACCCAGGGGCATTCGATCTCCAAGCTATACCCCTTGCCCTATTTTTTATTCTTTATTTTGAAACAGGGTCTCACTAAGTTGAGGACGGCCTCACTAAGTAGCTAGGCTGTCCGCGAACTGTGATCCTCTGGTCTCAGCCTCCTGAAAGCTGGGATTACAAGCATGCGACACCACACCGGCTAGCATTATTCCAATTAAAAAAAATTTTTTTTTTCTCTATTGGGATGGAACCCAAGGGCATTCTATCTTCTAGCTATACCCCCAGTCCTATTTTTTATTCTTTATTTTGTTTTTTGTTTTGTTTTGGTGACACTGGGGGTGGAACCCAGAGGCTTTCTACCTCCGGGGTATACTCCCAGAATATATATATATATATATATATAATTTTTTTATTTTTTATTTATTTTTTTGGTGGTACTGGGGTTCCTGGGAGCCCTTCTACCTCTGGGCTACACTCCCAGACCTATTTTATATTTTTGAAACAGGGTATCTTAAGCCAGCGCGGGTGGCTTCGAACCTGTGCGATCCTCCTGTCTCAGCCTCCCAAGCATGGGGATTACAAGCGTGCGCCACCACGCCCAGCCTATTTTTATATTTTATTTGCAAACAGGGTCTCACTAAGTTGCTGAAAGCCTCACTAAGTAGCTGAGGCTGGCTTTGAACCTGTGCGATCCTCCTGTTTCAGCCTCCCAAGTACTGGGATTACAAGCGTGCACCACCACACAGGGTTCCCACTTCCTTTTAAAAAGGTAAAGCCTGCCAGGTATGGTGGTGCATGCTTGTATTCGCAGCATTTGGGAGGCTGAGACTGGAGGGTCATAGTTCGTGGACAGCCTCAGCTACTTAGTGAGACCCTCTTTCAAGATAAAGAACAAAAAATAGGGCAGAGGTTGTAGCTCAGAGGTAGAATGCCATGGGGTTCCATCCCCAAACCCGCAAAAAAAAAAAAAAAAAAAAGGTAGCTTGTCAACTACGGGGCAACCTGCTATAGTAAAAATGATCTACAGGGAGGCTCTAAAGGGAGTAAAGAGTAAAGACTCAGCCGGAGCCCCTCTTACCTGAGAGGAGTGCACGGCTGGAGAAGTACAGAGTTCTTCAGGGTTTGGGTTGTGGGTGTCTTCCTTTTCTTTGGCTTCAGGAGCTCTTAGTGGCTTCTCTGGTGGGTCTGGATTAGGAGGGACCTCTAGGGAGGCCCTAGACCTTGGAGTCCCAGTCCCTAAGAGGGCCCTGGGGCTGGTGGGCGAACCCCCTCCAGAGGCTGGAGGGCTGGAGCACATGCTCCCGGAGGAGGGCCTGGGGCTCGGAGGGGCCCTGGGTGGAGGAGGCCTACTCGGGGGTGCAGAGGTCCTCTGGATAGAGGCTTTCTTCTTTGGCTGTTCAGCTCCTTCACTTGAGGTGCGGCTTCGGAGGACTACTGGGAGAGAGGATGGCTGCTCTGAAGTGGTCAGGGTGCTGCCTGGTGATGGCGCGGGGCCACACGGGAGAGCTTCCTCCTGGGACTTGCCGCCCTCGGTGGTGGGAGTGGGCCGGGCTGGGGACGGACCGTTGCGGGCCGCTGGAAGTTCTTCCTCCTCTAAGGAGCTTGCTTCAGACCCTTCCCCCTCCGCTTCCTCATTTCTAAAGGACGCGTCATTGATCTCAGAAGAGTCTGCATCAGGTGCCAGCTCTTCCTCAGTGGCTGAGATAGATTCACTCTCACTTGACAAGGAACGTGCAGAGGGACTCGTAGGAGAGGTAAGAGGGCTGGAGACTGTAGATGTTCGGACGGGGGAGGAGATGACCAAAGAGCGCCTGGTGCTGCTAATAAAGAAAGGACATTCAGATTCAGAAGTACCAGAAACTGGAAGTAACCCGAATGCCTCCAAATAACTATCATGCGTGCACACAGTAAAAACAAAACAATTTAGAATGCTTTAGGGAGTTCGTATGATTGGCCGTTATTATGTCGTCATCATCTCAATTATATAAAAACCCAGGAAAAATATATCGCAAAATATTAACAATATCTCTGCCAGGGATAAGATTAGTGGGTGCTATATGGTTGATCCACACATATTTTGTATTTGAAAATCCACTTACTTATTTGTAGCCCCCAAATCAATACTCCTGGTGCTTTCCCAGTCATTTGTGGACATGTCTAAATAATGAAAAACAATTCACCTGATCTATACTTTCTCAGCTGAGGGCTAAGAATGCAACAAACTATCTTTTTTGTTTTAGCTCTCATAAGTAAATGCTCTTTTCACCATGTTTTTTGCATTTTTGTGGTTGTTGTTTTTGTTGGTGGTGGTTTTGATGCTTAAAATGGATGCCAAGCTGACATGTGTGCCTTGCAGAGAAAATACTTGTGTTAAGCTGGGTGTGGTGGTACATACTTGTAATCCCAGTATTTGGGAGGCTGAGATAGGAGGGTCGCAGGTTTGCAGCTAGTCTCAGCTACTTAGGGAGGCCCTCCACAATTTAGTGAGACCCTGTTTCAAAATAAAAATTAAGCTGGGCATAGTCGCACATGCTTGTAATCCCAGCATTCAGGAGGCAGAGACAGGAGGATTGCGGTTCATGGACAACCTCAGCTACTTAGTGAGGCCCTTCGCAACTCAGTGAGACCATGTTTCAAAAATAAAACTACTAAAAAATAGGGCTGGAGGTATAGCTTGGAGGTACAAGGCCCATCCCCAGTACCATAAAAAAAAATTTAAAAATAGGGCTGAGGGTGTAGCTCAGAGGTAGAATACCCCTGGATTCCATTCCCAGTACTGAAAAAAAAAAAAAAAAAAAAGGAAAACAAATACCTGTGTTAGACAAACTTCATTTAGGCTTTAGTTATAGTGCTGTTGGTTGTGAGTTTCATATAAATGAAGCAACAGCATCATTAAATAAAGTCTTTAAACAGAAACTTCATAAAACAGATTATGGACTGGTTGGTTGATTAAAATGTGGTGGCCAGAGGCTTACAGGGACCTAACCCTGTGTTTTCCCATTGGATGACGGTTCAGTTTTCAGTGTTTGTGGCAACTTTAGGGAACGTAAGTACCATGAATAAGACAAGCCATAACATTCGTCCAGTATCAGCTGTGTGCTGGATACTGTGCTGCTACTGTCCTGCGGTCCACATGAGCTTGACTCCTACTCCACCTGTGGACACTGCCCTTTAGTGAGGCTTTTACATTGCTAAATGAAGAGTACAAACAACAAAAGCAAGCCTTATTCTTCCTTCAAGACTCAAGCTCAGTTTCACACAGCCGTAAAGCTTTGCCAGCCATGTGCACTTTGACAGTTATCTTCCTCTTGGGAGCGCCTAGCATAAGACCTTGTAGAGAAGAAGCTTAATAAAACTTCCTAAACAAAGGCTTCAGAATGAATAAGTGAGCACATTCCGAGGGACCACTGCATCCCTTACACTTACCATCAGGAAGAACGTGTGAAGGCAAAAGATATCGCACATAAACATGCACACCAAGTGGAGAAGCAAGCCATAACAGCCTGGGCAAGATATTTCCAATCGGTACAATTAAAAGGATAGTGTCGCTGGGCGTGGTGGCGCACGCTTGTAATCCCAGCACTCGGGAGGCTGAGACCTGGAGGATCGCGGTTCGCGGACAGCCTCAGCTACTTAGGCCCTCTGCAACTCAGTGAGACCCGCTTTCAAATTAAAGAATAAAAAGTAGGGTGGGGGGTGTAGCTCGGAGGTCAAGTGCCCCGGGGTTCCATCCCCAGACCCGCAAAAAAAAAAAAAAAAAAAAAGCCGGGCGTGGTGGCGCACGCTTGTAATCCCCACGCTTGGGAGGCGGAGACAGGAGGATCACGCAGGTTCGAAGCCAAAAAAAAAAAAAAAAAAAAAAAAAAAAAAAAAAAAAAAAAAAAAGGATAGTATCCAGAATATACCACCACAAAAACTTCAGAGTGGGCGCAGTGGCTCATGCCAATAATCCTAGTTCTTGGGAGGCTGAGCTGAGAGGACCACAGGTTTGAGGCCAGCACATGGTAACTCAGCAAGACCCTGTTTCAAAATAAAGGGCTGGGGTGTAGCTCAGAGGTCGAGCACCCTGGGTTCAGTCCCTAGTACAACAATGACAACTATATAGATCAGTTTTCAAAACAGTAGTTAACAACCCAACTGAATGGTAAGATGAATGGCAAAGTTCAGAACAGGAAGCTTAAGTTACCAATAACCTGAAAGGATGATAGCTAGCAACTGGGGAGCTGTGACTTAAGACTGCAAAAAAAAAAAAAGCCAGGCGTGGTGGCCACGCTTGTAATCCCCGTGCTTGGGAGGCTGAGACAGGAGGAGCGCACAGGTTCGAAGCCAGCCTCAGCTACTTAGTGAGACCCTGTCTTCAAATAAAATAGAAAATAGGTCTGGGAGTATAGCCTGGAGGTAGAAAGCCTCTGGGTTCCACCCCCAGTACCACACACACACAAAATAAAAACTGTGCAAAAAAAAATTTTTTTTTGCAGCTCTGGGGATGGAACCCAGGGGTATTCGACCTCCTAGCTACACCCCTGCCCTATTTGTTATTCTTTATTTTGAAACAGAGTCTCACTAAGTTGCACAGGGCCTCACTAAGTAGCTGAGGCTGTCTGCTAACTGCCATCCTCTGGTCTCAGCCTCCCGAATGCTGGGATTACAAGCGTGCGCCACCACACCAAGCTAAAATATTCTTTTTTTTTTTTTTTTTTGGTGGTACTGGGGTTCCTGGAAGCCCTTCTACCTCCGGGCTACACTCCCAGACCTATTTTTATATTTTTGAAACAGGGTCTCTTAAGCCAGCGTGGCTAGCTTCGAAACTGCGCGATCCTCCTGTCTCCACCTCCCAAGCGCGGGGATTACAAGCGTGCGCCACCAAGCCCGGCTTAAAATACTCACTTTTTTTATCCATGATTTTGGGAGAAAGAAAGTCTGTCGATTTCACGTGAAGCTTATCTTCATTGCTAGTGAGTTGCAAACTGGAACAATTACTTTTGAGAGCAATTCGGTAATACCTAGTAAGGCTGAAGAAGCTTCAGTGACAGACTCCATGACTATACAATTCTACTCCATGTATATACCTGAGACACCTGATAATATTCATGTTTTTTCCAACATTATTTGTAATAGTAAAAAAAAAACTGGAAAAAACCCAAATACCAGTTAGCAGGAGGATAGGTAAATAAATCACCGAGGGGCACACAATAGTTACAATAACAATTACAGAAAGAGACCTGACAACAGGGAGCAACGGGGAGAAGCCCCACAGACAACAGTAAGAGAAGAGAAGAACTTGCATAAGAACACATGCAGTAGAAGTCCACTGAGCCAGGCGTGGTGGCTCAGGCCTGTAATCCCAGCACTTGGGAGGCTGAGAAAGGAGGATGATGGGCTTGTGGCCAGTGTCAACTATTTACTGAGGCCCTCTGCAACTCAGTGAGACCCTCTTTCAAAATAAAAAATGAAAATAGGGCTTGGGATGTAGCTTGAAGGTAGAATGCCCCTGGGTTCCATCCCCAGTCCTGCAAGAATAAATAAATAATAAAAAGTCTACTTATAGCCAGGCATGGTGGCACATACTTGTAATACTAATACTTGGAAGGCTGAGAAGGAAGGATCGCAAGTTCTCAGCCAGTCTCAGTTAAAACTTAGTGAGGCCCTCCACAACTTAATGATACCTTGTTTCGAAATAAAGAATAAAGCAGGGCGTGGTGGCACACACTTGTAATCCCAGCACTTGGGAGGCTGAAACAGGAGGATCACACATGTTCGAAGCCAGCCTTAGCTCTGAGTGAGGCTCTCAGCAACTTAAGTGAGACCCTGTTTCCAAATAAAGTAAAAATAGGTCTGGGAGTGTATTCTGGAGGTAGAAAAGCCCCTGTACCAGTACCACTAAAAAAAAATAAAAATAAAAAATAAAAAATAGGGCCGGGAGTATGCTCAGAGGTAGAATGCCCCTGGGTTCCACCCCAAGTACTGCAAAAAAAAAAAAAAAAGTATTTATATAAAGTTTAGCCGGGTGTGGTGGCGCACGCTTGTAATCCCCGCACTTGGGAGGCAGAGACAGGAGGATCGCGCAGGTTCGAAGCCAGCCGCCCGCGCTGGCTTAGGAGACCCTGTTTCCAAATTAAAAAAAAAAATGTAAAAATAGGTCTGGGAGTGTAGCCCAGAGGTAGAAGGGCTTCCAGGAACCCCAGTACCACCAAAAATTAAAAATATATATATATATAAAGTTTAAATACATGCAAAGCAATATTTATGTTTGCATGTGGGAAGGTATAAAGATAGACATGGAAATGCAAATACTAAATTTAATATAGTGGTTACCTTTGGTGGGACGAGGAAAGGAAAGAATGAAGAAGGGACATTGGGATTTTCAATGACATTTATACTAATCAATTTTTATTTTTGGTAGTAATGGGTGTAGAACACAGGGCCTCGTGCATGCTAACCAAGTGCTCTACCACTGAGCTAAACTCTAAGCCCTAATAATTGATTTCTCAAGTTTGGTGATAAGAAGTTTGGCTATTTCTTATATTATTATTTATACTATTATCTATGTCAGAAATATATATATACACGCCATCCTCCTGTCTCCGCCTCCCAAGCGTGGGGATGACAAGCGTGCGCCACCACGCCCGGCTATGTCAGAAATCTTTAACAAGAAAATAATTTATGTAGGGGCACAGCACAAACCACAGACATCATTATGACTATGAGCTTAAAGCAAAGGCCAGGAATTGGGGGTGAGAATGTCGAGCATGTTCACACAGGACATGTGAAGCAGAAAAGGGTCTTAGAAGTTGCTCACCCTGAGAGTCCCTTCACCACAAAGACCTTGTTGGAATGCTGCTTCTCCAGTTTGCTCATCACCTCGTAGAGACTGTGGTTCAGCTAGAGCCAGCAAGAAAGAAGGAGATGCTAGTCAAATGCGAAGCCGAAACTGTCCATCCCGTCCTTCAGACTGCTTCCCGAATGAAACCAGCTCACCCTTCCAACTCCCATCTCGAATCCCTCTAGCACTGGTGTCCAAGGTCCTAGCTCACTTCCCCTTCTTGCCTGTTTCTCTGTGCCTTGAGGTCTGCCTCTCCCATCAGATGGACAGCTCTCTAAAGGCAAGGTCAAGCCAGGCAAGGTTTTGCATGCTTGTAATTCTAGTACTTGGGAAGCTGAGCCAGGAGAATTGCAGGTTTGAGGCCAGCCTCAGCAACTTAGTGAGACCCTGTTTCTAAATTTAAAAAATTAAATAGGTCTGGAGGTATAGTGCAGAGGTAGAATGATGGCCCTATGCTCTGTCCCCAGTACCAAAAAAAAAAAAAAAAAAAAAAAAAAAAAAAAAAAAAAAAAAGCTGGGTGTGGTGGCTCACGCCTGTAATCCCAGTACTTGGGAGGCTAAGGCAGGAGGATCACAGGTTTGAAGCCAGCTTCAGCAACTTAGTGAGGCTTTTAGCAACATAGAAAGACCTTGTTCCCAAATGAAATAAAAATAGGGCTGGGTGTGTAGCTCAGAGAGGTAGAATGCCCCTGGTCCATCCCCAGTACCAAAAAAAAAAAAAAAAAAAAAAAAGGCAGGGTCAGGATCTATAACTATTTGAAGTTTGAGTTCTTTGCAGGTAGTCTAGGAAATAAAAACTCATCTTGATACTAAATATTCAAATAATAATCTAGTCAAAGGAACTGTGGAGAGGAATATGTGTGGCTGAGTGTAATATTATAGTGGTAAAGACTCTTGGAATTCCAGACTAGAGAAGACCTAATGAGTTCATGCTCTATGGCTGCCGGTCACAGATAGGACTGGTCCTATTCAAGACCAACCACTTGAGAAACTGACTTAAGCTTAAACACCTCCCCCCTTCCTGCTTCCCATCAACAGATGGATATTATTATTACTATTATTATTATTACTTGGTACTTGGGATTGAACCCAGGGGCATTCTACCACCGAGCTTTACCAGCTGCTATAATATTTTACTCCTTTTTTTTTTTGGTGGTACTGGGGGTGGAACCCAGAGGCTTTCTACCTCTGGGCTATATTCCCAGACCTATTTTATACTTTATTTGGAAATAGGGTCTCACTAAATTGCTGAGAGCCTAACTAAGTAGCTGAGACTGGCTTCGAACCTGTACGATCCTCCTGTCTCAGCCTCCCAAGCTCTGGGATTACAAGCGTGCGCCACCACGCCCGGCTCTAATTTTTACCCTTTATTTTGAAACAGGTCTAAGTTGTGAAGGGCCTCACTAAGCAGCTGAGGCTGCTGTTATCCTATTTCAACCTCCCAAGAATTGAAATTATAAGCGTGTGCCACCATACCCAGCTAACAGATGGATTTTAAAACTTGGTTCCTGCCAAACTTGATTCCATGCCTGTAATCCCAGAACTGGGAGGCTGAGACAAGAGGATTGTAGGTGTGAGGCCAATCTCAGCAACTTAGCAAGGTCTGCAGCAACTTTTCAAGACTCTGCTTAAAAATAAAAAATAAAACAGGACTGCAGCATAGCCCAGAGGTAGAATGCCCTTGGGTCCCATCCCCAGTACTACACACAAACACACAAAAACTTGGTTCCCCACTTCAGTTGTTCCTTCCACAGCCAGATGACGCTCGAGTTCAGATGCTCTTAGTTGCCAAAGGAGACAGGGAGGGCCCTCTGACAGTGTATACTTGCTCTTCAATAGAGTCCAACACAGTAACTTGAGTGCTATTATTTCATTATGAAATAAAAGTCCAAATTGGTGGTGCCAAAATAGATGTTTAAGAGAATTATGTAAACCAGGGCTGCCTTTTTATTTACTAGAAAACCCCACCTAGGACTCAATTGGTCAGCTGTTTCTCACCTTGCTCATCTCCTGGTAGAAGACGTCCCTCAAGTTGGAGATGTTTTGGAAGATGGTCACATAACAGCCAATACGACTATTAGGAAGCAAAACAAGAAACACGTACAAGTGAGGGACGGGAAGAGAGTTATGTGAAACACAAGATAGGAATTTAAACCAAAACTAAGCTGGGCAGGGTGCCACACGTTTATGATCCCAGGACTTGGGGGTCTGAGACCGGAGGGTCACAGGTTCATGGCAAGCCTCAACTGCACCTTTGTGAGGCTCTCTGCAATTTAGTGAGACTGCTTCCAAGTAAAAAACAGGGCTAAGGGGTCTAGCTTGGAGGTAGAATGCCTCAGATCAATCCCCAGCACCACTAACACACATAAAAAAGAACGCCAGCTGGGTGTGGTGGCACACAATTGTCATCCCAGTTCTTGGGAGGCTGAGACAGAAGGATCATAGGTTCAAAGCAAGCCTCAGCAACTTAAGAGAGGCCCTCTGCAACTTAGGGAGACCCTGTTTCAAAATAAATAATAAAAGCTGGGTGCGGTGGCCCGTGCTTGTAATCCCAGCATTTGGGAGGCTGAGACAGTAGGATCCCAGTTCACCGACAGCCTCTGCTACTTAGTGAGGCCCTTTGCAACTCAGTGAGACCCTGTTTCAAAATAAAGAACAAAAATAGGGCTGGAGGTAGAGCTCAGAGGTAGAATGCCCCTGGGTTCCATCCTCAGTACTGGAAAAAAAAAATCGCCACCATCAAGGCTCCTGGGGAGATGCCTCATTCTAGGCTTGGTTATTCTGGGATCTGGCTTCAACAGGGTTGGGCCAGGCACACTGGGGTTCCTGGAAGCCCTTCTACCTCTGGGCTACACTCCCAGACCTATTTTTACATTTTTATTTGGAAACAGGGTCTCCTAAGCCAGTGCGCACGGCTGGCTTCAAACCTGCGCGATCCTCCTGTCTCTGCCTCCCAAGCGCGGGGATTACAAACGTGCGCCACCATGCCCGGCCTTATTCTTTCTTTTGAAACAGAGCCTTGAGTTGCAAATGGACTCACTGAGGAGCTGAGACTGGTGTGAATCTGGATCCTCCGGTCTCAGCCTCCCAAATGCTCAAATTCCAAGTGTGCGCCACCACGCCTGAGTTTGAAGAATTTTTTTTTAAAAGCTCTGTTTAACAAGCCGGGCGTGGTGGCCGCACACTTGGAATTCCAGCATTTGGAAGGCTGAGACTGGAGGATCATGGTTTTCAGACAGCCTCAGCTATTTAGTGAGGCTCTCTACAACTTAGTGAGACCCTGATTCAAAATAAAGAATAAAAAATAGGGCTGGGTGTAGTGCATGCTTGTAATCCTAGCACTTAGGAGGCTGAGACAGAAGGATTGCACAGGTTTGAATCCAGCCTCGGCTACTTAGTGAGGCTCTCAGCAACTTAGTGAGACCCTGTTTCCAAATAGAAAACAAAATAGGTTTGGGAGTGTAGCCCGGGAGTAGAAGCCCTTGGGTTCCATCTCCAGTAACACACACACACACACACACACACACACACACACACACACAATACGGCCAGGGGGTGCGGCTCGGAGGTCAATGCCCCTGGTTTCCATCCCAGACCCCCTGCAAAGAGAGAGGGGGGAAGGGAAGGGAGAAGAGCTCTGTATAACTATAAGGCCACACACTTTTTTTTTTTTTTTTTTTTTTTTTTTTTTAGTACTGGGGATTGAACCCAAGGTCATTCTACCTCTGAGCTATACTCCCAGCCCTATTTGTTATTCTTTATTTTGAAACAGGGTCTCACCGATTAGCAAAGGGCCTCACTAAGTAGCTGAGGCTGGCCGCACACTTTGAGCCTCCTGTCTCAACCTCCCAACTACTGGGATTACACATATATACCACCATGCCTGGCAAAGCCATTCAATTATAACTATTATAATAAATAGTCATTCTTTCTCTTTATGCAATCCAGTATTTCTATGCCTGTATGTACCTTAATGAAATTCTCCTACAAATGAGTCTGTTTAAACTAGGGGTCATATGACTAATGTTTTAGAATATATGTAGTTTTTTTTGTGGTACTGGGGGTGGAACCTAGAGGCTTTCTACCTCTGGGCTATACTCACAGACCTATTTTATACTTTATTTGGAAACAGGGTCTCACTAAGTTGCTGAGAGCCTCACTAAGTAGCTGAGGCTGGCTTTGAACCTGTGCGATCCTCCTGTCTCTGACTCACAAGCGCTGGGATTATAAGCATGCGCCACCATGCCCGGCTATATGTAGTTATTTTTAAAAAGCTCCATTATGCCAGTTGTGGTGGCATACCTGTAATCCCAGCTACTCGGGGGACTGAGGCAAGAAGATTGTAAGGTAGAGGCCAGCCTCCACAATATACAGAGACCCTGTCTCAAAATAGAAAAGTAAGAAGAGCTGGAAGCTGGACATGGTAGCCTGTCATCTCAGTACTCGGAAGGCTGAAACAGGTGGATTGCAGGTTCGAAGCCAGCCTCAGCAATTTAACAAGGCTCTCAACAACTTTGTGAGACCTTGTTTCCAAATTTAAAAAAATAGGGCTGGGGGTGTGGCTTGAAGATAGAATGCCCCCGGGTTCCATCCCCAGCACCAAAAAGGTGAGGAGGCTGCATATAACTCAATCTTAGAGTACTCCTGGATTCAACCCCAGGACCAAGGAGGGAAAAAAAATAAAAGGCTGCATCATCTGTAGACTATTAAGTAATGATACACAGTAATTTGGCTACTACTGTATTACTGTTTACCCTGTACAATAAAATTAGGGTACTAGTGGAATTTCTGCTCAGATTCTTCTCTCCCAATGTGGAAAATTTAAGTCTAAAAACTGTTCTCCACTATGAGGCAAAGACACCTTCATTAATGCAAATCATCATCCCACGGTTAATCTTCTATGAAATCTGGTTGTTTAGAAGCCAGACTTGTTCACGACTACACACTTGAGCGTGAAGGCAGAGCCTGCTGATGGTACTTTACTTGCCAAGATCTCTCCTATGCAAGAAACGTCTTGTCTTCAAATCCAGAAAGTCTGGCAGGGCAGGGATAGTTACCACTGGATTGCAGGCCAAGAATCCAGGGTCTAGCGCGATGAGGTGGCTTGCTTACTCTCACTCAGCAAGTTGGTGGCAGGAACCCCACTCTTGGCCCAGGCCTCTCCTCACGAAGTGACTATTTGAGCTGCCAGGAGGTACTGGCCTCCCCCAGCCCAGGTAGATTCGCTCATTTCCTGAATCTCCGTCATTACCTGTTATAAAGAACAGGCAGCTCCTCCAGCAGTTCCTGGTTCAGATCTTCAAACACACTCTGGGCTTTGTTGAACTCTTCCTCTGCCTATGTGGCAAAAGAGACAAGGCAATCCCCAGCCAGCTTGGACCGAAGGCTAGAGGATGCCTCCTCCATCCTTGGCATGTTTCCAGGGACTGGGCTTACGTGGCTCTGCACCCTCTCCTTCCTCAGACCCGGGCCCCTCTTCAGCTTCAAAACTCTCACTAATCTTACAGCATCAGTGTCAGAAGAAACAGGATCTTCAGGACACTAGATGTTGGATTTATTGCTTTCTATACCCATCTTGGCCCAGCCCTGCCCCGCTCTGGAAGAGGGAGAGCAGGAAGGCTCTACAGGTGTTTTTGTCTTGGTTTTACCTTGGCAGCCTTGGCCTCATCTTTCTTCTTAGCATTTTGCACGGCCTCCAGGTGGTGTCGAGCACTGTCGTAGTCTACCAGTTTCCGACCCCGCTTGGCAATTCTCTCCTAAGGCAGGGTGATAAGAAAGGGTGTGGATACTTGCTTTTCAGGATGTAGATAACAGACTACCAAGCAGACAGATAAGGTCCTATTATCAAATTTTACTTTTTTTTCCTCCTGTGGTATCAGGGATTGAACACATGAACATTCTACCTCTGAGGTATACCTACAGGCCCTTTATATATTTTTTAATTTGGAAACAGGATCTTGCTAAATTACTGAGGCTGACCTCGAAACTGTGATCTTCCTGTCTCAACCTGGGATTACATGCATGCACCATCAATTCCCAGCTCCATATTCAACTTTACTATTACCTAGGAGACCTGGGCATGGTGGCACATGTTTATAATCCCAGTGTTTGTGAGGCGGAGACAGGAGGATTGCAAGTTCACAACCAGCCTCAGCAACTTAGTGAAGCTCTCAGACACTTATTTTATAAAAAATAAACAGGGCTGAGGGTGTAGCCCAGATGTAGAAGGCCCTGGGTTTAACCCCAGTATCCTTTCCCACCCCCACATACAATTTACTTAAGAACCCATTACAAAATGGTTCAGCTTCTAGCAGAAAGAACCTTGGGAATCTGCTACATTAAAAATCAGGGATATTGAGTCTTAGACCCAAAGAGTTGCCACTCTTTAGTCTGTGGCCTAGGGCAAGGCACATCTCTTATGGAGTCTCAATAGCCACATATGCCCCATACAAGTATTAATTTAAAGACCAAGTGCTGGATATAAAGTGCTCTGAAAACTCTAAAGCACAATAAAAATAATAAATTATGAGCAGTGAGAGAAAGTCTATTCAATCTTATATAAATTGCAAATAGTACTGTGGAGAAGCAAATCATCTCCCTGGCCCATCTTTCTCTCAGTCACAGAATTTAAAAAGCTCTTAGAGCTGGGCGTGGTGGTACACACTTGTAATCCCTGTGCTTGGGAGGCTGAGACAGGTGGATCACACAGGTTCGAAGCCAGCCTCAGCTACTTAGTGAGGCTCTCAGCAACTTAGTGAGACCCTGTTTCCAAATAAAATAGAAAATAGGTCTGGGAGTATAGCCCGGAGGTAGAAAAGCCCCTGTTCCACCCCCAGTACCACAAACACAAAAAACCCTCTTAGTGATTATCCTGTCCAACTTCCTTTATGATACATGAAGGTCCTCTTCCATATCCAAGATAAGTAGTTTGCCTTTTACTTGAACAGAGAATAGACAAATCGCTCTCTCAGAGAGATTTTTCTTTCTTCCTTTTTCTTTTTTAGGTGTCGGGGAGTGAACCTGGGCCTTGCATATGCGAGGAAAGTGCTCTTAACACTGAGCTACATACTCAGGCCTCAGTGCATTTCATTTTATTTTTGGAAAGACTTAACTTTAAAAACTAAACTTAAAGCAGGGCGTGGTGGCGCACGCTTGTAATCCCCGCTCTTGGGAGGCTGAGACAGGAGGCTTGCACAGGTCCGAAGCCAGCCTCAGCTAGTTAGTGAGGCTCTCAGCAACTTAGCAAGACCCTGTTTCCAAATAAAGTATAAAATAGGTCTGGGAGGGTAGCCAGGAGGTAGAAGGCCCCTGAGTTTCATCCCCAGTACCACCAAAACAAAAGCAAAAACAAAAACAAAAACAAAAAAACAAAAAACTAAACTTAAGCCGGGTGTGGTGGTGCACACTTGTAATCTCAGCATTTGGGAGGCTGAGACCAAAGGACTGCAGTTTGCGGGATGCCTCAGTTACTTAGGCCCTCCGCAACTCAGTAAGACCCTGTTTCAAAGAATAAAAAAATTGGCAGGGGGTGTAGCTCATATGGTCGAATGCCTCTGGGTTCCGTCCCCAGACCTGCAAAAACAAAACAAAACAAAACAAAACAAAAAAAAAACACTAAACACTAAACTTAAAATTTTTTTTTTTTTTTTTTTTTTTTTTTTTTTTTTTTTTTTAGTACTGGGGATGGAACCCAGGGGCATTCTACCTCTGAGCTACAACCCCTGCCCTGTTTTTAATTCTTTATTTTGAAACAGGGTCTCACTGAGTTGCAGAGGGCCTCACTAAGTATCTGAGGCTGTCCTCGAACCTCGATCCTCCTGTCTCAGCCTCCTAAGGGCTGGGGTTACGAGCGTGCGCCACTGCGCCTGGCCTCACACTACTTCTAACTTCCTACCTCTCCATCTTAATTCTTCCCTAATTTGCACATCATTCCTAATCATGGGCTCTTCACCTTTCTTGTAATGTTTAACTAGATTTTTTTTTTATTATAAAACCCTTTATAGTCATTTCATTTGGGTTGAAAAATCACAGAAATTAGGCAGAAAACTCCTAAGGGAACAGATATAAACAGATGGCACAGCGTCCCCAGAGCCCTCTCTCTGGGGTGGACAGGCAAGCGTGGTGGACCCACTCGCTCGCTGCCAGCTCAGCTCTCCTCGTCCAGGGACTCAGTCCGGCAGCACCCACTCTGGCTCCTGCTGGCCACTCCCAGGCCAGTCCCGGGTTGGGAGACAGGCTGTCAGCCTGCAGGTCTTCAGAGGAGTATAACCTGATGTTTTAAACAAGTAGGACCTACTCCAAACCTAGCCTTGATTCTGTAATGAAATACCTTAACCTCACTGAACTGGGCCACATAGTTTTCCATGGTCCGCAAAGCCTGGTCAGCCAGTTTCTCTTCATAGTCTTCCCAAAGGAGGTCGTTATTCTGTGGGACAGAGGCAGAGGCTGGTCAGGGCGCCTGCTGACGACAATTGCCCAGCAAGGAAATACTGAAATTCTTCCTGCTAAAAGCATTTTTGTAGTACTGTTTCAGAATATCATGATGGATTCTGGGAAAGACTTAAAGGAAGGAAAGAAAAAGCCCCTGCCCCCAAGGCACCGCCCTGTAGGAGATGGGATTTAGAGCAGGAATATGGTCAGGAGCCTGGACTCTATAGCTTAGAATACAAGGACATGTAGGCATAATTAACTGCATAAAGTTAATTCCCAAAAACAACACACCCTCGACACATCTTTTTACTTATTCATTTTTGTGGCGCTGGGGATTGAACCCAAGGGCATTCTACCTCTGCCCAATTTTATTTTTTGTTTTGAAACAGGGTCTCACTAGGTTGCTGAGAGTCTCATTACTTGCTGAGGCTGGCTTTGAACTTGAGATCCTCCTGTCTCAGCTTCCCAAGTACTGGGATTACAGGTGTGCGCCAACACATCCAGTTCTATGAAGTTTTAAAGAGGGAAAGGTCAAAACCAGAAGAGTCCACAGGTTAGGAAAACCTGTTTTTACCTTAGCATTGCAGCCTCTTCCTCCCACCTAGGCCCTGAGGCTATACAGTGGGCAGTGTGAACTGGCCCTGTGGTCTCCCTGTCTTCTTAGATGGCTGTGATGAGAGCGGGGGGCAGGGGGTGCGTGCTGAGGGCATGAAGCCCCGCTGCCCTTACCCCTACGATGGCCTTCAGCTCCTCATGTCCATCCCACTCGCTGCTATAGATCTCCTGCAGGGTTTCAGACACTCTCTTGGAACTTTCATGCATCACTGAAATGAGAGAACTCAGTCCTACCATCACATTTCCCAAAATGAAATTTGACGTGATCATGGGTGACACAAACCAGTGGGTTCGATTCAGGACGACAAACTCAGAAGGTCAGATTATCAGCAAAGGAAGCTGGATGGGGCTGGGATAGGAAAAGTCACTCCTCTTAGGCCCAGAGAGTTCTGAAAATCAATCAGTCAGTCAGGAAAGTGGTAGAAAATGGGGTCTGGTTGTTTTTTCCAGCCCTCAGACATCTTAGGACCTACAGAAATGCCCTCCGGATGCTCTTGTGCTGCGGTACCCACCTTTGACTGCACTAAGGAAGTTCTTCAGGTCCTTGTATAGCTTGTGGCCTTCTGCCTGAAAGGAAAGAGTAACTTTGGTGACTAAAGAGATGTATTTTAAAAGATGTACAGAAATCAAAGTTGAAAAGTAGGTCTAATGCAGAACTCACTCCTGGGATTTCTTCAAATATTTACTATTTAAGTTGAGAGTTGCTAGAGTTTCCATTGCATCTTTCTTCTGTTTGTTCTCCCTTCCAGTGAACAAAAGCCTACACCCAAGTTCTTCTGTTAAAATATAAGTGTCCTACAGGTGACGATATCTCTTGAGTCTCTGGCTCACACCCTCTGCTCTGGCTAGGTAACTGCTGCCTTCTGCAGATACCAGCCCTTTAACTTCTCTGAACCCCCATGCAGACATCCTCCCTCTCTGAGCCCTTTGCCTTGATTCACTACTTCCATCAGTAACCTGCTTTATACCTCTCCAGAGCTGTATCATCGACTCACTTCTTGTTCCAATCCCAGCGCCTGCCCTCCTATCTATCTATCTATCTATCCATCCATCTATCCCTGCTTCTATCCTTGTTTCTATGTCTGAATCCTTTTTTTTTTTTAGGCTAGAACTCCCAACTGCAGAATAGGTCGAATAGGTCTCCTCTTTTTAAAAAAGAAGGGGCTCTGGGCATGGTGGTGCACCTCGGTAGTCCCAGTTACTCAGGAGACTAAAGCAGACAGATTGCTTGAGCCCAGGAGTTTGAGGCTAGCCTGGGCAATAGGGCAAGACCTTGTATCAAAATAAATAAATAAATAAATAAATAAATAAATAAATAAATAATAAACAAATAACAATAAGACGGACAGAAGGAAAAGAAGGTATCACTTAGAGTTAGGAGTTTAAATCTCAACGTGAAAGCCAGGCATGGTGACTCACAAACTGTAATACCAGAACTTGGGGGACTGAGTAAGGAGGATCACAGGTTCCAGGTCAGCTCAGAAACTTAGGGAGACTCTCAACAACCTAGCAAGACCCTGTTTCAAAACAAAAGTACAATAGGGTTGGGGTGTAGATTGGAGGTTGAATGCCCCTGGGTTCATTCCTCAGTACCACACACAAAACAAAACATAAAAAAAGGAAAATATCTCAACTTAATAGATGAATTGCTTTTATTGTAACTTGGACATATGTTCATTTAGCCTTTAAGCTTCTTTTTTTTGGGTGGGTGGGGTACCAGAGGCTAAATCCAGAGGTGTTCTACCCCTGAACCATACCTCTAACCCTATTATATTTGGTATTTTGAAACAAGGTCTCACTAATTTACTGAGAGACGTCGTGAAATTGCTGAGGTTGAACCCCAAACTGCAATCCTCCTCTCTCAGCCTCCTGAGTACTAGGATTACAAGCTTGAACCACCATACCCAACTACCCTGCTTCTTTTTTGTTTTGTTTTGTTTTTGGCACTGAAGAATATAACCAGGGGCATTCTACTACTGAGCTATATCCCCAGTCCTTCTTTTTCTTTTTAAGCAATATCTTCTAAATTGCCAAGGCTGGCCTCAAACCCACAATTCTTCTGTCTTGGTTTCACAAATAATGGGATTACAGGTGTGCATCACCATGCCCAGCACTACTACTACTACTACTTCTTCCACCTCCCCCCCCCCTCCTCTTCTCCTTCTCCTTATCCTTCTCCTTCTTCTTCTTCTTCTTTTTGTGGTACTGGGGATGGAACCCAGGGGCATTCTACCTCCAAGCTACATCCAGCCCTATTTTTTTTTTTTTGGTGGTACTGGGGTTCCTGGAAGCCTTTCTGCCTCCGGGATATACTCCCATGGGCTACACTCCCAGACCTATTTTTTACTTCAGCCCTATTTTTTATTCTTTATTTTGAAGCAGGGGCATTCTACTTCCAACACCCCCGTCCTATTTTTTTTTTTTTTTTTTGCGGGTCTGGGGGTGAAACCTAGGGGCATTCAATCTCTGAGCTACAGCCCCTGCTCTATTTTTTTTTCTTTTTTTGAAACAGGTTCTCACTAAGCTGCAGAGGCCCTCACTAAGTAGCTGAGGCTGTCTGCATACCGCAATCCTCCTCTCTCAGCCTCTCAAATGCTGGGATTACAAGTGTGTGCCACCACGCCCGGCACCCCAGTCCTATTTTTATTCTTTATATTTGAAACAGGGTTTCACTAAATTGTGGAGTGCCTTACTATGTAGCTGAGGTTGGCTGCAAACCTGCGATCCTCCTGTCTTAGCCTCCCGAGAACCAGGATTATAAGCATACGCCACCACGTCCGGCTGACATTCTTTTTGTGTTTGTGGTGCTGGGGATTGAACGCATAGGCATTCTACCTCCAAACTAGATGCCCCAGCCCTATTTTTTAATTTTTTATTTGGAAACAGGGTCTTATTCAGTTGCTGAGGGCCCAAGTTGCCAAGGCTGTCCCTGAACCTGCAATCCTCCTGTCTTAGCATCCCAAATACTAGGCTTACAGGTGCCAGCCACCACGCCCAGGTTTTAGGCTGGCATTCTGTATCCACAGAGTAGATCTGATTTGTTTCTGACACATATTTAAAGACAATTCTCGTGTGCCGGTCACCAGGTCTTTGTCCTTATAGGTCTTCTCAATTACTCCTCAGGTGTTGTCTATAGCCCTTCTCATTCTGGTCTCTTTCCTTGTGTGCAATCTAGTTTCTAGGATCTGGATGGAAAGGAAGCCGGGCGTGGTGGCGCATGCTTGTAATCCCAGTATTCAGGAGGCTGAAACCAGAGGATCGCGGTTCACGGACAGCCTCAGCTACTTAGTGAGGCCCTCTGCAACTCAGTGAGACCCGGTTTCAAAATAAAGAATAAAAAATAGGGCAGGGGCTGTAGCTCAGAGGTCAAATGTCCCTGGGTTCCATCACCAGACCCGCAAAAAAAAAAAAAAAAAAAAAAAGAAAGAAAAAAAAAAAAAGGAAGTTTAAGACAAATGGTTTGACATTTTAGAGCCTGATTTCAGGGGTGTAGGACTGGACTAAGAGGGGTAGCCCACTTCGAGGGTACTTCTACAGGGCCAGCCTGCAGGTCAGAACAGATCAGTTAGAGTGATAAAGTATTTGAAAACCAAGGTATGTTATCCAGTACCCCATAAAATACTTGTTAAGAACTTGTTCATTTATTATTTGCTCTGTTCATTACTTTTTTTTCCCTGGGGGTTGAATCCAGGAGCATTTTACTCCTGAGCTACACTCCAACCCCATTTCATTTATTTATTTATTTATTTATTTATTTATTTATTTATTTAATGGTGGTACCGGGGGTGGAACCCTTCTACCTCCGGGATACACTTTCAGACCTATTTTATATTTTACTTGGAAACAGGGTCTCTTAAGCCAGTGAGGCTGGCTTCAAACCTGCATGATCCTCCTGTCTCCACCTCCCAAATACAGGGATTACAAGCGTGCACCACCATGTCTGGCTCCATTTTATTTTTATTTGGAAATAAGGTCTCACTAAATAGCTGAGGCTGGCCTTGAACCCATGATCTTCCTGTCTCAGCCTTCCAAGTACTGGGGTTACCCGGCTTTACTGTGCTTACTACTAGATAGCCATTAAGCACACCCAAAGTGTAAAAAGGCCAGGCGTGGTGTTGCACACCTATAAGCCCAGTACTTGTTTCCAAAAAAAATCAATTAAAAAGGGCTCGCCGGGTGTGGTGGCTCACGCTTGTAATCCCCGGGCTTGGGAGGCAGAGACAGGAGGATCGCGCAGGTTCGAAGCCAGCCGCGCGCGCTGGCTTAGGAGACCGTTTCCAAATAAAAATGTAAAAATAGGTCTGGGAGTGTAGCCCGGAGGTAGAAGGGCTTCCAGGAACCCCAGTCCCACCAAAAAAAAAAAAGAGGGGGGGCGAGTGTGGTGGCACACACTTGTAATCCCAGCATCTGGGAGGCTGAGACAGGAGGATCGTAGTCTAAGGACAGCCTCAGCTGCTTAGTGAGGCCCTTTGCAACTCAGTGAGACCCTATTTCAAAATAAACGATAAAAATAAAAAATAGGGCTGGGGGTGTAGCTTGGAGGTAGAATGCCCCTGGGTTCCATCCCCAGTACCGCAAAAAAAGCAAAAATAAATACACATATGTATGTATGTATGTATGTATGTATGTAGATATATATCACTAGGGGGTAACTCATTTTATATATATATATATATACATATACATATATATACATATATATACATATACATATACATATATACATATATACATATACAATATACAATATACACATACATATATACATATATATACATATATATACATATATACATATATATACATATATGTACATATATATATATATATACATATATATATGTTCACTAGGGGGTAACTCAGAATGCCCCTAGGTTCAATCTCTAGGACCCACACATACACACAAAGATTATGAGAGGAACAAAAGGAAAATTCTAAAAAATCTATCTACTGGCTAATTTTTTCCCTGGGGAAATCTTTGAAAAAGATCATTTCACTATGATTGAATTTTAGTGGCAGGAAGTCTAGCTCTTTTCAGTCAAATAAACAAAGAATACTGAACTAATTGTTTTATCCATCTTCTTGCGCTCAGAACTTACTTCTAAGCCATCCCAAACTTTTGACCATTTTCAGCGTTTCTTTCAGGTTGCAAGCCTCCCTCGATTGGCTGAAGGCCAGCTTGGAGGGACATGTGCAGAGTCAAAGGAGCTGAAGGCACTGTCCGCTGGGAGAAGTAGAGATGTGTAAATGTAGCAAGAGAGGATGAAGAGACATCAGACAGATGTCAAGGAAGTTAGAGATCAAAGGCAAGAAGAATCAGAAAAATCAGTGGACTTGGTGACTGGAGGTCACTCGAGAAAGCACTATTAATAGTACAATGAAAACAGATTCAGTTAACAACGTTCAGAAACACTCAGCACCACCAGGAAAGATGTCTCACTTCCTTCTTGCTTTTTTTATTCACAGAAAAAGTTGAAATAGTCTAAGATGTTTAATGTATATGATGTATTTTTTTTTTCTTTGCAATACTGGGGATGGAACGGAGGGCTCGGAGCTACACCCCCAGCCCTATTTATTATTATTATTTTCTCTGTGTGTGTGTGTGTGTGTGTGTGTGTGTGTGTGTGTGTGTGTGTGTGTGATACTGGGGATGGAACCCAGGGGCCTTCTACCTCACTAAGTAGCTGAGGATGGTTTTGAACTTGCGCGGTCCTGTCTCAGCCTCCCAAGTACTGGGACTACAAGGATGTGCCACCAGGCCCGCTTATTCTTTATTTTGAAACAGGGTCTCACTGAGTTGCGGAGGGCCTCACTAAGTAGCTGACGCTGTCTGGGAACTGAGATCTTCCTGTCTCAGCCTCCCGAGTGCTGGGATTACAAGCATGCGCCACCACGCCCGGCTCCACAATGTAGTAAATGTATGTTTTGTGTGCATGTGTGGTACTAGGTATTGAACCCAGGGACATTTTACCTCTGAGCTACACCCCCAGACCTTTTTATTTTTTATTTTGAAATAGGGTCTAAGTTATTGCATATTGGCCTTGAACCTGTGATCCTCCTTTTCTCAGTCTCCTAAGTACTGGGATTACAGGTGATGCACCAGTGCCTGGTTATACAATGAATTTTAAACATGGATATGGTAGGTAGGTATAAACTTACAAGTTTTAAAAATGTGGTAATCAAACCTGATGTAGTGGTGCATGCCTGTAATTCCAGTACTTGAGAGGCTGAGACAGGAGGATTGATGGTTCAAGGACAGCCTCAATAAGTAGTGAGACTCATCAAGCTAAAGGGACCCTGTTTCAAAATAAAATTGGGCTAGGGGGTGTAGCTTGGAGATAGAATGTCCCTGAGTTCAGTCCTCAGCACCACACACTAAGTGATAAATCATCGGGCTTAGTGGCGCACGCTTATAATCCCGGCATTTGGGAGGCTGAGATTGGAGGACTGCAGTTCATGGACAGCCTCAGTAACTTAGTGAGGCTTTCTGCAACTGAGACCCCATTTCAAAATAAAGAATAAAAATATAGGGCTGAGGGTGTTGCTTGGAAGTATAATGCCCCTGGGTTCCATTCCCAGTGCTGCAAAAAAAAAAAAAAAAAAAAAAGTGATAATCAAGGTTTTAGTAGGCTTTGAAAGAACTTGGGGATTATAAAAATTAACAAGGAAGCCGGGCGTGGTGGCGCACGCTTGTAATCCCCGCGCTTGGGAGGCGGAGACAGGAGGATCGCGCAGGTTCGAAGCCAGCCGTGCTGGCGTAAGAGACCCTGTTTCAAAAATATAAAATAGGACTGGGAGTGTAGCCCGGAGGAAGAAGGGCTTCCAGGAACCCCAGTACCACCAAAAAAAAAAATAAATAAATAAAAAATAAAAATTAACAAGGAAGCAGGGCGTGGTGGCACACGCTTGTAATCCCAGCATTTGGGAGGCTGAGACTGGAGGAATGTGGTTCACGGATAGCCTCAGCTACTACTTAGGCCTTCTGCAACTTAGTGAGACCCTGTTTCAAAATAAAGAATAAAAAGTAGGGCAGGGGGTGTAGCTCGGAGGTCGAATCCCCTGGGTTCCATCCCCAGACCCGTAAAATAATAAATAAATAAATAAATAAATAAATAAATAAATAAATAAATTAAATAAAATAAAAATTAACAAGGATTTGGCTGGGCGTGATGGCACATGCTTGTAATCCCTGTGCTTGGGAGACTGAGCCAACCTCAGCTGGCTTAAGAGACCCTGTTTCCAAATAAAATATAAAATAGGTCTGGGAGTTTAGCCCAGAGGTAGAAGGCCCCTGGGTTCCATCCCCAGTAACACCACCACCACCACACACACACACACAAACACACACACACATACACACACACACACAATAATAATAATAACAAGAATTTAAAAGAAAACAATGTGGACTAATTTTTTACTTCATTATTAAAACCTGATTTCAAACATACATTTAGTAATGAAAACTGTTAAACTATGTTGAATAATTTCTACAGATAATTCTTAGTTTTTCTCTGTAGATATTATATGGCCTGAAAAATATCAGTAATCGAGGCTATCATATTCGATTGTACTGTTCAAAACCAGGGGTATTATTTCTATCACAGTCCAGGAAATGAGAATGCCTCTGCCTTCCACTCACTCACAAGGCCCATTTCCACATCTGTGTTAGAGTCCAGCCGCATGGCCACAGAGCTCTTCCTCTACGTTCTTGATCTTTCCTTTGCAGAGATGAAGTGTGGGAATATACGTGGAGGTGGTAACGGTTGTAGGAGGTGCACAGGGGGGACAGGACGGCACTGTGGGGCCGTTCCACTTCTCTGACCTGTTTGTCCTTCCTGGAGGGATCTCTAGGCCGATTAAGCCCAGCATCCTCTCCGTTCCCGACCTCACCATCTGAGGTTCTTACTTGTCTGGGAATCTCGTAACTTGGCTCTGTTCCCAACTAGCAGGTTATTCCACTTCTCTGGCTCAAGTTTCCTCATCTATAAATGGAGAGTAAGGCTACTTGTAGCGGTAGATCTTAAGATTTTATCACTTCTGCTCTCTAAAACCTTGCCAGAGTCTTGGCGTTGCTGTAAAGAGTGAGTCAGGCCTTCCCACCCCTTGTACAAACAGCTCAGCCCTCAGTTAATGAACTGCTCACTGTGGAAGCATGTCCTAAGCTAGGTCCTAAGATACTGAGGATGGAGAAACAGGTCCTTGTCCTCGGGTTTCCTACCTGCTAGAGAAAAATGGACTCAGAGAAACCCACCCGCTCAGCGAAACCAGGGTAAACAGCGGTTCAAACCCTGAGCACGCACCCCAAGTGCGTGATGTAATGGAAATCAGGAGGGGAAGGTGACGCGGCACTATTAAATTTGATTTTAAAGGCAGCAAAGAGCTGGGCGTGGTGGCGCAAGCTTGTAATCCCAGCATTCGGGAGGCTGAGACAGGAGGATCAGGGTTCGCGGACAGCCTCGGCTACTTAGGCCCTTTGCAACTCAGTGAGACCCTGTTTCAAAAAAAAAGAATAAAATATAGGGCTGGGGTGTAGCTCAGAGGTAGAATGCCCCTGGGTTCCACTCCCACTACTGCAATATGAGTAAGTAAGTAAATAAACAAACAAACAAATGAAAGGCAGCAAGCCGGGCGTGGTGGCGCACACTTGTAATCCCAGCATTTGGGAGGCTGAGACAGGAGGATCGCGGTTCACTGACAGCCTCAGTGAGGCCTCCGCAACTCAGTGAGACCCTTTTCAAAATAAAGAATAAAAAATAGGGCAGGGAGTGTAGCTCGGAGGTCGAATGCCCCTGGGTTCCATCTCCAGACCCGAAACAAAGTAAGAGATAACGGCAGCAAAGGGGAAGCAGTTGTCAGTACAGAGAGAAGAGATTAAAGTGCTACTTGGGAAGAATGCTTCCCAGGTGAGGCATTTTTGAAGAGAGGGAGAAGCAACAGATTAAAATATAATTATATGGAGATTTGGTAAGGAATCTGGGCAAGAGCAAGATTTTGACACCAAGTAGGAAGTGGGAGTGGTAGGAAAAGCTAGTAATGAGCAGTTGATTCCATAGTCCACGATCACCTATAGCTGGTTTTTGTCTTATTGTGTTATATACCGAGGGTTGGATGCAGAGGCATTCTACCTCTGAGCTATACCTCCAGCCCTATTTTATTTTTATTTTAAAATGGTCTTGCTGAATTGCTGAGGCTAGCCTCAAACCTGCGATCCTCCTGTCTCAGCCTCCCAAGTACTGGCATTGTAGGCACGTGGCACCGCGCCCGGCTCACCTGTCGCTGTTACTATTGCACACAATAAAGGAGGCGTTGTGTGCCTCTGGATGGGAGAATAAGGGGATACCCGTGAAGTATCCTTGCCACCAAAATAAATAAAAACAAAAACCTAAATCTTATCAAGCCATCAAATCTACCAATGTACAGAAAATTACAGATATAGAAACGTAGTAAATAATAGCATAGGACTCAGTCAGCAAAATGAAAACTGCAGGGATGTGCAGGACAAACAACATGGTATCAACAAATAAGATGCTATAAGGAAGGGATTAGAAATCTATGGATTAAGAGATTTAACCTTAAATCCCAGAGGTTTAAGATGTCAATGAATTGCTGATTTCAACAAATTATGCAAAAGATGACTCAATCATGGGAATTTGAACATTAACATTTGATTTTTACAGTGTGCTGGGATGGAACCACTGTTCTTACATAAGCCAGGCAAGTGTTCTACTACTGAACTACCTCTTTAGAGTGTGTGTGTGTGTGTGTGTGTGTGTGTGTGTGTGTGTGGTACTGGGGGTGGAACATAGGGGCTTTCCTTTTTTTTTTTTTTTGTAGGTCTGGGGGTGGAACCTGGGGGCATTTAACCTCCGAGCTATACCCCTTGCCCTATTTTTTATTCTTTATTTTGAAACCAGCCGCTGGCAGCGGAGAATGTGTCGGACAGCTCCAGACCAGCACACTCAACCAGCCACCAGGCTCCAGAGAGGAGTGGACAGCGAGCTGAGGTGAGCAGCTGCAGAACACCGGGTGTAATCCAGCAGTTTTTTCGGTGCAAGGAGCGTCTAAAGCTCGCCGGGGCCGGGCTCAGCACGCCCTCCAAGAACTCAGAGTGGAGCTCAAAACCAGAAAAGAAATACACCAGCCTCACGGCCGAGGGTGTGGCACTGGTTTGCCTTCGGTGGCGGCAGCAAGTTACTGTTTATTGTCATTTTGTGAAGCAGAGAAACAAAATTTGGGTGTTCGTGGTTCCTGACTTCTGACCCCTGCTACTCCACCATCACCCAACCCCCACCACTTGAAAAAGTACTCTTTATCTGTTAACTCTTCTAAATCCATATTACTAAGACTGGACTATACACAATACCCACAATCAATGGGAAGACAACAGAAGAAAGGCCTGAGAATGTTGAAAATATGAGAACCAGGAATAGTGGAGAATTGACAGAAGTCATGAATACTGACCTACAAGAAATGCAAGAAGGAGAGTTTAGAATCTTGATTTACAATATGATGAAAGGATTTAAACCGAGTCTAGAGGAGATGAAAGATGAGTTGGAAACACTAAGAAAGAATCAGAAAGAGGTCTGGAATGAAATGAAAGAGTCAATAAGTGAAATGAAGACAGCAATAGAAAGAAATTCTGGAAGATTAGATGAAATGGAAAACAGAATATCAATGTTAGAAGACAGTACATCCAAAACCGAAAACACGGTCAGTGATATACAGAAATCTCTACAGCAACAAAACCTAAACATCCAGCAAATATGGGATAATATGAAGCGCCCTAACTTACGGATAATAGGCATTGAAGAAGGGATAGAGGTACAGACCAAGGGCATCCGTAATCCCTTCAAAGAAATAATTTCAGAGAATTTTCCAAACATGGAAAGAGATTTGGATCTTCATGTCCAGGAGGCATATAGAACTCCATTGAGACAGGACTAAAGAAGGACCTCCCCATGCCACATAATAGCCAAAATGACCAATATAGAGGCCAAGGAAGGAATCTTAAAAACAGTGAGAACAAAAGGATGAGTGACATATAGAAGCAAAACAATAAGAATCATCCCAGACTATACAACCCAGGTCAGGAATGCTAGGAGAGACTGGTACGATGTGATTCAGACCCTGGAAGAAAATAACTTTCAACCAAAACTACTCTATCCAGCAAACTACTATTCAAAATCAATGGGGAAACAAAAGTATTTCAGGATAAACAGAATCTTAAAAAAATTCATGAATTCAAAACCAACACTAGAGAAAATTCTTAAAGAAATAAATCATAAAGAAGAAAAAAGAAGCAGACTTCAGAACCAGAGAAGAGAGGAAGTTCATAAGTGGGCCATTTAAGTAAAGAAGAAAGACAAAACCACCGAATAGTAGACAGAACGCAAAATGGCAGAAAACAAAAATCATATTTCAATAATATCTCAACGTTATAAAGGACTTAACTCACCAATCAAAAGACATAGACTGGCAATGTGGATTAAAAAACATAATCCAAATATATGCTGTCTGCAAGAAACTCATCTTATTGCCAAAGACATCCACAGACTGAAAGTGAAAGGATGGAAAAAGATATACCATGCTACTGGAGACCAAAAAAGAGCAGGGGTAGCAACACTGATATCCAACAAAACAGACTTTAAACTAAAACACATCAGAAGAGACAAATCAGGACACTTCCTTTTATTAAAAGGAACAATACACCAAGAAGATATAATGATAGTAAATATTTATGACCCAAACGTGGGTGCAACCACATTTATAAAACAAACCCTTCTGGGCATCAGATCCCAAATAGACCCAAATACAATAATTCTGGGAGACTTTAACATACCTCTCACACCACTGGATTGATCTTCAAGGCAAAAGATGAGTAAAGACTCCTTAGAATTAAAGAAAACCATAAACCAAATGGACCTAATAGACATTTATAGAATATTTCAGCCAGGAACTACAGAATACACATTCTTCTCAGCAGCCCATGGAACCTTCTCCAAAAGAGACCACATCCTGGTTCACAAAGAAAGCGACTGCAAATTCAAAAAATGTAATATAATTCCTTGCATCTTTTCAGACCATAATGGAATAAAAGTAGAAATCAACAACAGGAAACTCAAAAGAAATTATTCAAATACATGGAGATTGAATGATACACTATTGAATGATGAATGGGAAAGAGCAGAAATTAGGGAAGAAATAAAGAAATTTATGGAAACAAATGAAAACAGAGACACAACCTACCAAAATCTATGGGACACTATGAAGGCAGTATTAAGAGGAAAATTTATTGCATTGAGTGCCCACATAAGAAGGACAGAGAACCACCAAGTAAAGAACCTAATGACACAACTCAAGGACCTAGAAACTCTGCAACAGTCTATTCCCAAAGTCAGCAGAAGGCAAGAAATTATTAAAATTAGAGCAGAAATAAATGAAGTGGAGAACAAAAAAACAATTCAAAGAATCAATAAAACAAAAAGCTGGTTCTTTGAAAAGATTAATAGAATTGATAAACCCCTGGCCAACCTAACCAAAAGAAAAAGAGAATCAACTCAAATTATCAAAAATAGAAATGAAAAAGGAGACATCACCACATAGAGTGGAGAAATTCAAAGGATTATCAGAAACTACTTTAAAAATTTTACTACAGCCGGGCGTGGTGGCACACGCTTGTAATCCCTGCGCTTGGGAGGCTGAGACAGGAGGATGTCACGGGTTCGAAGCCAGCCTCAGCTACTTAGTGAGGCTCTCAGCAACCTAGTGAGACCCTGTTTCCAAATAAAATATAAAAAAAAGGTCTGGGAGTATAGCCCGGAGGTAGAAAGCCTCTGGGTTCCACCCCCAGTACCACCACCAAAAAAAAAAAAAAAAAAATTTTTACTCCAATAGACTAGAAAACATGGAAGAAATTGATAGATTTCTAAACACAGTTAACCTACCTAAACTCAACCAAGAGGACATAGCAAGGCTAAAGCAACCAATAGCAACAAAAGAAATAGAAATGGCAATAAAAATTCTTCCACCAAAGAAAAGCCCAGGCCCAGATGGGTTTCCAGCTGAATTTTACAAAACCTTCAGTGAAAAACTAATACCAATACTTCATAACTTGTTCCAGGAAATTGAAAGAGATGGAACTCTCCCAAATTCCTTCTATGAGGCCAGTATCACATTAATTCCCAAAACAAATAAAGATACCTCAAGAAAGGAAAACTACAGACCAATATCCTTAATGAACATAGATACAAAGATTCTAAACAAAATACTAGCTATAAGCATTCAAAACTATATCAAAAGAATAATACATCATGACCAAGTCGGTTTCATCCCAGAAAAACAAGGCTGGTTCAACATACGCAAATCAATACATGTTATTCACCACATAAATAGAACCAAGAACAAATACCACATCATCATAGCAATAGATGCTGAAAAAGCATTCGACATAATCCAACACCCATTCATGTTAAAAACACTGCAGAAAATTGGGATAGAAGGAACGTACCTCAACATCATTAAGGCAATATACTGTAAACCCAAAGCCAACATTATATTGAATGGGGAAAAACTGCAAGAATTTCCTCTAAAATCAGGAACAAGACAAGGATGCCCACTATCACCACTCCTTTTCAATATAGTCCTTGAGACCCTTGCCGCAGCAATAAGACAAGAGAAGGAAATCAAAGGAATCCACATAGGAAGAGAGAAATTAAAATTATTCTTATTTGCAGATGACATGATCCTTTATCTGGAAGACCCAAAGAACTCAACCAAAAGACTTCTGGAGCTGACTAACAAATTCAGCAAAGTCGCAGGATACAAAATCAACCTAAAGAAATCAGTGGCTTTTCTTTATGCCAACAATGAATCCACAATGAAAGAAACAAAGAAAACAATTCCATTCACTATAACCTCAAAACCAATAAAATACCTAGGAATAAACCTAACCCAAGATGTAAAAGACCTCTACAACAAAAACTATAAAACATTAAAGAAAGAAATTGAAGAAGACCTTGGAAGATGGAAAGACCTCCCATGCTCATGGATAGGCAGAATAAATATCATCAAAATGGCCATTCTACCAAAACTGATCTATAGATTCAATGCAATTCCCATTAAAATACCAGCGACATTCTTCAGAGATCTAGAAAAATCAATCATGAACTTTATATGGAGAAAGAAAAGACCCAGAATAGCCAAAGCAATTCTCAGCAACAAGAATCACGCAGGAGGCATCACAATCCCAGACTTCAAATTATACTATAGAGCAATAGTAGTAAAAACAGCATGGTACTGGCACAATAACAGATATACTGACCAGTGGATTAGAATAGAAGATACAGAAACAAATCCACACATCTTTAGTCAATTAATCTTTTTTTTTTTTTTTTTTTTGGTGGTACTGGGGTTCCTGGAAGCCCTTCTATCTCCGGGCTACACTCCCAGACCTATTTTTACATTTTTATTTGGAAACAGGGTCTCCTAAGCCAGCACGCGCGGCTAGCTTCGAACCTGCGCGATCCTCCTGTCTCTGCCTCCCAAGCGCGGGGATTACAAGCGTGCGCCACCACGCCCGGCGTCAATTAATCTTTGACAAAGGGGCCAGACTCATACACTGGAGAAAAGACAGCCTTTTCAACAAACGGTGCTGGAAGAATTGGCTATCCATTTGTAGAAAGATGGAACTAAACCCCTATATCGCACCATGCACAGGAATCAACTCAAGATGGATCAAAGACTTGGAAATTAGACCTGAGACTGTGAAGTTATTAGAGGAGAGCATAGGCTCAACACTACAGCATATTGGCACAGGCAGTAACTTCAACAAAACCTCCAAAGCTCAGAAAATTAAAGCAAGAATTAACAAGTGGGATAGCATCAAACTAAAAAGTTTCCTCTCATCAAAGGAAACCATCAGTAACCTAAAGAGGAAGCCTACAGAATGGGAAAAGATCTTACCAGCCACCACTCTGATAGGGGGCTAATGATATCCAGAATATACAAAGAGCTCAAGACTCTACACTAGCAAAACAAACAACGCAATCAAGAAATGGGCAAATGAATTGAATAGACACTTCACAAAAGAAGAGATACAAAGGGCTAATAGATACATGAAAAGATGTTCTACATCACTGGCCATCAGGGAGATGCAAAGGAAAACCACACTGAGATTCCATCTAACCCTAGTCAGAGTGGCAAGCATAAAGAAATCAAACAACAACAAATGTTGGCAAGGATGTGGGGAAAGAGGAACTCTTTTACATTGTTGGTGGGAATGCAAACTAGTTCAGCCACTATGGAGATCTGTGTGGAGATTCCTAAGAAAGGTGGGAATAGACCCACCATATGATCCAGCTATACCACTTCTGGGTATCTTTCCAAAGGGGTTGAAATTCAGAGAAATACAGCAACATATGTATACCTATGTTCATAGCAGCACAATTCTTAATAGCCAAAATATGGAACCAACCCAGATCTCCATCAACAGATGAATGGATAGCAAAACTCTGGGAAATACACACAATGGAATTCTATTCAGCCATAAAGAAGAACAAAATTATATCATTTGCAAGAAGATGGAAAGTCCTGGAGAACATTATGTTAAGTGAGATCAGCCAAGTACAGAAGGAGAAGGTACATATGTTTCCTCTAATATGCCCAAACTAGGAAACACAGAGGATACCAGTGGGACTCCAGATAATGGAGGGGAAATATCAGCAAAGTTTGAATGGAAAGATAGGAGAGGAGGAAGGCTGATATTGATTAATGAGGGTCTACATTTGAATATGTGTAAAATTATAAATATGACACGGTTATCCTGGACAACCATTGGTGGGAGGGGGGAAGGGAAAACGGGAGTGGGGGGGAGAGGGCACCAAATATAGTTTAAATGTATACCATTTATGTTCAATAAAAAATTTGTTTAAAAAAAGTTAAGAAAAAAAGAATAAAAACAACTTAAGAATGCTAAAAAAAAATCCGTATGATATGATAATTGGATTTTTTTTTTTTGCAGTACTGGGAATGGAACCCAGGAGCATTCTACCTCTGAGAGACACACCCAACCCTATTTTTTATTCTTTATTTTGAGATGGCATCTCACTGAGTTGCAAAGGGCCTCACTAAGTAGCTGAGGTTGTCTAGGAACCAAGATCTTCCTGTCTCAGCGTCCCAAAAGCTGGGATTACAAATGTGTGCCACCATGCCCGTCTTGATAACTGGAATTTTCTTCAAAAAATCAAGGATAGCAGAAAAGTAAGTAGAGACAGAAATGAAATAAGATTGCCAATCCGGGCGTGGTGGCACACGCTTGTAATCCCAGAATTTGGGAGGCTGAGACAGGAGGATCGCAGTTCATGGACAGCCTCAGCTACTTAGTGAGTCCCTTTGCAAGTCAGTGAGACCCGGTTTCAAAATAAAGAATAAAAAATAGGGCTGGTGGTATAGCATGGAGGTAGAATGCCCCTGGATTCCAATCCCAGTACCACAAAATGAAAGAAAGAAAGAAAGAAAGAAAGAAAGAAAGAAAGAAAGAAAGAAAGAAAGAAAGAAAGGTAGATTGCCTATGAGTTATAAGTTATTGAAGCCAGGTTATAGGTACATGAGGGCTCACATACAAGTTTCTTTAGATATACTTGTAATTTTCCATTAAAAAAGTTTAAAAGTAAAAGACTCCTAGGTTATACTCCCAGAAACATTTTAAATATTTCCCAAATTATTTTAATATACATCATCTACTAAACTAGATGAGAGTTAACATCCTTTTTTTTCCCCCCTGTGTGGGCATGAGGGTTTGAACTCAGGGCCTCATTCATGCCAGGCAAGCACCCTGCCACTTGGCTACATCCCCAGGCCTCTAATATTTCACTACAACTTAAAAAATTATTTTCCAAGCCAGGTGTGGTGGCGCACAATTGTGATCCCAGTACTTGGGAGACTGAAACAGGAAGATAACAGTTTCACAGCCAGCCTCAGCTACTTAGTGAGGCGTTCCGCAACTTAGTGAGACCCTGTTACAAAATAAAGAGAAAATAGACCTGGGAGTGTAGCTTGGAGGGGAATGCCCCTGGGTTCAATCCCCAGTACCAGACATACAAAATTTATTTTTCATATAATCCAACAAATTGATATTATGTAGACAGAATGTGGCTGGTCTTGTCCCTGGTGTCCAGGAGGTAAATCCTGTGTCCTTGTTACTCATGGCGTTCCCCTCTGACCACACCTGAGGAGGTGCCAAACAAATGACTCAGCCTGGGGGCTGACAAGCTGGAGAGGCGAGCCACGTAATAAAGGATTCAGGCTTAGTTGATACAACTTGACCTCTGGACCAGTGGCAAGGGAGCTGGAGATTGGGTTCAATCATAGCCATCTAATATGTAAAGAAACTGCAGTGAGAGCTCTGTATACCTGAGGCTCACCTGCAGGCGTGGACTTCTATTTTAAAGAGCTGATGTGAAAATTAAATGACATAATCCATGTGAAGCACTGAGCACAGTGTCTTACAAATGGTAGATAGAAAGTAAAAAATCCTATGGAGTTTGTTAAATCTCTGTTAACTACTTCTTTCCCTCCCTCCCTCCCTCCCTTCCTCCTTTCTTCTTTCTTTCTCTTTCTTTCTCTCTCTTTCTTTCCTTTCTTTCTTTCTTTCTTTCTTTCTTTCTTTTTTCTTTCTTTCTTTCTTTCTTTCTTTCTTTCTTTCTTTCTTTCTTTCTTTCTTTCTTTCTTTCTAATACTGGGGATGGAACCCAGAGGCATTCTACTTCTGAGCTATACTCCCAGCCCTACGTTTTATTCTTTATTTTGAAACAGTGTCTCAGTGAGTTGCAAAGAATAGAAGAATAAAAAATAAAGAATAAAAAAAAATAGGGCTAAGGGTGTCGTTCGGAGGTATAATGTCCCTGGGTTCCATCCCTAGTACCACAAAAAATAAATAAATAAAAACTGAAAAGCAAAAGAGCTGTGATGTAGCTCAGAGGGAGAGTGTTACTGGGTTCAATCCCTAGAACCAAAAATAAATCATAAACAAACAAGCAAACAAATAAATAGAAAAAGAAAGAACAGCAAGAATAGGTTTTAGCCGGGCATGGGGGCGCACGCTTGTAATCCCAGCATTCAGGAGGCTAAGAGAGGAGGATCACAGTTTGTGAACAGCCTCAGCTACTTAGTGAGACCTTCCACAAATTAGTGAGACCCTGTTTCAAAATAAAGAATAAAAAATAGGGCAGGGGGTAGAGCTTGGAGGTCGAATGCCCCTGGGTTCCATCCCCAGACCCGCAAAAAATAAAAATAAAAAAATAGGTTTGTCTGTGGAAAGGCCATGTGAGTGACGGAGGTCTTGCTCTGTGCCGGAGGCTCAGGCGGAGCAGATGTGGTAGGTGACGACAGCGAGGACAGGAGACAAGGAGGCAGGCCAGCGACTCAGGTGGCAGGGCGCACTCTGAGGTTGCTGAGGAACCTGGTGGTGCCACTGTGCCTTGGCAGTCCTGAGGGGAACCACTAAGAGAAGGAACACTCTTCTGTCCCCTGAACTCCCAGGGTCAGCAGTAACAGGAGGGGGAAGTTTCTCTGGTCCCCAGTGGACAGGTCAGCAGCAGGCCACTTGTGGCCCTGAGCCCTAGGGGAGGGGTCTGGGCTCAGCCCCTGGTTTGCAGAGCCTGAGTTCTCTGTCCTCCAAGCGCCCTCCCCACCCTCCAGATTACCTGCTGTTGGTAGAAGTTGTTGGCACTTTGTTCAAACCGCTCATCTTTGGTTTCTACAGTTTTCCCCAGTTTTTGTAGTACCTGGGGATGTAAGACAGAAAGGCTCATAAAGTTATAGTCAAGTCTCTCTTATCTGTTGATCTCATGATTCTGACTCCTTTCAGAGTCTTAGATGGAACTATAGGTCCTCACACCTATCAGCCCAACAAAATTAGGAATATAAGGTTTAGCAATACAAAACAATCATGAATCTAAGGGTTTGCTGACAAAACAATTGTGTTTTGTGGTTCTTCTCAAACAGGGATAACTGTGAGCCGGGCATGGTGGCACATGCTTATAATCCCAGCATTTGGGAGGCTGAGACAGGAGGATTTCGGTTCACGGACAACCTCAGCTACTTAGTGAGGCCCTTTGCAACTCACTGAGACCCTGTTTCAAAATAAAGAATAAAGCCAGGCGTGGTGGCGCACACTTGTAATCCCAGTGCTTGGGAGGCTGAGAAAAGGAGGGTTGCACAGGTTCGAAGCCAGCCTCAGCTACTTAGTGAGGCTCTCAGCAACTTAGTGAGATCCTGTTTCCAAATAAAGTATAAAATAGGTCTGGGAGTATAGCCTGGAGGTAGAAAAGCCCCTAGGTTCCACCCCCAGTACCACAAAAATAATAATAAAATAAAATAAAGAATAAAAAATAGGACTGGGGTCCTAACTTGGAGGTAGAACACCCCTGGGTTTCATCCCCAGTGCCGGAAAAAAAAAAAAAAAAACTGGAATAACTGAGAGTATGCAGCAGTGTGCTAAAAGGTGTGTGTGTGTGTGTGTGTGTGTGTGTGTGTGTGTGTGTGTAGTCTATATTTCAGAATAGATAAGATATCTTCCTGGAATATCATTGGTATTTAAAGTCAGGCATGGCACCAGACACCTGTAATCCTAGTACTTGGGAGGCTGAAGTAAGATGACAGGTTTGGAGTCAGTCTCAGCAACTTAGCAAGACCCTTAACAACTTAGTGAGACCCTATTTCAAAAAAATAAAAGAAGCCGGGCATGGTGGTGTACGCATGTAATCCCAGCATTCGGGAGGCTGAGACCTGAGGATCGCGGTTCGCAGACAGCCTCAGCTACTTAGTGAGGCCCTCTACAACTCAGTGAGACCCTGTTTCAAAAATAAAGAATAAAAAACAGGGCAGGGGGTATAGCTTGGAGGTTGAATACCCCTGGGTTCCATCCCCAGACCCGCAAAAAATAAAAATAAATAAATAAATAAATAAATAAATAAATAAATAAAAGAAGGATTGGGGGCATGGCTTGGAGGTAGAAAGCCCCTGAGATCAATCCCCAGTAAAACACACACACACACACACACACACACACACACACACACACACACCCAAAGCCTTGCACAAACTAAGTACATGCTCTACTACTGAACTACATCCTAGCCTTCACATGTTTTTTAAGGAGTAAAGAGGAGGGCATATATTAAAACAAGGATTAATGAGAAGACTATAAGATAAAATATAAGGCTTGAAGACATTTTTCACTTAACAGACCCTCTTCCAGCCCAAATCACAGAGTCCTCTCAATCTGTGATTCAGGTGAGGCTACAGGGGTGAGCAGGACACTCTTCTCTCATGAAAACCTCTGGAAGCTCAGATACAATACATCTGAAACTCAGCTCTGAATGCTATCTATGTCTGCCTCCTCAGCTGAGAAACACGAGAGCCAACCATCATGCTTGTCTCGATGCTAAGGCGAAAGACAGGCTGGTGAAAAACGCCCCGGCTTCTGTTGTTAGAGAGGACGCGCACTTAAAACCAAGGAGTCGCATCCCAGGACTTGGGAAACTGAGATAGCAGGTTCAAGGCCAGCCTCAGCAACTCAGTGAGGCCCTGTTTCAAAACAAAAAGCGCCAGGGTATGGCTCAGAGGTAGAATACTGCTGGGTTCAATCCCTAGTACCAAAAATCAAAAACAAAATCAAGGAGCCATGTGCTACTTCTACTATAACCCCATTTTGGGGGAAGGCACCATCGTCTTCCAAGCCTGAGGAAAAATCTCAAGAGTTGCTGCAGCTGCTCCTTCCTCTTCTTCTGCATCAAATTCCTCACCACGTCAGTCTCTGGAAACCACCCACGTTCTCTCTGCCATGACCTTGGTCTGTGGCTCACTATTTCCTGCCTGCTGCAATAGCTGACCATGCTGCTGCTTAAAATCGAATGGCTCCGTCTTCATCTCAAGACCTGTTTTTATTAAATGCCCATTATGTACTCATTAAGACATAGTTTAAACTCTGGTGAGCATACAGGTCCCAGTGATCTGACCCTTCATTAAGCCTCCGCTCTCACTGTTCCCCCTCCCTGCAGGCTGCCCTGTAGGACAGGTTTTTTAGTTTCTTGAATAAGTCACCCTCATCTATTTATCTAGATGCCATTTTTTTTTCTCTCTCCCCCTCCCTCTCTCTCTCTCTCTTTTTTTTTTTTTTTTTTTTTTTTTGGTGGTACTGGGGGTGGAACCCAGAGGCTTTCTACCTCCAGGCTATAATCCCAGACCTATTTTATACTTTATTTGAAAACAGGGTCTCAGCCAGGCATGGTAGCACACGCTTGTAATCCCAGCATTTGGGAGGCTGAGACCGGAGGATGGCGGTTCGCGGATAGCCTCAGCTACTTAGTGAGGCCCTCTGCAACTTAGTGAGACCCTCTTTCAAAATAAAGAATACAAAATAGGGCAGGGAGTGTAGCTCAGAGGTCAAATGCCCCTGGGTTCCATCCCCAGACCCACAAAAAAAAAAAGAAAAAAAAAAAAGAAAACAGGGTCTCATAAATTGCTGAGAGCCTCACTAAGTAGCTGAGGCTGGCTTCAAACCTGTGTGATCTTCCTGTCTCAGCCTCCCAAGTACTGGGATTATAAGCGTGTGCCACCACGCCTGCAGATGCCATTCTCTCTTTCTGGGATGCCCTTCCCTACCTTGTCTGCTGGGGACATATCTAAATACAAAACAAATATAACTCAGTTCAAGCTAGGTATGGTGGCACACACCTATAATCTCAGTACTTAAGAGGCTGATACAGGATGACTACATATTTGAGACCAGCCTCGGCAGCTTAATGATACTCTCCCCAATTTAGCAAGGCCCTGTTTCAGAATAAAAAATAAAAAGGCAACCTTTTTATTTAAGGGTAGCCATGCTTGTAATCCCAGTCCTTGGGAGACTGAGACGGGGGACTGCAGGTTCACAGCCAGCTTCAGCTACTTAGTGAGGTCCTGCACAATTCAGTGAGACCCTCTTTCAAAATAAAGAATAAAAAATAGGGCTGGGGGTGTGGCTCAGAGGTAGAAAGCCCCTGGGTTCCATCCCCAGCACTGCAAAAAAAAAAAAAAAAAAAAAAAAAGTTGGGGTATAGCTCAGAGGTAGACTGCATGTGTGTTCAATCCTCAGCACCACACAAAACAAAACAAAACTCAGTTCACACTTCTAACACTTAACCACACTGACTTCAGCCCATTAATTAATTACTCATTCTTAAGTGGATGCAACTTCTGTACCTTGAACACATTTTATCATTGTTTTCCTTCCTTCCTTCCTTCCTTCCTTCCTTCCTTCCTTCCTTCCTTCCTTCCTTCCTTCCTTCCTTGGTACTGGGGATTGAACCCAGGGAGCATTCTACCTCTGAGCTATACACCCAGACCTTTTTATTTTATTGATTTAGTTTTGCGGTACTGATGATGGAACCCAGTGGCATTCTACCTCCAAGCTACACCCCCCCAGTCCTATTTTTTAGGCTTTATTTCTTGAAACAGGATCTTACTGAGTTGCAAAGGGCCTTGCTAAGTAGCTGAGGCTGTTCCCTGAACTGTGATCCTCCCATCTCCGCCTCCTGAATGCTGGGATTACAAGCATGCACTACCACGCCCAGCCTCTTTTTGATTTTTATTCTGAAGCAGGGTCTCACTAAGTTGCCGAGGCCTTAAACCTACAGTTCTCCTGTCTCAGTCTCTCAAGTAACGGAATTACCGATGTGCACCACCATACCAAGCTTATTATTGTCTCCTTCCTCCCTCTCTTCCATACTGGGGATTGAATCCATGGGTGCTCTGCCTCTGATCTACAACCCCCAGACCCTTTTTATTTTTTATTTTGAAACCGGGTCTCACTTGTACTGGCCTATTCATTATTATTTTCTATTATTTGTATTTGTCTATGTTTCCTAAATTGTATATCCTTAAGGATTAGGTGCTGGATTTATTTCTTTAGATCTCTCAGTATCCAGCAACTGTAATTTTTTTTTTTTTTTTTTTTGGGTCTGGGGATGGAACCCAGGGGCATTCGACCTCTGAGCTACACCCCCTGCTCTATTTTTTATTCTTTATTTTGAAACTGGGTCTCACTGAGTTGCAGAGGGCCTCACTAAGTAGCTGATGCTGGCCGCGAACTGCGATCCTCCAGGTCTCAGCCTCCAGAATGCTGGGATTACAAGCGTGTGCCACTACGCCCAGCTCAGCAACTGTAATTTTAACAGGAAGGAGAGAGTGATACAGGAGAGGACCATGGCTTGGTCTTGCTAGATTCATATAAAGAGTGAAACTGGAACTAGGCATGATGACACATGCCTGTAATCCCAGTTGTTCAGCAGGCCAAGGCAGGAAGATGACAAGTTTGAGGCCAGCCTGGGCAACTTAGAATGACCTTGTCTCAAAATAAACAAGAAATGGATGGGATGTAGTTTTTTTTTTTTTTTTTTTTTTTTTTTTAGGTAATGGGGATGGATCCTAGGGGCATTCTACTTCTGAGCTACACCTCCAGCCCTAATTTTTATTCTTTATTTTGAAACAGGGTCTCACTGAGTTGCAAAGGGCCTCACTAAGTAGCTGAGGCTGTCCTTGAACTGTGATCCTTCTTGTCTCAGCCTCCCAAGTGCTGGGATTACAAACTTGTGCCACCACACCCAGCTGGGATGTAGTTCTTGATAGAGCACAGTAGCATGTGCAAGACTCTGGGTTCAATCCCCAGCAATGCTAGAAAAAAATAAGTCCAAAGAGAGTAGAAAGAGGATTCAAGGCAGACAACAGCGTCAACAAGGCCATTGGAAAATGTAATTTCATGGCCGTTTCCTGAGATGGTTTGGCATGGTTCATTCAGGGTAAGTTACGGGGACTAGTGGGGAAAGAAGTTAGAAAGGGAGATGGGAGTCTCATCATGAAGGGCTTTAAATCACTGCAAAAGTGGCCAGGCCTGGGACTGGAGAAGGATCTATGTGGAGACTGATGTACATCTCCAGTCTTACTCCAGAAGTTAATGTCTCTTAATTCTGGAGCTAGCTGGGCGCGGTGGCACACACTTATAATCCCAGTACTTGAGAGGCTGAGACAGGAGGATTGCAGGTTTACAGCCAGCCTTAGCTACTTAGTGAGGTCCTATTTCAAAACAAAAATAAAAAACATGGTTGGGAAAGAAACTTGGAGGTAGAATCCCCCTGGGTTCAATTCCCAATTTAAAAAAAAATTCTGTAGCTCTAGCAGTAGCTGTTAAGATTAAGGGTTCTTGAAGCCGGGCGTGGTGGCGCCCGCCTGTAATCCCAGCATTTGGGAGGCTGAGACCAGAGGATCGTGGTTCGAGGCCATCCTCAGCTACTTAGTGAGGCCCTCCCAAACTCAGTGAGACCCTGTTTCAAAATAAAGAATAAAAAAATTGGGCAGGGGGTGCAGCTCAGAGGTCAAATGCCTCTGGGTTCCATCCCCAAACCCACAAAAAAAAAAAAAAAAAAAAAGAAAAAAGATATAGGGTTCTTGCAGTCAACTATCAACTCTTGTCTTGGCCTGTCCACATGCTGGCTATAGCCTTTGGGCAAGTCACTTAAACTCTTGGGTCTCCATTTACCGAACACCCCTCCCCCATTGAGATGATGCTTATCCCTGGAGTGTTGGGAGGATTGAATGAGGTTATGCAGTAGAGTGCTTTCTCAGCGTGCCTGACCTGAGCCGTCAATACGTATATACCCACTGTCATTATGTCTAGGTTCGCTCCCTTGCCTACAAATGCCTGTGTCCTTTTCAGTTCAGCTCTGTTTGTCTGTGTTGTCTCTCACCCCCTCAGCTCACCACCTCTGCTGATACGCAGTCGGCCATCTTCCTTAGCTCTGCCTTTTCCCCAACAAAACACTGTGTTCTACCAGAAAGTTGCAAAACCACCTTGTTAGGTGTAAGTACAGCTCTCGCTTCCTTTTTTGCCACCCCGCCCTTCCTTTGCCGAGGGTTTGGTTCTTCTTAAGTGGAGGGGGTGGGAAAGATGGAGAAAACTGAGTAGGGGATGACTGTGGCAGACCAACCTCCCCAATCTCAAAGGCTCAAGACTTGGAGGGCCTCGATATGCTGAGAGGGCCTTCCCACCTTCAACTCAAAGTGAAGAGGAGACTGCGATCACCCTGGAAGCACACCTAGGGCCCTGGGCCCCAACTCATTGTTGCTAGAGCTGTAGGTCTGTGTGTCCGGATATGATTAGTACATTGTAGTACATCAGATGTTCTTCCTCAAGTAGAAACCCTTGAGGGAACAGAATGTACAGATGCTCAGGAAACGTTTTTTTTCTTTGCAGTACTGGGCATTGGGATTGATCCCAGGGCCTGAGCATTCTAGGCAAGCCTCTACCACTGAACTGCACCTGTAGCCCTTTTTACTTCATTTTGAGACAGGGTTTTGCTAAATTGCCTGTTCTGACTAGGAAAATGTAATCCTCCTGCCTCAGCCTCCCAGGTGTGCACCAGTGCAGCTGGATCAACAGATGTTTGTTAAAAGAATGAATAAATTCTAGTTTTGGAATGCTTCCTAACAAAAGCCTACACCATAAATGGCAGTTCCTAAAGTCCTGCCCTGAGAATTCTGCCCCGATTTGCCTGGCCTGGCAGTTGAGAAGTCAGACAAAAAGGAGCAAATGTGACACGATGTTAACCCTTGGTGAATATGGGTGGAAAATACTCCAGTGGTCACTGGTCTATTCTTTTAAGTTTCCTATTGACTGGAGTGGTAGGGATAAAGTTAAAAAAAAAAATCACCACATACGTGTTTGGTGGCTACAGTTCCCTACCACAACCCTTCCCCATAACTGACTATCACATTTTAGTTAATTCTCTTAATTAAGGGTAATTTGAGCAGGCCCTGGGTGTTAGGTGATATTACGGAACATTGTTAATTTGTAGTAACTTTATTATGGCTTTGTAAGAATTTCTTAGGGCCAGGCTTACACTTGTAATCCCAGTACTTGGGAGGCTGAGACAGGGGAATCACAGGTTTGCAGCTAGCCTCAGCTACTTAGTGAGGTCCTCTGCAACTTAGTGACACCCTGTTTCAAAATAAAGAATAGAAAATAGGGTTGGGGGTGTCGCTCGGAGGTAGCCCCTGGGTTTCATCCCAGTACTGCAAAAATAAATAAATAAATAAATAAATAAATAAATAAATAAATAAATAGAGAAGAAATTCTTGGGCTCTATGCTATGCTAACGTGGGTGGGCCTCAAAGTGCTTTTTCCAGCTTCTCTCTTACTACTCCTTATGCTCCAGCTCAGCTGCATTTTTCACTAATCCACCTAAAAAGATCGCAGACTCCTGCTTGCTGTAGCGCTGGCATTCCTTGACTGGGATACTCTCACCACTTGCCTGAGGAACAACTAAGCCCCCACAATTCCTCTTTCAGATTCAGCCTCCACTGTAAAACCCTCCTAGGCTCTCCCCAGTCTTTCCGTCCTCTGAATTCCCGTAGACATCATGTAGCTCAGGCTAGTTAACTATCTTTCTTTTTTTCACTACACTGTAAGCTGCTGGCAGCAAAACTACCTTTTATTCCTCTCTAAATTCCCTCCTGGGTACAGAACAGCTCCCTGAACAAAGGAATTTTCTGTAAACATTTGGTGAATTAAACTTTCTGGGACATACGCTGAGTAAAAGTTAACTGAGGAAAGACCAACAAAGGAAGCGTCAACAATGCCCTTCCTCAGGGGAGAGCGAGAGGCCTGCCGCAGAGAAATCACAAACAGATGGAGGAAGCAGCAGTTTGAACTGTGACGAGGTCTCACTGTAAAAACACAATGAGGCCAGCCTGAACCCAGTCTCAAACTGAGTTTGGGTGGGAACTGGAAAATAGAACCAGAATGCTTGATTCCTATTGTGCTTAACATTCACCAGACTGTTTACTGTGAGCTTTTCAGAGCAAGATGAGCCTGAGCAAAGTCCCACTGCTACCTCTGTGGGGAGGCGCAGATGTCGGAGTAGCAAAGGGAGCGGCCTGAGGTTACCAAAGGCGAACACCTGGGTTTCAATAATGGTTTTGCCATTTACCAATCTGTTTTGAACTCATTTCCTTATTTCTAAAATTGGGATACTAGGGCTGAGAGGTGCAGCTCAGTGGTAGATCACTTGCCTAGAATATGTGAGACCATGGGTTCAATCCCCAGCGAAGAAGAAGAAGAAGGAGAAGGAGAAGGAGAAGGAGAAGGAGAAGGAGAAGGAGAAGGAGAAGAGAAGGAGAAGAAGGGGAAGAAGAAGAAGTAGAAAAACACTATTTGGTCAGGCATGGTTTCCCATGCCTATAATCCCAGCTACTCCGAGCCTGAGGCAGGATGACTGCCAATTAAAGACTAACCTGGGCAATTTATTGAAACCCTGTCTCAAAATGCAAATTTTTTAAAAAAGGGCTAGAAGCTGGGCATGGTGGTGCACGCTTGTAATCCCAGCATTTGGGAGGCTAAGACAAGAGGATCTGCATTCGCGGGCAGCCTCAGCTACTTAGCGAGGCCCTTTGCAACTCAGTGAGACCCTGTTTCAAAATAAAGAATAAAAATAGGGCTGGGGATATAGGTAGGAGGTAAAATGCCCCTAGGTTCCATCCCCAGTACCACAATAATAAATATATAAGTAAATACATAAATACATAAATAAAAAGGGCTAGAGATATAGCTCAATGTCAGAGCATACCTGGGTTAAATCTCTAGTAACACATTTAACATATTTTAAAAAAAGGAAGGGGGAATACAAACAACTGATTCAAAGTGAGATCACGTTGCTAGAATGCTGACCCCATAGGGAGCGATCCGTCTTGTTATATCCCAGCGTCTGCTCCATCATGGGCATTTGATATTGACACATTAGCTCTTCAACATTATTCGGAAGATTACTCCCAGCTGCTTACAGAGAATGTGAAGTGTTGCAGGGCATCCTTTCTTTTTACTGTAACTTTCTCCCTTTTCATCTTGCCCTCAATAACTTCCAAGACACAAGGACTCTGGCTCTGGGCTGAACAAGCTGAGCCAGCTCCCCCGTCCCAGGCCAGGCCCCTCCCAGCTTATCCAGGTGTATCTCGTAGGTACCACTTGAAGTTTAATGTCTGTCTGTCCCTAGGTCTGAGTATGGATTCAAAGTATCTTATTTTCTGCATAAGACTGAGACTTCCCCAAAGCAGACTCGAGTTTGCTTCTTTCTCTTTTCCTCATTAGGGTTCAGGGCAAGAAGAACAGAGTGCTGCCTGGGTGGCTGGTTTTCCTGTTGGGAAATATTTGACTCTGAGGTTCAGGTCTCCCTCCTTCCTTCCCTTTCTCTAATTTCTTTCTTTCTTTTCTTTTTTCTTTTGGTATTGGAGATTGAAACCAGGAACATTTTACCTCCAAGCTATACTTACTCTAGCCCTTATTTATTTATTTATTTATTTTTACTTTTTTTTTTTTTTTTGGTACTGGGGATGGAATCCAGGGGCCTTCTACCTCCAGGCTACACTCCCAGACCTATTTTATATCTTATCTGGAAACAGGGTCTCTTAAGCCAGCTGAGGCTGCCTTTGAACCTGCGAGATCCTCCTGTCTCAGCCTCCCAAGCGCGGGGATTACAAGTGTGTGCCACCACGCCCGCCTAGCCCTTATTTTTTATTTAGAGTCTAACTAAATTGCTAGGTTGCTGAGACTGGCCTCGAACCTGTGAGTCTCCTATCTCAGCCTACCAAGTCCTGGGACTATCGGTATGCACCACCATGCCCGGCCCCCTCCTCCTTTTCAATTTGATCTTAGCATATTGTTTCATAAAGAAATTTTTATTTTACAGAAGCAAGATCTGAAGCCCAGAGTAGGACATTATTTATTTAAGATTTTGAAGTTCATGTTTAAAAAGCAGGAAAACCCCTGCTGGGCGTGGTGGTGCACACTTGTAATCCCCGTGCTTGGGAGGCAGAGACAGGAGGATTGCGAGGTTCAAAGCCAGCCGCGCTGCCTTAAGAGACCCTGTTTCCAAATATAAAAAAAAAATAGGTCTGGGAGTGTAGCCCAGAGGTAGAAGGGCTTCCAGGAACCCCAGTACCACCAAAAAAAAAAAAAAAAAAAAAAAAAGGCAGGAAACCCTCAAGGAAAGGCATAGTGTTGATGACAGGCAATGTCGAGATAGAGGGTAGAAGAGTGAGGCAAAAGTCAACTAGTAAGTCTTTTACTTCTTATTTTGTCTTTTGTGGTGCTGGGTATCAAACCCAGGGCTTTGCACATGCTAGGAAAATGTACTCTGAATGAGCTACATCCCTATCCCTTGGTATGTCTCTTAAAAATTGCTATTATTCATGACTGTTTTGTGTGTCGTTTGGAGTTTCTGTACTGCTTTCTCAAGCACAAGGTAGCTTTCTCTAGGGACACCTCCCATTCTCCAGTACTGTTTGTAACTACCTTCCCCTAGGTACTGCTCCCTGGCCTATGGTATTTGTAACCAGACACCCTTCAGAGAGGCTGAAACAGTGACCCAGGTGGAGTCAGGGTAAATGAAGTACAAAAGTCTGATTACAGAAAATCTTCTCCTTTTCCTCCTTTTTGTCACAAGACCTCAAAAGATAGAAAAAGCATATAGAGCCCTTCCCTTCCCTGCGGCCTCTTAAAGTCAGGAACTACATCCACACTCCACCAGTCTGTGGCTGACTATCCGCTGGGGAGAGCTGGTGCCTTAATCCTTCCCAGGACTCAAGCCAGTGCTCCGCCTTGAGAAGATAATACAAATATTTCAGTTGTTCCCAACGTGCATATTCATATCCACCTAACTGCTTCTGAGGCCATGAACCCTTAGAAAACCAGCACTGTGGCCGAAGTCCTTCTGTGTCTCCTCTCCCCGCCTTTCCTGCGGCCTTGTGTCTTCCCACACCACCACACCTTCAGGGTTATCTATGGGTGGAGGTTAGAAGCAAAGAAAATACTCTGGACGGGTAAAAAAAAAAAAAAAAAAAAAAAAAATCAGTAAACTCTGTAGAGCGTGTCCCCATAGTCTAGACAGGCAGGCAAGTTACAGCTATGCTAGCGCAGGAGTTGGGCTCCCCTCGCTAAGAAGGGTGCCATTTGCAAAGAGAGGCGGGTTCTTCATCGTGGGCCTGAGTGGGGGGGCACCAAAGGAGAGCGCAAGAAGTAGATGCGGGCTCTTGCTTCTAGCAGGTTGAACGATTCCCAGAGGCCAGGCCGGTGTAGACCTACTCCAGCTCGCAGAGGGCTGGCGGCATCCGAGCTGGTGGTCGCCCCAATCCTTCCGAGCTTCTTTGACGCTGGGAAAAACACCCTCCATTTTCAAGCTTCGTAAAACACCATCCTGCTCGGCCAACCTTAGCTCCTTTCTCCCACTTTCCTGGGCAGCCTGGGAGTGGTTCGAGGCCCCTGAAAGACTGTTGCCCCCGGCTCCCCGCCCTTGCCATCATCGGTGGAGTTCCCGGTCCTCTCCACTCCGCCACCTTTCACGGAAACGCGCCCCCCACCCGGGCTCCTCTTGGACTCCACCGGCCGCCTACCTTCTCCTGGGCCCTGCTGAACTTCTTCTGCACCTGCTTGGCGAAGAGGCCTGCCGCGCCGCCCGCCTTGCCCTCGGCCATCCTGCCGGCTGGGGCGCCGGCCCTGCGGTTTCCAGAGGCCCCAGAGGAGGAAGTGCGGCTCCCGGCATGCCCCGCGCGGGGGGGGGGGTCCCTGCCCGACCGCCCCGCCCGGGCCCACCTCGCCCTCCGCAGCAGCCGGGGTGGCCACAGAGGCAGGCTGGGGCTGGTGGGTCGCGGCGCTGGGCCGCTGCAGGCCAGCTCAGGGGTGGGGCCGGGGCCTGGCCCTCACTCCAGACCGACTTGGAAGTTCCTGGCCCGTGGCAGGGGAACTGGACACCCACGGAGCAGGATCTTCAAATGTGGGCCTAGACTCGGGTCAGCCATCACGATCAGCACTGGAAAATAGCCGAAACGATGCCGGCAGAGAACGTGGGGTTCCACACACTGAAGACAGTTGTATCAGAAAAGCTCGGTGCTCGGGGTGTTCATGCTGGGTGGGCGCCTGAACTGCATTTCTGCCCCCCACCCCTTGCAGTTTAGCCGCCTCCACACACATTGGCTCTCCCACTGAGCTGGAGAGAGAAACCGGGTCTTTGTGAAAGTGACGATCTCATCGGAAAAGGGCCGAGTGTGGAAGCCTGTGCTGAGGATGACCAACAAGTTTTTCTAGTCGGAAAACAGTAGAGTAGGTGGAAGCAGAACGTGAACTCAGACACAGATTGTGCAAGCTGGGGTGGGGCTCCTGGGATTACAACCACTGCTTCTCTAGAGATAAGGTCACTGTGCCCCGACTGGTTTGCAGGGTTAGCTGGAAATGAGGATGTTGCATCTGGAGCAACCATTTACTCAAGACTTTACAGTGCAGGCAAAATTCCTTCAAGGAAGGAAAGAAGATCAAAATCTACTTCCTGGGGAGCGTCGAGGGAAGCTGGAGGCCTGTCACAAAATGACCTGTTATTGTCTTCCACTTCTTTCTCCCAAATACACACCTGGCACTCAAGATCAACTGTGTGCCAGACAATGCTGGGTGCTGGGAAGCCAAGGGCGGGTAAAATGCTTCTTCAAGATGCTTACAGTCTGGAGGTTGAGATAGGTTGGCAATCAGGTGATTATACTGTAATGAACTTAACTCATTTATAGAGATGAATTTAAAAACTTCAGGAATATGTGTTTAATGTTTTTTTTTCTGGGTTTCAGCTTTGGTGATGGCCTGGGAGAGGCGGAGTGAAGAAAATGGAAGGACTTGATGTTGGATAGAGAGGAGTGGGGAGAAACCCAGGGGTTGGCGGGACTGCTGGGAACACTCAGAGGGATGGCGACAACAGGTATAGCACTGGCAAGGCTGGCTGATACTTGGTGTCATTCCCAAGACTCCAGAGCCTCTCATCCCAGCCACTCCTCCTAAGAAACTCTTTATTGCCAATATCTTGGGAACTGAAATGGATGGTCACCAAACCATATTGAGAGCAGAAACAACCCTTAGGAGTTAAAGAGATGGGGAAAAGGCTTGATTTGCCCTCGGTTATTACCTGACTCCAGCCCAGCCTCTTATAGTATATACCATGTTCCAGATATAGATACAGTATAGACCATGGCTGAAATAGTAGGACCGATTCTAGGACCTGTCTTAGCCAGTTTCTCTTGCTCTAATGTTTACTGGCCTAGTCCCTCTTGTCTGGTCTTTAGTGATTCCTGTGAAAAGCTGCTTCTCATCGGTTTATACTTCTTCTTTCATTTCCCTCTTTGTTTTCTCCCAGGCCACTCTTAACAGACTGAGCCCTGGTCAGAACAGACTATAATTATCAGCTTCCCATTCCTCTGTGGTTTGTAGAACCCTGGATCCCGTTGCCTGTTTTAGCATCAGCCTTGAAGTGCTGATTCACATTTAGCTTGAGGCCCCATATTGTTATCTCTTCCTCTCTTTTCTGTCTCTTCCTTTCAACCCTTTCCTGTCTTTGTGTAGTGTCTCCTTTTCTTCTTTTTTCTATTCTTTGCTTTTCAGTATCCTAATTTGGCACTTCCCCAGTGGCGGCATCAGCCCTACCATCCTAATCCTATACCTCTATCTCTAGTGTATATTCCAGCCGCTCAGATCACCCAGACACTTGGGGTGAGCACTTGTTCTAGGCCCTGAGGGGAGTGATAAAAGAAGGCTGCCATGAAGAGTTAGGGCACATTTAAGTCACTCAGGAACTTTTTTTAAAGCACTCTGTGACTTTGGATATAGCAAATATGCATAGAGGGGAGAAGATGGATAGATTAATGGATAAGTAAATCCTAAAATAGTCCAAATGTAAAACCACATCCACTGGGCTTAGTTTGTGGACTGGTAAAGTTAGCAGCAAAGGGAAGAGCCAGCCCACAGATGTGGTGAAATCCAACTTGGAACCTATAAGGGGTTTAATTACAAATAGAAAAACAGTATGATAATATACATTCAGTTTTATTTGCTTTCTATCTCTGGCACATTATTCTTAGGGTTTTTTTTCTCTCTCTCTCTCTCTCTTTTTTTTTTTTTTTTTTTTTTTTGTGGTACAGGGCCTCTTATATTCTAGGCAAGTGCTCTACCACTGACTTTCATCTCCAGCCTCCCCCACCCCTCTTCTTTTTTTTGACCCCAAAGTCCTATTGCAGATCTAAGAACCGTCTTGAGAAGGCCACTGGACTCAGGAAAATGTTCAGTTGGAGGCAATGACCTAAAGGAGAAGACAGTTATATCCATAGTCAGTAACTTTGTGTGTATGTGTGTCGGGGGTGTACTGAGCATTGAACCCAGGGGCACACTACCACTGAGCTATATTCCTGGCCCATTTTTTCATTTTTTATTCTGAGACAGTCTCTCTAAGTTGCCCAGGCTGGCCTTGGACCTGCAATTCTCCTGCCTCCGCCTCCCAAATTGCCGGGTCACAGGTGTGCACCGGTGTGCCCAGCTATGATCAGTAACTCTGCCTCCCTCCTTTTCTTTTTTTTGGTGGTACTGGGGGTGGAACCCAGAGTCTTTCTACCTCCGGGCTATACTCCCAGACCTTTTTTATATTTTATTTGGAAACAGGGTCTCACTAGGTTGCTGAGAGCCTCACTAAGTAGCTGAGGCTGGCTTCGAACCTGTGTGATCCTCCTGTCTCAGCCTCCCAAGCGCGGGGATTACAAGCGTGCGCCACCATGCCCGGTAACCTCCCTCCTTTCTTACTTCCTCAGGGCTCTTGGTTAAGTATGGCTTTGTCCTGGGTGTATGGGGAATGGAGGTCGGGGTCTTCAGTGTATCAGTATTATAGGCACAAGCCCAGGACTTGGTGGCAAGGACAGATCTTGAAATGGCCATGAGCCAAAATTAATGTCACAAGGCTCCAGGAAGTGAGGGCAGGAGGCACAGTGAGTGGCCTTCGGCTCTACTGCACCGTGAGTGTAGACAGAGGCAGGGTTCCATCTAACTCTCTAGCATTGTCTAAGGTGGCATTTTGGGGGTGGGAGCTGGGAATTAAACCCAGGGATTTTACCTCCGAGCTCCACTCCCCAGCCCTTTTTGTTCTTTATTTTGAAACAGAGTCTCACTGAGTTGCTTGCTAAGTTGACCAGTCTGGTCTCACACGTGAGATCCTCTGGTCTCAGCCTCCCAAGTACTGGGATTACAGGCGTGCAACACAAAGAGCTTGAAGGAAAGCGGCATGCCCAGGAGCATGCTGGCCTTTCTGAAGCTATTTTTCCCGTGGCTTTGACTTAGGACAGCACTGATGTGTGCCTGGTTCAGATCTGCCATTTCCACCATCTTGGCCTAAGCGGAAAACAATACAGTGAGGTCTGCCCAATGCGTATTTGAAGGGGACCTCGGGATGGCAACATGATAGGGTGGGGGTACACTACAGAGGGAAGGGCAGGGAGTAGACACATGGATGTTCTAAAGAAGACAGTGGTTTTCCTTGTCCCTTGTCCTGTCAATGTTTGCATTCCCAGGTGATCCTATTTCAACCCTTCATTTGAGAGGACTCACGTTATTTATCCAAGAGATATAAGCAGAGACCCGAGTGAAGACTGTAGGCTTCCTGGAGACATTACAACCCAGGCTGGACACAAAGCTGGTCACTCCGTGGACAGCATACTGGCCATTCACCAAGCAGTGGAGGGGACCCCCAGAATCACCCTGTAGGGAGAAGAGGCAGAGTCCTAAAGCTCCAGATCTTGTGCTCTCTGGCCTTCACTTTTGCTTACAGTCTGCCCACCCCCACCTCTGTTTGTGATGTTGCAAAGCTCCTGTTCAAACCTCCACTTCTTTCATATCTGCACAATCAAAATGAAGCTCTGCTTCCTTTCTAAACACGGTATTTCTTCCTTTCCTTTGTAGCACTCATATCATGTTCTACCTAGTGTTTTGGTTTCATAGTTTGTTTATGCCTCCCGCGTATCTATGAGCTTCCTGAGCCAGGAGCTGTGTCTCACTGTGTCAGCCCTCTCCACAATGCTAGTACAGGAGCCTTCTGTTGTTTGTTTTTGTGGTGCTGGGGATGTGGTGCAGGGCCTCGCCCATGCTAAGCCCACACTGAGCTATATCTCTAGCTCAAATATAGAACTTTGAACATCTTAAATTCAAACAAACAAAAATTCTAGAAAGAGAAAACCAAACCTGTAGGAAGAAAATTATCAAGAATAAACATTTTCTGAGCCAAAGGTCTGGAGTTTTCAGAAAAACTTCCCAGCCAGGCGTGGTGGCATATGCTTGTATTCCCCGCGCTTGGGAGGCAGAGACAGGAGGATCCTGCAGGTTCGAAGCCAGCCTTGCTGGCTTAAGAGACCCTGTTTCCAAATAAAATATAAAATAGGTCTAGGAGTGTAACCCATGGGAGTATAGCACGGAGGTAGAAGGGTTTTCAGGAACCCTAGTACCACACACACACACAAAAAAACCAAAACCAAAAAACTTCCTAAATGTTCATCACAACGAATGCAAATGGATCTGTACCAAGACATAGACCACTAAGAGAAGACAAAACAGCTAGCTTAAAAATTAATGGAGGCCGGGCATGGTGGCGCACGCTTATAATCCCTGCGCTTGGAAGGTGGAAACAGGAGGATCACGCAGGTTCGAAGCCATCCTCCATTTAAGAGACCCTGTTCCCAAATTAAAAATATAAAATAGGTCTGGGAGTATAGCTCAGAGGTAGAAAGCCTCTGGGTCCCACCCCCAGTACCATACACACACATGCGCGCACACACACACACACACACACACACACATCAGGTGAAAGTGGTGCTCTCTGGAGAGGGAGAACTAGGGGAGAATTAGCAGAGCTAGATAATGCAATGATTATTCTTTTCCACTATTGAGTTAAGCAACTTTATATGTATAGCTTTAATAAAAATTAAACATAAAAAAAGCTAGCTAGGGAAAGAGACCAAATGTTCAGATTAGAGACATTTTTTTAAGAGAGGAACTAGCTGTCCCAACCCTAACTGCGGTTTAGGAAAAGGTGTTTTCTTTAGATTATTGTAGTAAACAAACAAACAAACAAAAAACCCCAAAACAAATCTCTTCCACTGATATCCTAATAGGGATTTGAAAGTATTTCAGGATTTCCAGGAAGATGGCGACAGAAAAGCGGCGTTTATGAGTCCCGCTAACAATCGATCTCTGTTACCACAAAATCATCGCCTTTCATAGCCAGAAAACACCATCAGCAGAGAAATAAAAAACGGTAAATACAAGGGACAGAGGAAAAGAGGGCTGAAAGAACAACCAGACACCAGAAAAGAAACCAGCCTGCATTGCCGCGGCCAGAGCTGCCACGGCGCCATCTTCCCTCGCAGCACCAGACTCCAGAGAGGAGGGGGACTCAGAACGGAGCTCAAAACCAGAGAGGAGATATGCCAGCCTCATGGCCAAGGACATGCGGCAGCAGCATCATACTGCTGGCGGCAGTGGCAAGTTCACTGGACGACTCCAGATCAGCGCTCTCAACAAGCCACCAGGTTCCAGAAAGGAGGGGTGGACAGCGAGCTGAGGGGAGCAGTTGCGGAACAGCCGGGTGTAACTCAGCAGTTTTTTTGGTGCAAGGAGCATCTAAAGCTCCCAGGGGCCGGGCTCAGCACACCCTGCAGGGACTCAGATTGGAGGTCAAAACCAGAGAAGAAATATGTATGCCAGCCTCACGGCCGAGGGCGTGGCAGTGGCGCCATATTGCCAGTGGCGGCAGCAGCGAGTTCACCGAGTCCACTACAGCTCCATCAGTGCACTCAACAACCGTGAGTCAAATTGCGGCCCCTAGAGGAGAAATCCCAGTACTGCACTCCCAGGGACTTGCACAGATAGTCTCCCTGGGTCGAAGGTTTTTTCAGTCCAACCCAGTGGGGGAGTGGCAGTGGCAGAGATATCACACCATAGTTGCAGCTTCCCGTGGGAGAACACCCAGCCTGGCACCCCCCCCCCCATGGTCTAAAGCAGCCTTGATTGACTCCCTGGATCTGAGACTTTGTGATACAACCCAGTAAAGGAGTAGTGGTGACTGAGATACCACAGACTCGAGATCCAGAGCACCTTAAGTGAAGTCGTAGTGACCCAGGGAAGAACCTAGAAAAGGCACAAACTTCTGAAATCATGAGAAAGAGAAATAACAATGGAGCAATGAATGCCCACAACCCCACAACATCAGAACCTGCTAACACAGAAATTCAGAGATCTCTAGAAGATCAAATCAGGAAAATAACTGTAGAAATAATAGAGGACTTTTGAAAAGAATTCAGAGAGCGTCAAAAAGAGATAAAGGATGCAATCATTGAAGTAAAGGCATCAATTCAAAGTATAAACAACAGATTAGACAACATGGAGAATAGAATCTCACTCCTACAAGATGATCACTCCCAAAATAAATGCATAGTCTCTAATTTAGAAAAAAAATCCAGCAGCAGGAATCTGACACTGAAGAAATATGGGCCCATTTTAAGAGAGCTAACCTAAGAATAATTGGAATAGAGGAGGGAAAAGAAGGTGAAACCAAAGGGATCAACTATCTCTTCAAGGAAGTGATAGCAGAAAATTTTCCAAACATAGAGCAAGAGGTCGATACACAGGTCCAGGAAACTTATAGAACTCCCTTTAGACAGGATCAGAGAAGAGGATCCCCATGCCACATAATTGTCAAAATGACTAATGTAGAGGCCAAGGAGAGAATCTTAAAGTCAACAAAAACAAAAGGCTAAGTGACTTTCAGAGGCAAACAAATTAGAATCACTCCAGACTTGCCGTGAGGCAAGGCCGGTGTTGGGTCCTTCGAGGCTGGAATCGGAGCCTGCCAAGGGGTTAGGCCAGTGCTGGGGCCAGCGAGGCTGGGACTGGAGCCTGCCGTGAGGCAAGGCCAGTGCTGGGGCCTCCAAGGCCGGGATAAGAGCCTGCCGAGGGGTTAGGCTGGTGCCGGGGCCAATGGCCAGCAGCGGAGCCTGCCGTGAGGCAAGGCCGCTACTGGGGCCTCCAAGGCCAGGATTGGAGCCTGCCAAGGGGTTAGGCCAATGCCGGGGCCAGCGGCCAGCATTGGAGCCTGCCGTGAGGCAAGGCCAGTGCTGGGGCCTCCGAGGCCAGGACTGGAGCCTGCTGAGGGGTTAGGCCGATGCCAGGGCCAGCGGGGCTGGGATCAGAGCCTGCTGTGAGGCAAGGCCGGAGCTGGGGCCTCTGAGGCTGGGATCAGACCCTGCTGAGGGGTTAGGCCAGTGCCGGGGCTGGTGGCCGACATCTGAGCCTTCCATGAGGCAAGGCCACTACTGAGGCCTCTGAGGCTGGTATTAGAGCCTGCCTTGAGGCTAGGCCGGTTCTGGGGCCACCGAGGCCAGGATCGGAGCCTGCTGAGGGGTTAGGCCGGTGTCGGGGCCAGCAAGACCAGAATTAGGGCCTCCCATGAGGCAAGGCTGCTGCTTGAGCCAGCAAGGTCTGGATCAGTCCACCGGGTAGCCAGGCCACTAGTGGGGCCATCAAAAATGGGATTGGTACTTGCAACGCGGCATGCACAGAGAAATATTGCAGAAAATAAAAACCAGATGCTTCCCCTAATCAGAATAACTAGGAAGAAAGGGGCAACAGGAAGAGGTCGAGCTATAGAAAGGGCCCTATAGTGAAGCAACTAAGGTGACCAATCAGAGGGTATGGAATAGGGGAGGATGGAGCCTCTTTAAAATGCAGGAGGTACATAAACAAATGTATCAAAGTTAATCACCAAACAAGCATGGGATCAAGGGAGGGGGAGGGAATGGGATGGGGGCTGGATGAGGGCTAATTGGATGATGTGTGCTTGTATATCCTCTCAAGTATTGTGTTCCAATGTGATATATGATTATAATGCACCAATAATAAAAGAAAAGAATCACTCCAGACTTCCCAAACCAAGTCATGAAAGCCAGAAGAGCTTGGAATAACATGTTCCAAACTCTGAAAGAAAACAACTTCCAGCCTAAAATTTCCTACCCAGCACAACTATCTATCAAATTAGATGGGGAAAAAAGAAGCTTCCATGACAAACAGAAACTGAAGGAATTTATGTCTTCAAAACCAGTGCTAGAGAAAATACTCAAGAAGATTAACTGCAAAGAAGAGAAAGGTAATACACGCCAGAACCAAAGAAACAAGATTTTCCCTCCAGCAGACAACTAAGCAAAGAAGAATAAGCAGTATCTCAAACAGAAATAAAATCTTAACATGTTAGGAATTAAAAATTATCTCTCTATAATCACACTGAATATAAACGGCCTCAACTCCCCAATAAAAAGACCCAAAGTGGCAAAATGGATTAAAAACCAGAATCCACCCATCTGCTGCTTACAAGAAACACACCTTACAAGTAAAGATAGGAACAAACACAAGGTAAAGGGCTGGAGCAAGGTAATCCATGCCAATGGAACTTGAAGACAAGCAGGAGTAGCAACTATGATATCAGATAAGTTAGACTTCAAACCCATACTTAGTAGAAGAGACAAAGAAGGTCATATTTTACTGGTAAAAGGAATAGTCCAACAAGAGGAAATAACAATAATCAACATCTATGCCCCAAACATAGGGGCAGCTACTTTCATAAATCAAACTCTTTGTGACATGAAGTCACACATAAATCCCAATACAATAATACTGGGAGACTTCAACACACCTCTCACAACACTAGACCGATCTTCCAGACAAAGGGTCAGTAAAGATGCCTCAGAACTAAAGAACACCATTAACCAAATGGACCTGTTGGACACATATAGAATATTTCACCCAACTACAGCAGAGTTTACATTTTTCTCAGCTGCTCACGGAACCTTCTCCAAAATAGATCACATCCTGGGACACAAAATGAGCATTAGCAAATTTAAAAAATGTTACATACTTCCCTGTGTCATTTCAGACCATAATGGAATGAAACTAGAAATCAACTATAAGAAGACCCAGAGAAACAACATAAACATATGGAGACTGAACACCACACTTCTGAATGAAGAATGGGTCATAGAAGATGTAAGAGGTGAAATCAAGAAATTGCTAGAAACAAATGAAAACAAAGATACAATATATCAAAACCTTTGGGACACTTTGAGAGCAGTATTAAGAGGAAAATTTATAGCACTGAGTGCTCACATAAGAAAAACAGAAAATCTTCAAATAAATAACCTAATGACACACCTCAAAGCCCTTGAAAAGCAGGAACAATTGAACACCAAAGCCAGTAGAAGACAGGAAATTATTAAAATTAGGGCCGAAATTAACGAAATAGAGAATAAAAAATACAGAAAATCAACAAAACCAAAAGCTGGTTTCTTGAAAAAATTAACAAGATCGATAAACCACTAGCCACCTAACTAAAAAAAAGAGAGAATCAACCCAAATTATGAAGATAAGGGATGAAAAAGGAAAAATTACTACTGACAGTGTAGAAATCCAGAGGATTATCAGAAACTACTTTGAAAAACTATACTCCAACAAAATGGAAAATCTGGAGGAAATCGACAACTTCCTAGATCAAAAAAACCTTCCTAAACTGAGTCAAGAAGATATAGAACACTTAAACCAACCAATAACAATCAAAGAGATTGAAACAGCAATAAAGAGCTTACCATCAAAGAAAAGCCCTGGACCAGATGGTTTCCCAAGTGAATTCTATAAAACCTTTATAGAAGAGCTAACCCCAATACTCCTCAAACTATTTCACAAAATAGAAAAAAAAAAAGACTCTCCCAAATACATTCTATGAAGCCAACATCACACTAATACCCAAACCAAATAAAGACAGTTCAAGGAAGGAAAACTACAGGCCTATATCTCTGATGAACTTGGATGCAAAACTATTAAACAAAATACTAGCAATACACATTCAAAACCACATCAAGAAAATCATACACCATGACCAGGTAGGGTTCATCCCAGGGATGCAAGGCTGGTTCATCATACGAAAATCAATCCATGTAATTCACCATATAAACAGAACCAAGGACAAAAATCACATGATCACTTCAATAGATGCTGAAAAAGCATTTGATAAAATTCAACATCCATTTATGATAAAAATGCTGCAGAGAATTGGAATAGAAGGAACATATCTCAACATTATTAAGGCAATCTACAATAAGCCCACCACCAACACCATATTAAATGGGGAGAAACTTCAAGAATTCCCCCTAAAAACAGGAACAAGACAAGGATGTCCATTATCACCACTTCTCTTCAATATAGTACTAGAGACTCTAACCAGAGCAATAAGGCAAGAAAAGGAAATCAGAGGAGTACAAATAGGAAAAGAAGAACTCAAACTTTCACTATTTGCAGATGACATGATACTATATTTAGTAAACCCAACAAACTCAACCAAAAGGCTTATAGAACTGATCAAAAATTTCAGCAAAGTATCTGGATACAAAATCAATCTTAAAAAATCAGAAGCTTTCCTGTACACCAACCATAAATCCACTGAAAAAGAAATTCAGAAAACACTTCCACTCAGGATTTCCCACAAAAAATAAAATACTTAGGAATAAACTTGACCAAGGAGGTAAAAGATCTCTACAAAGAAAATTATAAAACACTGAAAAAAGAAATCAAAGAAGATCTTAGAAGATGGAAGGATCTTCCATGTTCATGGATAGGCAGAATAAATATCATTAAAATGGCCATCCTCCCAAAAGTGATCTACAGATTTAACACGATGCCCATTAAACTACCAAGATCATTCCTCACAGACATAGAAAAATCAGTCCTTAAATTTATCTGGAATAACAAAAAGCCCAGAATAGCCAAGGTAGTTCTCAGCAACAAAATCCATGCAGGAGGAATCACAATACCTGACTTTAAGCTATGCTACAAAGCCATTGTAATAAAAACAGCATGGTACTGGCAAAAAAACAGATATATAGATCAATGGAGCAGAATAGAAGACTCAGAAACAAGTCCACACGCTTTCAGCCAATTGATTTTTGACAAAGGGATCAAAACATACACTTGAAAAAAGATAGCCTGTTCAACAAATGGTGTTGGCAAAACTGGTTAACCATATGCAGAAAATTGGAAATGAATCCCACTTTCTCACCCTGTACAAAAGTCAATTCAAGATGGATCAAAGACTTGGAAATCAAACCAGAGACCTTGAAGCTCCTTGCAGAGGGCATAGGTCCAACACTGCAACACATAGGCACAGATAAACACATTCTCAACAAGACACCAAAGGCACAACAAATTAAAAGGCAAATCAATATGTGGGACTGCATGAAACTGAAGAGCTTCTGTTCAGCAAAGGAAACTATCAAGAACCTCAACCGAGAGCCAACAGAATGGGAGAAGATTTTTGCCACCTACACCTCCAATAGAGGACTAATATCTAGAATATACAGAGAACTCAAGAAACTCAACACTAAGAAAACAAAGCATCCAATAACAAAATGGGCAAATGTACTAAATAGACACTTCACCAAAGAAATTCAAATGACCAATAAATGCATGAAAAAATGCTCAACATCACTGGCAATCAGAGAGATGCAAATCAAAACTACCCTGAGACTTCACCTAACCCCAACTAGAATGGCAATCATTCAAAACACAAACAACAACAGATGCTGGCAAGGATGTAGAGAAGTGGGAACTCTAAGACATTGTTGGTGGGATTGCAAATTAGTGCAACCACTTTGGAAAACAGTATGGAGAATCCTCAGAAGAATGGGAAGAAATCTACCATTTGATCCAGCAATACCACTTCTGGGTACCTACCCAAAAGAAAAGAAACCAAACTACCAAACTAATGCATGTGTATCTATGTTCATAGCTGCACAATTCACCATAGCCAAACTACGGAACCAGCCAAGATGTCCATCAACAGATGAATGGATTACAAAACTGTGGGATATGTACACAATGGAATTTTACTCAGCCATTAAAAAAAACTCAATTACATCATTTTCAGGGAAATGGATGGAACTGGAGGACATTATGCTAAGTGAGATTAGTCAGTCACAAAAAATAAGAAAGCAGATGCTTTCCCTAATATGTGAGAGGTAGGGAGAAATGGGTCATAGGAGGAACTCTAGATGAAAAAAGCAATCCTATAGAGGAGCAAACAAGGCAACCTAAAGGAGGAGAAAGGAGGGGGGGAAGAGGAAAATCTCTAAAACACACAACGTACTTAAACATATCGAAGTCAACCACTAAGCTAAGCAAGGGAGGGAGGGACGGGGAGGAAATGGGGTGGGAATTGGGTAGGGGTTAAATCAGTGATGTGTACATGTATGTACACCCAAGTTTTTTACCCCAATATGATGTATGAATATAATACACCAATAAAAAATTAAAAAAAGAAAAAAATAAACAAACAACAACAACAACAAAAAAGAAAGTATTTCAGTGCTAGAGGAATGGAAGATAATTGAATTGCATGTAATACTACTGTCATGTCTAATTGACCTGAAAAGATTGAGGCTCAGAAGACAATGGAAAGTATGGCAGAGGATTTTAGTGTCCAAGGAAGAATCAAAACAGAGTATAATGGGAATTGGTCATTTGAACTGGGAGGGGCCCGCTCTTGAGGAGAAGAGGACTCAGAACTCTGTAAGCCCAGATAACACGAGTTGGGAAACTCCAGTGGGAGGAGACCTACAGTCACAATTGTCTCAGAGAATAATCAATTGGAGTGGCAGCCCGAAGAAAAGTACTGTCGTTTTTCTGACTTCTAGCCTTAAGGGAGGTGTGTGAGTTAACTCAGAAAGCTTAAACCTTAGGAAAGTATAGGCTGGTGAGGACCTAGAAGAGGTTGCATTGTTCCTTTGTCTGTCTCTCTTTTATTTTTATTTTTATTTTCCAGTACTGGGGATGGAATCCAGGGGCATTCTACTTCCGAGCTACATCCCCATCCCTATTCTTTAGTCTTTATTTTGAAACAAGGTCTCAGTTGCTGAGGGCCTCACTAAGTAGCTGAGGCTGTCTATGAACTACTATCCTTTTGTCTCAGCCTCCCAAACACTGTCTCAGCATTTCGTTGTTTGTTTGTTTATAATGGAAGCTGAACTCAGGGACATTCTACCTCTGAACTACACCTCCAGCCCTATTTTATTTTTACTTTGAAACAGGGTCTCGCTAAATTGCTGAGGCTGACCTCAAATCTGCAATCTTCTTATCTTAGCCTCCCATCTCTAAGAAATTTAAGTTTTAACACTTGGTAAAGTCACAGGAACACTGGGATGAGTTGGTCACCTATTTCCATAGTTCTTGGGGGTAACAAGAATCACTTCAATCCTTTCATTCTACTATTTCACCCAGCCGCCAGCCTCCTGCTAACAAATTCTCTTTCTCCTCCATGTATCTTGGACCTGCAGTCCTGTTCTATTGCCACCATCATGCAGGAAAACCCAGCTCTGGAGTAATCCATTTCCTGTAGCTGGGTCTTTGACTAACATGGAGTGAACTATACACCCATGTAGTTACTGCCTGGTCTCTAACCTCAGCATCTTGGAGAACCATCTTTTCCCATTTGCCTTAATTATTCTAGGTGAATACAACCTTTGCACTTTCACTTTCAGCAGTCAAGCTGACTCTTCCTAGTTAATGAGTAATCAGAAGCAATAATACAGAGCACCTACTAATGTCCAGCTACCAGCCTATAAACTCTTTTACATCCTCGAGAGCGTCTGGCTTCCCTCTTCCTGGTCAAGGCTGGCTCCACCTGTGCTCATGTTTCTTCTCTTCCTTCTCTTCTGGGACCTTGTGCCATCATTATTCCTCTTCTCTGACTCTACAGATACTTCCTCTCTGCCTATTAATGCACTCAGTTTTCTTCCCTATTTAAAGATGACTCCCTCCATGACTTTCTGTCTTAAGATATTAGACTTTTTTCCCCCTCCTGCATCCAAGAGTCTTGGAGGCATAATCTACACTCCCTGCTATATTCTTACTGCGTGTGTGTGTGTGTGTGTGTGTGTGTGTGTGTTACTGGGGGTGGAACCCAGGGGCTTTCTACCTCTGGGCTATACTCCCAGACCTAGTTTTATACTTTATTTGGAAACAGGGTCTCACTAAGTCGCTGAGAGCCTCACTAAGTAGCTGAGGCTGGCTTTGAACCTGCGCGATCCTCCCGTCTCAGCCTCCCAAGCGCGGGGATTACAAGTATGCGCCACCACGCCTGGCTTCTTACTGCCTTTTTCTCCCTTGCCCTTCAATGGAGCTCCTGCCCTCACCACGCTACAGCAACTGCCCTTGCCCCGCTTAACAGTATCCAGCAGTACATGATGGGCGTCAGGACTTGCTGGGCTTTTGTAAATCCTTGGTGCATGCTTTTCTCTTACTCTGCTTGCCCTTTCATGGCCCTTACTGGGTTTTTGTCCTCTGCCTGTCCCTAATGCTCTCAAGCATTCTTTTTTTTTTTTTTGGTGGTACTGGGGGTGGAACCCAGAGGCTTTCTACCTCCGGGCTATCCTCCCGGACCTATTTTATATTTTATTTGGAAACAGGGTCTCACTAAGTTGCTGAGAGCCTCACTAAGTAGCTGAGGCTGGCTTCGAACCTGCGTGATCCTCCTGTCTCAGCCTCCCAAGCGTGGGGATTACAAGCGTGCGCCACCACGCCCGGCTTCAAGCATTCTTATCGCATAGTTCATCCCAACCCACTGCTTTCTTCTCATTCAACAACTTTTCCTTGGGCATGTGTGTAACCTCATGTGTCTCTCTAACCTGACTTCCTCCCCTGGGCTCTCTTTTCTTATATCTAACTTTTTACTGGTTAGATACACCTGGATGTCCAAATTCTATAAATCTCATCTCATTTGAGGCAGCAACTCTCTACCTTAAACCACTTAAACAAGCTGCCTGAAAATCTACAGAGCCTCCCTCCTCTCCATTCCTGCCCCACCACTCTAATTGAGGCTCTTAAACGTCTTGTCTCAGTCATCGCAACAGCCTCCAGTGTTCCTCTCTGTTTCTCTTGCCCTCCCCAAAAAAGCATGCTACACTGTCATCAGAGAACGCTTCTGAAAGGCAAATCGGATCATTCTGTTCTGTTTACATGTCTCCAATGGTTTCCTAGTGCCTAGGGGATGCAGGTTATGTTCCTAAACATGGCAGCGGAAGCCCTAAGTCAGGTGGCCCCTGCTTGCCTCTCTAGTCTCATCTCTTCACATTTCTTAGGATGGTAAGAGTAGCCCAACAAGTCAACAAATTATAAAGGGCTAGCCGGGCGTGGAAGCGCACGCTTGTCATCCCCGCGCTTGGGAGGCGGAGACAGGAGGATCGCACTGGTTCGGAGCCAGCCTTGCTGGGTTAAGAGACCCTGTTTCCAAATTTAAAAAATATAAAATAGGTCTGGGAGTCTAGCCTGGGCGTATAAGGGCTTCCAGGAACCCCAGTACCACCGAAAAGAAAAGAAAAAAATATATATATATATGGCTAAATAGTAAACATCTCAGGCTTTAGGGGCTATATAATCTCAGTTGGAACCTCTGTATTATAGAACAAAAGTAGCTACAAACACTCTGTGAATGATCAACTATGATTGTGTCCCAGTGAAATGTCATTTGTGAACACTGTAGATTGGCTTATTTTTCATGTCATGCGCTATTACTTTTTATTTTTTAGCCATTTCAAAATGTAATACATTTGTAGCTCATGGGCCATACAGGTAGCGGCTGAACTTGGCCTGTGGGCCTCCAGCGTCTGCTCTGCTCTAGTTGTGGGGAGCACCCAATAATTCACTATGTGTTCTAAACTGTTTATGGGCCTGGTACCTTTATTCATGCTGTTCTTTTCCAATGAATGTCTCAGCCCCCCACCCCTTTTTCTGCCTGGCTATGCAACCGTTACACATCACCACAATTTTTTTCTTGGGGAAGGCAAGTCTTTTCTGAGTCCAGCAGGTAGCACTTATCTTTGGGCTCCCACATCACCTTATCTACATCCTTACTATAGCAGCCACACTGTATTCCAAATCCTATTGTATACCTCTCCTCCACTTGATATCCTTTGATTCATTTTGTATCCTAGCATAGTACAGTGTGTGTCTGGCATATAGTAAATACACAATGAACATTTATTGAGCTGCATTAAGAAACTGTGATACGGTTTATTGTTCATTGGTCTTGTCTAAATAGAGGAGAACTCTATTTTATAAACACTATTATGAGAATATTTATGTACTTTCCCTTACCATACTTACCTGGTAATAGTCTACCTACTGCTGTAAATCCTAGTAGTGTAAAGGAATGGCCACAGAGGAAGTTCAAGAGACGTTGGAGAGCCGAGTATAGTGGCACATGCTTGACATCCCAGTACTCGGAAGGCTGATTCAGGAGGATTGCAGGCTTGCAGCCAGCCTCAGCTATTTAGTGAGGCCTTACAACCTAGTGAGACCCTGTTTCAAAATAAAGAATAAAAAAATTGTGCACCTCTGTAATCCCAGCAATTTGGGAGACTTAGGCAGGAGGATTTGAAGTTTAAGGCCAGGGTGGGCAACTTAATAAGATTTTGTTAAAAAAAAAAAAAAAAAAAAGGCCGGGCGTGGTGGCGCACGCTTGTAATCCCCGCGCTTGGGAGGCGGAGACAGGAGGATCGCGCAGGTTCGAAGCCAGCCATGCTGGCGTAAGAGACCCTGTTTCAAAAATATAAAATAGGTCTGGGAGTGTAGCCCGGAGGAAGAAGGGCTTCCAGGAACCCCAGTACCACCAAAAAAAAAAAAAAAAAAAGCCAGCCGGGCGTGACGGCGCACGCTTATAATCCCTGCACTTGGGAGGCTGAGACAGGAGGATCATACAGGTTTGAAGTCAGCCTCAGCTACTTAGTGAGGCCCTCAGCAATTTAGTGAGACACTGTTTCCAAAGAAAATATAAAATAGGTCTGGAAGTATAGCCTGGAGGTAGAAAGCCTCTGGGTCTAACCCCCCCACACCAAAAAAAAAAAAAGACAGGTGTGGTGGCACACAGTTGTAATCCCAGTACTTGGGAGGCTTAGACAGGAGGATCACAGGTTCACGGCCAGCCTCAGGTACTTAGTGAGGCCCTCTACAATTTAGCAAAACCCTGTTTCAAAATAAAGAATAAACCGGGTGTGGTGGCACACACTCGTAATTCCCGCGCTTGGGAGGCGGAGACAGGAGGATAGCGCTGGTTTGGAGCCGGCCTCGCTGGCTTAAGAAACCCTGTTTCCAAATAAAAAAAAAAAAAATATATATATATATATATATATATATATATATATATATATATATAATAGGTCTGGGAGTGTAGCCCGGAGGTAGAAGGGTTTCCAGGAACCCCAGTAACACACACGCGCGCACACACACACACACACACACACACACACACACAATAAAAAATCAGGAGGCTAGGGATGTGGCTCAAAGGTAGATTGCCCCTGGGTTCAATCCCCAGCACCAAAAAAAAAAAAAAAAAAAAAAAAAAGGCTAGGAATGTAGCTCAGTGACAGAACACTTCTGGGTTCAATCTCCAGTACCTTAAAAGAATCTAGGTCAGCTGGGCATGATGGCTCACACTTGTAATCTCAGCATTTGGGAGGCTGCGACAGGAGGATCGCAGTTTGCAGCTAGCCTCAGCCTCTTAGTGAGGCCCTTTGCAACTCAGTAAGACCCTGTTTCATGCCGGGCGTGGTGGCACACGCTTGTAATCCCCGGGCTTGGGAGGCGGAGACAGGAGGATCGCGCAGGTTCGAAGCCAGCCGTGCGCACTGGCTTAGGAGACCCTGTTTCTAAATAAAAATATATTAAAAAAAATAGGTCTGGGAGTGTAGCCCAGAGGTAGAAGGGCTTCCAGGAACCCCAGTACCACCAAAAAAAAAAAAAAAAAAAAATAGGGCTGGGTGTAGCTTGGAGGTAGAATGCCCCTGGGTTTCATTCCCATTACCCCCCCCCCCAAAAAAAAAAGAATTTAGGTCATAGCCAAGTGTGGTGGTACATGCTTGTAATCCCAGTACTTGGGAGGTTGAGCTAGGAAGGATCATAGGTTTGCAGCCAGCCTCAGGTACATAGTGAGGCCCTCTGCAACTTAGTGAGACCCTGTTTCAAAATAAAGAAAGAATAAAAAATAGGGCTGGGGGTGTAGCTCAGAGGTAGAATACCCCTGGTTTCCATCCCCAGTACCACAAAAAAGAAAAGAATTTAGGTTATAAATTCTAAAGAACACACACTTATACTAACACACAAATGTTGGGCCATATACAAGCTTTTGAGGTGGGAAATTTTTTGTGTGTGAAGACTTAAAGAAGTTTATTAGAAAGATAGAAATACAGAGGATAGGTACAGCTCCATACCAGACTGGCATGGAGGGATGACTCAAATGAATACACCCGAGGTGGGGAAATTAAGCAAGACAAAAAAAAATTTTTTTGTACTGAAATGGAACTGAGGGGTGCTCTATCATTGAGCTACACTCACCCGTATTTGCTTTGAAATAGGGTTTTACTGAGTTGCCCAGGCTGACCTTGAACTTGATATCTTCCCGGCTCAGCCTCCTGAGTAGCTGGGATTATAGGTGAGTGGCACCCTAGCCAAAAAGCAAGACATTTTAAGAGTTCTTCAACTTCTACTCAAGAAAGCCCAACTTTCTGTGAGAATTATTAGCACAAATCATTTTCATTCGGATGCCAGAACTGAAAGTGGAGTGTGTATGTGGACACCAGAGTAGGTGGGGAATGGGTGAGCAGAGGAGGAGGCTTGAGGACAGAGAGGGGAGGGTGGGGCAGGGCTTGAGGACAGAGAGGGGAGGGTGGGGCAGGGCTTCTGAGTCCATCTGCATGTGTTCACCTGGCATCCAGAGCGAACTCCATCTCCGCCAGCACACACCATGGTCCTCTTCACAGTGGAGCCCCAGTAGGAAGAGCTGGAGCAGACAGTATAGTCCACGCTGGGCAGGTAGGCCTGCTGCAGGGTCTGGGCCAGCTGCCCATTGGCTAAACAGGATACACAGCGTTGGAAGTCACCTCCAGGTGCTGTTCAAGGAAAATTTCTTCCACACCCTGCAAGCTTTCCCACGCTCTGGTGAAACCTGGACTCAGGGCAGGCTCCTTCTCTCTGTGTTTATTGTTATGTCATGGAGCCTTCCCTCTTCTTTCTTTCTTTTTTCAGGGGGTTGAGATAACTGGGGATTAAACCTAGGGCCTTTTTCTAGGAAGAAAACTACCATGGAAGTATAGCTCCAGCCTTTTTAATTTTACTTTGAGAGAGGTGCTCCCCAAGTTGCCCAGGCTGGCCTGTCTTCTCTCTTTATAGGGCAGCTTCCTTCAGGGAGTCACCCTTGCTTACTGTTCTCAGGCTCTAAACCAACAATCCTACACCTGTTTCTCATGTATAATTTAGTTAAGAAATTAGAGCCAGGCGTGGTGGCACATGCTTGTAATCCCAGCATGTGGGGGGCTGAGACAGGAGGATCCGGGTTCATGGCCTGCCTCAACTCCTTAGTGAGGACCTTTGCAACTCAGTGTGACCCTGTTTCAAAATAAATAATAAAAAGTAGGGCTGGGGTTATAGCTTGGAGGTAGAATGTCCCTGGGTTCCATCCCCAGTACCGCAAAAATAAATAAATAAATACAATAAATAAAAAGAAAAGAAAAAAGAAATTAGAGTGGTCTTATTTGTAAATAACTTATCTGTTCTGCTCCTTACACTGTAAACCCTACAAAGCAGAACTGGGATTGTGCACACCTGTTTCCATATCCCCCCCCCCCCCCAGTATTGAGAATTGAACCAAAGGCCTTGCACAGGTTGGCAAGCTTTTTTGTTGTTGTTGTTCTGGAGATGGAACCCAGGGGCTTTTCTACCTCTAGGCTACACCTCCAGACTTATATATTTTATCTGGAAACAGGGTCTCACTAAGTTGCTGAGAGCCTCACTAAGCTGCTGAGGCTGGCTTTGAACCTGCGATCTTCCTGTCTCAGCCTCCCAAGTACTGGGATTACAAGCGTGCGCCACTATGCCTGGTTTACCTCGGCTTTCTGAGTGGCTGGGATTATAGGTGTGCACCACTGTGCCCACCCTGTTTCCATTTATTCAGAGCTTGCTGCAGCCTTCTCTTATCTGGCTCTGGATTTTTTCAAAGCCTTCGCACGTGTCTTATATATTTTTGGGTCATTATAACAACCTTTTCATTAAGAAGTTGAACCACAATAACATTAAATGAACTGAGAGGAGAGCAGAGCTGGATTGGAAGCAGGTTTCTCTTAGCTCCTGGCTTTCCCAGTAGCCTGGCTGCCCACAGTAAGGCTTTGCCTCTCTTCTAGAGATCCAAATACTGTCTGGTGTCTGACAGGCTTCTGTGCCGAGCTTAGTGTTTCTGCCTTCCTACTATCCCCCATCGCAGCCCTCCTGCCTTTCCATATTATCTGAATAGCATGAAAACCTTCCCATGATGATCAGAGCAGGGCTGAGGCCTCCTCCGCTCCTGACTCACCTGGATCTACAGCTCTCCCTGGCTCATTCACTCCCTCTGAGCCCAGTGCCTGTCCATGGAGGTAGTACGGTGACATAATGATCACCAGAGTGAGAGCCAGGACGCCTGCTGTGTGCTAGTCTTGAGGCCAATCCTAACCTCTTTGGGCCTTTCTTCATGTATAAAGTGAGAGGCTGGTACTCAGCACTCCTCTTACTCTTTGCTAAATCTTTTTTTGATCCTGAGTCTAAGAATCTTTGACTTGACTATTCCCACAGCCTATTCTTAGGTTGGCTTAATGTATTGGTTATATTACCTATGGCTCCTTAGATTGGTGGTCTCTAGCTATACACATCTAGAACAAGCCACCTAAGATCCAGTGGTGGATGGCTCCAACGTAGATGACTTACTCCTGGTCTTGCCCCAGCCTGTGATGTAGCAGGGACTGTTGTTAGCCAAGATGGTTCCCGCCTGGGGCAGAACACCCAGCTGGACATAGCCGTTGAGGGTAACGCTCTGGGCCAGGCGCAGCAGGGCTATGTCGTAACTGCAGGAGGAAAGGAGATGGCTCAGTTGCGGAGCCAGGCCTGCCCCATGGCAGCATCTGCACTGGCTTTCTCATAACCTTTGTGCCCCTTGGAATCGGGGACAGTGACTTTGAAGGAGGGCGCTGACTTGCTAAGCACGTGCGCGTAGGACATTACGTGTTTAATAGCAGCATCTGCTGGTGGAATGTTGCTATTGCAGCCTAGCTCTGACCTCAGCAACTCTGGGAAGTGGAGAATGATGAGAAAAAGAGCAGATGGTGTGATCCTGGAGGGAGTTCTCAAAGAGGAAAGATGGAAAAGACTGCGCAGTTCTGAAAGTCCTGCAGAAATATACAGACTATTTGAATTCATACCCATTTCCATATTCTACAGAGTTGACCTTTTTTTTTTCTTTTTTTTTCTCAGTACTGGGGAAGAACCCAAGGCCTTGTTCATATTAGGCGAGTACTCTGCCATTGAGCTAACCCCATAGTCCTGAACACCACTTAAGTGGCTTTTTCCCCAAAAGTTTATAACTTGTTCTTGTAGTTTTCCTATGTAGGAATCACTTTAAGAAATTTCCTTTTGGTTACAATTCCAGTACTTGGGAGGCTGAGACAGGAAGATTGCAGGTTCGCGGCAGCCTCAGCTGCTTAGTGAGGCTCTCTGAAACTTAGTGAGACCCTGTTTCAAAATAAAGAATAAAGCCAGGCATGGTGGATCATGCCTGGAATCCCAGTATTTGGGAGGCTGAGACAGGAGGATCACTGATTCCCGGCCAGCCTCAGCTACTTAGTGAGGCCCTCTGCAACTTAGTGAGACCCTGTTTCAAAATAAAGAGTTAAAAATAGGGCTGGGGGTGTACCTTGGGGGGGGTAGAATGCCCCTGGGTCCAATCCCTAGTACTGAAAAAATAAATAAATAAAATCCTTTTAGGTCTGAGGACATGGCCCAGTGGTAGAATGTATGCTTAACATGCATGAGGCCCTAGCCCTGGAATATACTGACAGAGTATATTCCATAAAGTGAATAATAAGTATCATATTTGTGTGTGCGTCCCATGGTACTGAGGATTGAGCCCTGGAGTATTCTACCTTTGAGCAACATTCCCAGCTCTATTTTATTTTTATTTTGAAACAGGCTCTCCCCAGGTTGATGAGAGTCTCACTACTTGTTGAGGCTGTCCTTGAGCCTGTGATCCTCCTGTCTCAGCTTCCCAAGTAGTAGGATTACAGGGGGGGGCACCACCACACCCAGCTAAATAACAATATTTTTTAAAAATCCAGAAACAAGCTCTACAGAGGGCTTCACATAATTGAATCATACAAACCTACTTACATCAAACAAAACCTAAAGATCTTCAGAAATTCTCGAGCCCTCCCAAATTTAAACCTCACGGTCATCCTGGATAAATGAGCCAGCTCATCACTCCCTGAAGGACATGGTGCCTCCTTAGACAAAGGCCAGGCTGCAAGCTACCAAGTTTCAGGCAATGTGATCTCTTCTAGCTTTGGGGAGAACAAGCGAGACAAGACAAGACCCCTCTAAACCCACGTGCTGGCCAGTCATCCTCCTTCCAGCCCAGGAGCCCAAGCCTTGTCCCTACCCGGCAGCCACGTTATTGCTGTTCCAGTTTGGGTGCACCACGATCTTCTGCACCCTCACGGCCTGCTCGGTGCCATCGTTCTGGTTCAGGTTGTGTTCTCCCACGACCACGCGGAAGGTCATTTGGCTGGAGGGAGAGAAGGAAGCCCTGAGTGATCCAGGAGAAGAGTTGGAAAGCCACCTTTCATCATTAGGACAGGTACCCACCTTACCTAGCCCCGGCAAGGAGGATGAACGATCCTCCAAGATGAGGGAAGAGCAGACTTGCTCATTCCCTACTTTACTAAGTTGTGGGATTAAAAACACCTGTCAACTTCATTACCCAGTTTATTAAACTGAACATCATAGGCTGCATACCTCATAACCTGGGAAACGTGTGGCGAGCCTCGCTAAGTGAAATCTTGGCTCTCAGCCGCAGAGGGTAGTATAAACTTTTGGACTAGGAGTGTGTGTGTGTGTGTGTGTGTGTGAGTGTGTGTGTATATGTCACTAGGGATTGAACCCAGGGGCATTCTACCTCCGTGCTACACTCCCAACCCTGGTTTTTTTTTGTGTGTGTGTGGTACTGGAAATGGAACCCAGGGACGTTCTACTTCTGAGCCACACCCCAGCCCTATTTTTTATTCTTTATTTTGAAAAAGGGTCTTACTAAGCTGCAGAGGTCCTCACTAAGTATCTGAGGCTGGCTGCAAACCTGCGCTCCTCCTGTCTTTGCTTCCCAAGTACTGGGATTACAAGCCTGAGCTACTACGCTTGGCCCCAGCTCTATTTTATTTTTATTTTGGAACAAGGTCTTGCTATGTTGATGAAAAGTCTCACGATTTGCTGAGGCTGTCCTTGAACCTGAAATTCTCCTGTCTCAGCCACTCCCAAGTACTGGGATTACAAGTGTACACCACCATGCTCAGATATGAACTAGTAATTCTTTTTTTTTTTTTTCGGTATTGGGTATGGAACCCACGGGCATTCTAACTCCAAGCTATACCTATTTTTAATTCTTTTTTTTTTTTTTTTTTTGGAAACAGGATCTCACTGAGTTGGAAAGGGCTTCACTAAATAACCAAGGCTGTTCGTGAACTGTGATCCTCTTGTCTCAGCCTCCCAAATGCTGGGATTATAAGAGTGTGCCACCATGTGCGGCTGAACTAGTCATTCTTAAAGTGTGCTCGTGGGGCCAGCAGCATTAGCATCACCTTGAAGCTTATTAAAAATGCAAATAATCAGGCCTCACCTTGGAGGGGCCCAGCAATCTGTGCCTTCTAGACAATTTTTTTTCCCTCTGGTACTGGGGTACTCCTCTACCTTTGAAGTAAAATCCCCAGCCTCTACTTCCCTCCCTCTCCAATTTATTGGCACCCAGAATAATTCTATCGCCAACCTATTACACACAGGTCACCCTCTCTTAAGTTTTGTTTTGTTTTGCTTTGAAACAGTGTCTCGCAAATTTGCTGAGGCTGGCCTGGAACCTGTGATCCTCTCATTTTAGCCTCCCAAGTACTAAGATTACAGTTGTGTACCACCATGCCTCTTTTTACTTTTTATTTTATTTTATTTTTGTGGTACTGGGGGATGGAACTCAGGGGCATTCTACTACTGAACTACACCCCAGCCTTATTTTTTATTTTTATGTTGAAACAAGGTCTAGCTAGGTTGATGAAAGTCTCACTACCTGTTGAGGCTGGCCTCAAACCTGTGATCATCCTGTCTTAGCTTCCCAAGTACTGGGATTATAAGCATGTGCCATCATGCCCAGCTTTACTTTTTTTTTTTTTTTTTTCAGGTCTGGGGATAGAACCCTAGAACCCAGAGGCATTTAACCTCTGAGCTATACCCACAGTCCTATTTTTTATTCTTTATCTTGAAACAGAGTCTCACTGAGTTGCAAAGGGCCTACTAAGTAGCTGAGGCTGGCTGCGAACCATGATCCTCTGGTCTCAGCCTCCTGAATGCTGGGATTACAAGCGTGTTCCACCATGCCCAGCTCTAGCTCTACCTTTTATTTTGAGAGAGTCTCATTAAGTTGCCCAGGCTGGCTTTGAACTTCTGATCCTCCTGCCTCACTTTCCCAAGTAGCTGGGATTATAGTTGTGGGCCACTGCACCTGTCTATTCCAGGTGATCTTGATACGTGCCCAAATTTGAGAACTATTGCTCATGACAAATAAAAAACAGTTACCAATCCTATGTTGACTAGGCACTTAAATATTTACTCAATCCTTACAACGACTGTATGAAGTAGGTATTATTAACCCATTTTAAAGATAAGAGAGTGGAAGAATAGAGAGGCTAAGCTGCCCAGGGTTATGCAGCTAGACGATGGTGGAATGAATTTGGACCTGAGCTTTCTTTCCTGACTCTCAAACTTGTATATTTTTCTCTATGCTACTTCCTCCGTGAACTCCCAGCACAAATGGGCTGGGCCACGGCCCACTGCCTGTCCCCTTAAAGTCCTGCTCTGGGAAATCAAAGTTGCATATTTCTCTTAAAAGTCCAGCTCCTTCCCCACCCAGGGGCTCAGAAAAGCTGGTCTTTGTTTTCTCACTAGTCCACGCAGTGAGCAGCTGTCATCACCCAGTTCCGTCTGATGAGGGTCCCTCCACAGGTGTGATACCAGGAACCTCCAGACAAGTACTGGAGGGAAATCTAGACGGAGAGGGGAGAAAGGAGAGATAGGTTGGTATTTCCCACAAAGCTTTGCCCCAAACATGTCACCTTAGATTCATGACATTCCTCAATCTATTCTGCAACCTTCTGGACTAGAGAGGTAAAGAACAGCTTTCCTCTGACCTGACAATTGCTATTGACTGGCTGGTAGTGGCTGCCCAGAGTGCACTGTGGAGAAAGGTGCAGATGCCTCTGGGGTCAGCTGGAAAGTGCCCATCGTTTGCTGGTTTGCAGTGCCCATGGATGGGGCACAGCATGCATTGGGAGGCACACACGGCGGATGTATTTGGTACCCTTACTCTAGGTTGTTGCAATGGGTCTTGGACCCAAGTCTTTTTGTCCTGTTCCATCCTGGAAAGGAAACAAAGACGAGCCCTGGATCCTTCATCTAAACGCTACAAGCCTTTAATGTTTTCAAGAAATACCCTGTCCCTTCCCCCACTCGAGGGAAGACTTAGAAATGCTAATGAGATGTTGGTTTCTATCAGCTCATGTTCCTTTGTATTACACAATAGCTCTACTGAAAATTAGGGCTCAAGCTGTTTTAATTTGAACCTAGCTGTAATTGCACTGCTTCCTCTCAAAGTGTGTCTATTCACTAGTAGATTTGCCAGCTTTATACATTTAGACCTGCCTAAGTCAGGGCAGCTGCCCTGTTAGGAAAGTGGCCACGTTTTTTTTTTTCCCCCAATGGGGACTGAACCCATGGGCATTCCCTTAGAGCTGCACCCTCAGTCTTTTTAAAAATTTTTTATTTATAATTTTTTTATTATTTTATTTTATTTTTTATTTTTTGCAGGTCTGGGGATGGAAACCAAGGGCATTTGACCTCCGAGCTACATCCCTGCCCTATTTTTTTATTCTTTATATTGAAACCGGCTCTCACTGAGTTGCAGAGGGCCTCACTAAGTAGCTGAGGCTGTCCGGAACCACGATCCTCCAGTCTCAGCCTCCCGAATGCTGGGATTACAAGCGTGCGCCACCACGCCTGGCTAAATTTTTTTTTTTTTTTTTAAATTTTGAAACAGGGTCTCATTGAGTTCTGAGTGTCTTTGCTAAATTGCTAAGGTTGATTTCAAATCTGCAATCCTTCTCTCTCAGCTTCCCAAGTACTAGGATTACAGGTGTGCGCCACCATGCCTGGTATAAATGACACCTCTTTAGCCAAAAAAAGAAACATATTGGAATGTGCATGCATTCCACCTGTGAGTGCAGTGCTGAGTTCCCGGAAACGTGTGTGTTTTGTGTCCGTGGAATCCAGAACTGAGTCCTGCAAGTGTGTCACAGCAGTGTCTCTGACAGTATAAAAGAAGACTGCGTCTGGGTGTATGCCTGGGAAAGCATGGCTGGTGATTAATCCCCTCCTCTAAGCCTTTTGCATTTAGAAATCTCGCCTAAGCCTGGTCCCATCCATCTTTAAAATCTAGAATCTAGACAATTGGAGAGCTGCTTGTTGACAAGGACACACACAGCTGTACAGAACACTTGTGGTGAGTACACAGCAACTCAGATGCGGGTGAAAGTCTGGGCAGCAAAGGAACACCCACCTGAGAGGGCCAGGAATTCCTCTGGGCCTCAGCCCCTCCGACTACCCGAGCATTCGTTTCTGGAAAGTCCTGGGTGCTGTGTCCTTTGTGGGGCAGAAGCAGAATGAGAGATGAGTCAGCATGGGGTCAGCGGGGTGGGGCGGGGGAGTGGCGGGTGTGCTTTGAGGGATGTTAGCCTTGTCTGCAAATTTACAGCTCTTCCCTAACAAAGAGGGGCCCAGTTGTGAGTTCTCTGCGCCCCTTTTGGAAGCTGGGGGCCCGAGTGCCTTCTGCTTCCCGCTGGAGTCCCAGAACCTGGCATGAAGAATCCATTTGCAATCACCAGGCTAGGGCTGCCGGTCTCCTTGTGGTCTTAGCTTGCACAAGGTCACCCCTTGGCTCAAAGGGCTCCTTTTCCACTTTGGTGGGATGTTGCCGGGAGCAGGGACAGCGGCACACATCTCAGCCAGGCACCCGCTGAGGATGTCCTCCTGCCAAGGGGGCTGGCGGGGAGGCCCAGGAGCCTCAGAAGAAGCTTCTTCCTGCTTCATGGCTCAGGGACACCCAGAAGGGTCTTACATGGCTGGTTGGTGGTCCTGATCTTTCCTATCTTGCACTTCAGAAAAATAAAATTTTTGCTATATTCTCAGCAGAGTGTCCCACCCTCTTCTGGGATAGGGAGCTGGTCTGGGCTTAGAGATGGCTTTTTGACCCTCTGACCAAATCCCCTTCCCTATAGAACCCAGGAAAAAGATCCACTCACCGCAAAGGACCAGTGTGGCGAACACCAGGAAGCGCAGCATGTTACCAGCGGAGTAGACCACTGCCCCTTGCCATGAGCCAGGCCCTCTTTATACTCCTCTTATCAGCAGCTCTGCTGACCTTCTTCCTGCCAGCTGGCAGGGCTGCGGGTGAAGGCAGGGAAACCACAGGTGGCATGGAAGTACAAATGAAAAGATTTCTTTTCAAGTAAACGAATTTATCTGTTATTCAAAGACAGAACAAGGTTGGAGCTCAATTAATCATCTCCTTCTAGTTGAAAAGCATTCAGCAGCCAGGCTTGGTGGCACAGGCTCGTAACCCCAGCATTTGGAAGGCTAAGACAGTAGGATTGCAGGTTCGAGGCCAGCTCTAGCTACTTAGTGAGGCCCTTTGCAACTCAGTGAGACCCTGTTTCAAAATAAAGAATAAAAAATAGGGCTGGATAAAAAATAGCCCCTGGATTTAATCTCCATTACCGAAAAAAAAATTCAGCAAACTTATTTCAGAAATAAAATGGAAAACCAGGACTGCTTTTCCCTCAGGGTGCACCTCTTGTCTTTTTACCCTCCTTGTCTGACACTGTCCTGGTGTCCTCAGTGGCACATACATGCAGAGATGTGTCCTGTGCACTAGGAAGAGGAGGCAAGGGGAAGGAAAAGGGGGAAGAGGAGGAGAAATAAATGTTTAGCAAGAGGAAGGAAGGTCCCAATGCAATAGCACATGCCTGTAATCTCAGCTACTCAGGAGGCTGAGGGAACCGGGCGTGGTGGCGCACGCTCGTAATCCCAGCATTCAGGAGGCTGAGACAGGAGGATCACAGTTTGTGGACAGCTTCAGCTACTTAGTGAGGCCCTTTGCAACTTAGTGAGACCCTGTTTCAAAATAAATAATAATAATAATAATAAAAAAAATAGGGCAGGGAGTGTAGCTCAGAGGTCGAATGCCCCTGGGTTCCATCTCCAGACCCACACACACAAAAAAAGGCAGAGGATTGCAAGTTCCAAGCCAGTCTGGGCAACTTAGTGAGACCTTGTCTCAAAATAAAGTAAAAAGGGCTGGGGATGTAGCTCAGTGGCAGAGTGCTTGCCCGTCATGAGTGAGGCCCTGGATTTCACCCCTAGTAACACACACACACACACACACACACACACACACACACACACAGCCCCCTAAAAGGAAATGGAACATGCAGACACAGGTGTGAGTGCATGAAGACAAAAAGCTTAGCAAACGAGGCATGGTGACACAAACCTGTGATCCCAGTATTTAGGAGTACAGGAGGAGCGTGTTAGGTTGGAGCAGGGACGTTGGCAGCCCCCACCCCTGAAAGTTCCAGTTGACTGATGAATGTAACTGCAGTTAACCATCAATGGCCTAAGTGCCCTGGCCAGTGTGGACATCTGCAAGCACATATGTCACCCAATTCCTGACACAGGTGTCACCTAGTTCCAAGAACTGAGACCACTGCTTTAAGAAACAACAACCTAGCTGGGCGTGGTGGCGCACGCTTGTAATCCCAGCATTTGGGAGGCTGAGACCGGAGGATTCGCAGGCAGCCTCAGCTACTTAGTGAGGCCCTCTGAAACATAGTGAGACCCTGTTTCCAAATAAAGAATAAAAATAGGGCAGGGGATGTGGCTCGGAGGTTGAATGACCCTGGGTTCCATCCCCAGACCCGAAAAAAAAAAAAAAAAGAAGAAGAAAGAAACAGCAACCTACCTGCCTGGAAAGCCCCCAACTCCCCGCTCTCCCCTGCCCTCAAGAAACAGCCCCATAAAAAGCTTCAACCTGCAGACCCTAGGTGCGCACTTCACTGGCCCCTTTTGGGGGCCTTTGGACTGGTGAACCTCACCCGCCCTTGCTTTTTACTTGGCCTGCTTGTCTCATTCCCTGCTTTGCAACTTTACAGATCACAGGTTTGAGGCCAGCCTCAGCTATTTAGCAAGTCCCTATGAATGAATGAATGAATGAATGAATGAATGAATGAATGAACAAATTAATAAAAAGGGTTGTGGGTGCAGCTTGGAGGTAGAACACCCCCAAGTTTGATATCCAGTAGCACACACAAAGCAAAGCAGAGGCTGTGGAGAGAATGCTGCTGGAGGAAGATGCTGAGAACAGGTTCAGAAGCTCCTGTGGAGAGCCAAGAAGAGAGCTCCCAGAGCAGGAGATTGTGGGGCAGGGTGGAAGAGGAAACCCTCCAGTCCGGGGACAGTCTAGGGCCCTGAGGGTGGAGGGCAGATGGCACAGGACGAGGAGCAGCAGGCTGTACGGAGGCACAGGGCTTGGCCACCCAGAGTGAAGAGGGTGCAGTGTGCACTGAGCTGGGCAGAGCCGCTGCAGGCCCCAGAGAGGAGGACTGTGGGTGGAGCAGGGCTGGTAGCGAAGCGTGGGTTTTGACGGGCAGAGAGAAGCCTGGAATCCCATAGGGAAGCAGGAGAATCACCTGGGTCACCAGCTTTTGTTGCCGTACACTCCAGAATCCCGCAGGGGTGGGAATGCCTGGGGAAGAGTCTGAAGGAGTCTGCACTGACTTACCTTGCAGGGTCCTGGAGCTCTTGGGGAGCAGGTTGCCAGGAGAGCCCCTCTGCAGTCCAGCCCTGAGCCCCCAGCACTCAGATGCAGAGCAGGCCCTGCTGGGCTAGGGAACCCAGGGCCTCTTTCCTCATCCTCCTCTCACCTCCCTGCCTCTCTGGAGAGTGAGGAATGTTAGCCCAAGACAAGGGACCCAGAGGAGTACTGAGGCTCCCCTGGACAACACAGTATTTGGGAGTCTAAGACGGAGAGATCACAGGTTTGAGGCCAGTCTCAGCACTTAGCAAGAGAGTGGTCAGGGTGAGCTCTTAGGAAGAGTACAGACGCTGAGTTAGAGCAAGGCCAGCCATGGCTCAGGGGAAGGCCAAGAAGGCAGTTCCACCACCTCAGCGATGCCCCTTCCTCCTCTTGACCTTCTTCTCCCCCCCCAGCCTGAGTCTGCTCTCTAGGTGTGGTGTCCTCTCTCCCCCTGCTGCACCTCCTTCCCTGTGAGTTACTTAGCTGACTGTTCCTGGAGATGCTATGCTATTTGAGGGCAGGAAACTTCTCGTCACCATAGCAGGACACCTTGATCAGGCATGATATATATGATTACACTGGAGCTGTTGGGTGATGCTTCAGACACTCAGAGGGACACCGGAGTAAGTGACCAATGATTCATGCCTGATACACATCTGCATGTTAATGCAACCAGAATAGTGTCAGGGTTAGGGCTCATAATTTTTTTTTTTTTTTTTTTTGGTGGTACTGGGGATGGAGCCCTTCTACCTCTGGGCTACACTCCCAGACCTATTTTATATTTTTTTATTTGGAAATAGGGTCTCTTAAGCCAACGAGGCTGGCTTCAAACCTGCGAAGATCCTCCTGTCTCCGCCTCCCAAGCGCGGGGATTACAAGCATGCGCCACCACGCCCGGAGGGATCATGATTCTTTATGGCTAACTTAACTCGTTTAGCACGGCTCTCAAAGCTTCTCTCAGTTGGGCCCCAACCCACTCTTATACAGGGCAGACTTACCCAGCAGGTACAGTACTCTTAGGGGCACACAGACATGTTTTTAAAATCAGAAGACATAAATAGAATTTGGATTATATTTACCTTTAAACCAATATAGCTATAATTTTTGGCCAGGAATGCGGGCTGTAATCTCAGCCTGCCATTATAGCCTGAGTAGCTATAATCTCAGCTACTCAGGAAGCTGAAGCAGGAGGATTATAAGTTTGAGGCCACCTTTGGCAACTTAGTGAGACGCTGTCTCAAATAAAAAATAGAAAGGCATGTGGATCTGGCTCAGTAATAGAGCACCTGCCTAGTGTATACAAGGCCCCGGGATTGATCTTCAATAATGAAAAAATGTTTTATATATATAATTTTATACGTATAATTTTTTTTTTTTTTTGGTGGTACTGGGGTTCCTGGAAGCCCTTCTACCTCTGGGCTACACTCCCAGACCTATTTTTACATTTTTATTTGGAAACAGAGTCTCCTAAACCAGCGAGCGTGGCTGGCTTCGAACCTGCGCGATCCTCCTGTCTCAGCCTCCCAAGCGCGGGGATTACAAGCGTGCGCCACCACGCCCGGCTATACGTATAATTTTAAACTTTATTTTTGGGTAAGGATCCTGTGAAGTGCCTGAGGCCCACAAACTTACAATGTGGCTCTTTCTTCTGGCTTCTATACCCATCACTCCCTCACTCTGATGTCCTATCGTACCTTTGTCACTCTGTGGCTTTGCTCATGCCAGACGGCTGCTTGTGTGACATCTCTAGTATTGCGTCTTTCCTGCCGAGGACTCATCAGTGGACGAGGTCCAGTGTCACTGTCTTTGTGAAGCCTCCCTGACTGACCCCCACTAGGTTGGAGAGTTCCTTCTAACTCACCCACGTCATTTTTGGACATCTCCAGGCCTGTCACAACTCATTTACATTCAGAGTGGGAGTTCCATGGGGAAATGACCTCATCTTACATCTCCTCAGACCTATGCATGCTTGATATCTAATAACACAGGCTAAATCTGGGGTCAAAGCATGTTTGGGAACAAGAGAGAGTGGATGTAACAAAACTTTTCAAACTTCTTGGTGATTCTTCCCAGCCTGAATGAACAGATTCAACTAAGGAGAAGAGGAACCCAACACAAACTCCTCTACCAATGCCATCAAATCTTTATTTCCACTGGGATTCCATATCCCATGTCCAATTCTCTTGTTTCCCAGAGAAACTTTTCCCTTTTCCCACCCAGGTCACATTCCGCCACTCTCTCCTTCGGCTTTGGCTGGGCCACCAAAGAGCAAAATAAATGTCTCCTCCTTGGGGTCCTGATATCCCCCAGAGACCCAAGAGGTCTCCTGCCATGAGTTGTGGGGGCACAGAAGGCAGCTGCGGTCCCATGGCACCTCTATATGGCGACAGCCCTTTATTGAGGTCAAAAGAAGCCCTCCTGGACAAAATATTAGCTTTCCTCCAGGCAGAAGGCTCTCTATGTCCAGCAAAGATGCCGCCACGTCCTGCGGGGTCCAACGTGCTTGAAGAGCTGGTATTCACCGCGAGTCCCCTCTGCCTGAGGATTAGCGAGTTCAGCTTCCAGTCTTGCTTGAATCCGCACGCTGTTCCTGCCTCCTCAGTCTTGTCAGGACTCTTATTAGCCTTATCTGGACTCTGGCCTCAGGGTTGCCAATCCCTGGCTGGGTGATCTTGGACAAATTCACTTATCTGATCTCAGTTTTATATTATGAAATTAAAGGATTGGGCTGGGCGTGGTGATGCACACTTGTAATCCCAGCGTTCGGGAAGCTGAGCCCGGAGGACCGTGGTTCGTGGACAGCCTCAGCTACTTAGTAAGGCCCTCTGCAACTTAGTGAGACCCTGTTTCAAAAATAAAGAATAAAAAAAAAAAAATAGGGCAGCCGGGCGTGGTGGCGCACACTTGTAATCCCCGCGCTTGGGAGGCGGAGACAGGAGGATCGGCAGGTTAGAAGCCAGCCGTACTGGCTTAAGAGACCCTGTTTCCAAATAAAAAGTATAAAAATAGGTCTGGGAGTATAGCCTGGAGGTAGAAGGATTTCCAGGAACCCCAGTACCACCAAAAAAAAAAAAAAAAAAAATAGGGCAGAAGGTGTAGCTCAGAGGTCAAATGCCCCTGGGTTCCATCCCCAAGCCCGAAAAAAAAAAAAAAAAAAAAAAAAAAAAAAAAAGGATTGGTCTAAAATGCCAGTTTTCAAATTATGCTTACTGAACTTTAGAAATTCATGGGCTGGTGAGGATCTCCCTCCCCTCACTCAATTTTACCATGCTACTTTGCTTTTTATGTATCTTATATACGAGGCTTAGAGAAAGGGGTCCTAACCCGGGCATGGCGGCGCACGCTTGTAATCCCAGCATTAGGGGGGCTGAAACAGGAGGATTGTGGTTCACGGACAGCCTCAGCTACTTAGTGAGGCCCTCCACAACTCAGTGAGACCCTGTTTCAAAATAAGAATAAAAAATTGGGCAGGGGTTGTAGTTTGGAGGTCAAATGCCTCTGGGTTCCATCCCCAGACCCGCAAAAGAAAAAAAAAATAATAATAATAAAAAGAAAATAGAAAGGGGTCCTGGGACTTCGACTTGGGAATTATTGGTTCCAAGAGCTTTCTTTCAGTGCTAACATTCCAGGATTCCCAAATGTGTTTTCCTCCCACATGGCTCCCTGGCTCCATTGTTCAAGGGCAGCCAGCCAGCTGGAAATGAAGAGGGCACGGGAAGGCTGGTGTCTAGCTGTCTAGTGTTCTTGAAGGAGCCCTGGCTCAGCATTATGACTGAGTTCACCTCGGCTACAGCCATCTGCCGCCCGCTAGCCATGTCAGTACAGACAAACTCCTTTACCTCTTTCTGGGCACAGTGGTTTTCTCTTGTCTTTTCCACAGGCTCGTTGTGAGGATGAGGTAACATCAAGGCTATACGGCAGGGTGTGTTCCATAAACCGTAATCAGTTCTACACACTGGGCCATATTAGCAAGGCAAGCTGTCTTCCACCTCTAGTCCTTTTGTTAGAACACATTGTTTCGCTAGGTTCTGCAGGTGCCTTGTGTGACAGGAGCTCAGGCTATTGCTGCCTGGGCCTCCTCCAGCTACCTTCTCTGCTTTGGAGGCCTCTAGGACAGAAGAAAAGAGCTAGACCAAGTATCATGTGTCCTCATAGTCTCTTCCATCAGCGTGGAGGAAAGTAAACATACACCCAATGTTGTTGCAAGGAGCGAGAAGATCCTGCCTTGATATCCAATGGGTTTCAAAATCCATTTTTCATCCTACAGAGGAGCTGGTGGTCAGGTTCCCCAGACATCTGCAATCCTGTTTCCTGAGGGAACTGCAGCTCACACCAGGGATAAGGCAGGGCCTAGACAAAGAGCCAGAGCTGGTGGGAGTCCCTGGGATTGCAGGGGGCCATGGCTGGCTTATTGTCCTGGGCTGTCAAGCAAGTACCAGATCCTAAGTTCCTGATGAGCTGATCCTAAAAGACAACATGGCAGAGGGTCAACCAGGGCTGCAGACCTCTATACTGGGGGGGCATTCGCTAGTGATGGGTCTTGGGCCAATCACAGACTTGTCGAGCTCTATTTGTCCTGTGTGTGGAAGTGGGGACTCTACCTGCTGGACAGAGTCCCTGAACAAGAGTCCTTAACTGAGCCAATGCGTGTGAGCGGGCCCACTTTGTGCCAGGCGCACAGAGCCAGGCGGGAGCTGACTCTCCACCTGCATGGCCAGCTGGCAGAGGACCTTATCATCTCTGACCCTGTCCTTGTATCAGCCAGAGCCAGCCATCACCAAACATCACTGGAGCCCTGAGAACTCCACCTTCACCAAGCCCACACTCTGCTCTAATCTACCCCATGGTGTCTCAGGCAGAACAGGCAGAAAACAGAGAGGGGATGATGGGGCCTCAGCTTCTTGATCCCAAACTCCAGGGCAACTGACTCACCTGGGTCAACTCCCACTCCTCGTCCTTGGGCACTTGGCTGTGTTTTCCTGTGAAGTGACAGTTCCTAAGGCCCAGCGTGTTGGCACTGGCATGTAGACACAGCTGCTTTGCAATGTTGTGGCGGAGGTCCCTCTGGGTTGTATATTCAAAGTACTGCAAGTCAAGATAAGAGGAGGTCCCGAGGAGCAGGTGGGCAGTCTGCCTGGCACCTTTCAAAGCCACCTGCCCTACAGTGCCAACACGGGGACTCCTGGGGAGGAGCGGGAGTGGACGAGGCCAAGACACGACTTCAGTGCCTGATGTGTCACCTTCATGACTTTACCCTACATGGATTATGCTGGAATACTAGTCGGTATACATTTTCTTGAATTTAAAAATTTAACATTTAACGTAGTCTCATTTGAACAATATTTGTGAAATTATGTGTTGGATATGCTACTTCTACCTCTTATTATTAAAATAAAAAATGTTGCCAGGTGTGGTAGTGTACACTTGTAATCCAAGTACTTGGGAGGCTGAGACAGGAGGATCGCAGGTTCACAACCAGCCTCAGCAACTTAATTTGGTTCTCTACAACTTAGTGAGACTCTGTTTCAAAATATAAGAATAAAGTCAGGCTAGGGATGTAGCTCAGTTAGAATGCCCCTGGGTTCCATCCCTAGTACTACAAAAATAAGTAAATAAATAAACAAACAAATAAATAAATATAAATGTTGCCTGACATGGTTGTGCACATCTGTAATTCCACTACTTGGGAGGCTGAGACAGGGGGATAGCAGGTTCGAGGCCAGCCTCAGCAACTTAGTGAGACCCTGTTTCAAAATAAAAAAGCGGGCCAGGCATAGTGGCACAGGTTTGTAATCCCAGCATCTGGGAGGTGGGATTGCAGTTCGAGAACAGCCTTAAGCTACTTAGCAAGGCCATTCGCAATTCAGTGAGACCCTGTTTCAAAAATGAAAAGACTGCCAGGCGTGGTAGCAAATGCTTGTAATCCCAGCATTCTGGAGGCTGAGACAGGAGGATCACAGTTCGTGGACAGCCCCAGCTACTTAGCGAGGCCCTTCCCAACTCAGTGAGACCCTGTTTCCAAACATAAAAAGACTAAAAAATGGAGCTGGGGGTATAGCTTGGAGGTATAACACCCCTGGGTTCAACCCCCAGTACCTCAAAACAAACAAACTAACTAACTAACTAACTAACTAACAAGTAACTATGTTTATCAGTGTACCTACTGAAATCATTTACAGGGCAGAGGTACAAGAGATTGCTTTTGAAAGGCTTCATTGTCATTTGCACATGCCAGCCTGTTCAGGGCCCCAGGCCACACCTCCCCTTGCTTTAGCTAAGTGGTGTGTGTGTGTGTGTGTGTGTGTGTGTGTGTGTGTGTGTTGTAGCACTGGGATTAAACTCAGGGGCATTCTACTTCTGAACTATACCCCCAGCCCCCCGTTGTTTTTTTTAAATAGGGTCTTGCTGGGTTGATGACAGTCTCACTACTTGCCAAGTCTGTCCTCGAATCTGCAATCCCCCTGTCTCAGTCTCCCAAGTCCTGGGATTACAGGTTTGCACCACCATGCCCAGCTTCAGCAGAGTTTTAAGTGCCTTTTACTTACCAGGTGCAGGAATGCAGGGCAGATGGTGGTTTGGGAGGTTACTAGCTATTCCTCAGGGAAGTGCTGGGCTTTATGGGGCAGGGGTTACATTTCCAGAATACAAGGTAACTGTGAGATGTCAGTACAGGGTTGCTTGGGGTCTCTGCTGCATGGTAGGATCAGAGGGATAGTTTCTGGGCAGGGGAGGCGTTGAAGATAAAAACACACCTGTAAATGTCACCCAGGAGCTGGCTTCCTCTGATTAACAGAGTTCTCTTCTGCCCCTCTCTAGCACCCAGCACCGACGCCAGCGCACTCTCTCTGTCCCCAGTTCAGACTTCAGACCCCGCCTGTGTGTGTCATGCATCCCCCCAAACTGGGAGTCCCTTCCTCCTTCTAGATCTCCTCCAGCCCAGGCCTGGGGAAGGACTCTTCGGGGCTGAGGAGGGGAGGGGCCCGCGTAGGTGGGCTGCTACCTGGTTGCCTCCGAGGCCGTGGCAGGAGTACATGATGAGGGGCTTCCCTCCACGGTTGTTCTCACCCACATCCAGGCACTGGCTGATGCCAAGGTTCTTGATCTGCAGATGGTAAGCAGAGGGCAGACCAGACTAGCCCAGCTGCGAGCTTCCTGGTCATGTGGTGGAGTCAACTGGAGTAAGCTTTCTCCTCTGTGCATCTCCCTGCTCATCAACCCAGATGCTGGGAGTTAGAGCAAAGAGGGTGCAGAGCCCAGAGGCTGGGAAAAGCAGGACGGGACTCCTGGAGGGCAGGATGTGCAACCGCTTAGGGCGTCAGGGCCTTGGAAGAAGCCTTCAGTGCATGGGCTTCCTTATGAGCAGTGTTCTCAAAAGTGTGATGCCCAAACCTTCCATATTGCCTGGGACTCGTAGGAATGCAGATTCTCAACCCCCACCCCACTCCTGCATCAGGAACTCTGAGGATGGTAACTCTGATGCACAGTGTGTGTGTGTGTGTGTGTGTGTGTGTGTGTGTGTGTGTGTGTGTGTGTTACTAGAGATTGAACCCAGGTGCTCCACCACTGAGCTACATCCCCAGCCCTATTTTTTTTTTTTTTTTAATTTGAGGCAGCGTCTCACTAAGTTGTCCAGGCTGGCCTCAAACTTATGATTCCCCAGTCTCAGCCTCCCATGTGCTGGGCTTACAAGCGTGTACCACTGCACCTGGATGCACATTCACATTTGAGAACACTGCTTATAGGCTGTAAGCTTTCTAGCTGTCTCCAGAGCCCCTAAGTGGATACAGGAGGGTGAGAGGTAAAAGTCGATTTGCATTTGCGACCCATTGGTGGGGGCCCTGACCTCCAGGGCGTGCGGTGATGAAGGGTAGGAGGGTGGGTTCTCACACTTACAGCTCCATAGAAGGTGGGATTCAGGTCAGGAATAAACATCTCTGGGTAGATATTTTCCAGATACCAAGAAAAATTGTGGCAGCGTAGCTGTTCTCTTAGCCGTAGTCGTTCAGAAATGTCACCGAAGGATTTCTGCCAACCAAGCCAGCCCCCTGAGGGTCAGTGCCACAGTCTTGACCTTTCTGTCTACGTAGAGGCAGCCCAGACCGCATGCTGCTCCGTGGCCACCTTCTCTCCTGCTCAGGATGGGGACGGGGGACTGGCTTTGCCTCACGTCTAAGCCCAGACTCCCTGCCTTGGCTTGGGGATCCCTACTACACTACCGGTCCCTCATCTGTGACCCTCGAGTCAGTCCTCCTGGTCCCCAATGCTAAGCTTCTCGGAGCCATTCCTCCTGTATGAGGTTCTTTCCCCCTAAATCTCTTCTTCCTCCCTCCCCTCCTAAGAGATACCCAGACTCTCCAGGTAGGGACGACATCTTTCCCCATCCTTCAGGGTCTGTGTCCTCCCTGGGCTCTAGCTCACAGGGCTCTGAGGGGTGAAGGGGGCACAGAGTGGGAGTGATGTGGTAGGTCTTTGCCATTAGGCCCCGACCAGGACCTAGGCCTCTGTGCTTCTCTTCATCCTAATGCACCGCTCCCTCTCCCTCTCACCTCTTGGGCCATCTTTGCTGCCTGTAGATTCCTCCTGTAGAAGATGTTCTTGTAGTTGTCCATCCAGACCTCAGCCAGGCGCACTTGGTTGCGGGCAATGACACTTGTGCCTTTGGGGAAGGTGTGGGGACTCTTGGTACGGAACACGTGGCCTACCACAGAGCAGGGGATGATTTCCAGCTGCCCCCCACACTGCCACACCTGCCACAACAGAACACAGGATGGCCTTCAGGGTGGGTGTGGGGACACCCTCCCCCCAAGCAGCTCTGTTCGGCCCCAGGTACAAGGACTCAGGTAAATGCTGCTCTTTCTTCCTGGAAGGGTGTCTTCCTGGACCACAACTACACAGTCCCAGGCTTCCTGTAATGTTGGTTCACTCTGGTTTAAGGAAATGGGGATCTGCAGAGTCCTGTGGTCACCAGAGTAGCCCACTTTGGAGAAAAGTCAACTGGTTCACTTTGTGCTTTATACTCAGCGCCGACTGCTTAGCTTTTTAACCTAAATGCGGTTTTGTTGGCTTATTCAGCTGTTACTGGAAACTCTAGTTGCCCCAAATCAAGGCATCAGCGCACTGGTTAAAATCAAGGGCAGTCACCTACCAGGTGGCCTGGGGTAGTCAGCTGGGTCCTTAGCACACTAGCTTCCTAGAGGGGACACTGAACGGGGGTCAGGGGCTGGCTGAGGAGCCTGGGATCAGAACCCTGGGAGTCAGGGTGAATGCTGGTGGCCTTTCTCTCTGCCAGTGGCCTAGCCTAAAACATCCCTCCCACCGGTCTCTTCTTTGGGTTTTACATTTATTCACATTGGTTTTGTAGTCCTTATTCACTCTATCATGGCAGCAACAGGAGTGCACAGTCATGGTATAGTAGCAGCGGATGTCACCTCTGTGCCTGACGCAGGCCACTGTGAGGCGGCTTCATACACACGCCCACGTGCTACTCTCCCCCTGGCACAGGGAGTTTGTGTAAATGTCAGAGAATCAGTCCTTTCTTCCTGCCCCAAATTGGGCTTGCCTAATTCTTAGAATCTCAGGGTTTTGGCATCCACCAGAATCTGGGTACCATCTTCCTCTACAGTTATGGAGAGCTTGTTAAGCATAGATGGGGAAACCCTAAGGGGGATGTGTCCTTTGACCTGGGAAGGAGAGCCTGATTGTTAAAAAAACAACAAGAAAAGCCGAGTGTGGTGGCGCACGCTTGTAATCCCAGCACTTGGGAGGCTGAGACAGGAGGATCGCACAGGTTCGAAGCCATCCTCAGCTACTTAGTGAGGCTCTCAGCAACTTAGTGAGACCCTGTTTCCAAGTAAAGTATAAAATAGATCTGGGAGTATAACCCGGAGGTAGAAAGCCTCTGGGTTCCATCCCCAGTACCACCAAAACAAAAACAAAAAAAGAAAAATCCAAAACAGGGTGATGACCAGTTACCAACCTGTCTGCATCTTTACCCTAACCCTTTGCCCACAGACCTTGGCTCCAGATGTCCAGTCTTATTGCCCTATTACCCCTTCCTTCTGAGACGTTCTGTCCAGGCATTTGTTTCAGGTGGTCCAATCTGAGCGCCAGAGCCCTACTGCCATGGGCAAGGAGGGGAGGGAGCGTGGGTGGGGCCAGACAGGAGACAGCCACCCTTTCAAGTTCAGTTCCTGATGTGACATCCCTGCCTGAGACAGCTCCTCCAGCTGTCCCCTGAGGTGTTGTGCTCCCCCCCAAGCCCTCTTCACTCTCACCCGGAAGGACATTTCCACGTTCTCCCCTCCCCAGATCTCCATCTGATTATCATAGGTACCGATGTGCTCAAAGTAGGACTTGGAGATGGAGAAGAGGCCACCAGCAAACGTCGGGGACCTGGAGAGACAGAGGAGGAAGCATGTGCATCTTCTGCAGGGGGAGGAGCAGGAGCCTGGGGGGGAAGCTATTTGTGGACTCCTAGCCCACTGCTCCTTCCTTTCCTTCTGCCCGGGACATGAGACCCCTCTTCTGCTAATCGCAGTGAGTGCCCAACCAATGTCCTCTGGACTGATCTCCTTCACTGAGCTTTTACCACATCTTCTTCCCCTTCCAGGGCTGGTCAAGGAGAGATATAGCCGGGCGTGGCGGCGCACACTTGTAATCCCCACGCTTGGGAGGAGGAGACAGGATCGCGCTGGTTCGAAGCCAGCCTTGCTGGCTTAAGAGACCCTATTTCCAAATTAAAAAAAAAAAAAAAAAAAAAAATATATATATATATATATATATATATATATATATATATATATATAAAATAGGTCTGGGAGTGTAGCCCAGAGGTAGAGGTTTCCAGGAACTCCAGTACCATCAAAAAAAAAAAAAAAAAAAAAGGAGAGATATAATTATCATTATAATTTCTCTCCCCTAAAATGTACTCCTTCATTCCTTCAACCAAGGATGTTATTAAACGCCAGCCACCAGGGCCGGTGCTGCATGGTGGGCATCCAGAGTAGACAGCGGCAGTCCCACTGCCTGGGAAGGCAGGCGTGCAGCAGAGGGGGAGCTTCACTGCTCACTTTTTGGCAGTGATATAACTAAAGCAGAATAAACACTCTATTTTCAGAAGCTGTATGAAGTTGTAGGCAGAGCCGGGCGTGGTGGCGCACGCTTGTAATCCCACCATTTGGGAGGCTGAAACAGGAGGATCACGGTTCACAGACAGCCTCAGCTACTACTTAGTGAGGCCCTTTGCAGTTCAGTGAGACGCTCTTTCAAAATAGATAATAAAAATAGGGCTGAGGGTGTAACTCAGAGGTAGAATGCCCCTGGGTTCCATCCCTGGTACCACACACACACACACACACACACACACACACACACACACACAGTAGGCAGAATTCAAACCATGAATAAATGAATGCATATTACCAGCTGGGCTGACCCCGGTCAGTGTCAGGGTCCTTCACCCTGCAGAGACTCCAAAGCCACACTGTTAGCAGGAGCCCAGCCCTGGTGTTTCATGAAAAGCTTTAGGGAAAAGCTGCCAGTTGCCTTGAACAGAGGAAACTGATAAGAGGTGCTCTTGGAATCAGGGTGGGAGGAAAGTGAGATTAAGCTCAATGTTTGAACTATAAGGAGCATTCAGGAGGCCGTAAAAGTGTTCTGGCTTTCCAACAAAGGCAGGGAGGTACAGACCCAGGTTGAGGCAAACTGACAGCCATCTCACTCCTAGACTTTAGAGAAAAGGTCGCTGTAAGAGGAGCAGGGCTAAGGGTCAGAGCGCTCAAGTGGCAAGGGGAGTATGTGCAGAGCTTTGGCTCCTGCGCCTGGCTGGGCCAGGCTCACTTGGACGGGGCTTTGCTGCCCTCAATGGGTGGCTTCATATGGTACAACCAAGCAGAGAGATAAGGAAACCTTCTCTGCAACCCGGAACCCATCAAGGTGCCTTGATCACAGTGAGGGCCGGGGGAGGACAACCAATGTTCTCTGGACTCATCTATCAAGTGACTTCACAGGAGCCTGACCTTGGTGTTACACTCTGCTACCCGGCTTCCTGCGGCTGGCTCCTGCAGCCGCTTTTTGGAGGGAATTTCAGCTGGCTTCCTATCAGGGTTCTGTCTTCTTCCAGGAATCCTAAACTAGCACAAGTAGCACCCAGAGAGGTTCCGAGAGTCCTGGAGCTCCAGATGAGCGTGCTGAAGCTAACCTGCTCTTGGGCGCCTTCCCGCAGAGCCTGTCGCATCTTTAAAAGGTTTCTCTGAGACATTACTGACAAGCTAGCCCTTAGGATAAGTTCTCCATGGGGAACATCCCTGTACATCCACAACCAACAAGTAGCCTCTGGTAAAGGCCCTGTGGTTCTTGACCTACTTCCTGGGGTCCTGGGGTCCCCCACTTCTCCTCTTAGCCACCCATTAGCTTTAAGACTGCAGGGTGGGGGCACTGCCAGCAGTCCTCCTGATGGGCACTCTGTGACGTGCCTCGGGCAGCCATGCCTGCCTCGGGGCATTTGGACCAAGGAGCAAATCCATTCCTTAAACAATGGGGCTCTGTCCTCCATGTGTACGGTCCTTGCATGTTGGAGCTGGGGATGTCAGTGATGAGTGGTGGCCCGGAGCCTGTCCCTGACTGTGCCACTATATGCCTGGCCCCAGCCCAGCGCTGGGATTTGTTGCTGTGCCCATCAAACAAAAGGCATTTATAAGCCGGGCATGCTTGTAATCCCAACATTTGCGAGGCTGAGACAGGAGGATAGCAGTTCAAGGACAGTCTCAGCTACTTCTTAGTGAGGCCCTCTGCAACTCAGTGAGACCTTGAATCAAAATAAAGAATAAAAAAATAGGGCTGGAGGTGTAGCTCAGAGGTAGAATGTCCCTGGGTTCCATCCCCAGTACCAAAAAAAAAAAAAAAAAAAAAAAAAAGGCATCTTTGAAAAAAGTTGAGGGTTGCTAGGGAGGTCCACTTCCTTCTCAGTCTTCAGCCATCTCCTCTCCCTCACTATTTCTAGTGAAAACACAGGACCCTTGGGTGTCCTGTGGAGACACGGGGACCCTGTGGCATTCACTTGAACCCTCTACCAAGACTGTGGGCAGCATTTCTTAGGATTCTGGGCATGTGAAGTGGGAGGAACGCCAACCTTCTCTTCCTTTCAATCTTTCCCTTTCATCTCTGGCCACTGCATCCCCCATCTTTGCTCCCCTCCAGCTCCGAGGGTTGTGTGTGTGTGTGTGTGTGTGTGTGTGTGTGTGTGTTATTTAGTTGACCCTTAGATCTCCTGGCCAGTATAGGAAAACAGCAGCATAAATAATCCAAAGCCACAGGATATAAAAGTCACTCTAGCACTCGGTTTGTCTGACACAATGGTTAAAATAGACTCGTGGCATCAGGTGTCGTCATATACACCTGTAATCCCAGTACTTGGGAGCTAAGACAGGAGGATCAAAGGTTCAAGGCTGCCTCAGTGATTTAGCAAGATGCTCAGAAACTTAATGAGACCCTGTTTCAAAATAAAAATTGAGAGCAGGGTGTGTGGTGCATGCTAGTAATCAATCCCAGCATTTGAGAGGCCGAGACGGGAGGATTGCAGGTTCGAAGCTGGCCTCAGAAACACAGTAAGACTCTCAACAACTCAGTGAAACCATCTCCAAATAAGAAATAAAATAGAGCTGTGTGTAGTGACGCCTGCCTATAATCCCAGTACTTGGGAGGCTGAAACAGGAAGATTGTAGATTCGAGGCTGGCCTCAGCAACTTAGTGAGACCATTTAAATAAAAAATAAAAAGGAGTTGGGCGTGGTGGTGCACGTTTGTAATCCTAGCATTCAGGAGGCTGAGACGGGAGAATCACGGTTCTCAGCCAGCCTCAGCTACTTAGTGAGGCCCTATGCAACTCAGTGAGACCCAGTTTCAAAAGAAAGAATAAAAAAAAAAAAAAAAGTAGGGCTGGGGGTGTAGCTTGGAGGTAGAATGCCCCTGGGTTCCATCCCTAATACCACAAAATAAATAAATAAATTAATTAATTTAAAACAAGGGCTAGGAAAAATAAATAAATAAATAAAACAAGGGCTAGGGGTGTTGCTCAAAGTAGAATATCCCTGAGGACATAGCTCAGAGGTAGAACACCCCTGGGTTCTATCCCCAGTAGCGTAAATAAATAAATAATAATTAAAAAGGGCTGGGGGTAGCTTGGGATGGTGGTGGTACACGCCTGTAATTCCAGTACTTGGGAGGGTGAAACAGGAGGATCATGCATTTGAGTCTAGCCTCAGCAATTTAGTGAGGCCCTCAGCAACTTAGCAAGACCCTAAAAGCCCATTTCAAAATTAAAAAATGAGCTAGGTGTGGTGGCACATACCTGTAATCCCATTAGTTGTGAGGTTGAAACAGGTAGATGACAGGTTTGTGGCCAGCCTCAGCAACTGAGCAAGGCTTTCAGTAACTTAGGGGGACCCTATTTCAAAACTAAAAACAAAGCTGGGTGTGGTGGCACATGCTTGTAATCCTAGTACTTGGGAGGCCAGGATAGGAAGATCCTGGTTTGCAGACAACCTCAGCTACTTAGTGAGGCTCTCCACAACTTAGTGAGACACTGTTTCAAAATAAGGAATAAAAATATAGGACTAGGGGTGTGGCGTAGAGGTAGAATGCCCCTGGGTTCCATCTCCAGTTCTGGGAAAAAACAACAACCCACAAACAAAACACCACTACCACTACCAACAACAAACAACTAAAAACAATAATAATAGGGCTGGGGGATGCAACTTGGATGAAGAACACCCCTAACTTCAATCCCCAGTACAATATACACAAAATATAGGGCTGGGATGTAGTTCAGAGGTTAGATTTGCCCCTAGGTCGAATCCCTAGTACAAAAAAAAAAAAAAAGGGCTACAAGTGTCACTTAGAGGTAGAATGCCCCTAGTTGCAATCCCTGGTACCAAATAAATACATAAATAAATAAATAAACAAATGACATGTAGCCTCTAAAGACACCATGGGTAATCAGCAGGAGGGCAGGGTGGGTTGGGTGTAAGAGTAGGAAAGCCCAGTTGGGTTTTTTTTTTTTTTTTTTTTGGTGGTACTGGGGATGGAACCCGGGACATTCTACCTCTGAGCTACATGCCTGGCCCTATTTTTTATTCTTTATTTTGAAACAGGGTTTCACTAAGTTGCAGAGGGCCTCACTATGGTTTTTACATTTTTAAAGGATTGTAAATAATAATTTAAAACAAAGAACATGTAACAGACTATGTGTGGCTGGCAAAGCCGAAGAAGCTCTTTACTATCTGTCCCTTTACTGAAAAAGGTCGGGGCAACTGCACCAAGACTGAAACTGCAAAAAACTTACCTAGTTTCTTTTACTGTGTTGTCAGTCTTCCCACAGATCTGACCTGGGAGTACATGCCACCCCTACTTATTACAATAGGTATTCAACTATGGCCTCCACCCGCCATCTCTCAGCCCTGCTGGCACCATTTGTGACCTGGGTGTAGAAAGGAATGAATGAGATAGTGTACGGAGAGCCCTCAGTGCGGTGCCTGGCAGAGTCAGTGGTAGGTAGACAGTGCAGGGCCATGGACAGCTGTGGGTCAGATAGGAAAGGATAGCCTTCCCACCACTGGGTAGCTGTATATGTTTTTTGTTTGTTTGTTTGTTTGTTTGTTTGTTTGTTGTACTGGGGATTGAACCAGGGCATTCTACCTCTGAGCTACACTCCAGCCCTCACTAAGTTGCTGAGGTTGACCTCAAACCTATGATCTTCCCGTCTAAGCCTCCCAAGTATGGGATTACAGGAGTACACCACCACTCTTCCCAGCTTCAATGTTTATCACTGTAATCCTCAGTGTTCTCACCTGTAAAACAGGCTGATCACAGCACCTACCTCATACAGAGTACGGATTAGGTGAAATGTGTCAAGTGCTTGATAGGATGGCCCAGGTTCCTGGAACTGGGAGGGCCACGGTCCTTACTTGATGGGGTAGGTCTCGTCCTTCCGCCTCTGCTTCTCATGGGCAGGTACAGTCTCCCAGCCGAAGGTCAGGCTCCAGTCAAAGTTGCCCCGGCTACGGACTCTGCTTCTCTGGACCGGCTTGGAGAACTCGAAAGTGTTAAGGTCGATGGTGACAATGTCTGGACTCACCACTGCTGTCTTGTCTTCAGCAATTCGAGCCAAGAGGGGCTCCAGCCAGCCATGGAAGCACTCACCTGCAGCCCCAGACCACAGATGGCAGTCAGGGGCCTGCCCCCGCGGAACCCAGGAGGATCAGAGGGCCTTCCACCCACTTCCTGGTTATGGGCAGAGAAACACCAGGAGGTCCACAGCTGTAGGGAGCAGAGAGGGTATCTCCCCAAACCCTCCTACCCCATCCCCCAAAATGTGGGGAGGCTTTGGAAGGGAGAATGGAGTTCTGGGGGTGTGGGGTGGAGAGTAACACAGTCAACTTAAGTGATCCAAAGAACAGGCGAGGTCCTAGACGGGCTCTTTAACCTTCTTTAAGGTTTCCAGGCGTATCCAAGGAAGCAGCACTGCTCCCAAGTATGGATTCCATAAAGGGGTGTTCCCTTTTCCAAGGTATTTGCTCCAACTGAAGAAGAATCTCATCCATTTTTCTACCTCTTGATATATAATATTATATATATATATATATTCCCCCCCCCCCGGATGGTACTGGGGTGGAACCCAGGGGCTTTCTACCTCTGGGCTATACTCCCAGACCTATTTTATACTTTATTTGGAAACAGGGTCTCACTAAGCTACTGAGAGCCTCACTAAGCAGCAGAGGCTGGCTTCGAACCTGTGCAATCCTCCTGTCTCAGCCTCCCAAGCGCTGGGATTACAAGCGTGCACCACCACGCCCGGCCCTGAGGTTTTTCAACTACATATACATATGAGGTTTTTCTACATATGTGACTTCATGGAGCCTTCTGAGTGCTAGCTCTGTGAGGTGTCCTTATCCCACTGTACAGATGAGGAAACTGCACAGGCAGAAAGGGCCCAGCATTTCTGACTCCAAGTCCCGAGCGCTCCCCAATTTACACCATTACTCGTAGGGAACAATGTTTTACTTGACAACAGCAGAGAGGAGTTTTGGTTTTGGTTAAGAGTGGGGGCTTTGGGGCCCCATAGAAAAGCCCCAAACAAACCAGTTCCCAAGTGGTAACAGGAGGTCTCTCTGAGAGGCAGAGCTCAGAACAAGGTAGGGGCTGGGGGGGGGGATGAGCGTTGGGGCTTCAGAGTACACCCCCAGTGATTTTTGGGGTGACCAATTGTTGTGGGGCAATTTGTGCCTCTTGATAAAACATCCCTGGGATTAGGGTGGGAAGGGGCAGAAGTGGGAGAGGCTCCCAAGCCTCCTTCACTCCGGGAACAACAGAACAGAGTGGCCCCGCTCTTCCTTCTGCCCGGCGGCGGGGAGACCCAGGTGACACAGACCTCGGGTCCCAGGCAGGCGCCCCCTACTCACAGTGAGCGTCCAGGAACGTGAGCACCTCCGCCTGCGCCACGCTGGCCCCCAGCAGCCGAGCGGTGATCAGCCCCTTGCGCTCCGCCTGCCGCACCACCCTCACGATCTGCAGCTGCCGCACGTACTGCTCCAGCTTCTCCTTTAAGTGATCTGCAAGGGGCAAGGCCATGGGTCGCCACGGTGTGGCAAACCTAATCCCCCGCGGGCACCGAGCCCTGGTGCTCCTAGGCCACCCCCCCCCCACACACACACACACTGCGCTGCGCCGCCCTGGGGGGCAGGAAAGAGGAAGCGAGGAAGTCCCATGGCCGGGTGCTGTGCTGCGGGAGCCTGTGCCTGCCGAGGCACCTCAGCCCCCAGGGCTGTGACACAGGCTCTCAGGTGCCGCTTGCAGTTTCTCTGCTCCCCCAGAAACTTCTTTCAGAGCCGGGATCCAGCCTCCTTCCCTCTCACCCTGCTGAGCACAGTCATTTCCCAGTGTTTATGATGCCCTGTCTCAGGCTTTTCAAAAGTTTGACTGGCAGAGCAAACATATATTGGTTTCTTGCCTGCAGGTTCAGCAGCAAGAAGTCTCATTATAATTCTCCCTCGTTTTGGTGGTGCTGGGGATTGAACCCAGGGCCTCGCACGTGCTAGACCAGCGCTTTATCACCGAGCTACAGCCTTTTTACTTTGAGCTGGGTTCTCTCTACATTGCCCAGGCTGGCCTTGAACTTGCAATGCTCCTACTTCAGCCTCCTGAGTTGCTGGGATTACAGGAGTGCACCATCACGCCTGGCTTGCATATGGAATTCTTTTTTTAATTTTTATTTTTTTGGTACTGGGGATGGAACCCCGGGGCATTCCACTTCCAAGCAACATCCCCAGCCCTATTTTTTATTCTTTATTTTTTGAAATAGGGTATCTGTACCACTATTGTGTGTGTGTGTGTGTGTGTGTGTGTGTGTGTGTGTGTGTGTTAATGGGGATTGAACCCAAGGCATTCTACCTCTGAGCTACACCTTCAGCTTGATTTTATTTCTTATTTGTGGTCTGGGGATTAAACCCAGGGGCATTCTACCACTGAGCTACATCCCTAGCCCCACTGTTTTTTTTTTGTTTGTTTGTTTGTTTGTTTGTTTTTGGTGGTACTCAGGATGGAACCCAGAGGCCTTCCTTCTACCTCCCGGCTACACTCCCAGACCTATTTTTATACTTTATTTGGAAACAGGGTCTCACTAAGTTGCTGAGAGCCTCACTAAGTAGCTGAGGCTGGCTTCCAACTTGTGCAATCCTCCTGTCTCAGCCTCCCAAGCTTGGGAATTACAAGTGTGCGCCACCATGCCCAGCTTAGTCCCATTTTTTAAAATTCTTTACTTTGAAACAGGGTCTAAGTTGCAGAGGGCCTCAGTAAGTAGATGAGGCTGGCTGTGAACCTGTGATCCTCCTGTCTCGGCCTCCTAAGTACTGGGATTACAAGCGTGTGCCAGCATGTCCAGAAATTTTATTTCTTATTTGGAAACAGGGTCTCACTAAGTTGTGGAGGCCCTTACTAAGTAGCTGAGGCTGGCCATGAACCTGCAATCCTCCTGTCTCAACCTCCAAGTACTGGGATTACAAATGTGCGCCACCACACCTGGATCCACTTTTGTATTCTTGACCGTGTCGAATGGAGCTGCTTGTAGTTTCAGAGGTGGAGGATGTCTGTGACAAATGTGTGTGTCCTTCCCTTTTGAACTGTGGGATCAGCCAATTGTGTAGGCCCTGCTCTGAACACTGTTTTTACAAACTGTGGGTCCTGAAGTCAATTTAGTGGGTGCCGCTGATCACACATGCACGTGTGCACACACCCACACCATCCCCAAAGGCTCCAGGAGCTCCTGTGTGCCAATCGTTGAACTAGGCACTCTCCTGTGACTTCCTTCCCTAGTTGTCTCTCTGAGGGAAACAACTCTTTGGAGCAAGGACTGTTGCCCCCAGAGTTAACAGATGGAAAACTAAGACTCAGTGATGAGCCCAGGGTCATAGCAAGTGCAAAGGGCACTGGGGCCTCCAGCCTGTCTGAGAACCTCTCCCCTCCCCCTGCGGGAGCAGCAAGGCCTCCCAGACAGGGCTTAACATGCACAGGTTCAAGGTGGTCTCTGCGCCTCCCGCAGCACCAGAGGCTTTCTCGACGTGGAGGAGAGGGAGAGAAGGGACGTGGTCAAGATCCTCTTTTGGTCACTATCCAGGAAGGCAGCCCCGGGGGAAGGAAACTATAATTTGGAACTTCAACTCTTCTCTTTGTCATCCTCAGTTCTGCATAGATGGATGTTCCTGAGATGATGCCAACTTGTGAGAGGACCTCTTCCACCGTCACCCAAGAAGTGGCTGGATCTTAACTTCCTCCAGGAACAAGGCCTCTTCCCTCAGGTGTGGAGCCTCCAATGTCAGCTTCTGTGGCAGCTTCAGCCCAGCTGTTTGCTAAGATGTTGACTTAGTAAACATCTGCCAACATACTCCCCAAGTGCTGGTCACCATCCTGTACCCGCAGGAGGCCTGGTCTGGGGCCTGCCTTGCCCGCAAGGAACTTGTAGACTCGTAAGCCAAGCACAGTGCCACCTGCTGGCTATGGCAGGAAGGAGAGAGGCCCCCAAGAGGCGCTTCACCTCAGAGTGGCTGACATTCCCCCCAGAACTGCCTTCACGGTGGTGCAGATAACTCAGGGACACAACATCACAGGAAGTGGGTTTTGTGGTAATAGACTGAGAAGCGCTGGGCTATGGCTCTCAGCGGGGAGGGGCTGAGCTCTACAAAGATCTCCTCCCACGCCTTCCTCCCAGCCTCACTGGGCCAGGAATCTCCACAGAAAGGCCGCCAGCCCAGGCCTCTTGCCCTTCTAGGGGAGTAAGACAGCTCCTTAGAAGTACATCCCTGATAGCCGGGCGTGGTGGTGCACGCTTGTAACCCCCGCGCTTGGGAGGCTGAGACAGGAGGATCGCACGGGTTCGAAGCCAGCCTCAGCTACTTAGTGAGGCTCTCAGCAACTTAGTGAAACCCTGTTTCCAAATAAAATATAAAATAGGTCTGGGATTATAGCCTGGAGGTAGAAAGCCCCTGGGTTCCACACCCAGTACCACCCCCCCTAAAAAAAAAACAAAAAAAAAAAAAACCAGAAAACAAAACCAAAAATACATCCCTGAGCCGGGCGTGGTGGCACACACTTGTAATCCCAGCATTCAGGAGGCTGAGACTGGAGGATAGAGGTTCGCGGACAGCCTCAGCTACTTAGTGAGGCCCTCTGCAACTTAGTGAGACCCTGTTTCAAAATAAAGAATAAAAAATAAGGCGGGGGTATAGCTCGGAGGCCGAATGCCCCGGGTTTCATCTCAAGACCTGCAAAAAAAAAAAAAAAAAGGCGTTCCTGAGAGTCCTCCTCCTGCCCCGCCCCACTGGACCTATGACCCAGCACCGAGTCTGCCAGGTGAGCATGGGGACAGCAGGCCGTCTGTACTCTCTCTCTCACGTCCCTCAGATGACGGTCTTAATTTGTGTTCAGTAACCCACCACGCTGACCCGGCTTCACTCTGACTTGAACCAACACGCACTCCTCGCTCAGCCCAGCTAATGCCGATGGCTTCCAGGTCTTTCTTTCTTGGACGTCAAACAGAACTGCAAACCTAACATACGCCCAGACACAATTCCTGCGTCTACCCCACCTGCTCGCCCAGTCTCCCCCGCATCCGTGCAGGGCACCGCGTCCCTCCGACCGCTCTAACTTAGAGTCATGCTGGATTCTCCCCTTTTCTCACTGTCTCCAATCAGCCCATCCACAAGGGCGGCTAGTTCTCTCTGCATCCCACCTTCATCCTGGCAATAATGTCTCTGGGCCTCAACTCTATATCATGCTCTCCAGTCTATTCCTGACACATCAGCCACAGTGCGCAGCAGAGAAATCACCTACAAACTACAAATCAGATCATTTCAGTAAGAGTGACTTAAAGGTACCCTTAAAAAGAGACCCAGCTGGGCATGGTGATATACACCTACAATCCTAGTACTTGGGAGGCTAAAATAGGAGGATTGCAGGTTTGAGGCCAGCCTCAGCAATTTAGCAAGACCCTCAGCAACTTATCAAGACCCTGTTTCAAAGTTTAAAAGGCTAGCTGGGCGTGGTGGCGCATGCTTGTAATCCCTGTGCTTGGGAGGCTGAGACAGGAGGATTGCGCAGGTTCGAAGCCAGACTCAGCTACTTAATGGGGCTCTCAGCAACTTAGTGAGACCCTGTTTCCAAATAAAACATAAAATAGGTCTGGGAGTATAGCCCAGAGGTAGAAACCTCTGGGTTCCACCCCCAGTACCACCAAAAAAAAAAAAAAAAAAAGTTTAAAAGTTTGAGTATGGTGGTGCATGCATGTAATCCCAGTACTTGGGAGGCTGAGACAGGAGGATTGCAGGGTGGAGGCCAGCTTCAGCAACTTAGTGAGGACCTCTGTAACTAGTGAGACCCTATTTCAAAAAAAAAATAATAATAAAATATGGCTGGAGGTCAGAAGTAGAATACCCCTCATCTCCATCTCCATCTCCATCCCCAGCACCACACACACACACACACACACACACACACACACACACACACACACACACAAAAGGCCAAGTGTAGCTCAGAATGCGAATGCCCCTGGGTTCCATCCCCAGTACTAAACAAACAAACAAACAAACAAACAAACAAACATCCAAACACTGTAGGTTCCTTAGAACAGAAAAGCAACACAGGATTATCATATGGTCCAGCAATTCTACTTCTGGGCATATCCCAAAGAATTCAAATTAAAAGAAGGGACTGAAACAGGGTTTTTTTTTTTTGTGTGTGTGTGTGGTGGTGGTACTAGGGATGTAACCCAGAGGCCTTCTACCTCTAGGCTACACTCCCAGACCTATTTTATATTTTATTTGGAGACAGGGTCTCTTAAACCAGCGGAGGCTGGTTTCGAACCTGCACGATCCTCCTGTTTCAGCCTCCCAAGCATGGGGATTACAAGCGTGCGCTACCACGCCCAGCTTGAAACAGGTATCTTTACATTCAGGTTTACATCATGTTCTGAGTGGTAGTACTATTCACCACAGCCAAAAGGCATAAGCAGCCGGGCGTGGTGGCGCACGCTTGTAATCCCAGCATTTGGGAGGCTGAGACCTGGAGGATCACGGTTCGTGGACAGCCTCAGCCACCTAGTGAGGCCCTCTGCAACTCAGTGAGACCCGGTTTCAAAATAAAGAAAAAAAAATAGTGCAGGGGGTGTAGCTCGGATGTCGAATGCCCCTGGGTTCCATCCCCAGACCCGCAAAAAAACAAAACAAAACAAAACAAAAGGCATAAGCAACACTAGTGTCTACCAACAGATCTGTGGATAAGAAAATGTGCTATACACATATATGATGAATTATACCACCTCAAAAAGGAAGAATATTCTGACAGATGCTCCAACATGCATGAGCCCCGAAGATAAACTACATAAAGGAAGACAGTCACAAAAGGACAAATACCGCGCGAGGCCGCCCCGTGAGGTACGAGGGTAACCAAATTCATATCAGTGGAGAGTAGAGTGTGGTTGCCGGGCAGGGGGCCGGGAGGATGGGGACTTGTGGTTTAACAGGTACAGGGTTTCTTTTCTTTCCTTTTCTTTTCTTTTCCTTTCTTTTCTTTTCTTTTCTTTTTTGGTGGTACTGGGGATGGAACCCAGAGGCCTTCTACCTCTGGGCTACGCTCCCAGACCTATTTTATATTTTATTTGGAAGCAGGGTCTCTTAAACCAGCTGATGCTGGCTTCGAACCCATTCGATCCTCCTGTCTCCGCCTCCCAAGCGCGGGGATTACAAGCGTGCGCCACCACGCCCGGCTTCAGGTACAGGGTTTCAGTATTTGGAGATGAAACCATTCTGGAGCTGGACAGTGATGATGGTTGTACAACATGAATATATCTAGTGCTAATGAGCTGTGCAATTAAAAGTGACTAAGATGGTGAGTTGTGTTATATATGTTACTCCACACACATGAAAAAGCCATCACTTACGGAGGTCTTGTGCTTACGTCCAGCCCCCCACCTCTGTATGTGCATGTGTGTGTTACCAGGGACATTCTACCACTGAGCTATATCCCAACCTTTTTTTTTTTTTTTTGTGGTACTAGGGTTCCTGGAAGCCCTTCTACCTCCGGGCTACACTCCCAGACCTATTTTTACACTTTTTAAAAAAAATTTGGAAACGGTCTCTTAAGCCACCGTGGCTGGCTTTGAACCTGCATGCTCCTCCTGTCTTCGCCTCCCAAGCGCGGGAATTACAAGTGTGCACCACCATGCCCGGCCTCCAACCTTTTTTTAAATAAAGTTATTTGTAGATAGGATTTCCCTAAATTGCCCAGGCTGGCCTCTAATTTGCGGTCCTCTTGCCTCGGCCTCCGAAGTATTAGGATTATAGGCAAATGCTACCACACCCAGCTTTCATCTCTTTTTTTATTTTATTTTATTTTATTTTATTTTATTTTTTGCAGGTCTGGGGATGGGTCCCAGAGGCATCTGACTGCCAAGCTACACCCCCTGCCCAATTTTTTATTCTTTATTTTGAAACAGGGTCTCACTGAGTTTGCGGAGGGCCTCACTAAGTAGCTGAGGCTGTCCGCGAACCGGGATCCTCCGGTCTCAGCCTCCCGAATGAGGGGATTACAAGCGTGTGCCACCACGCCCGGCTTCTTTTTAATTTAAATCTACTTTTTTTCAGTGCTGGGGATTGAGCGTGGGGCCTCACACTCACTGGGCAGCGCTCTCCCGCTGGGCTGCACCCCAGCCCGCACTCACCCCTCTAAACTCCCTTTACCGGGGTTCCCTCTGCTTCCTAGCCCACCTGCTTCCCGCCTCACTGGCTTTTTTCTCTTTTTTCTCTTGTCATCATGCCAAACTAGTGGCCTTGGCACGGGCTGTGCCCTGCACGGGCATTGCTTACGGGGACGGGAACGGGCACGGAAAACTCTTTATGGGGAGAAACAGAATACTGAGGTGGAAACGTTCTCAGTAAACCTAGCCTGTAGGGTTCATACGGAGAGATCTGAGAGGTAATAAAGCAACTTTACCTACTGAAATAGACTCTGGAAGCTGCGATTCAACTAGCTAGAGCCTTTAAACACTTCCTTCTTATACTACTGATAGGTGTTAGGAGCTCGGGAAGGAAAGCTACTCACTTCGGTTCTGCCCACCGAGAAGACATGGAAGTGGCTAATCCAAAGGCTCCTCCGGGCTTCACGGGCACCTCCTGTCCCGGGCTGCCCCCCACCCTAACTCCTAGTCTCTCCAGGAGGCATGTGTACTATGGAGCCGGTTTATTTCTCCACTCTTTCTGGGTCCTAAGTATGTGTCAGATTCCCCACACAACCAACAAATCCCCACGGGAGGGAGGCTAGGGACCTCCTCCTCGGCCTCCCCAGGGGCAGGGCAGGACTTTGCACATGAAGGGCCCTGTTTGGGGTACAGTAGGCTAATGGGCTTGGAAGTCAGTATGCAGCCGGCAGTGTGTATCAAACCAAGAGAGAACCTGCCTGCTGAGCCAGACTCAGGAGTGAAGTCTGTGTCTGGTTCCGTCTTGGAGGCAGGGGAGAAAGTCCCCCAGCCTGGCACTGGGTCTCCTCCCTGCCAGTAGCAAATGCCCATACGCTCACGGTCAAAGGGTTGCTGCTGCCGGACCTCGGCTAGGAGGCGGAGAGCCGGGACTTCGTATTTCAGCACAGACACAGCCCTTGTTTGTGTGTGTGTAATAAGAGCCATTTAATCTGATCGAATGGTCAAACGTGTAGGAAATTTTATCCCGTTGTGCACCGCAGAGATTTCTGATCGTGGATTTAAGGGTTTTTTTTTTTTTTCCTTTTCTGACTTTACTGAATAGTGCTTACATTATCTTCACGGGTTGGAAGCCCTCAGGTGGGGTTATTTTATTTGTGGTACTGGAGATTGAACCTAGGAGTGCTCTACCACAGAGCTCCAGCCCAGCACATTTGGGGACTGGACCCAGGGGTGTTCCACCACTAAGCTACATCACCAGTCATTTTCATTTTATTTTTTGTGGTACTGAAGATTGAACCCAGAGATGTTTTACCTCTGAGCTACACCCCTACCCCTATTTTATTTTATTTTATTTTATGTGGTAATGGGGATTGAACCCAGAGGCATTCTGCCTCTGAGCTATACCCCCAGCCCTACTTCTTCCCTTTATTTTGAAACAGGGCTTCACTAAGGCCTTGCTAAACAGCTGAAACTGGCTGTGAACCTGCGATCCTCCTGTCTTGGCCTCCCAAGTACTGGGATTACAGTACCATGCCCATCTTATTTTTTATTTTATTTATTTTTTGCGGGCCTGGGGATGGAACCCAGGGGCATTTGACCTGCGAGCTACACCCCCTGCCCTATTTTTCATTCTTTATTTTGAAACTGGGTCTCACTGAGTTGCAGAGGGCCTCACTAAGTAGCTGAGGCTGTCCGCGAATCGCGATCCTCCAGGTCTCAGCCTCCCGAATGCTGGGATTACAAGCGTGCGCCACCATGCCCAGCTTCCATCTTATTTTTTATTTTGAAGCAGGGTCTTATTAATTGCTGAGCTAGCCTTGAACCTGTGATCCTCCTGTCTTAGCCTCCCAAGTACTGGGCTTACACATATGTGCCACCATGCCTGGGTTCTTCCCTTCCTTCCTTCCTTCACTTTTTTTGGTGACACTGGGCATCAAACCCAGGGCTTCACATCTCTAGGCCAGCACTCTACCCCCGAGACACATTCCAGTATGGTTGTTGCATAATGTGGGTGCTGCATATTGCTGTGAGCAATGGTGCCCTATTTTAGGGGGAGGGGGATAACTTTTTAGCAAATTCACAAAACAGAACAATATCCAGAAAAATAAGGACCGGGTTAGATTTCCCAGGCAGGTGATTTAGGGTCGCTGAAATTGGCCTTAAGAGAGAGCCCAGAGCAACAAGATGGACACAGCCCGAGGGAACAGGAACACGAATCTGGTGGCTGCGGGCACCCTGGGGAGGCGGGGCTACTGCAAACCCCGCCCTGTGAGGCAGCGGATGCTCCGCCCTTTCCATACTGTCCGTGCCAGCCCGGCATGATGTCACCTGTCTAGCCTGGTCAGAGGAGTTTCTCAACCGGGCACTTGTACCTTATGGACCCACAGAGTTGTGTGTGAATTCCTGCTGCTTGTGGTTCAGGGGAAGAAGCTCCCGAGGGCCACGCAGCAGGGTCGGGAAAGAGCCCCATTCGCGAAGAAGGCAGTGATACACTGGCTTCTACTCCACCCCCCACACCCCATTTTGCCCCTGGGATCCCTGGATACCACTTCCAGGCCTTTCCCACCTCTGCCAAACTCCTAGCTTCTCCCCTTCCAGAAGCCTAATCTATATGGTCCTCACCCCGGGGCCTCCACCACATCTCCGATACTTTCCTTTCTTTATCAATGCTGCCAACTGTCTGTCTTTTAGGGAGAGGTGAACTCCCTAAAGAATGGGCCCAGTGGTGTGGCGCTCACTCAGCCCCTCCTTCCCGGTCCCTCGCCCCGAGCCAGGGGCCAGGGGAGGCTGAGGAAGGTGAGGAGAGACGGCGGCTCTGCTGGAGTGGCCCGGAACATCCACCCACAAGTGGAGTCGGTGCCCGCCCTCCACATGGGAGACTGGGCACAGGAGGCCAGCCTGGGAGAGCCCCAGATGCCACTGCGGGGGTTGGGGGCTGGCTCCTGGAGTCCCGTTCTGTCTGTGCGTCAGTGCCACATCCCCCTTCCTAGTTCCCACCCCGTCATCCCACCCCCAGGTAGCTCTCGGAACTTGCTCTGGCCTCTGGGTTGTCTGCTTCTCTTCCAACTCATCTCCAAAGATGCCATCCTCCCGAAACAAGGGACCTTCAATCACTGCTGATCTCTTTCTAAACAATACACTCAGTCTGGTATGAACGTCTATTCTGCATCTTTTTGGTCTTATTTCCTGCCACAAACCTAAGCTTTAGCTGTACCAGATCTCCTCAACAAACACATGGCTTATGCCATTCTCTCTTCTAGGAAGCCACCCTTCTCTTCTCTCCCTAGACACCCATTCCTTTTTTTTTTTTTTTTCTTTGCAGTGCTGGGGATCAAACCCAGAACCTCATGCCTGCTAGGCAAGCACTCCACCACAGAGCTACATTCCCCAGCCCTACACACTGATTCTTTAAGGTCCAGCTTCCAGTCTGGACTCCACTGTAGACCAACCCCAGCCGTGCCAGGCAGAAAGAACTCCTGGCTACATATTCCCATGATACACAGTTTCCATGCAACGGACAAAATGGTGCTGGAGCTCTTACTCTGTGGTACGTGAAATACTCATTTACCGTCCATCTCAGATCCCCTGCCTCCTGCACGAAGAGGTCAATTGTCTTTACTTTTAGAAGTCCAGAGAGACTAAGCACTTGCTCAGGGTTACAAGGTTCAAGGACAGCATCAGCAAGTAGTGAGACTTTCATCAACCTAGTGAGACTCTGTTTCAAAATAAAAATAAAATAGGTAGGGCTGGGGTACAGCTTGGAGGTTGAATGCCCATGGGTTTAACCCCCAATAGTACACACACACACACACACACACACACACACACACACACACACGAGTTTCTGAGGTTGAGTCTTCAAGTATATAAGAGTGGTCTATCAGGCAAGAAACAGGGATGACGGGGCCCTACTCTCTGTTTTGACTCCACAGAGCATTTCTTTTTTGCTTTTTGTTGTTGTTGTTGTTACTAGAAATTGAACCTAGGGGTGTTCTACCTCCAAGCTATACCCCTAGGTCTTTTTATTTTTATTTTATTTACTTATTTATTTATTTAATTTATTTATTGAAGTTCTGGGATGGAACCCAGGGGCATTCTACCTCTGAGCTACACCCCCAGCCCTATTTTTTAGTGCTTTTGCAGTTTGAAACAGGGTCTTACTGAGTTGTGAAGGGCCTAAGCAATAGCTGAAGCTGTCCACGAACCACGATCCTCCATCTCTGCCTCCCATATGCTGGGTTTACAAGCGTGTGCCACCACGCCTGGCCTTATTTTTTATTTTGAAAGAGGACCTCACTAAGTTGCTGAGGCTGACCTTGAACCCAAGTACTGGGATTACAGGCCTGCACCACCACACCTGGCTTAAGAGTTTTTTTTTTTTTTTTTTTTCGGTACTGGGGATGGAACCCAGGGACATTCTACTTTCAAGCTACACCCCCAGCTCAGCCCTAGTTTTTACTCTTTATTTTGAAACAGGGTCTCACTGAATTGTGAAGGGCCTCACTAAGGAGCTGAGGCTGTCAGAGAACTGCAATCCTCCGGTTTTAGCCTCCTGAATGCTGGGATTACAAACATGTGCCACCTTGCCCAGCATAAGACATTTTTATTCTGAAAAAGGGTCTCGCTAAACTGCTCCTCACTAAGTTGCTGAGGCTGGCCTCAAACTTGTGATCCCAAAGGATCCACAAGCCTCCGAAGGACTGGGATTACAGGCATGTGCCACCATGCCTGGCTCTTGCCCAGCATTTCTGAATTAGGGTTGGGCTTAGCCACTCTCAGGAAATCTTGGAAGCCTAAGCTGCGAAGCTCCTGGGCTCTTTGGGTGCAGTGTGAATGTGGCCTACCTGCCCCTGCCCTCACCTGCCTTCTCCCTGCTCCTGGCTTTTATGACGAGTGTCATGTCAGACAACAGGTCTGAGCCCTCGAGAACACCCGCACTTCTTCCAGAGCTCCCCGGGGGCCCACGGCCTCCTTGGGCCCTTGGCCTCACCGTCAGTGCTGGCATCATCCACCAGTATGATCTCCTGCAGCAAGATGGCAGGGCTGGTATGCAGGATGCTATGCACCGTCCGCAGCAGCGTGGACCAGGCCTCGTTGTGGAACACAACAATGACACTAGTGGAGGGTAGTGGGGGGCAGCGCCGGAACTTCTGCTCAACACACCTGGAAGTACAAATGGATGGGATCAGCTCTCCAGGTCTCTCTGTTCCTACGAATCACCATCCCAAGCCCCGCTGTGGCTGGGAACAGCTGCTCCCTGTCCTAGACTCCCCACCACCCTCTGAGCTTCTGCACAGGTCACCAACTCCAACCCCCACCACCCCGTGCGAGGCCCAGGCCCCACCCTCCGTCCTCTGCTCTCAGGCTGGGAGTTCCCAGGGCAGTCTCTTCCTCTGTAGTATGTGTATCGCAGAAAATGTGATCCCACCCAGGGGTCCCAGAGGGGTAGGTAATAAAGGGCAAAATTGACATCTGAGAAGAGTGCAATTCCATAGTGAATGCATTCGATGTGAGGAAAAGGCTCTTCCCTTTAGGAGTTAGAGTTCCTCTCTAATCCATTTCCTCACTAACTCCCTGTAATCGGACTCTACGGTCACAGAGTGTCCCGAGCCCTTCCTCTATGCTCATCTCCCCAACAACCATGCTGTGGCACTTGGCCATGATGCCACCTAGACACTGTGTCTGGGGTGGGAACCCTGCGGTTCATGGAATCCTGTGGCTGCAAGCCCATCTATTCATTAATTTAGGTTATTTATGGTACTGGGGGTTGAACCCAGGGACATTCTATCTCTGAGCTACACCCTAGCCCTATTTTATTTTTTTATTTGGAAACAGGATCTTACTAAGTTTCTTGAACCTGCGATCCTCCCGTCTCGGCCTCACAAGTACTGGGATTACAAGTGTGCGCCACCCCCCTGGCTTCACATCCTTTCTATCCCGCTCTCTGTTGGCTAGAGAGATTGCTCACAGGGCCTCCAGAGAGACCCCCACTTCTTCTTCTGGCTGAGAATGTAAACAGCTTCAAGTAAAGGCTGGAATGACTCCATGGCCCTGTGGCCTTCACTGGAGGAAACCAGGTAGTGTGGGGATATTCCCTATCTCTGGGGCTCCCAACAGCTTAGCGTTAGAGTCCCAGAATCTCTGGGGCAGGCCTCTGCATAGGGCGAGGCTGCTGAAACCACAGCCTAGTGCCAGCCCCTCCGGGCATCCCCATGCCAGATCCTGGCCCAAGCCCTGAGCTGCTTTTTCCCTGTCCCGGCACCTTCATAATTGTGTTTGAAAGCTGGGCGTGGTGGTGCACGCTTGTAATCCCAGTATTCGGGAGGCTGAGACCTGAAGATCATGATTGACGGACAGCCTCAGCTACTTAGGCCCTCCGCAACTTAGTGAGACCCTGTTTCAAAATAAAGAATAAAAAATAGGGCTGGGGGTGTGGCTCGGAGGTCAAATGCCCCTGGGTTCCATCCCCACATTAAAAAAAAAAAAAAAAATTGTGTTTCATGCTTACAGGTCTCTGTGGCCTCTGGCCTGACCATAATATTCCTGAGCTACAGTCCCTGGGATCAGGGCAACAGGTCAGAGAGATAAAAGAAGGCATACAGGAAATCCTTGCCTGCATTCCCAAATCCCCTTCAACTCTGATCCTGGCACATGGCCTGTGGCCATGGCTATCCTTAGCCTGGCCAAACCTGTGATAAAGCCCTGGCCTCTTCCCAAGGCTCAGGGCTACTTACTCAGGAGGGCGGGTGTCCGGCCCCAGGGCCCTCTGCAGGGAGATCCGGTCACTAGCAAAGGCATTGAAGCAGTGCTTCTTGTAGCCCTCTTCCTTTTCCCGGGTCTCCTGGGGCGTCCACTTGCTCTTGTGAAATGCTTTCCCATCTGCCCCAGGGGCGTTGGGGTCCTGTGGTGGCCGCTCCCAGAAGGGCTTCAGCTCTGCTGGGGTGTAGAACCCAGGGAGGCAGGACTGGTTCGTGGAGACCAGGGTCTGCTGGGGCTCCGGGGCCCTAATCTGAAACTTGGGCTTGGAGTCTCTAAGGTTGTTCACGGCCCCCACCACGAGGCCCAGGAGGTGATCCTTCTGGTTCACCAGGGACTCCAGCCACGGCTTCTCCAGGGCCTGTTCCCTGCTGCTCAAGTCCCTTTGCTGGATGAAGAGGAAGAGCATGAAGGCGCTGCCCACCATGGCCAGGCGCAGGGCCAGGCGCCGTCTCCGGAGGAGCTTCATCCTCCACAACTAATGGGAACCCGAGCAGGGTCAGCCACGAGTCCCGGGCTTGATCCCGGAAAGAGCTCGATGTGACGTGGCAGCCACACCTTGGGGCCTCAGCCTGAGAAGGGAAGAGATAAGAGAGAAATGAGCAGGATGGGAGTGGAGAGGGAGTCGGGGTTGGGGCTCGGGGCCAGGCTCCCTTCTGAAAGGTGGCATCACCTTCCCAGGCGCACGGTGCTGTTGCTGGCGGCTCCTTCATCCGTCAACTGAGGAAACCAAGATGTTTCTTTCCTGCCCTGAGATTCTAACATTCCTGGATTTAGTCTAACTGGAACACCAACACTCCACATGGAGAGATTAATCTACCACTTTGGAAAACAACTCAGCACTAACAAGTAAAATTTCAGATGAACACACCGTATGAAGCAGCCATCCCACTGCTACTTTTATATCCCAGATAAACTCAGGTGCACGCAGACCAGGAGGCATGAACAAGAATGTTCATAGCAGCACTAAACTTGCAAAAACCAGTCATAACTTACAAGTAATATCAACAGTAGAATGAATAAAGTATAAAATATTCATACTAAGCAGTTCTCTGCAGCAATGACAAGGGATGAAGCCTTCTTCATGCAACAGCGCGGATGTAACTTGGGGTGAGAAAGCAAGTCCCAGGAAGACACACACTGCAGCGGGGGTGTGGCTGGTGCTAGAGCGTTTGCCCGGCAGGCACAAGGCCCGGCTTCTAGGCCCAGCAACACACACACACACACACACACACACACACACACGAAGAGAATACTCTTACAGTATGACTCCATTTGTAGACAATGTGAGTTGGCACAGTGGCACACACCTGCAACCCCAGAACTTGGGAGGCAAATACAGAGGACTGAGGGTTTGAGGCTAGTGTAGGTTCAAGGGAGATCCTGTGGTTTTTTGTTGTTGTTGTTTATTTGTTGTTTTTGTTGTTTTGTTTTATGTGTGTGTGTGTGGTTTTTTTGAAGTACTGGGGGTAGAACCCAGAGGCATTCTACTTTTGAGTGACACCCCCAGCCTATTTTTTATTCTTTTTTTTTTTTTTTTTTTTGTGGTACTGGGGTTCCTGGAAGCCCTTCTACTTCTGGGCTACACTCCCAGACCTATTTTTACATTTTTATTTGGAAACAGGGTCTCCTAAGCCAGCGCGCGCGGCTGGCTTCGAACCTGCGCGATCCCCCATGTCTCAGCCTCCCAAGCGCGGGGATTACAAGCGCACGCCACCACGCCCGGCTTTATTCTTTATTTTGAAGCAGGGGCTCCCTGAGTTGCAAAGGGCCTCACTTAAGTAGCTGAGACTGTCCGCAAAACACGATCCTCCAGTCTCAGCCTCCTAAATGATGGGATTACAAGCGTGCGCCACCACTCCAGGCTGGAGACCTTGTTTTTGTTTTTTTTTTTTTAAATAAATAGAGCTGGGTAAAAGGCCTCTGGGTTCTATCCCCAATACCTCCAAAACGAAAATAAACAAAAAATTTATTTTTTAAAATTTTTTGGTGGTACTGGGGTTCCTGGAAGCCCTTCTACCTCTGGGCTATACTCCCAGACCTATTTTTATACTTTTTTTTTTTTTTTAATTTGGAAACAGGGTCTCTTAAGCCAGCGTGGCTGGCCTCGAACCCGTGCGATCCTCCCATCTCCGCCTCCCAAGCACGGGGATTACTAGTGTGTGCCACCATGCCCGGCACAAACAAAAAATTTAAAATATGCTAACACTATACAAGATGTTGTTTAGGAATACAAATATGTAATAAAGCCATAAAGAAACAATAAGACCAGTTTCTGCAGAGGGAGATAAAGGTATAGGAGTAGACATGCGTACTAGGGGACATAGAAGTAAAATAACTTTTTCTGCAACTAGATGATTGCTACTGGTGGTCATGTTATTTTCTATACCCTACACACATTTTATAAATACAAACTGACCTTTGAACAATGCAGGGTTACAGGTGCCAACCTCCTGCACAGTTGAGCATAATAACTTTTGACTCGCCTCAAATTGAACTAATAGGCTGCTATTAACTGGAAGCCTTACCAATAAAATCAGAAGTAAATTAATAAATACATTTTTGGCACATGTATTACATAGGGTGAAAAATACAAACCATGAAAAACTCAATTCCTTTTCCCAAGGGATTTAATAGACTCCATTCCTTTTTATTTTTTGTGGGTTTTTTTTTTTTTTTTTTTTTTTTGGTGGTGCTGGGGGTGGAACCCAGGGGCTTTTCTACCTCTGGGCTATACTCCCAGGTCTATTTTATACTTTATTTGGAAACAGGGCCTCACTAAGTTGCTGAGAGCCTCACTAAGTAGCTGAGGCTGGCCTCAAACCTGTGCAATCCTCCTGTCTCAGCCTCCCAAGCGCTGGGATTATAGGCGTGCGCCACCATGCCCGGCTTTTGTGCTATTCTTTATTCTTCCTCGGCTTTTGTAATATTTTTTATTCTTTATTTTGAAATAGGGTCTCACTGAGTTCCAAAGGGCCTTACTAAGTAATAGTAGCTGAGGCTGTCCTCGAACCGGGATCCTCTTGACTTAGCCTTCCAAATGCTGGGATTACAAGCGTGCGCCACCACACCAGGCTTGACTCAGTAGGGGTTTTACTGTGGTATTCAATTTTCTGGAAAGATGAGCTGTTCACATGGAGATAATTAGTGTTACATGGTGTTCTAAGTGGATACTCAAACATTTGAGCCCACCACAATAGCAACAGGAGATGGCACCAAATTACTACAGTGGTATAATATGTACTGCAATTAATTTTATGCATTTATGATTTATTCAATTTCTTAGTGCTGATGATTGAACCCAGGGCCTTATGCTTGCTCTGCACATATTTTACCAATGAGCTAAATTCCCAGCTGCCAGTTATGATTTAATATTGTATCTTTATATTTGTTACATTTCTTTTAACTTCAAATGGTGCCTGCAAGCATAAGTTCTAATAAATTTTAACCTTTAAAATTTTAACCTTTAAGGCCTGGAGTGGTGGCGCACACTTGTAATCCCTGTGCTTGGGAGGCGGAGACAGGAGGATCACGCAGGTTCGAAGCCAGCCTCGCTGGCCTAAGAGACCAGATTTTTAAAAAAAAAATTAACCTTTAATAGGTATGTTTGTGTTTACCTATTTATTTTTGCATTACTGGGGATTGAACCCAGGGGCCTTCTACCACTTAGCTATATATCTAGTCCTTTTCATTTTGAAACAGGGTCTTGATAAGTTATTTCATATTGGCCTTGAGTTTGCAATTCTCTTGTCTTAGCTTCTTCAGTATTGGAATTATAGGTGTGTGCATTTGTGTGTGTGTGTGTGTGTGTGTGTGTGTGTGTGTGTGTGTGTGCTAGTGATCCAACCAAGTGCCTGTGCATGCTAGGCAAGTACTATACAACTGAGCTACACCCACAGTCTCTAAATTTATATGTACTTTATTAGAAAATGATATAATAATTTAAAATAGATTTTTTTTGGTACTGGGGTTCCTGGAAACCCTTTTACCTCCGGGCAACACTCCCAGACCTATTTTATATTTTTATTTGGAAACAGGGTCTCTTAAGCCAGCTAGGCTGGCTTCGAACCAACGCAATCCTCCTGTCTCCACCTCCCAAGCACGGGGATTACAAGCATGCGCCACTACGCCCGGCTAAAATAGATTTTTATCAACAAGTATTTTACACATTCATGATATATCTAATTTTTAAAATATTTACAGGCTATAATGTTCATCAATCAGTTTTTCCAAATTGTCAAAAACCTTCGCAGCCTGGCGTGGTGGCACCGTTTGTAATCCAAGCATTTGGGAGGCTGAAATAGGAGGATCGTGGTTTGAGGACAGCCTCAGCTTCTTAGTGAGGTCCTTTGCAACTCAGTGAGACCCTGTTTCAAAATAAAGAATAAAAAAATAGGGCTGAGGGTGTTGTTCGGAGGTAGAATGCCCCTGGGTTCCATCCCCAGTACTACAAAAACAAAAACAAAAACAAAAATACCTTCCCCTCTAAGCTGGGCATGATTGCACACACTAGTAATTCCAGTACTTGGAAGACTAAGATAGGAGGATCTCAGCTTTATGACCAACCCCAGCAATTTAGTGAGGCCTTCTGCAACTTAGTGAGACCTTGTTTCAAAATAAGAAATAAGAGCTGGGCACGCTTGTAATCCCAGCATTCGGGAAGCTGAGACTGGAGGATTGCGGTTCGCGGACAGCCTCAGCTACTTAGTGAGGCCCTCTGCAACTCAGTGAGACCTAGTTTCAAAATAAAGAATAAAAAATAGGGCAGGGGGTGTAGCTCGGAGGTTGAATGCCCCTGGGCTCCATCCCCAGATCTGCAAAAATAAATAAATAAATAAAATAAAATAGGGCTAGGGGTAGGGGTTCGTTCAGAGGTAGAATGCCCCTGGGTTCAATTCCCAGTATTACCAAAAAAAAAAAAAAAAAAAAAAAAAAAAAAGGGCTGGAGGTGTAGCTCTGAAGTAGAGAATCCATGAGTTCAATCCCCAGTATAACATACACGCACACACATACCACTCAAAACCTCCCCCCTTCAAAAATATTCATACGTGAGTGGACCTGTGCAGTTAAAACTTATGTGGCCCAAGAACCAACTGCATTATTCTGTATCTATTCATTTGATATTTATTTTTTTGCAGAACTCACTAAGTAGCTGAGGCTGTCCATAAACCATGATCTTCTGTCTCAGCCTCCCAAATGCCAGGATTGCAAGCGTGTGTCACCACGCCAGGCTCTTATTTGTTATTTATTTATTTATTTATTTATTTATTTATTCATTTATTTATTGTTTCTGGTGGTACTGGTGTCCCTGGAAACCCTTCTACCTCCAGGTTACACTCCCAGACCTATTTTTATACTTTTTATTTGGAAACAGGGTCTCTTAAGCCAGCAAGGCTGGCTTTGAACCTGCACGATCCTCCTGTCTCTGCCTCCCAAGCGCGGGGATTACAAGCGTGCGCCACCACGCCCGGCTTGTTATTTAAAAATTATTTTTAAATCTAAAATTCTATGATAACACCTTCTGTGCAGCACTCCAGCATAGATGCTCCCAGCTTCCACTAGGAGGCATGTGTCCCGTAACTCAAAGGAGGAATGTTTACAAAACTTCTGTGAGGAGCTCTGGAAGTAAAAAGCTCACTGGTTGGGCACTAGATGCTGGTACTGAGATCTGAACACAAATCTCTGTTTTGCCTCTCTGGTAACAGCACCTACCTACTAGGATTGGCATAAGGATTAAGTTAAAACAAAAACAATTCATGGAAAAAGTCTGGTAGTCTCTGTACATGGCAAGTTCTCTCTCTCTCTCTCTCTCTCTCTCTCTCTCTCTCTCTCTCTCTCTCTCTCTATTTTATTTATTTATTTATTTTTTGTGAGTCTGGGGATGGAACCCAGGGCATTTGACCTCTGAGCTATACCCCCAGCCCTTTTTTTTTTAAAAAAAAATTCTTTATTTTGAAACAGGGTCTCACTAAGTTACAGAGGACCTCACTAAGTAGCTGAGGCTGTCCGCAAACCACAATCCTCCCATCTCAGCCTCCCGAATGCGAGGATTACAAGCATGCATCACCACGCCTGGCTGGCAAGTTCTTAAAAAGCATTGGTTTGTGTTATTAGCCATGTGTGACCCCTGGGTGATTTACTTAATCCTTCCCTAAGCCTTAATTTCCTCATCCATAAATTGGGGATAACTAATACCAAACTCACAGGGTTGTGGTGAGGATCAAATCACTTAATGTATGTAAAATACCCAGTAGAGTGACTGGCACTTACAAAGCTGTCAATAAATGGTGTCAAGTACTTCTATTATTATAATTAATAAATCCCTGCTCAGCTTCCCAGCAATTATCCTTAAGTATTTGATCCTTGGCCAAAGCCACAGTCATCACGTCTTGTATTTCTGCTTAAAAGTAAATCTGGTTGAGCTATTTTACTACTATTTAAACCCACAATCTCCTGCCTGTGGGAAACCTAGTGTCAAGAGTCACTTGCATCTTAGGAATAGGTGGCTGTCATGTATCTCTGGGCCTGCAAAGACACATCAGGTTCAGCAGCAGCATCAAAAATCTAATCAAAGAAACTTCTTTAGGCGTCTATTTTGTATTAAGTACTGTCTAGGAGCAGATGATTTGCATATTCTGCCAATGTTGATGGAATACCGGCTGTCTGCCAGAGACTCTACAAGATGTGAGGAAACCGGGGCAGGCCAGGTCAGCCCTCAGGAGGAGATAGTCGGGGGAGCCAGCTTTAAACAGAGATTACTCAGCAAGAAGGCAGCACGAGAAAGGTTCCCTTGGGTGCTGAAGAAGGGGTGCAAGAAACTTAGCAGATGCGGGAGGCACAGAAGTCCCGCAGGGGAAGAAGCTTAAGCTGAGCATAAAGCAAAAGCCTCAGTCCTGTGGATGAGACGAGCAGGTTCCAGGCAGAGGAAAGAGCTCAAAGGTCTAGGGATGGGAAGCAGCTCAGCCAATCAGAGATCTGCGAGCAGTCAGGTATGGCAGGAGGATGGAGCCTGAAGGGAGCACCTGAGTATGAGGCTGGGAGGTGGCTGCAGCCAAGGCATCAGGGCCTTGTTGATCAAGCTGAGGAGGCTGCCCTTGACCTGAGGTGTGAGGAGCTACAGAGGTTTAGCTGGAAACCTGGCATTCCATATGCCAGGAAAAGCCATGTGGCAGCTGGTGGAGGGTGTCTAGGAGAGCGACTGCTTGGCAGCCAGAGGCCCACCTAAGAGGGGGCTGCAGGTAGTGGCAGTGCTGATGGCAAGGAGGGATGCGGTGCTAGCAACACTCTCCCAGGTGAGAGTGAAGGGTGGGATACAAAGGGGCATGGGGCGTGAGACTCAATTCCTTTCCCCAAGGGATTCAGAGTCCTGCTGGAGACCCAGTAGTGCTGGATCTGGGAGGAGTCAGGAGCCAGACAAAGACCTTTCCCTACATCCCTTTCTGCACTTTTTTTTGGTGCGGTGCTGGCGATGGAACCTGGGGGCATTCGACCTCTGAGCTATACCCCCAGCCCTATTTTTTATTCTTTATTATGAAACAGGGTCTCACTGCGTTGCAAAGGGCCTCACTAAGTAGCTGAGGCTGTCCAGGAACAGCGATCCTCCTGTCCCAACCTCCCAAATGCTGGGATTACAAGCGTGCGCCACCACGTCCGGCTCCCTTCTGCACTTTGAACACTGAGCACATCACCTATTCAGAAGTTAATAAGCTTAAAACATTAACAATAGTGCAGACCGCGAGTGCCAAGCTGAGCAAGGTAGAGGTCCTTGTGGAAAGGATGAGGGTGTCCAGGAGGAAATAGTGACTGGGTGTAGAGCAGTTTTCTGTGGCTGGGGTTGAGCTGCACTGGGGCCAGCACAAGGTGCTCTGCTTGAGCCAGACACCGTCTCAGTTCTAGCACCGTGGCCAAGCCCAGGCAGAGGACTGCAGAAGGGGTGCTTGCCATGGTAGCCTCGAGCCGTTCTGCAGGCTGCATTTTCCTTCTCCCTTCTGTCTCCCTCCCCACTCCAGCAAGAAAGAGAGCACAGCTACAAAGGAAGGTGGTAACAATGGCAGCCAGCGCTCAGGGCTCAGGACTCTAGAGTCACCCAGGCCACTCCAACTCCCTCGTCCTGCCCCTGCCTTGTGGTCCCCCAAAATGGGCTTTGCTCCTTTGATGTCCCCTAGAGGAAGGGACTGAGGGTCAAACTGAGCTCCTCCCAGGCATCTGCTGGCTCTAACCAACCTGGCCGTCTAAACCTCTCTCTCTGGAATCTGGAGTTCCTCAAAGAACTAACCACATCCTGAAAAGAAACAAGACGCCTGTGATTAGGCTCCGCAGTACCGGACTCGCTGTCTAGTGTTTGCTCAGCACGCAGGCAACGGCAAAGAGATCCTCAAAAGAGACACATAATCCAGTGGAAACCGCAGGACTTTGGGGTTAAGGATTCCTGCTTCCTGTCTAGGAGAGGATTCCCAGAAGTATGGTTAGCAAGGGCTGGAAGGTCACTCTCCACTAGCCTTGGAGAAGGAATAGCCCCACCGTGGTACCTTTGTTAAGCCCAAGGCCTCACAGGCTCTAGCCCCATGCCCTGCGTATCTCTGTCCCCTGCGCCCCGCAGCCCAGCCTGCAGGGCCACGGGCAAGCGCAAGCGCGCCCACAGTCCTCCTCACTCACTCCCCTCCCGCCGCTGCCAATCATTCCAGCCGCCCTTGGGCCGCGACTCATCAGACTCAGTACCGAGATGATGCCAGAAATCCTCTTCTGGGAAGCCTTCCTAGATTGAACAGATGGGAATTGCTTCCCTGGCCTCACCAACCAGAACACGAACATACCTTCTGTCACATATATAATAAACACAGATTATAAACCATCATAGGATTATAAAGTAACTGAAGAGTGGCAAATTAGCATGAACAAAATTCTTTAAAATACCAGAACAGGATAAAGAAGGACATATCAAAGTGCACACATGTAATGTATATGGGTAAGTAGTGTATGTGTGTGTGCGTGCGTGCGTGCGTGTGTGTGTGTGTGTGTTTTGGGTTGGTACTAGAAATTGAACTCAGGAACATTCTACTTTTGAGGTACACCCCAGCCCTATATTATTTTTTTATTTTGAAACACGGTCTTGTTAAGTTGCTGAGGCTAGCCTCGAACGTGATATCCTCCTGTCTTAGCTTCCCAAGTACTGAAATTACAGGTATGTGCCATTATACCCAGCTAAGTAAGTATCTTATTAAATTTTCATTTCAGTTATTATTTATAGATACAGAGTATACCAAAAGTCATTGTAGTTCTAAACTTTAATAACTTTAGAGTTGGGCGTGCTGGCATACACTTGTAATCCCAGAATTTGGGAGGCTGAGATAGGAGGATCACAGTTCATGGACAGCCTCAGCTATTTAGTGAGGCCCTTTGCAACTAGTGAGACCCTGTTTCAAAATAAAGAATAAAAAAATAGGGCTGGGAGTGTAGCTCAGAGGTAGAATGTCCCTGGGTTTCATCCCTCGTACTGCAAAACAAAACAAAACAAAAACTTTAGAAGTATGGATTTCAGAGGTATAAAATTCAGAAGTATAAACACTACATTTTTTTTTTTTTTTTGCAGTACTTGGGATGGAACCCAGGGGCATTCTACCTCCAAGCTATACCCACAGCACTACTTTTTTATTCTTTATTTTGAAACAGGATCTCATTGAGTTTTATGAAGTTTATTTATTTATTTATTTATTTATTTTTGGTGGTACTGGGGTTCCTGGAAGCCCTTCCACATCCGGGCTACACTCCCAGACCTATTTTATATTTTTTTATTTTTGGAAATAGGGTCTCTTAAGCCAGTGCAGCTGGCTTCGAACCTTCCTGTCTCCGCCTCTCAAGTGCGGGGATTACAAGCGTGTGCCACCACGCCTAGCTCGAAACAAAATTTAAAATAAAAATTTAGCCAGTACTTAGGGGGCTGAGACAGGAAGGAGGTTCTCAGATTTGAGGACAGCCTCAGCAATTTAGCAATGCCCTCTACAACTTAGTGAGAGCCTGCTTCCAAATAAAAAAAATAAAATAGGGCTGAGGGTATAATTCAGAGGTAGAATGCCCCTGAGTTCAATCCCCATTATCACAAAAATAGGCAAAATAAATAAATAAACTAAAAGTTTTCTATTCCAAATTCATAAAACAAAATAGAGGAAAAGAAGTTGACATTCAAATTTCAAGTGACTTTCTGCTACTTTGTATGATTTATACTTCTACTGTTATCTGCCCTCAGACTTTTGGGTCACATGTGTGAGTGAATGAAGTGTTCTCTTGTTCAGTCACAGAGGTTTGAGAGCCCGTCCTTCCAAGAGACCTTCTCAGATCTCCTCACAGGACCAACCTCTTTCCTCTGCCCCCTTACCCTCCTGGGTTTTTGTTTGTTTCTTGCAGTGTGAGGGATGGAACCCAGGGCTCCAGCATGCTAGGTGAGGGCTCTACCACTGAGCCCCCCAGCCTGGGGTCCTGTTTTCCCTTGCACCCTTGTGCGCGTCACAACTGCCTCCTGCCAGAGGCACCCCTTCTCCATCCTGGGACCTGAGAGGTCAGGTTGTTCGCACCTCTTCTTACTTGCAAAGTCTAGCCAGGTTTTGTATGTGATAGGTCTTGTATAAATTCTTGTTAAATGAAATGAGGCCAGAAGGGTTAAACATTAAGCACAACTTCACTAAACGGCGTTCGCAGTGCACTTGCTCCAAGCACTTGCCGGGCGGCACTCTACGGCACACAGCGGCTTGCCCCTGGAGTTCTGAGTCCTGGGTCTCATTCTGTGGCGAGGCGAGCTTGGTTCACTGATGTCACTGGTGGTACCAGCCAGTAGTTCCCAGGAGCAGCCCAAGCCCCCAACTCCCCTCCACACCACCCATATCACACTGCTCTGTGGCCACACTCCTTCCTCCCCCTGGGAGTCACCTGGGAGCAGGACTGTTCTCAGCCTGCCTCTCTCTGAACACAGCAAAGGGTCTGCGTTCCTCCAGCTCCCACCTAGGGAGTCATATGCTTTACAGTTGTCCAGACTGGGGAAGTCCCAGGCAAAGTTTGGCTTTCGTGAAAGCCAGATCAGTCACCCAGAACACACCCTTGCTAGCCAGGTGGCCTCTTTGTAACAAAGTTTCTTCCTGTTTATCAAATGAGCTGCTCACCTCCGGGGAGACAGAGACGTGGCAGCCAGGAAGCAAGTGGTGGTGGTGAGAGCGCCACAAGGATGTTTGTTCAGGTTACTCAGACTGCAGTTCAATTACAGGTCTCTGCAAAAGTAAGAACAGTCACCACTGTCACTGAGGGCACAGGTGTGTGGAGCTGGACAGTGTGTTGGGGACGGGCAGGTCAACTTCAAGCTCGGGTCAGGAAAGACGCTGTGCGGCCATTTGACCAAAGGGTCGTCCTTTCTTCCTCTTAACACTTTCTCCCCATCAAATGTAGCATTTGTTTTGTGTCCTGTGTAGTCGTGCTGTGAACAGAGGGGCAATTATCTCCTCCAAAGCACTCCTCCCCCTCTGACATTTTTGATCACAGAATGCTGGGAGGTCCCCCCCCATAATTACACCTTCAAGAAGTTTCAGCTTTCCCTCAAGACTAAAGCTGCAGTGCTGTGGCTTATTTTCCCAGAAAGATGTGCTCCAAGTTCTTTCCTTCTCTTTTTTGGTAATGGGGATTGAATGCAGGGGCATTCTATCTCCGAGCTACACCCCCAGCCTATTTCATTTTTTGACTTTGAAACAGGGTTTTGCTAGGTTGCTGAGGGCCTCAGTAAATTGCTGAGGCTGGAGTTGGATCTGTAATTCTTCTGTCTCAGTCTTCCAAGCATTGGGATTACAGACAGGCGTGTGCTGCCACGCCCTGCACTGCAAATTATTTCTATTCCCCTTGGCATATCTAGGTTCACGTTATGTTTAACATAAGAGATTAAGCTGAAGTTATCCAAACAGATTTCTAACTGAAAAAACCCAACCCATCTTTGCTCACTACTGTATACCCAGATCAGTACTTGTTATACAGTAAGCATTCACTAAATCTTTGTTGATTTATTAAAGCATAAGTCGCTGAAAATAAGTAACAGGTGGCCAGCTGGATGTGGTGGCACATGCCTGTAATCCTAGTACTTGGGAGTCTTGAGACAGGAGGATTACACATTCAAAGCCAGCCTCAGCAATTTTGTGAGATCTTGTTTTGAAATAAAAAATAAAAAGGACTGGGAGGTGGAGGGTGGAGGTAGAAAGGCCCTGGGTTCAACCAGTATTGAAAACACAAAGCAAAACAACCCCCCCCCCAAAAAAAAAAAAACACAGGTGGCCAGATAGGTAATTCATCAGCTCGTGGGTGCTTCCCCGGAGGATCTCCAGGCCCTGCCAGGTGGGGCAGACTTCTACCACAGTGCATCCCTAGGAATCCAGGGTGAGGAGGGTCTCAGGTCGGGATGACATGGGCTTCTGGGATTCTCTAATTGTGTAAGAACTCAGGTGACAACTAGGGTGGGCTTGAGGGAAGACAAAGAAAGAAGTTAAAAAAGTTTGTACCGAGTTTTCCTCTGTTGACTGCAGGGAGACAGGGCAGTCCAGGGACAAGATGGAGGGTAACAGGAGGGACGCTCCTGAAGGCTGAGGTCAGGCTCCAGGCTGGAGGAGATGGGAGAGGATGGAAGTGAGGGCTCCCCTTTTTCTCTTCACACCATAGTCTGTTCTTGGTTGTAGAACTTCTCCCAGGGTGACTGGATCCCCAACCCATGCACCCTGAACTCAGAGCTGTGCCCCTAAGCTGGCCAACCTTCCCAGTTTGCCCGCTGCTGAATCCGTATCAAACGCCTTGAAACAATCCCAGTCCCTGCCCCTGCCCCTGCCCCTGCCCCCGGCCCACTCCCAGCCCGTAAGGCTTAAGTTCTGTTCAATGTCAGATTCACCCCATACCCACTCCCAGGTCCTGCTGATTCATTCCCTGCTGCCGGGGTCTTCCCCTTCTCCCCCACTCTCCACGCCATCGTCTGAAACTGTGCCTTGAAGGCCTAACATCTGGAGCATGGCCTGCCAGCCACCTTGGAGCATGGCCTGCCAGCCACCGTGGCTGTTCCTGTTCCTTCAGACCCTTGGTAGTGACCGGGGCAGTGCGCTTCCTGCTGGTGCCATGCTGGAGCCTGACCAGATGCTCTGCCTCCCTCCTTGAGGCCTCACAAAGGCCTCTGCTTGCTAAGCAGGCCAGGTTTCTGTTTTTTCAATAAGCCCCTTTCTCTAGGAATCCTTCCTGAGGGGAAGGCGTGTCTCATGCCTCCTCACCCCACCGAGGTTGTGTTTATTAGTTCCCAAGTTTTACACAGTACTCATGCTTTCCCCATGTGGGGCTTCTAGTCCTTAAACCCTGGTTCCCAGTCCTCTGCTTTCCGAACGCTTCTCCAGGCAAACCGTGCGGCTCATGCACACAGGCCATCTTGCTCAGGTCCTCTGTGCTCCGTTTTACACAGAGCTGGGGGGAGGATTCGGCTTCTTCCTCCCTGCAGATCCCTACCTAGGACTCAGGAACCAGGCTGGGCAGGGTCCTGGCGAATAGCTTGACCTCACTGGGCTCTCAGGTGCCCACAAAGGAGTCTTCTAAGAGTCTCTTTTCTCCCTGGACTGAACCCATCCTTGTTTACCACACAGGCCTTTCACGCAGCACAATTACAGCATTGAGCTTGACACAGAGACAGGCACTGCCCTGCACTTGACCTCTCGCTCACTCAAATCCTCACTCAGCCCCATCAATGAGAACCTATGCGTTGGGCTTCTGCAGAGAAGGGCAGGGCTGTATGAAGAGCCCAGTTCCCCGAGCTCTGGCCCAGGCACCATGTGGCTGGTGCACACCCACTCTAGTCCTCAGTGGCACTTCTGGGGCCAGAGGTGTTGAAACATCTCCCTGGGCGCCAGAGGATGTTTAGGACAATCCTACAAAAAAGTGCACAGACATGTTTATTTAGATGCAGGGAATTCACTTTGTTGCTCAGGCTGGCCTTGAACCCTTGGGTTTAAGCAATACTCCTGTCTCAGCCTCCCAAGTACTGGATTCCAAGCATGCACCATCAAGTGCGCCACCACACCCAGCTATCTTCTCAATTTTACACAAAAGGAAACCAAAACGCAGAGAAGTAACTCGACCAAGGTCACACTGCTAGGAGGTAGCAGGGGCAGAACTGGCCCTCAGGCCCGGGTCTCTCCAGAACCCGCTTTCTTAACCAGGTCACCGTGCTGTCGTGCATGTTGGCTGGTGCTTGGACCTTTGCTAACACACTTTCTTATACACCTTCTCATTTGCTCCCCGCCCAGGGAGTGTTTATGTGATTTGGCCAAGGTTATACAGCTAAATTAGTGACAGAGCTGAGTCAGCCGCCTGCCACTTTCATTATACCCATTGCCTTCCTGCTGAGAAGCCCTCGCCCTAGGATGGGCTGCCCTCCTCCGCCCCCTAGTCCTGATTTCTGCCCTAGGCAACATGGACTAAGCCTGTGGTCACATCTGCCCAGGTTTCTCCCCGCTGAACTTGGGCTAAAATGCTTCTGATCTCGGAGGGCATCTGACTGTCCTCGGGTCCTCCCCTCTCCAGACCTGTCTCCACACTGTGTGGGCAGGACTCAGCTGTGCTGCTGCCTGAGGGCGGTGATTACTTGGCAGCCAAGTATTCTTTCCGGCTTCTGACTTCTCTCTTCTCCTTGCCAGCCCTGTCCTGCTCTCTGCCCTGATGCCCCTTGAAGCAGTTTTCTCTTGCTAACCTGTAAGTTCCTAAAGCACATGGCATCCTTGAGGTACTAGAGCTGGAAAATGCCTGCAACGATATATATATAGAGAGAGAGTATTGGGGACTAATCCCAGAGGCATTCTACCTCTGAGATATACCCCTATTCCTTTTTATTTTTTGTTTTGAAACAGGGTCTCACTAGGTTGCCAAGAGTCCCACTAAATTGCTGAGGCTGTTCTTGAACCTGTGATCCTCCCATCTCAGCCTCCCAAGCACTGGGATTACAGGTGTGCACCACCACACCCAGCTACTGCTGTATAATTTAAGTGAATGCATATTTCAAAACCCTCTCCCTACCTTGTTCTAGTCATCACTTGAATTTGCCTGTCTCATCTTTTTTGCCTTTCCTCTGATGAGCAGGGATACAGCTCATCTCTCCAGAGAGAATAAGATATACTTAGTGCATCCGAATCCCCAGTAAAATAAGCATAGGCCCTGGAGGCTATTTGGTGTGTCAGAGTGCTTAATCCCATCCAGTGCCGGGAACTGCCTTTGTGGGTCTGGGGGTGAGCTGACAGCACCGGGTTAAACCCACACAGGGGTGAGCTGACAGCAATGGGTTACTGGCTAAAAGAGGAGGTCTGGTCTAAGCTTTGCTGGTAAACTGATCACCACAGCACCCCCACGGGCAGGATAGCCCCGTGCCACTTTGCAGAGGACTGGCTCAGGGATACTGGCCCTGGGGCTAAGTAACAAGCTGTTTCTTCTTTTTGATAGCAGGAGGCTTGGAACAAGTGACCATAAATCAGGAAGTTGGTGAGTCACAGTCACGGACACCCGTCAGACCCCTCCCACACAATGCCACACAACTCCCTCCCTCCATCCCGCCCTGGGGCTGGGGGCAGCCAGGCAGGGCTCCCAGCACCCTCTCCAGCGAGGCTTCTGATGTGGCACTGGCGGGAGGGACCCTTTTTCCAGTCCCGGAGCACTGGGTGCCCGGTCTGGGGAGACGCAGAGGAACGCGGGGGCACGGGTAGGTGAGGGGACAGGGCCTACAGCTCTGCAGGGAGGGCTGGGGCTGGTCCCCTCCCGCCCTCCAAGTTCTAGAGGTCTGGGCTCCCCACTCATCCCTTACTCCTGGAGCGGGGAGCGCGGCAGGAGGGACCGGCCTGGCCCAACCCCTTCATTTGACTGTGGGGGGGGGGGCGGCGAGGGCTGGCGGACCGGGCGGTGGGGACCGGGGTTGGCAGAAGCGAGCGGGGCTGGAGGGGAGGCCGGGGAGCCGGAGGAGCCGGGGTCCCGAGGCCGGGCCGGGCTCGTCTGGGCTTACCTGTCGCGCCGAGGCAGAGCCGCCGCCGCCGCCGCCGCGCTGCTCCGGGCTCCCGACGGGGCGGCCGCGGGGCGGGGCGGGGCGGCGGGCGTTCCTGCTCGGCGGCGCCCCTCCGCCTCCCCCGGCCAGGTGCGGCCCGCCTCCCGCCGCTCAGCGCCCGGCAGAGGGGAGGTGGGTCACCCCCAAAGGCCGCGGCACCGGGAGCCGCGACGTGCCGCGCGGGCTGGTGCACCGGCAGTGGAGCCTCGGAGCCCGGGGCGGCGCCCGAGACAGCGCCGCCGGCAGCGAGGAGCCGAGCCTGGGTCCCAGCCTGCCCGGCTAGACGGCTCCTCCATTTAGCCAGAGCTGGTGTTAGCCACGTGCACGAACTATGCGGAAGGCTCCAGGTACCCGGCCTGGGGGCATCCGGAACACACCTGGGAGGCAGAGGATCACACAGCTGGAGTGCCAAGTGCGGTCCCTCGAGAACTTGTTAGAGGTGTAGATTCTAAGCGGAGCGTTTCTAGTCCCAGTACTCCGGAGGCTGAGACAGGAGAATCGCAGGTTCGAGACCAGCCTCAACAGCTTTGTGAGACCCAGTTTCAAAATAATAAATAAAAGAGGGCTGCAGGGTGGCTCGGAGGTAGAATGTTCCTGGGTTCTATCCCCAGGACTGCACCCAAAAGAAGGAGGAAGAGGAGAAGGAGAAGGAGGAGGAGGAGGAAGAGGAGGAGGAGGAGGAGAAGAAGAAGAAGGAGGAGGAGGAGGAGGAGGAGGAGGAGGAGGAGGAGGAGGAGGAGGAGGAGAAGGATGTAGACTCTATAATCCCACCGCAGACATAAATTTGAAACAAGAAGAAGAAGAAGAAGATGATGATGATGATGAAGGATGTAGACTCTATAATCCCACCGCAGACATAAATTTGAAACAAGAAGAAGAAGAAGAAGAAGAAGAAGAAGAAGAAGAAGAAGAAGAAGAAGAAGAAGATGATGATGATGAAGGATGTAGACTCTATAATCCCACCGCAGACATAAATTTGAAACCCCGGGGGATGGGATCTAGCAATGTGTGTTTTAAAAGTCCTCCAGTGCTCGCTCAACTTTGAGAATCATTGAACAAGTAGTGGTATGGCTGGAATTAGAATCCAAGTAGCTGGCGTGGCGGCATACGCTTGTAATCCCAGCCTTTGGGAAGTGGAGGCAGGAGGATGGAGGTTAGTCATCAGCCTCAGCTACTTAGTAAAGCTGTTTACAACTCAGTGAGACCCTGTTTCAAAATAAGGAATAAAAAATAGGGCTGGGGGGGTGTGGCTCAGAGATTGAATGCTCCTGGGTTCCACCCCCGGTAACACACACACACACACACACACACACACACACGTAAATTCAATTTCTAAACCTAGGTCATGAACCAGGGCTGCCTGCAGCTGTTCTGCAGCCCTAAGATTCTGTCATGTAAATTGCGGGTCCTAGCCGGGCATGGTGATGCATGCTCGATGCATGCTCGTAATCCCAGCTTTGTATTGGTATTTAAATGAGTTTGCATTTCCAAATCCCTAGGACCTGGGCGCAGGAGCACCTTAAGTAGATCCTAATGGAACTTGGAAGGGCCCCTAGGGGAGTAACAGTTGAATGGAGAGTATAATCTTGCTTTCTAATCTGCAACCCCGCAGTAAATCTGAGCCATTCAGCCGGAGGCTGGAGGCATTTTTTGGTGGAGTCTTGGAGTCTAAGGAGAAGGCCTGCAGAGTCGAGGCAAGAAGAGCTTGCCCAGCTAGCTATGCCAGAGCAGAGGGACAGAGGGACACTGCAGGACATTCCTGCAGGAAAAGGGGGTTGCTCACTATTGACCTCGTCACCGGCTCCCCTAACTCTCAGCAGCTGGAGGAGCCTGCCAGCTTCCAGCAACTCCCTTCCGTTCACACTGGAGACTAGGAGAGGGGGGTTCAGCTTCCAAAGAGACATTTTCCAGAGAGCTTCCTCGGTGGTCACCTGTACAGACGCTCAGACTTCCTTCTCCCTCACTGCTCCAGTGCCCACCATTCTTGGGGCTTTCTTGCTTAGGATAAGGGCATTTCCTGCTGAAGATTGGGGAATGCCGCCCCTCGCTTCCCTCCTCTTGGGGGCTGGACGCTGCCAGTTCAGGTTTGACCTATCGCTCTGGGAAGCCCTCTGCTCACAGGCGTCCTTAAGACCCAAGATGTCTTGGGGTGGATAGCCTCAGCTGTTTTCCAGCGCCGGCTCATAACCACTGACCCCCACCTGGAGAGACTGTGACGAGCCTCCCAAGAAGCAGCATTGGTCTGTATGTGTGCTTCACATCCTGGAAGCAAATTACTCATCCTATCTTACTGCTGCTGACTCTGATTTTAAACATGAGTTGGAGTCCTAATTTGGGTTCATGCAGTAGACCCGCCCCTAGTGTGTCATGCACCGAGCAGTCTCTCCTCGCAGGGGGATGGTCCAGGCTCCCTCCCCGCTGCTCCAGAAAGGTGTGCGGATGAGCCACCATGGACTGGTGACTGCTGCTTCAGCCTCCTGAAGGTCTCACTAGGTTTCTGAGGTCAGCCTCAAACTTGTGGTCCTTCTGTCTCAGGTCCTAAGTGCTGGGATTACAGGTGTGTACTATCACACCTGGCTGTAGGGCACTTTAATTAATTAATTAATTTATTTATTTATTTTTGCCGTACTGGGGATTGAACTCAGGGGCATTTTACCTCTGAGCTACACCTCCAGCCCTATTATTTAATTTTTCTTTTAAAACAGGGTCTAGAGATGGGCGTGTCACTGTTTGCGGAGGCTGGTCTTGAACCTGTGATCCTCCTGTCTCAGCCTCTCAAGTACTGGGATTACAAGCATGTGTCACTGTGCCCAGCCAGAAAATGTTTTATTTTGTTTTTTTTAATGGCTAAGTTATATGTGCACGTGGTTTAAAAAAAAAAAAAGCCAGGCACCATAAAAAGATTTAGAATGAAATCCACATTTCCTGTGTGCCTCAGTTTCCTCCCTGGATTTGCAATTTCTCTCTCCAGAAATCATCTGTGTATGTTCACGTGGGAGACCCTTGCCATCATTACGTGCTTCTGCAGGACATATCTGGGTCTCCCTAACTGCAAAGACTTCACATGACCCTTCTTAGGAAGGACTGTGAATCTCATATTTTTCTCACAACCTTTATTAAAATTTCTTGGCCATTTTATTTTATTTTATTTTATTTTTGTAGTTCTGGGGATGAAACCCAGGGACATCCTACCTCCAAGCTACACCCCCAGCTCTATTTTTTATTCTTTATTTTAAAACAGGATCTCTCTGAGTTGTAAAGGCTCTCACTGAGTAGCTGAGGTTGGTCCCGAACCGCAATCCTCCTGTCTCAGCCTCCTGACTTGGCCATTTTAGATTCTGTCTGGGTGTTTTGAATTTCCCTTTTCAAGTCTGTGTGCTTCAGGGGTTTTTCCACCATAGGGCAGGAAACATGAAGGCAGCTCTGTGGGGCGATGACGGTGACCGTGGGTGCAACCGGTGACAGCACTGCGGTGGTCCTTATCAGGTCTCTTCTTTCTACACTGGTCTCTGGGGAGGAAACACCCATCTCTGGGTGGGGTAGAAGGAGGGAGACTTGCCCTTCACTGGGAGGTGGGGGCCCCGTGGACCTGGGACAGTTTGCAGAGCATGCCAGGAGCTTGCCAGGGAGACTTGCCCACACCTGCCCCTCTCCTCACCGTCAGGAGGCAGTTCCTGCGATTAGAACCAACCCATCAAGGCCCTTCAACCTCCACATGGCTGTTTCTTATCTGTCAAATGAGGTTAGGTTGGGTTCTTGTGAAGTGCAAGTGAGCCAACTTATTTCAAAGCGCGATGGTTCATGTTATGCTAATATATGAACGTATCACCATGCATTTCACTCTCATGTACAATTACAATGCGCTAGTGAAAATTTTTAAAAAATTCTTTCTGGTTTCTTTCTTTCCCCACCCCCGGTACTGGGGATTGAACCCAGGGCCATTCTACCTATGGGCTATACCCCCCAGCCCTATTTTATTTTTTATTTGGAAACAGGGTCTCGCGAAGTTGCTGAGAGCCTCAATAAATTGCTGAGGCTGACTTCTAGTCTGTTACCCTTCTGTCTCAGCCTCCTAAGCACTGGATTACAAGCATGTGCCACCCTGCCAGGCTGCCTCTGGTTTCTTTACCTCTTTTCTTTCAATATCCACACGTCCTCCTTCTCGTCTCCTCCCTGGGAACAGAGGATAAACAGTTAAGCCAGAGATGTTTTAGGAATCCAGGCACAGCCACTCCAGGTTCTACCGCAATCATTCATGCATTCCAGTTTGCCTCTGTGTGACTCAATTTCCTCATCTGCCAATCGGCCATATTTTTTTTGTTATCATTGGGCTCTTAGATAATATGTTTCGCTTAGTACCTGGTAGACGATAAATACTGAGGGTTAGAATGTTAGCTGTTATAATTCCATGTCTTCTATTAAATACTATATAAACCTAGCTTCTGTGCTAGGTAGGAGGTCAACCACAGAGATACCAGGATAGAGAAGACTCCTCTCTCTCTATCTCTCTCTGCCCCATGGTCAATTTCAGGGGTATCACTAGGGCAGAGCTGGGACTAGAATGAGGCAAATGAACCATTTGGGAGCAAAATTTAAAGGGGTGCCAAAATAAAACTCAAGATAAATAGAATTTAAGTAATTTAAGTGCAATATTTTATTTATTTATTTATTTACTTATTTATGGTACTGGGGGTGGAATCCAGGGGCATTCTACCTCCGAGCTACACTCCCAGTCCTATTTTTTATTCTTTATTTTGAAACAGGGTCTCACTGAAGTTACAAAGGGCCTCACTACATAGCTGAGGCTGTCCGGGAACCGGGATCCTTCTGTCTCAGCCTCCCAAATGCTGGGATTACAAGTGTGCATTACCATGTCTGGGCTATAAGTGCAATATTTTATTTTATTTTATTTTATTTTATTTTATTTTATTTATATATATTTTGGTGGTACTGGGGTTCCTGAAAGCCCTTCTACCTCCGGGCTACACTCCCAGACCTATTTTTACATTTTTATTTGGAAACAGGGTCTCCTAAAACAGCGCGCGCAGCTGGCTTCAAATCTGCGCGATCCTCCTGTCTCTGCCTCCCAAGCGCAGGGATTACAAGCATGCGCCACCATGTCCGGCCTTAAGTGCAATATTTTAAAGACATCAAAATCAATGCAAAAAAAATTCTATGATGAATAAAGAACAAATATTTAAAATAAAGAACTGTGGAACTGTGGGTGGGCTGGGAATGTGACTTAGTGGCAGAGCTCTTGGCTAGCATGTAGCATGTGTGAGGCCCTGAGCTCCATCCCAGCACCAAGGAAAAAAAGTTCAGCCTGGGGTTGTAAGCTTAGTGGCAGAGTGCATATTTTTGTAATATTTAATTATTATTTATTTGGTGGTACTGGGGGTGGAACCCAGGGACTTTTCTACCTCCAGGCTATACTCCCAGATCTATTTTATACTTTTTTTGGAAACAGGGTCTCACTAAGTTGCTGAGAAGCCTCACTAAGTAGCTGAGGCTGGCTTTGAACCTGTGCGATCCTCCTGTCTCAGCCTCCCAAGCACAGATTACAAGTGTGTGCTACCAAGCCCTGCTATGTTTTATTTTTGAAACAGGATCTCACTGAGTTGCAGAGGCCCTCACTAAGTAGCTGAGACTGGCCACAAACCACGATTCTCTTGTCTCAGCCTCCCAAATGCTGGGATTACAAGTGTGCGCCACCACATCCGACTACCAATCCCCATTATTTTGTGAGTCAATTCCTTAAAACTTGGGAGGTTGAAACAGAAGTATCACAGTTTCATGGCCAGCCTCAGCAACTTAGTGAGACTCTCAGAAATTTAACAAGACCCTGTTTCAAAAAAAAAAAAAAAAAAAAATAGAGCCGAGCGTGGTGGCGCTCACTTGTAATCCCAGCATTTGGGAGACTGAGACCGGAGGATCATGGTTCAAGAACAGCATCAGCTACTTAGTGAGACCCTTTGCAACTCAGTGAGATCTGGTTTCAAAATAAAGAATAAAAAAAATAGGGGTAGGGTTGTAGCTCAGAGGCTGAATGCCCCTGGATCCAATCCCCACTACCAAAAATAAACAAATAAGCAAACAATTCATATCCTCTAGCTTGTTCTCTCCATCTTTTGATTCTCTTTTTTCTAGCAAACTTCAACTAATTCAGTGGTCATGCATGAGATAGGACTATGGACACTGGACAAATACTCGTGGTTGATGCTGTACTAGAAAATAACCCTTGACCTTGTTACAAGTTTATCCCCAAACTGTCCAGGCTGTCCCATCTGCTGCAGAAAATCTTTCTCTATCACGAAGTCCTGTATGACACAGACAACATCGCAGGTTAACAATGCCCCTCTCTGGGTAGGACTAGGCACTTCTCTGTTGCTTCCTACTAGAGTGGATATTAAGTATTCGCAATTTTACAAGTGAGGTGTTTTCAGCACAGAGGGATCCTATGACTGCAGAGTCTGAGCCCTTAGCCACTACTTTCTGCAATCCTTCCATTTATTCAAGTCTCTAATCTTTTTTTTTTTTTTTTTTTTAATGCAGGGCTGGGGATTGAACACATGGCTTATTCTATGCTAGGCAGGTACTCTATCATTGCCCTTTAACTCTCCTCCTCCTCCTCCTCCTCCTCCTCCTCTTCCTCCTCCTCCTCCTCTTTCTCCTCCTTTTCAGTACTGGGGATTTAATCGGGGGGCATTCTACCTCTGAGCTACACCCCCAGCCCTATTTTTTAATTCTTTATTTTGAAAATGGTTCTCACTAAGTTGCAGAGGGCCTCACTAAGTAGCTGAGGCCAGCTTCGAACTTGTGATCCTCCTGTCTCAGCCTCCCAAGTACTGGAACAAGTCTCTGTCTTCTGATCCTCAAAAAAGTGATCTGGTATTCTCTTTCCCCAAACTATATTTGGTAGAGAATTATTCTTATTAAATTATTCCAAGGGATTTTATATTTTGGTGAGTATTATAAATATTATCAATACCAGGAGAATCTTGTTTAATTTTTCTTTCATATAACTGAATAATATGCAATTAATAATTTCTCCTCTTTTGGGAAACATATGGGCCTGGCAGAGGATGACTGGGACCTCTTATCACATAAGATTATCTCCTGAAGGCTATCAAGATGTCCAAGATCTGTGTATATCTTTTGCAAAAGAGAAATTTTGTAATTGTGATGAATAAGGCATTCAAATGCTTACAGGGTTTTGTTGAGAGAACACTTTCCACCTCAAGTTATGATTTATTGTTTAATATCCCTCTTTGAAAAAGAAATATACACATTTAACTTTGCAAAATGGAGTTAATTCAATCTCAATCCGACAACCATTTGGCCCAAAGGGAAGTACTAAAAGAACCACCAAATATCCCGGCAGAACAAACCATCCTCCAGCTAAAAGCAAAACCTCCGTTACGTAGAAAACAGGAGAGGAAATTTCCACCTTTTTAGACATTTGAAAAAATAAATTTTATCAGAGAGGAGTGAAATCTATCTGATAACATCTGAATATTATTTATTTATTTATTTTTTTGGTGGTACTGGGGGTGGAACCCAGAGGCTTTCTACCTCCAGGCTATACTCCCAGACCTATTTTATATTTTATTTGGAAACAGGGTCTCACTAAGTTGCTGAGCGCCTCACTAAGTAGCTGAGGCTGGCTTCGAACCTGTGCAGTCCTCCTGTCTCAGCCTCCCAAGCGCGGGGATTACAAGCGTGCGCCACCACGCCCGGCTTTAATATTGTTTTGGATTGAAAGTAAAGAGGAAACTGGGCATGGTGGCGCACTGCTTGTAATCCCAGCATTCCAGAGGCTGAGACTGGAGGATAGTGGTTTGGGAACAGCCTCAGCTACTTAGTGAGGCCCTCTGCAACTCAGTGAGACCCTGTCTCAAAATAAAGAATAAAAAATAGGGCAGGGAGTATAGCTCGGAGGTTGAATGTCCCTGGGTTCCATCCCCAGTACTGCAAAAAATTAAAAATAAAAATAAAAATAAATAAATAAAGAGGAAGCAATAGAATAATCTATTGGCAGTTCTCATGTCCTGATGTATAATGTCCTTGTAACATAATACCTTTGCCTCGTGTCTTATTTCACACGAATCTTACTTATTTTCAATAGGTCAGTGTATATATAGCACCACAATTTAAAGTTCAAAAGTAAAGTGAAGTGCTATCCTCCCTCCTGCCAAGACATCCTGCTGCCTCGGCATCTATGTGTTGAGACCCCCCACTCCACATAGTTAATCGGCAAAAAGCCCCGAGAAGGAGGTATCGTCTCTGGCCAAAGTACCCCCCACTTTTAGATACCCTTCACTATTATTCCTTTTAACTTTCTACACGAATTGCTCCAGTGATGTGAAATTAGGACTATAAATAGAAATTGAGTCCGTGGAAATAAAATCTCTAATAATTTGCCTAAACGTCCTTGGCTCTGCTCAATAACAATAAAAACTGGCCAGAATTCAGATGCTGTGATAAGCATTCCAGCTGCAGCAATTACAAAGGGTCTCTGACCCTCACTATCACTAACTTAGGTTAAGCTATTAACTCCGGTAAGGTAGTTCAGTTTAAGGTAACTTTGTTTACCCTTGAGATCCTGCCTAGAGACAGAGAAGATAAAAACCTTGTGTGTGTGACCTTAAAGCAATTTAGTTGATAAACAACTTAGTTGCCCAAATACAATAGACTCAAGGAAAAAGATTGGTGACTTTTACGCCCAGTGTAAATATTCCTGAAGACAGAGAGGCTGACCGCATGGTTAATGAATATGACAAAATAAAGGACAGACGTTCTAAATATATATGTATGAAGGAAAGGAAATACCGTGTAAGAGTAAGAAAAGCATTTTTGCATGAAGAAGAGCTTATCATAAGAAAGTCCCAACTGAGAAAGAAAGGAATTAGAAAGTTAGAAGCAGGTTGCAGAGGGTTTGTGACAGAGAAATGGATTATTAAAGATGGTTAGACTTTTAATAGGCTTATTGTCTAAAGAAGAGTGTTCAGCAGTTAAGGAAATACATCTGACAATTAAAACCAAGAACTTTGTGGTGTTGTTTGTGGTATTTTGTCTGCAAAATTGTGTTGTGAGTTTGCTTAAGCTTTCAGATTTAGAAGGTAAAATGCCAACACCTGGAGAAACTTTATCACATCCACCTGAATCACCACGTCTCCCCACACTTGCTATATGAACTGAGCCCAAAAGATGGAAAGTTCCAAGAAAGCCAAAGAAGATTCCCCGAGAAACCCCCAAGCCTTGGCCATGCTTGTTTATTTTGGGAAGTGGCCCCCTGGGACTGCTTATCTGCAAAGACCTTGGAGAAGAATCAGGAGTCAGGAGTCAATCTCTCGAAGATCAACAGCCAGCTGAAGGACTAGTTTTATTACCTTTGTTTACATGTCATTCATTATTATTTCACAATGATTACACCCACCTCCCTCTCCTCTTACTATTAACTTTACTGGTGAAAGGTATAAATTTCTTGGAGTTTTTGTAATAAAGTGTCATTGGCTCAAGAAGCCTTTGTCCACCTCAGATTCTTTCCCAAGCGCCGTACCTAAAAACTTAGGGAATTCATAGAGGGGAAAGAATTGCTGCAGATAAGTTTCTGCAGAACTCCACCTGCCTTTTGCCCCATCTTTCTGAGGATTTGACCGGGAGCTGACAATAACGACCCAACTGAGATTAGTCGGCGACACCCTCCTATTCCTGTCTCTAGCCACCTAGTTTTCCCCTCTGCCCCAAAGGCAGCCATTGTTACTAATTTATTTTGGTTCTTTTTAGAAACATAATCCAGAGAAGGAGTCACCTCAATTTTGGCAAATACCTTAAGTAGTCATTTTTTCCTTATATGACCTGAAATGGTTAAAATTTGTTTAAAAATGTATTTATTTTTGTGGTATTAGGGATTAAACCTAGGGGTATTCTACCTCTAAGCTATACCCCCAGTCCTATTTTTTATTCTTTATTTTGAAACAGGGTCTCACCAAGTTGTGGAGGGCCTCATTAAGTAGCTGAGGCTGACTGTGAACCTGTGATCCTCCTATCTTAACCTCCCAAGTACTAGGATTACAAGCATGCACCACCACACCTGGCTTTTTTTTTTTTTTTTTTAAAGAAATCAACTTATTGCCGGGCGTGGTAGTGCACGCTTGTAATCCTAGCATTTGAGAGGCTGAGACAGGAGGATCGTGGTTCGCAGTCAGCCTCAGCTACTTAGTGAGGCCTTCTGCAACTTAGTGAGACCCTGTTTTAAAATAAAGAAAGAGCCAGGAGTGGTGGCGAATGCTTGTAATACCAGCATTCGGGAGGCTAAGACCAGAGGATTACGGTTCACGGATAGCCTCAGCTACTTAGTGAGGCCCTCTACAACATAGTGAGACCCTCTTTCCAAATAAAGAATAAAAAATAGAGCAGGGGATGTAGCTCAGAGGTTGAATGTCCCTGGGTTCCATCCCCAGGCCCACAAAATAAAATAAAATAAAATAAAGAATTAAAAAATAGGGCTGGGGGTATAACTTGGAGGTAGAATGCCCCGGGTTCCATCCCCAGTACTGAAAAAAACAAAAAAGAAAGAAAAGAAAAGAAAAGAAAAGAAAAGAAAAGAAAGAAAGAAAGAAAGAAAGAAGGAAGGAAGAAAGAAAGAAAGAAATCAACTTATTGAGCTCTCTTTATGGCTCTGAAAGATTTCCAATTGATTCTCTTGGGTTTCTAGGTAGACACATTTTGACAGAGTAAAATTATTATGATGATGATTTTATTTTGGCAATGCTGGAGATTGAACCCAGAGTCTCATGAATATTAAACAACTGCTCTACCACTGAGATATATTCTCAGCCCAATAGCATATTTTGACAAAGCAAAAACAGTTCTAAAGTAAAAACTGCTTTGGAGTAAATCTTGGATTGGATTCTGGTTTTTGCACCTAAACTTAAATCCAGCCTTGAAAAATATTGGCAGAGTCCAAAGGCAGCATGGAGGTACACAGTGGTCCTCTGCTCTCCCAGGTGCAGTGGCTGGAGTGCTTGAAGGCTATACAGAGCCAAGGACAGCCCCTTGGCCTTCTCTAGATTTGTTCTACCTCAACTTGTGGGTTACCTGTAGAGGGCTAGAACATCTAACCACCCACAGGTAGAAGAGACTCAAAAGGAAGCCCTAAGCCAGGCCTGGTGGCCCATGCTTGTAATTCCAATACTTGGGAGGCTGAGACAGGAGGATCCAGGTTCGCAGACAGCCTCAGCTACTTAGTGAGGCCCTCTGCAACTCAGTGAGATCCTGTCTCAAAATAAAGAAAATAAAGAATAAAAAATAGGGCTGGGGGTGTAGCTCAGAGGTAGAATGCCCCTTGGCTTAATACCCAGCAACACACACACACACACACACACACACACACACACACACACACACGCAAGGAGCCGGGTGTGGTGGCAAATGCTTGTGATCCCAGCATTTGGGAGGCTGAGACCTGGAGGATCACGGTTCGTGGACAGCCTCAGTTACTTAGTGAGGCCCTCTGCAACTCAGTGAGACCCGGTTTCAAAATAAAGAATAAAAAAATAGGGCAGAGGGTGGAGCTCTGAGGTTGAATGCTCCTGAGTTCTATCCCCAGACCCCCCGCCCCCCCAAAAAAGGAAGCCCTAGACAGAACAACCAGCCTTTTCTTTCACCATGAATTTGTAGGCTATGTTTTCTGAGAGCTGATTAAAATAGATTTACTTTTCTTTTCTTTTCTTTCTTTCTTTCTTTCTTTCTTTCTCCCTTTCTTTCTTTCTTTCTTTCTCCCTTTCTTTCTTTCTTTCTTTCTTTCTTTCTTTCTTTCTTTCTTTCTTTCTTTCTTTCTTTCTTTCCTTCTCTTTTTTTGCAGTACTGGGGATGGAACCCAGGGAGCATTCTACCTCTAATCTACACCCCGGCCCTATTTTTTATTCTTTAGTTTGAAACAGGGTCTCACTGAGTTGCAAAGGGCCTCACTAAGTAGCTGAGGCTGTGTGCAAACCACGATCATCCTGTTTCAGCCTCCCAAATGCTGAGATTACAAGCGTGTGCCACCATGCCCGCCACTTTTTTTCTTTTATGTTTTACTGGGGATTGAACCCAGGGACATTTTACCTCCAAGATACATACCCAGTACTATTTTTTGTTTTGTTTTAATTCTGAAATAGAGTCTTGTTAAGTTGATCACAGTGTCAGTACTTGCTGAGGCTGTCTTCAAATCCGAAATCCTCTTGCCTCAGCCTCCCAAGTGCTGGGATTAAAGATGTGTTTCACCACATCCAGCCTAAAGAAATTTTATTGTTTGTAATCAGCGATTTTCAGAAACTCTGGGAAGAGCCATTGGTTATCAGTGAGGCCCAATTAAAAAATATCCCTCATTGTGGTAGTGGGTTATACAGTTGGGCACGGTGGGGATTATATATGGATATCCCTCAAACATCTCAGGGGTCCCAATCCCTTTAGCCACTTAATGGAAAAGGTGATTAGGGGTATGTATTATCTAGTTTGTTTATATGACATATCTATTTTTAATCAGGACCTTAGAGGAGCATAATGAATCCTTTGTATCTTATCCTATCAGAAGATAGACTTCAGACTTAAAGTGGTACCTTGATAGGTATGTGTTCTTTTTTTGCGGGTCTGGGGATGGAACCCAGGGGCATTCGACCTCTGAGCTACACCCCCTGCCCTATTTTGCATTCTTTATTTTGAAACCGGGTTTCACTGAGTTGCATTTTGTATTCTTTATTTTGAAACAGAGGGCCTCACTAAGTAGCTGAGGCTATCCGCGAACCGTGATCCTCCAGTCTCAGCCTCCCGAATGCTGGGATTACAAGCGTGCGCCACCACGCCCGACTGATATGTATGTGTTCTGTCAGACTATAGAAGATGTACGTGACAGGCAGATACTGTCACAATGAGGGATGAGCTCAGACTTTGAAAAGATACTGACTTTGCTTACAGGTATTAAGACTTGAAACATCCTGGCTTTTAGCTGCTATAAGAGATTTATGGGAAATGATTCCAGGCTTGCCAAACAGCTGAGGAACTGAAGAGGTGCAAAACAAGGATGCCTGGAGATGCTGAGAGAAGATGCCCCGCTGTGGTCAGCTTGAAATTGGGCTTTAGAACTCAAGGGGCTCCATCACTGGATTATCCTGTCTTGGCCATGATGAGCCCGCAAGAGCTAAGCTTGAAGGCTACGGTGCTCAGGCTCCTTGACCCCTTGGTATTTATTGGTCCCTTGGTGAGTAGTGTGCCGGAGCCAGCCGGCAAAAGTACGGGTTCTGAAGAGAGGAGTGAGGATGAAAAGAATTTTATTCAATGAATTTTATTCATAGAATACTTTATTCTTTCATGGAAGGATTGGCAGTACACTCCCGGGTGGATATCTCTACTGACCGATCCTGGTTTTATCGCTCTTGTCCTATTTATACCGCTCCCGGTCAACCAACCCTCGTGACGTCACCACCTATGCGCGTAACGGTCAAACCAATCAACCCTGTGCCGTCATCACCTGTGCGTATACCGTCAAAGCAATCAATTCCACCTGAGCTTCTCTCAGACGTTGAACTTTCCATGACCCCAAACCTTATTGGCTCTGGGCAAAGGACAGTCAGAAGTGTTCTTAAAGGGGAAAACCTTAATGGCTCCCCGCAGTAGTGTAAGCTCAACTTATTGATCCCACTGTCCTGCCGGTGCTGGGGGCCTCTGGGGCAGTTTTCATTCCTTTGAAAGAAATGGAGACAAGAATAAGGCAGTCCCTCAGGAAACCCGCCAAAAACAAAGCCCATATAGCGAGCAGCGTGGAGCAGAGGGGTGGCAGGACCTCATCCTTGTTACTGTGTTGAGCTGGAGCCTATAATGCTTCCGAGGTCCACCCCACCCTGGCATCTGTGATGTGAGGTAACCCAGTGGGCTGTTTGGAGCCAGGGAAGGAACAAAGGGGAAGCAAGGTGTGCCAGCCCCAGAGGGCCTGGACCTTCTCCAAGGGCACTGAGGTTTTGCTAGGAGTCTTCAATAACTAGGATTTTCTGCAGAACCTGGAAAGTAACAATAGAAATATTCCTGCCTGGGGAGCTAGAGAGCCTTGGAGCTAATGCAAATGTACCTCTAGTGACTGAGTCTGGATGGGAGGTTTAGCCAGCCACCACTGCAGGAGTCGCTCTGAGATTCCAAAGTCCTGGAGCTGGATTTCGTGCACTCCAGAGCTTTGGAACCAAAATGCTGGCAATGAGAAAGCATCCTGGAGGGTCCAGATCATTCCACCTGTTCTGTCCCATAAGGAGGAGGCAGGTCTCAGTATATGGGGCTGGGGTTCCCTGATAGAGCTGCTCTTGATCAAAGGAGAGACAAGAAATCTCCCAGTTAGCTGACAGTTCTATAGTCACTGGCAAATTGTTAAACCTGTTCTCTCTCTCTCTCTCTCTCTCTCTCTCTCTCTCTCTCTCTCTCTCTCTCGGATGAAACTACCTTTGAGTACTGAGCATTCTACCTTTAAGCTACACCTCTTTTGTGTGTGTGTGTGTGTGTGTGGTACTGGGGGTGGAACCCAGAGGCTTTCTACCTCTGGGCTATACTCCCAGACCTATTTTTATACTTTATTTGGAAACAGGGTCTCATTAAGTTGCTGAGAGCCTCACTAAGTAGCTGAGGCTGGCTTCAAACCTGTGCGATCCTCCTGTCTCAGCCTCTCAAACGCCGAGATTACAAGTCTTTCCTTCTTTTTATGGTATTGGAGATTGAACCCAAAGATGCTCTACCACTGAGCTATATCTCTAGCCCTATATTACTTGTTCACTTTGAAACAGAGTCTCACTAAGTTACTGCACGCTGGCCTCAAACCTGCAATCTTCCTGTCTCAGCCAAGTACTGGAATTACAGGTGTGACTGTGCCTGGCAGTGTGTGGCTTTTCTGATGTGCACGTGTAACTGCACTGGAAAGCTTTCCTTGTTCATTTTCAGTTTGGGCAGGTTCCTCCAGAGCTGGTTGATGAGTGGCAGAACCATAAAGTTCAGTTTGGGTTTGGGGGCGGACAAGTATATCCACTAGGATCCTGCTCAAAATGCTTTCATTTTGGTTTATTCTCAAAGCAGCTGAAGGCAATGCAGAGAGTGAGAATGACACCGGGGCCTCCAGGCTGGTGGTGCTGCTCCCCACGGCCTCTCGGTCTCTCCTGGGAAAGCACTCCCGGGCCTGGCCACGCTGGCAGTCAGTGGGTGGAGCAAGGGTGTGAGTCTGCTGGAGCTTGGGACTGCGGGTCCACTGCCTGTGATGCCCGGACACGCCACACCCGGATACACAGCAGCACTCCCTACGGCAGTGATCCTGTTCCTCCAGCCCTGCGCCCAGGGCTGAAGTCCAAGCCTTGACACTCTTGCCCTGGGGCACCCTCATATGTGCCTGTCCTGTAGGCAGAGCGTTGCTCCCCAGGAGGAGCTCTGTGTAAAGCATACCCTCTCTGGCAGATTCAGGCCTATAATCAGAGCACCAGGCTTAAAAAGCTGAGCTTGCGCAGAGAACAGAGCGCAGACTGGATGGCCACAGGGGTCTCCTCTCCCTGGGGCGCGTTATGGTAATCCATGCCTTCGGGTAGGTGAGAGAAGTAGGCTTCACTTGGGGTGAAGCCAGACTTCAGGAAATTAAAACTTTAGGGCCCTTACTGCTTAGCCATGAATGGATGCTCTTTGCAAAAACAGATCCAGACACACTATCAGGAGCTTCATGGGCGGATGGATGGCTTGAAATCATGGGCTGCTTGTCAAACATAGACTTGCCAGTCTGTGAAAGCTGTCATCTGACCAAATAGAAACCCTTCTACCTTGGGGCTACACTCCCAGACCTATTTTATAACTTTTTGTTTGGAAACAGGGTCTCTTAAACCAGTGCGGCTGGCTTCGAACCTGCACAATCCTCCTGTCTCCGCCTTCCAAGCGTGGGGATTACAAGCGTGTGCCACCACGTCCAGCTTCCAGCCCTATTTTTAACTCTTTATTTATTTTTATTTATTTACTATTTTTGCAGTACTGGGGATTGAACCCAGGACCATTCTACCTCTGAGCTACATCCACCCCAGCCCTGTTTTTTATTTTTTTATTTTGAAACAGGGTCTCACTAAGTTGCAGAGGGCCTCACTAAGTAGCTGAGGCTGGCTGTGAACTCACAATCCTCCTGTCTCAGCCTCCCAAGTACTGGTATGTATGTATGTATGTATGTATGTATTTGTGTGTGTGTGTGTGTGTGTGTGTGTGTGTGTGTGTGTGCTCACATGTGTGTATGTGGTATTGAGGATTGAGCCCAGGAGCATTCTAACTCTGAGTTACCTTTTATTTTGAAACAAGGTCTCACTAAATTACTGAGGGTCTTGCTAAATTGCCTAAGCTGGCCTCGAACCTGCAATCCTCCTGTCTCAGCTTCCTAAGTACTTGGATTATAGGAATGCACCATCACGTCCAGCTCCCTTTTTCTTTGTCTAGGATCTCTTCAGGGAATGGTCTTTCTTCAATTTTCTGCCCACTTTACTCCCCAGCACCAGGGATGGACCTATGATCTTCTGGCTGTAGCGCTTTGTTTAGGGTAAGCATTTTACCCAAGTTAGGCCACTGATTCTCTGAGACATTTTCTGGAACCAGCAAAAAAGACAAACCCCTCTCCCCTTGCACTTCTGTCCCCCACCCCAACATCATTGCTGATGGAATCATTCACCGGGAAGATGGTTGATAAGAAATTTAGAGTGGCTTGTGCCAGCGGGGCATGGTGGCACATGCTTATAATCCTAGTACTTGGGAGTCCGTGATGGGAGGAGTGCAAGTTCCCAGCCAGCCTCAGCAATTTAGCAAGACGCTCCACAACTTAGTGAGACCCTGTTTTAAAATGAAAAAATAAAATACGGCTGAAGGTATAGCTCAGAGGTAGAATGTTTCTGGGTTCAATCCCCAATAACACACACACACACACACACACACACACACACACACACACACCCCAAAACAAAAACAGTGACTAGTGCCATCTTTGCTATTAGGTAAGGGAGAAGAATCAAACTAAACATAAACAAAGTCTGAGAAAGCAGAGAAAGATAAGGAACAGGAGGACCCAGCAATATTTTTTAAACTTCTGGATCCTGTTGTGCCCGAAGTCATTATTCCTAGACTTTTCCCTTCTACTTCTTTTCCTTCCTTCTTTTTCTTGTCTTCTTTAAATTATTTTGTGTTTTTGTTACTTTCAATCAAAAGAATGTGATCAATAAATAATATACATTGAACAAAGGTATTGTTCTAGGGGAGTTAGTAAAAGGGTTGTCTATGTTCATTTCAACTCCAGTCTGACAGGGAGGAAACAGAAACTCCCGTGAAGCTGGGTGTTAGTGGCGCACGCTTGTAATCCCAGCATTCGGGAGGCTGAGACAGGAGGATCGCAGTTCACAGACAGCCTCAGCTACTTAGTGAGGCCCTTTGCAACTCAGTGAGACCCTGTTTCAAAATAAAGAATAAAAAAAAAAATCAGGGCTGGGGGTGTAGAATACCCCTGTCTTCCATCCCCAGTACTGAAATAAAAGAAAAAAAAGAAGAAAAAAAAAAAAAAAACTCCTGTGAAAAGCTTAGGAAATGATACTTCTAATTCTCCAGAGAGCAGAGAACCAGTGTTGTGGAGTTGAGTGGTGACTCACAGTGGAGTCATAAGTGTGGACAAATGGACCACCATCTTTCTAGGCTTTATCCCGCAAGATATACTTGAACCAGGCAATTTCCCAGGTAGGACTCAGAGCTAGATGGGAAACCAGGGAACTGAAGGCTTCCATTTGTGAGAGGTGGTGATTCCCAAAATAGAGGCAAGAGGCTGTTCCAGTGTCTAGCTTACTCTAAGCCCCTCAGGGCATGCTGCACCGCAGTCCCTCTCAGCACTGGAGAATAGTAATTTATCCACTTTATTACAACCTTAGACTTGGGCTTGCTGCTCTTCTGTTGCTAACCGTGACCCTCAAATTTGCTTTGGAGAGATCATGTCCAAATTCTCCAATGAGATCTCCCCCATTATTTATATAAATAATGCTGCTGCAAACCCCCTTCGTACATATATATGGTCATTTCCCCTCCCTCCTTCCTTCCTTTCTTCCCTCCTTCCCTCCTTCCTTCCCTTATGGTACTGGGGATTAATTGATTCCAGGGGCATTCTACTTATGAGCTATACCTTCAACCCTATTTTATTTTATTTTTTATTTTGAAACAGGGTCTTGTTAAGTTGCCGAGGGTCTTGCTGAGTTGTCTATGGTCATTTTTTTTTTTAGAGTAAATGTCTAAAAGTGGAATTTACCAGGTCAAAGGCCATGAACATTATTAGGATTTTTGATTCATGTTCCAGGAAGAAATATTATTCATTTCTAGAACAGAGAGGTAAAAAGTTCCAGCCCTTGTCAACTAGGGTAAGGCTGATTGCCAAATAATGAATGTAAGAAGTGACCTGTTTTTTGGAAAAACAGAGCCACACCACAATAACTATAATAAATTAAATTAGGGCCATAAGATGTGGTGTGAGTGCAGCGGATCATGTGGCATTAAGCAAATTGAACAGCCTGGTTCCCTGGAGACACACAGGACAGAAAGTACTAGAGAGATGATGTAATGGGGCGACCGGATGCTTCCTTGAGAGACTCCAGAGAGTAGGAAGTGTAGTGGTGGTGGCAGTGGCAGGAGCAACAACAGCCATAGCTGTATTTGTTTCTTTTCTCTTTTGGTACTGGGAATTGAACCCAGGGGTATTCTACTTACAAGCTGCGTCCCCAGTCCCCCCCCCTCTTTTAAATTTTGAAATAGAGTCTTGTTAAGTTGCTGAGGCTGTCATCAAACCTGAGATCCCTCAGCCTCCCAGGTACTTGGATTACAGGCACAGCTGCATTTGTTTCTATATAAATGGAGTTAGGACCAGAGAGGGGGCAAAGAACTCTCATTTCTCTCTCAGGGAACTGTTTATCTAATGGTAGAAATCACTAACTACAAATAAAATTATCCTAAGGAAAAGAAAAGATCTGAGCCCTGTATACAAAATAACTTTTTTTTTTTTTTTTTTGGGTCTGCGAATGGAACCTAGGGGAATTCAGCCTTCGAGCTACACCCCCTGCCCTATTTTTTAATTCTATTTTATTTTATTTCATTTTTTTGGTGGTACTGGGGGTGGAACCCAGGGGCTTTCTACCTCCAGCCTATACTCCCAAACCTATTTTATACTTTACTTGGAAACAGGGTCTCACTAAGTAGCTGAGAGCCTCACTCAGTAGCTGAGGCTGGCTTCGAACCTGTGTGATCCTCATGTCTCAGCCTCCCAAGGGCTGGGATTACAAGTGTGCACCACCATGCCCGGCTTTTTTATTCTTTATTTTGAAACAAGGTCTCATTAAGTTACAGAGGACCTCACTAAGTAGCTGAGGCTGTTTGGGAGGCTGACAGGAGGATCGCGGTTTGCAGACAGCCTCAGCTGCTTAGTATGGCTCTCTGAAACTCAGTGAGACCCTTTTTCAAAATAAAGAATAATAATAAAACAAAACAAAACAAAACATAGGGCCGGGGGTGTAGCTCGGAGGTAGAATGCCCCTGGTTTCCATGCCCAGAACCGCAAAAGAAAGAAAAAGAAAAAGAAAAAAAGAAAAAGAAAGAAAGAAAAGAAAGAAAAAAAGAAAAAAGTAGCTGAGGCTGTCCACGAACTGGGATCCTCCAGTTTCAGCCTCCCGAATGCTGGAATTACAAGCAGCCAGTGCATCCTCTCCACACTGGCAACTGCCTGGGGAGACGCTGAGGAGAGGGGAAGGCTCAGACGGCCACACACTAGGCTGACACCACTTCCTGTGGGACCTGGGGCACTAAATTCTAGGGGCTAGCAGGGGCATGTTATTTGTACCCCACACTGTGGGAACCGCACAAGCCCTTCACTCCACCTGCCCCACTCTCGTTTACCTAGGTCCACTCATTCTTCACAGTCCGGGTCATGTTGCCGCTTCTAAGTCCTCCTAACAGCAGGTGGCGCTAGCTACTCCCTTCTCATTAGCGACGTCACTGGGCCTCCTATACACACTCCGCTGTCACACCCAACCACATTCTAAATGTCTGTCCTGGAGGCTGGGAGTCCTGTAACCATGAGGACCACGTCCTCCATATCTGACTCCTTAGTACCTAGCACTGCTCCACCCCAGTTATGCTTTATGTCCTCCACAGTACTTTCAAATGTGTTAACCTTTCCCCTTGTGGATAGGCCATTAGAATGTTATTTTGTAGAGACATGCGGGTTCACAGGCAGCTTTAGCAATGTAGTGAAAATCTCAGTAAACTAGCAAGACCCTGTTTCAGAAAAAACAAAAAGTGCTGGGGGTGTAGCTCTGAGGTAGCATGCCCCTGGGTTCAATCCATAGAACCACACACACACACACACACACACAAAGTGTAGATCCCACAATATTCTAAACAGCAGCATGAATCTTCCAGGACTAAGAATCATCCATATAGCCATAATTTTATGCCGGGCGTGGTGGCACACGCTTGTAATCCCAGCACTTGGGAGGCTGAGACAGGAGGATCGCACAGGTTCGAAGCCAGCCTCAGCTACTGAGTGAGGCTCTCAGCAACTTAGTGAGACCCTGTTTCCAAATAAAGTATAAAATAGGGCTGGGAGTATAGCCCGGAGGTAGAAAGCCTCTGGGTTCCACCCCCAGTACCACCATATAGCCATAATTTCATTATCATCTATAAAATTAATGGCAGTCTTTTAAAACTCTTCATTCCATTGCTGGGAGGTTTAGGGGTTTTGTTTGTTTGTTTTACATTTAGTTCTTTATTGCTTGGGCTAAATTCTCCCTTTTGAAATGCAAGTAATTTTCTGAAAAATGCTATATTAAAACAGAAAAGTAAATTCAATAATGATGACACTTCTTGTGCATAACAAGAGTTCTTTCCCTCTGGTCTATGTTGCCTACCTAAAACAAAGCTGATTGCTCATATGTATGTTTTACGGCTGGATTTTTTTGCCCCCTCCAATTCATTGGCTGATTATCTCATAGCTTGGGTTGTTTTTGGCAAATCTGGCAAATATTTCTTATATTTTTTGTTGGCTCACAGGAAGGCCCAGAAAACTCTGATGTAATCCAGGCCTGGTGGCGCACGCTTGTAATCCCCACGCTTGGGAGGCTGAGACAGGAGGATCACACAGGTTCGAAGCCAGCCTCAAGTACTTAGTGAGGCTCTCAGCAACTCAATGAGACTCTGTTTACAAATAAAGTATAAAATAGGTCTGGGAGTATAGCCCGGAAGTAGAAAAGCCCCTGGGTTTCACCCCCCAGTACCACAAAAATAAAAAATAAATAAAGAGGAGACTAGCCTTTTCAGTTTGGCAAAAGATTAGAGATATAAAAAGATAAACAAGTGAAATAAATTCACATTTCATGCCTATTCCCTTTTGTTCCAGCCCAGATGTCTGAATGGGTCTCTTTTCTTTTTTATTAACCACAAAATGAAAGGCCTCAAGGGATGTATTGTTGGATACAGTAAGAGTAGCTTGGATTGAATTTACATCTATGTCAGATAATGTGCTTCTAGAGATAAGAAGCAGTAATAGTTATTTTCTGAACTTCATGGGAATTTGTTCAGTAAACTAATGAATGGGTATCACTGACAAGCTTTCCAGAGTGGAAATTATATGAAACTCTTATCTGATAGGGTAATAGAGGAAGAGCTCTGGGCTTTTGCTTAATGGTAGAAGGGTAATGTCAGTTCTAAAAGAGGGCCACATTTTCACTGTTCAATTGAAGCCAATTTAATTTTATACAGGAAGTGGCTGAATGAAATTTATTTCTAGGAAGCCACATGATGAAGTGGAAAACATCAGTAGTTTTTGACCCAGCTCTGCTATCAGTTGGCTGGGGCAAGTCCCCATGCCTGGCCACATTTCAGCTTCCTAGTCTATAAAAGGCTCTGTGTGCATTTAGAGACCTGTTGAAGAGAAGCAAATGATGATTTTTAAAAACAGTCATGTATGCAGAATTCCACAAATGTGAAGCATAGAATTTGCTGCCACCTTAAGGATATCCCGGTCCTGCTTGCTAACACTGAAGTAAGAACTTCTCCACATGTATCGCAGAGCTCAGGTCTTACCCCAAGCAGACGAGGTGTGCGGTGAACGGCTTCCAACAGTCCTCATTTCTAAGCAGGCCAAGTTTGGCTAGAGATGGATCAGATAAATGTACTTGATGTGGTATCAAGGACTCGGCAAGTGGGCCTTGGTGAACACCTGTTTCTTTCTAATCCCTGAGTGACTTCCCCATCTGGATCTGGAGTCCTCCAGTTCCGTTTCTCGGAGGCCTCTTGTTGACTTGCGCACCACAGTTTTTTGCAGCATTTTCTGTTTTGTTCTGCTCTTTCTGGAGGTCCTTCCCCCCACCGTTGCTTCTGTTCTAATATCTTAATCACCATCACCATTTTACTTGCATTCTGGCTCGGAGCCTCCCTTAGTCAAGGTGATAAAGGGGGGATTTTCACAGTGAGGAGCGCAGCTCTCCACCCCGGCGCTTCATGTTCTACCTTGTGATGTGCAGTGTTCCAGGCTGGCAGCCTGCAGAGAACAAAGAAAACTGTGGTCTATAGTCTCTTTTGCTAGGCTGTGACTTGGCAAAGGCTGAAAGCAAATTTCACACCTGCATAACCTTTTCAGCATGACAAAGAATGGTCCCTTCCTCAGGAAATGCGCCTGGAGCACAGCACAAACAACCCTAATTAAGTCTTCCCTTGGCTCCTGCTGTCTTTTCCTCCAACCTTTTCTTGGGCTTAGATGTGTAATTAAGAGGAAAATGCAGAAATAAAAGCAGGTATAAGATTCAGCTGGGGGCTTGTGATGATGTAGCTCAGTGGCAGAGCACTTGCTCAGAAAGTGGGAGGCCCTGGGTTCAATTCCAGCATGAAATAAAGGGACAAGCAAATGGGGCCTGTAGCACCCCAGAGAAAACAGAAAACAGAGAACTTAATAAAGCATTGGTAGTGTGTGTGTGTGTGTGTGTGTGTGTGTGTGTGTGTGTGTGTGTGTTGCTGGGGGGTGGAACCCTGGGGCTTTCTACCTCTGAGCTACACTCCCAGACCCATTTTATACTTTATTTGGAAACAGGGTCTCACTAAGTTGCTGAGAGCCTCACTAAGTAACTAAGGTTGGCTTTGAACCTGTGCGATCCTCCTGTCTCAGCCTCCCAAGTGCTGGGATTACAAGCGTGCGCCACCACGCCGGGCTCTTAAGATACTTTGGTGGGAAAACTGGTTACAATGATAGGAGAACATTTTCTCAGATGTTTTTAGTTTCTTGCATTTTTATCCTTTTGTCTCTGAATAAGAGAATTTTGGTGTCTTTGAGCCAACACTTCCACATGCTACATAAAGATGTTTTGGTCAAGGATAGCCTGCATATACAACGGCGGTCCTATAAGAAATTTCCTAGTGATGTTGTAGCTGTCTTACGTTGTATAGCCACACTCTATGACGTTTGTACACTGACAGAATGGCTTAATGATGCTGCATTTCTCACAAAGTATTTCTGTCATTAAGCTATGCCTGACTGTATATGCAAAACTCGAGGCTTTGTGCACTGCTCCAAAAGAACCAAAGATTTCCAAGTTGAAAGACTTTATCATATCTCCCGGGAGTTCAAGACATACCTCCTTCCCCAAAGTTTAAGAACCAGTATTAGAGAAAAGAGTCAAGAGATAAAATCTGGAAGAATGGCCACATTGGGAGCCACGAAGAGAGGATGAAGTCTAGAAAAGGTAGAGGGATGAAATCCCAGGTTCCAGCCCCATGGCAGGCAGCCGGTGACTAAGCTCATGTGTACTCCAGAAGTAGACACATTCAGAGGCTAGGCTCTCCATTTATTCATTATCTGGGCTGGCTGGGTGATCCGGGACAACTTCATCTCTGAGCCTCAGTCTTCTAATCTATTAATGGAATGATGGAACCGGCCTCATCGAGTTGTTGGAGAGACTGAGATCATCTGTGCAGCATGCCTCTCGGCTTCCCTGTTAATTCGATGTGTGTGTATAGGTGCTGTCTCTACCTGTATATTTTGTGTTTTCCTCTCTACTTCATGCTTTCTTCTAGCCCAAGTACAGCCCCAGGAGGCTGAGTTGAGTGTGCCATTTTTGTCTCTCTCCTTTTTCTTTTATTGATGATTATAATTAGGGTTTCATTACATATTAATATGTGCACACAACATAATTCAGCCAATTGCATTTCCCAGTACAACCCCTTTCTCTCCCCTCCTCCCTTCCTCTCTCTCCTTCCTTTACTCTCCCTTCTATTTTCAGGAGCTCTCTCCCTCCCTTTTTCCTTTTATTTTCTCTCTGGCTTCCACATATGAGAGCAAACATATGACCCTTAATTTTATGAGTCGAGTCTGGTTTATTTCACTTAACAAAATGCTCTCAAGTTTCATCCAGTTTTCTGCAAATGACATAATTTTTTTCTTCTTCATGGATGAATAAAATCCCATTTATCGAGCTGGGCATGGTGGTGCATGCTTATAATCCCAGTACTGGGGAGGCTGAGACAGGAGGACCGCAAGTTCATAGCCAGCCTCTGCAACTTAGCAAGGCATCACCAACCTACTGAAACCCTTTTTCCAAATAAGAAATAAAATTGGGCTGAGAGTGTAGCTTGGAGGTAGAATGCCTCTGGGTTCAACACACACACACACACACACACACACATACACACACACACACACACACGCAAAGAAAAATTCCATTTATATGCCTTCTTTAGAAAAAGAAATCAGTGTGAGGTGATGTCCTTGGCTAAATATTTTCTTTCCAGCTTCTTGAAGGCCTGTTTGTTGGCCAGGTTGATTGTCACACATTTGTACTTTTCCAGACAGGGAGTGGTAGTGGGAGCCTGGTGGTCTCAGGAGATAAATGAGTTAGCCTCCTTTGGGAAGGAGAAATCAAACTGGAAAGGAGGCGGGGTCGGCTGCCGTGCCCTAGATAGCAGCAGCCTCAGAGGTGCTTCCATGGCCCACTTCCTTTTGTAATTTGCACAATAGGCCAGAAGATGGGGCTCTTGACCCTAGAGTCAAGGGCCAGAGACTGCCTGCCTTTTTTTCCTTCCTCTTCTCTCTCTCTCTCTCTCTCTCTCTCTCTCTCTCTCTCTCTCTCTCTCTCTCTCTCTCTGTCTCTCCTATAGATTGAACTCAGGGGCATTTTACTTCTGAGCTACACCCCATATTATTTATTATTATTATTATTATTATTATTATTATTATTATTCTTACTTGGGTCTGGAGATGGAACCCAGGGGCATTTGACCTCCAAGCTATACCCCCTGCCCTATTTTTTTATTTTTTATCTTGAAAAAGGGTCTCACTAAGTTGCAGAGGGCCTCACTAAGTAGCTGAGGCTGTCCGCAAACTGCGATCCTCTGGTCTCAGCCTCCCAAATGCTGGGATTACAAGTGTGCGCCACCACTCCCGGCTTATGTTTTATTTTTGAAACAGGGTCTTTTTTTTTTTTTTTTTTTTTTTTTTGCTGTACTGGGGTTGGAACTCAGGGGCATTCTACCCCCAAGTTATACCCCCAGCCCAATTTTTTTTTTTGTGGTACTGGGGTTCCTGGAAGCCCTTCTACCTCCGGGCTACACTCCCAGACCTATTTTTACATTTTTATTTGGAAACAGGTTCTCCTAAGCGTGGCTGGCTTCGAACCTGCACGATCCTCCTGTCTCTGCCTCCCAAGCGCGGGGATTACAAGCGTGTGCCACCACGCCCGGCCCCAGCCCAATTTTTTATTCTTTGTTTTGAAATAGGGTCTCACTGAGTTCCAAAGGGGCTCACTAAGTAGTAGCTGAGGCTGTCTGCGCACCCAGATCCTTCTGTCTCAGCCTCCCAAATGCTGTGATTAAAAGCGTGCATCACCACGTTCGGCTTTGAAACAGGGTCTTGCTAGGTTGTTGAGTCTTGCTACATTGCTGAGGCTGTCCTTGAACCTGCGATCCTCCTGTTTCAGCCTCCCAAGTACTGGGATTATGGAGTGCACCACCATGCCTGACTCTTTTCTTTCTCTTTCTTGTACTGGAGATTGAATTCAAAGGCATTCTACCTCTGAATTACACTCCCAGTCCTTTCTAGTTTTTACTTTTAAACAGGGTCTCTATAAGTTGTTAAGGGTTTTGCTAAGTTGCTGAGGCTGGCTTTGAACCTGTAGTCCTCCTATCTCATTCTTCCAAGTACTGAGATTATAGGCGTGTGCCACTGTGCCCAGCTCTGTGTCACCTTCTTAAAGTGTCCTAAGTCATAAATATTATCTTTTCTTCTGAACTTTGTAATCTTTGCTCCCCAAGATCGTCTTCACTTTGACCACCATCATTGGAAAGAAGGCTTCTTGGAGGAGGTGGCCTTTGGCCTTGACTTGGAAGGATGGCTCAGATGGCTCTTATTCTATATTCTATTTTTTGCCATTTTATTAAAATATATCTGTAGGGCTGGACATTGTGGCGCATGCTTGTAACCCCAGCATTTGGGAGGCTGAGACAGAAGGATTGTGGTTTGTGGTCAGCCTCAGCTACTTAGTGAGGCCTTTTGCAACTCAATGAGACCCTTTGGATCTGTACATAGTAGATGCTCAATACATCTTTGTTAGATTGAGTTAAAAGCACACATACTGGCTGACTACTCTCTATGTGTCTAGCATTCCTTGAGGCTCTGTGGAATATACAGAAAGGTGGAAGACAAATGACCAGCGCTTTCAAAGAACTTACAATATTGTAGGAAGAGAAAGTTTAAAAAGTGCTAAAATAACCACAGCATGGTAACTGCTATGAGAAACATACCAAGTGAGGGTTCTGAAGAGGGACTAAAGAAAAGCATTTTGGAGGACGTGGCCTTTAAGATTCACTTTGAAGGATGGTTAAGATTTTGATGGGAGCCGGGCATGGTGGCACATGCTTGCAATCCCAGCATTTGGGAGGCTGAGCCAGGAGGACAGCCTCAGCTACTTAGTGAGGCCCTTTGCAACTCAATGAGATCCTGTTTCAAAATAGGAAAATAGGGCTGGGGGTGTAGCTCAGAGCTAGAATGCCTCTGGGTTCCATCCTCAGTATTGAAAAAAAAAAAAAAGATTTTGGTGGGTAAAAATGGTGGTGAGGATGAGGTGTGAATTAAGATTCAAGGGATAGGAGCCAGTCGTGGTGATTCACGCTTGTAATCCCAGTACTTGAGAGGCTGAGATGGGAGGATCGCTGTCCGCGGCCAGCCTCAGCTACTTAGTGAGGCCCTCCTCAATTAGTGAGACTCTGTTTCAAAATAAAGAAAAAAAAAATAGGGCTGAAGATTGTAGCATGGAGGTAGAATGGCCCTGTCTTCAATCCCTAGTAACACACACACACACACACACACACACACACACACACACACACACACACACAAAAGGGAGAGGATTAGTGAGGACAAGAACAAAGGGTATGAATAAAAACAGTGACACGCAGAAGCTGGACAAGAAGCTCATCTAGAAGATGAAAAAGTATTGTTGTTTTTCAGGAATGCTGACCTCCAACCTTGCTTCCAACGTCAGGGCCAGTCCAAGGGATGCTATGTCAGAGCGCAAACTTTAACATGTACCAGACTATGTTCTCCAGATAGAGCTTCTTAGGAGGCTGATATATTTTGCAATGATTCTTTCCCCCTAATAATGTGGATTCACCTACAGTCTAATGTGATAGTGTATTATAAGACAAAAGGCCCAGCTGGGTGTGGTGACGCACGCTTGTAATCCCAGCATTCGGGAGGCCGAGACAGGAGGATCGTGGTTCATGGGCAGCCTCAGCTACTTAGTGAGGCCCTGTTTCAAAATAAATAATTTAAAAAAATAGAGCTGGGCATGTAGCTTGGAGGTAGAATGCTGGGTTTCATTCCCAGTACTGAAGGGAGAAAAGAAAGCCTCTCCTTATTCTCAATGACTTCCTTTTGCAATCCTTAAGGGACTTTTCCTCAGAATTAAAAAAAAAAAAATCTCCTAAGGAATAAAGTCAGATTAGGCAAACCCGACACTTTCCTAGTTTTCAAGAGTTAGGTGCAGCCCTAAGTAGAAGTAGAGATTTGCAATTTCTAGCCAGCAGCTGGAAGGACCTTCCAGCCCAGAGGCCCCTGGAGGGAGGGAGGCGGTTTCCACGGTAACGGGGCCGGGGAGCAGCAGGCTCCTCCAGCTCCTTTCCCCTCCTCCTCCCGCTCCTGCTCCTGCTCCTCCTCCTGGTCGCCGAGGGTACCGCGGACAGCGTCCTCCCTTGCTCCGCGCCCTGATTGGCTGCACAGGCCGCTCGCTGATTGGCTGCGGCGGGAGCCTCGCGGGCCGGTGGCTATGGAGGCAGTGGTGCTTGATGGTTGACCGTTGGCTCCAGGATAAGGGTCGCCGCTCGCCATCAGCTCACACTGGACCAGAGGGCGCGAGCTGTGACGCCCTGCCTGGAACCCGCCGGGGAGACCTTGCTCTCTTCCGCCATGCCGGCCGGGCATAACGAACCGGACGGCGTCCTCAGCTACCAGGTAGGGCCCCGCCTCCCGCCCCTCCCCGGGGCTCAGCCTCCCCATCCTCTGCCCACCTTCCTTCCTCGGCCCCCGAGCCCGGGCTCCCCAGGCCACTCCCCGAGGGCGAGGGGAGGCCAGCCTGGACACCAGGGGGCGCTCCGGGGGCTGGGGATCCGGCGGGGCCGCGAGGGTGACCTTGGGCCGAACCGGGCGCCGGCCGGCGCTGCAGCATCCTGGCGCCCCGGGAGCCCGGGCGCCGGTGGGCGGTGACCTCTGTTCTCTCGGGTCTTCCGTGATGGGAGGAGGCCGGCTTCTGGCCTCATTGTCCTGCAGGAACGTGGACGAAAGGGTAGCCAGGGACCTTGCTCGGGTCTTTGTGTTTTTGTTTCTGGGGGCTTTTAGTTCCTCGGTGGCTCAGAGGAAGAGCTAGAGGGGCCGAGGAGGCTGGCCACAGCCCCCGTTAGTGTGGCCAGCTCTGTGACTCCCCCACCCCATTGCACACACATTTCACAAGTTGTGGGTAGGGGAGCAGAATATTTAGGGTAGGGAAGTACTTATTTAAGGGAATGGGACAATTAGGTCTCAGTAATTGGTAACAGCATTGTGGGGTAGTAATGTAATGGAGCATTAGACTAGATGTCTGTAGGTTCAAAGCCTATATCTGCACCACATAGGCTTCATGACCTTGTGCAAATCACCTGGCTCTCTGAACCTCAGTCTCCCCATATCTTAAAATGGAAATGGTGAGATTTGCTTGGCTTCCTCCACAGGGCAGTTTCGAGGATCCAATGAGATGCGCTTTGTTGAAGGGCTTTGCGAAGGCTTATTGTGTGGTACCCAGTAAGTGGCAGCTCATTGCCTTCTCACTGCCCTTCCTTTGTAATCAGCTGGCATGGTTACTTCTTTGGAAAGAGGCTTGAAGGGGTGTGTGGAGCAAGACTGATGAAGGACTGTGAAGAGGATGATGAACCATCTCAGGGAGGATGGCCGGTCTCGGGCACAAGTACCATAATGACGTCAGGGATGGGGTCTGGAGGAGGCAGGGAAAGCATCCTGAATTTGTGGCAAAGTGGTTGTCAGACTCCCTCCTCTTTTTCCTGGTAAACATCCATAATTTCTTCTTTTCTCAGTTAAAAAAAAAAAAAGGAACAGTATCTTAAGAGTTTAGGAAATCTTTCCATATCTAATCTTAAGGCTTGCTACATGTATTCAGTCTCTGGACGATAATGGTGATCAAAATAGGCAGTATTCTTGTCTGCCTGAAACTTACCATCTGTTGGAAAGGAGAAAGAAGAAACCTGTTTCTTTTCTTTTTTCTTTTTTTTTTTTTTAGGGGGGAGGACTGGGGATCAAACCAAGGCCTAACACATGGTAGACAAGCACTCTACCACTGAGCTGTGTACCCAGTCCTTCTAAATTTTATTTCAAGACAGGGTTTCATTTGGTCAGTTGGCCTTAAATTTGCGACCCTCCAGCCTCAGCCTCCTGTTTAGTTTGGATTACAGGTGTGCACCACTCTGCGTGGCAGACGTGACCATTTTTAACCAAATCACACAAAGATAATATACTGTGATAGGTGTTAAGGAAGAAATGTAGGCAGCCCTATGAGTGTGTAAGCAATAGCTCTAGCCTTAATCTCAGAGATTTTGCTACGAAAGAAAATTTGGATAAAGATCTAAAGAATGAATAAATATTATTTGAGGGAAAAGGAGGGCAAAGGGACTTGGAGACAAAAAGAACAGCATATACAAAAGTCCTGTGGCAGAGGGGCATGTCATGAAAGAAGGCAGTGTGGTGGAACCTCTGGGGCAATGAGCATGGTGTGAGGTGTGTTCTGAGCTTGTAACATAGCAAGCCATCATATCCCCGTTGAAGTTAGCATTCATCTGAGGAATAAGAGGGTACCACTGGAGAGGTTTAGTCAGGGAGGTGGACGTTAGGCAGGAGAAAGAGGGCTCAGGAGAGAACAAATGAGATCATGGTCAGTTTTCTGATGGAATGGTTTCTCTGGCTGCAGAGGGTAGAACACACTGGAACAACTGCGAGGAGACAGTGTTCTTAACATGCAGAATATGTACAGGTTGTATTGCTGACAGCATAATAACCCTTAGGTTTCTGTGAATGTTCTGTGAAACTGATAACTTCTGAGTGCTTCTGAAGGAGGTTAGAAAACAATAATCTGCTTTACATCTGGTTTGTGAAACTTTCGTGGGTAGTGGAGAGAGGAGGGACAATGGAGAGTGGGGACTTAGGACCCCACGAAGGCTCAAGTCAGGCAATACGCAGAAGGGGCTTTAGCTATATGGAGGAAGAGAATGAATGTAACGGAGGAAAGGAAATGGGCGACTTGGGGAGACAGTCAACCAGCTGATAATATAAGCTAAGGCGCCTGTGCGCCGCCGAGGCTGCGTGCAGGGAGCTGGGTCTTGCAAAGTGAGTAGATTGTGTGACTTGTAAAGAGAGGTTCTGGACACTCCTTCTCTATATTATCAGTCCAGGCCGTTTTCTCTGCTGTGACTCCCAGCAGTATCCTCTGCTTCCTTGTCCTTGTATAGACTACTCTTTATGTGGCACCACAGGGGATTTTTATTTTGTTTCTTTTTCCAAGTTGCTGGGGATTGAATTTTTTTTTTGTGTGTGTGTGTGTGTGTGTGGTCCTGGAGATGGAACCCAGGGTCTCTTAAGCCAGTTGAGGCTGGCTTCGAAACTACGCAATCCTCCTCTCTCAGCCTCCCAAGTGCAGGGATTACAAGCGTGCGCCACCATGCCCGGCTCTGGGGATTGAATTTAGAGCCTTGTACATACTAGGCAAGTGCTCTACTACCAGGCAACATCTCCAGCCTGAGAGAGATTTTACAAACACAAACCAAAGCTGGGCATGGTGGAACATGTTTGAAATCCCAGTACTCCAGAGGCTGAGAGAGGAGGATCGTGAGTTCACGGCCAGCCTCAGCTACTTGTGAGGCCCTTTGCAACTCAGTGAGACCCTGTTTCAAAATAAAGAACAAAAACTAGGGCTGAGGGTGTAGCTTGGAGGTAGAATGCCCCTGGGTTCCATCCCCAGCACCACAAAACAAAACAAAAAAAACCCTCCACAAACCAGATCATGTCATGTCCTTCCTTGAAGCCCTTCAGGGGCTTCCCAGTGCATTTTAGAATAAAATCCCAACCCTCTCTCACGCTGGCAAGGTTTGGCAGGAGCAGGGCCGCGCTGGCCTTCCCAGGCTGCCTCTCCTCCCACCTTGTGCTCCTAGTCCAGCGTCCTTTCTGTTTCTTCAGTACAGCGCGCTCCTTCAGGCCTCAAGGCTTGGTCCTTGTCATGTCTTCTGCTACACTCTCTAACCAGACCTTCTCCCCAGTCCCATGCCACCTCCTCACAGTGGCTTTTCCTCAGCTCGCCTCCATTGGATCCCTGTTTTATTTTCTCAAGGGCACCTGTAATTCATCTGAAGTGTTCTTTTTTTTTTTTTTTTTTTTTTTTTGTCTGATACTTGGAATGGAACCCAAGAGCAGGGGCATTCTATCTCTAAGCTTCACCCCCAGCCCTATTTTTAATTTTTATTCTTTATTTTTATTTTCATTTATTTTTTATGGTATTGGGGAGTGAAACCAGGGGCATTCTACCTCTGAGCTACACCTCCAGCCCTGTGTTTTATTTTTTATTTTAAATAGGGTCTCATTAAGTTGTGGAGAGATTCACTAAGTAGCTGAGGCTGGCCACAAACCTTCGGTTCTCCTGTCTCAGCCTCCCAAGTACTGGGATTACAAGCATGCACCACTATGCATGGCAAAGTGTTCTTATTTTTATTTCTTGGGTTTTTTTTTTTTTTTTTTTGTACTGGGGATTGAATCCAGGGGCATTCTACCTCCAAGCTACACTCCCAGCCCACTTTTTTTATTCTTTCTTTTTATTCTTTCTTTTGAAACAGGGTCTGGCTAAGATGTGGAGGACCTCACTAAATAGCTGAGGCTGGTCTCGAATGTGTAATCCTCCTGTTTCAGCCTCCCAGGTACTGGGATTACAAGTAATTTCTCGTTCATTATCTTCTCAAATCAAAGCTTCATGAAGGTAGGGACCTGGCAAACAGTCACGCCCTTGAGTACAGAGCCCGGCATAAGAACCGGTGCTCAGTGGCATGAGTGACGGGAGTGAATGACACTCCCACATCCGCAGCCAGCCTGCTTCTCCTTACGGAGTGGAGCGCGTGGTCTAGTCAGGGGGTGAAGAGCAGTGGATGGCCACTACTTGATTGTGCAGAGGCTCTCCCTTCTTTGCTGCTGTGGTTTTGCTCAGGTGTGCAAGCTGGAAAACCTTTCTCCTCCTCCTCACCATTTTGACCTTCAAGGTCTGGCTCCATATTGCTCTATCAGAATATACTCCTCAGACTCCTGCTCACAGCACCTACCAAGTGCTGTCACATCTTCCATCCCTTACTTGTGGGATATACACGTTCATCTCTGCCTATCACCTGGCAGCTCCCTTTGTTTTTGCTGTTGAGTTAAATTTTACTGAGTGCTAGCCATGTGCCCGGCACCGTGCTATGTGTTTTCCACACATTTATTTATTTATTATTCTGGTGTTTTATTTTTGCCATGCTGATGATCAAACCCAGGCGTTGTGCATGCTAGGTCACATGCTCCACCCCTGAGTTACATCCCCAGCCCCTTATTCCATTTAACTCTCTACAGGCCTGTGAATAATGTACCATTATTGTTCCCGTTTTCCAAGTGAGAACACTGCCAAATCCAGGGATGCTTCTCTCCAAAGAATGTAAGAATGTGGCCGTCTTCACTGTGCACAATTGCAGCTGGTGCCCTTGACATATAGATCAGTACCTGGCTCTGAGTCAGCACCAAGAAGTGTTTGGGAAGATACATGTATACAAAGAATGTATTGGCGTGGGAGAGACTGGGCTGAGGGAGGCCCTCTAGGAGGCTGCTGGTGAGATGTAGGATGAGTTAATTAAGGCATGCATTATTTATTTTGATGAGATCTCTGGAGGTATTATTGGAATTTTAAAAGTTGATGAGCTCTTAAAAGGGATAGTGATGGCAGAAGATCAGAAGGCTTTAGGGAAAGCCCTTACATTGGACTGCAATGGGGACATCTTGTAGCTTCACAGTTTTCCTGAGCAGCACTTTCAGAAGCAACTCATAGGAAGTGTTGAAAGAGAAGGCTGGAGAGGTGGGATCCTCTGAATTGGTGCCAAGTAGTCTGGGAACTGAAGCCTCAGGAGAGTGGGAGCAGTGGAGGGGGAACAAGTGAACCGGGGTGATTACCAAGGCTGCTTGTGTGTGGTTCTGGATGGAACACAGGGGCCTTCTGCCTCCAAGGTACACCCCGGCTCTGTTTTATTATCTTGAAACAGGATCCTGCTAGGTTGATGAGAGGCTCACTACTTGTTGAGGCTGTCCTTGAACCTGTGATCCTCCTCTCTCAGCCTCTCAAGTACTGAGATTACAGATGTGCACCCCAGGCCTGGCTGCAAGGCTTTTTATGTGGATCAGTCCTGCTAGAATGAAATGATTTGCAGATACTTTTAGAATAACAAACCCTGGCAAATGAGCGATGATTAAGATCCATGGCTGATAGGCTGAGGAGAAGAGTCACATCCAGTGTTTTATAGTGTGCTTGAAAGAACTCCAGGACAAGAGTTCTTGAAAGAAGCCTGAATTCTAGTGCCCAGTGACTCTATCACCCTTTGGAGCTCAGTAAACATAAGCTGAGTGAATGAGTGAATGGCTCGATGGAGACCAGGTCAACTTTTTTGAGGGTCATAGTAAGTTTATGGTAAGCACCCAGGAAAATATTTGCTCAATGTTACTGAACAAAAGTATCAACCCTAAGAGCAGCTTCCCTCCCACCATACTTAATGTGCATCCATAGCCCTCTGCCCTCTCCGACACACAGGAGCTGGTGTGTGAGAACTGGGGAGCCTGTGGGCATTCTCCTTACCTGGCTGTACTAGCTCTCCTGGGGAGCTCCAGGAGGACAGTTGTGAGTTGATTTGTCAAGCAGAGACTTAAGCAGAAAATTGGAGAACAATATAGGCTGCAAGTGTATTTCCTTCACCATCTATAGATAATTGTCTTAGCTCATGATTTGCCGTGGCAGAATAGCTAGGGCTCACTGCAGTAATCAGGACAAAGAGAAGTAATGTTTGTTCTAAATCTGCTGCTAGGTTACAGCAACAAATCTTAGATAATAGAGAGGTTGGTTGTGTCCCATAAGGTAGTAACAAGTTTACTCTGGTCTTGGTAGTTAAGAAGTCCAAATATATATATGCAGCATTAGTTTCCTATTGCTGCCATGACAAATTACCACAAATTTAGTGGCTTAAACAACATGTGTCATCTTAGTTCTGTAGTTCAGAAGTCTGATACTTGGCCTGGTGTGGTGGTGCACTCCTGTAATCCTAGTACTTGGGAGGTTGAGACAGGAGGATCTTAGATTTTTGGCCAGCCTCAGCTGCTTAGGCTGTCCACAACTTAGTGAGACTCTGTTTCAAAAATAGGGCTGGGCCGGGCTGGTGGCGCACGCTTGTAATCCCAGCATTCGGGAGGCTGAGACTGGAGGATCACAGTTCGCGGACAGCCTCAGCTACTTAGGCCATCTGCAACTCAGTGAGACCCGGTTTCAAAATAAAGAATAAAAAATAGGGCAGGGGGTGTAGCTCGGAGGTCGAATGCCCCTGGGTTCCATCCCCAGGCCTGCAAAAAAAAAAAAAAAAGGCAAAAAAGGGCTGGGAGTATAACTTGGAGATAAAATGCCCCTGGGTTCAATCCTCAGTACCAGGGGGGGGGGGGAAATACTTGTCTTGCTGCACTAAAAGTGCAAAGTAGTGATGGCTGTGATTTTTTTTTCCCATAGGTTCCAGGAGAGAATCTGTTTCTTTGCCCTTTTTTTTCTTCTAGAGACTACCCACAATCCTTGGCTCATCATTCCCTCCCTCATCTCCCCTCTGTCTTCAAAGCCTGAGACCACATCGTGCAGATCCTAGTTTTGTCACATCTCTCTCTCCCCTGATTCTATTCTTCTGCCTTCCTTTGCCACTTTAAAGATCCTTGTGAGGCTGGGCGTGGTGGCGCACGCTTGTAATCCCCGGGTTTGGGAGGCGGAGACAGAGGATCGTGCAGCCAGCCACGCTGGTTTAAGAGACCCTGTTTCCAAATAAAAAAGTATAAAATAGATCTGGGAGTGTAGCCCGGAGGTAGAAGGGTTTTCAAGAACCCAGTACCACCCCCCCCCCAAAAAAAAAAGATCCTTGTGATTCCTTGAGATTACTGTGTAGCTTACATAATTCACAATAATCTCCTTATTGTAGGGTCAACTTATTAGCAACCTTACTTCTGTCTGCAATCTTCATTTCCTTTTGCCATTCACAAGTTCTAGGGGTTAGGATGTGCAGCTCTTTAGGGGTCATTATTCTCTTTGTCAGTGTACTGACCTAGTCATCTATACTAAATAGGAATGACTTCAAGCAAGGTTCAGTAAAAGAATCACTGAGAACCAAGCCGGTTTGGAATTTTAGTTCCCTACAGGCTGCCAAGAGTCAGAATGGGAAGCTCCTGCATGTTCTGGAGCTCATGGGTGTGCCTGAGAAGAGGATGTCTAAAGAAGCTGCATAAATCCTAGGGGACCTCTTTTTTGTGGACCTAGAGATTGAGTCCAAGGGTATTTCACCTCTGAGCTATACCCCCATCCTATTTTATTTTTTTATTTTGAAACAGGATCTCACTAGATTCTAGAGGGCCTCACTGAGTTGCTGACTCTGGCCATGAACTGTAATCCTCCTGTCTCAGCCTCCCAAGTACTGGAATTATAAGCAAGCGCCACCTCGCTTGGCTGGAACCTTTTTTTTTTCTTCTTGCTGTTGGCCATTTGTACTCAGGGGGGGAGTAGTTTAGGGCATTAGAGAGCAGGTCACATTCAGTGACCAGGGACCAGAACTCAGATGCTCTGGTGGATAAAGAGGAAGATGGAAATGAGCGAGTTGGAGAAGAGCTGGAGGTCTAGTTAGCAAAAGGACAGTTTGATGTGTGAGGCCCTGGAGCACTGAGGGTTGAAGGGGCAGTGATATGGATCTTGAACTGTTCTCACTGTGGGTACTAACCCATAATTAGGTGACCTGAGCTCTAAAATGACCATTGCTTTGCTTTGTTCAACATTAGCATATAATATTGATAAGAAACACAGGCAGGTTTGAGTCTTCCTAGCTGACTTAGCTCTCATGAGATCCTACTTAGCCTTGATTTAGGACGGTTAAGTGAGGTAATGTGTAGTTAAAACGCTATTGCTATAGTAAGCGCTCAAGAGGCATGTCTTTGTAATTCCAATTCTATCAGCTTGGTTTGTTGATTGGAAACCTTGGAAGCTGTAGCTGAGTGGCAGAGTGCTTGCCTAGAAATCTTAGAAGTCATCTCTGATTTGTTGATTTTAGAATGGTCAACTTAGCTGGCGTGGTTCACCCTTGTGATCCCTGTACTTGAGGGGCGGAGACAGGAAGATCACAGATTCCAGGCCAACCTAGCAACTTGGTGAGGAACTTTGCAACTTAGTGAGAACCTGTTTCAAAATAAAAAATAAAAATAGGATTGGAAGGGAGGGGTGTAGCTCAGAGGTAGAATGCCCCTGGGTTCCATCCCCAATACCAAAAAACAAAACAAAAAAAGTAGTTAACTGTATTAAAACTTCATAAAGGCTTTTTTACTTTTGGTCTGGGTAGGGATGAGGATTTGGGGGGTACAAATGAAAGTCTTTGAGGTAAAGTCTGAGATCTCCTTGAGGAAAGGCGGGGTTCTGTTGTGCAGGCCCACACCACAGGCCGCGTGGCAGGCAGAGGGTGCCTGGTGGGCTCTGCTCCCACTCTCTCCTTCCCCTGCCGCTTCTGTGGCTGCTTCCAGGAGCTGGATCATCATACAAGACATGAACCTTCCTTGTAATTTGCCCGTCACTGTGAGTGAGACTCTGGTCTGCTTTTCAGCTAGCATTCATTCTTTCTTCAAGGCCGAGAGCAATGATTTCTATCTTAGAACCTGCCTTGCAAGTTCAATGTTTGAAAGTGTATTTAACCCCCTCGTTCTTTTCATCTTATCTATTCCTTGAAGTGGGCACCCAGGTCAGGTCTGCGCAGGGGATCGCTGTCAGTGAGCCAGGAGGAAGCGCAGAACAGAGGGTGTTTAGAAATGGGGCTTTCTCTACGGCCATACCACCCTGAACGCGCCCGATCTCGTCTGATCTCGGAAGCTAAGCAGGGTCGGGCCTGGTTAGTACTTGGATGGGAGAAATGGGGCTTTCTCTCCAGCTCACTGTCCTTTCCCTTTCTGTTTGCCTCCACCCTTCCTCTCCCTTTTCTCCTAGTCTTAGCTAGTGTGGTTCTTATGATTCCAGTCTTTTCTGAGTCAGGCCTGTATGAGAATCTGATGGAGGTTATGGACCCTCTTCCCCTCAAATGCATATTTACAGATCCTTGAAGCCTGCTCTTAGGTGCCCTAGAGATTCACGGACCTTAGAGCGAGAGGGCATCCTTGGCATGAATTGTGATAATGTCAGAGAAGATCATTGCCAACTGATGAGGCATATGCAGCAAGCACGGACCAACGAGACCCTTTCTTTTCATCTTGAATGATTCAAACTTTGCATATGCTGGAAATTTACCGAACATTTCAAGCATACATCAAAGTAGAGAGATTTACATAATGAGTCATCATGTACCCATGATTTGGCTTCAACAATGAACACATCATCTTGTTCCATCTATGTCTCCATCCATTCTCGAAATACCAGACATCATATCATCTCCTCAGTAAAAGCTTCAGTGTGTATCATTAAACATTAAGGACTCTCTTAAAATGACATTACAGCTTTATCACAAGATCATTATAATAATTTGAAAGAAATAACAATAATTATTTAAAACATCCATTCAGTTATTTAAATTCCTGTGAGTGCCTTCTAATCCTCTTTTATTTTTATTTTTGAATACTTTGGTGTATTAGAACCGGGATCCTGACCTTTCAACTGCTGACTCTTGGTCACCGACAACGGCTCTGTTTCCTTTGGAAAGACAAAGGACGTGGATGAAGGCTGTGGTCAACCAGTCTAAATTAAGAAAACTAACAAGTCAATTTTTCAAGCTGGGCTTTTCAGATGATTTACTTTGCTCTTCCTACTCTGGTTTTCTAGTCTTAGCGTCATGTCAATCATCCCTCCCCGCCTTCCTTCCTCTAGATTCCCACTGTGTTCTACGCGGTGGCAGGGATCTGTGGACATTACCAAGTATAAGGATCCTCTGGATATTAAAAACCAGTGGGGAAACTAACACAGTTATTCACATACAGCCATTACTCGTGTATATGGTCTTATGAGAAAATATAATAGAATTCATAACACTAATAACACTTGTAAACATGCGTTTGTTGTAATTTATTGGAAACTTCTCATGTGCTGGGCACTGGGCTGGGTGTTGGATACATAATGGTGAACATAAGACACAGAACCCGCCCTCCTGGAACTTACAGGAACACAGCTATTCACAGTGGTAAGCTACTGTACTGGGCTTGGAGAGATGATGAGGACGAAAAACACCTGGCTCCTGCTGCCAGGGAATTCATGATCTAAAAGTTAAGGTAGGAACACACAGACAGCAGCGCTTTATTGCCGGCGGCAGCGGCGAGTTCACCGGACGGCTACAGCAAGCCGAGGTGAGCTGCTGCAGAACAGCCAGGCAGGAATTCTCGCCGCAGGTAAAATCTAAAGCTCCCAGTGGCTGAGCTCAGCACACGCTGCAGGGATTCAGAGTGGAAATCAAAACCAAGAAGAAATACGCCAGCCTCACGGCCGAGGGCGTAGTAGCGGCGCCATATTGCCACCGGTGGTAGCAGCACCGAATTCACCGAATCCAGGACAGCTACATCTGCGTACTCAAGAACAGTGAGTCAAATTGCGGGCCACAGAGGAGAAATCCCAGTACTGTACTCCCTGGGACTTGACCCAGTGGGGGAGGGGCGGTGGCAGAGATATCACACCATAGGAGAACGCCCAACCTGGCACCTCCCCCACCCCCCAGGCTAAAGCAGCCTCTATTGACTCTCTGGGTCGGAGACTCTGTGATACAACCCAGTAAAGGAGTAGTGGGGTCTGAGATACTACTGACTCGAGATCCAGAATACCTTAAGTGAAGTCATAGTGACCCAAGGGAAGAACCCAGAGAAGGCACAAACTTCCGAAATCATGGGAAAGAGGAATAATACTGGAGCAATGAATGCCCACAACCCCACAACATCAGAACCCGATAAAACAGAAAATCAGAGATTTCTAGAAGATCAAATCAGGAAAATAACTGTAGAAATAATAGAGGTGCTTCGAAAAGAACTCAGAGAGAGCCAAAAAGAGATAAAGGATGCAATTAATGAAGTAAAGGCCTCAGTTCAAAGCACAAACAACCGATTAGAACACATGGAGAACAGAATCTCGCTCTTAGAAGATGATCATTCCAAAAATGAATGCATAGTTTCTAATCTAGGAAAAAATATCCGACAGCAGGAATCTGATATCGAAGAAATATGGGCCCATTTTAAGAGAGCTAACCTAAGAATAATTGGAATAGAGGAGGGAAAAGAAAGTGAAACCAAAGGGATCAACAATCTCTTCAAGGAAGTAATATCAGAAAATTTTCCAGACATAGAGCAAGAGGTCGATACACAGGTCCAGGAAACTTATAGAACTCCCTTTAGGCAGGATCGGAGAAGAGGATCCCCACGCCACATAATTGTCAAAATGACCAATGTGGAAGCCAAGCAGAGAATTTTAAAGGCAACAAAAACAAAGGGCCAAGTGACATTCAGAGGCAAACCAATTAGAATCACTCCAGACTTCCCAAACCAAGTCATGAGAGCCAAAAGGGCTTGGAGTAACATATTCCAAACTCTGAAAGAAAACAACTTCCAGCCAAAAATTTCCTACCCAGCAAAACTTTCTATCCAATTAAATGGAGAAATAAGAAGCTTCCATGACAAACAGAAACTGAAGGAATTTATTCTTCAAAACCAGCACTAGAGAAAATACTCAAAGAGATTAACTACAAAGAAGAAATAGGTAACACACACCAGAACCAGAGAAACAAGAGTTTCCATCCAACAGACAACTAAGATTGGTTATCTGTGGAGATTCATTATTTATGTTAGTCTTTTACCTATCTCTAAGTGGTATTGTTTGCCTTTATTGTTGTTAATTTTTAGGATTTCTAGTTGGAATATTAATATACCTTCAGATATAGCATTTGGAAATATTTTATCCCATTCTATTAGTAACTGTTAACTCTGTTTACATTGTCTTTGGATATACAATTTTTTTTTTTTAGGGAGTTTGTATACTCTTCTGTTGCCTGTGCCATCGAAATCATATCCAAGAAATCACTGCCAATTTCAATGTTGTGAGGTTTTATGACCCAGATTTTCTCCTAAAAGTTTATAGTCTTAAGATTTATATTTAGGTCTTTTATCTATTTTGAGTTAATATTTGTATATGGGATTAGGTAAGGGTCCAACTTTATTCTTTTCCATGTAATTATTATGTTTCAACAATATTTAGTTAAAAGATTATTATTTCCAACACCAAATGTTCGTGGAAACCTTGTCATAAATAATTTGACAATATAGGGAAGAATTTAGCTCTAGGCTTTTATTTAACTCCAATGGTTTATATATCTGCCTTTAGAATAGTACTACACTGTTTCAATTATTGTACTTTATATGGTTTGAAATCAGAAAATATATATCTTCTAGCTTTGTTCTTTTTCAAGATCGTTTTGGGTATCTAGAGTCCATATTCCATATTAGGATAGATTTTTTTTCTGAAAAATAAATATATAAATATATGATAGTTTCACCTAAAAAAATAGAAAAAAAATACTCTCTGGTAAGAAAGAAAGTAAAAAGAAATATTAAAATGTTATCTTTAAGTCATCAAAAGCTTGGTATCAGACAAATGAAACTGTTATGTGAGATTATCATTTTTAATTTTGGATAAATTGCTATAATACTAGATGTCAACCACTAAGCCAAGCATGGGAGGGAGGGATGGGGAGAGAATGGGGTGGGGATTGGGTGGGAGCTGACTGGCGAAGTGTGCATGTATGTCTACAAAAGTTTGTATCCCACTATGATGTATGAATACAGTGCACCAATAAAAAAAAATAAATTTAAAAAAATATATAATCATTCATTTTTACGTGAAAAAACTCATTCTTATTGACAAATGTCATTGTTACAAATTAGTATTTAGAAAATAAACGTTTGTTGTGCTTCCAATAAAAAAAATAAAAAAAATAAAAAAAATAAAAAAATAAAAGTTAAGGTAGGTATGCAAATAACAAGTCTAAAATATAGCCAAGTTTATTTCTTTTCTTTTTTTTTTTTTTTGGTGGTACTGAGGATGGAACCCAGGGGCCTTCTACCTCTGGGCTACACTTTCAGACCTATTTTTTTTTTAATATTTTTTATTTGGAAACAGGGTCTCTTAAGCCAGCAAGGCTGGCTTCGAACCTGCGCGATCCTCCTGTCTCAGCCTCCCAAGCGCGGGGATTACAAGCGTGCGCCACCATGCCCGGCAAAGCCAAGTTTATTTCTACTTAAAATTAATCCTCAAAAAACTGTCTAGCCGGGTGTGGTGGTGCACGCTTGTAATCCCCGTGCTTGGGATGCTGAGACAGAAGGATCATGGTTTGTGGCCAACCTTTGCAACTCAGTGAGACCCTGTTTCAAAATAAAAAACTAAATAAAAAATAGGGCTGAGGGTGTCACTCAGAGATAGAATACCACTGGGTTCCATCCTCAGTACTGAAAAAAAAAAAAAAAAGACCGTCTATGTAAGCCTTTACAACTTAGCTTGGAAGTGAAACTCATAGGCTCTAAAAAATTGTGTTAAGCTGGGCGTGGTGGCGCACACTTATAATCCCAGCATGCAGGAGACTGAGACGGGAGGATTGTGGTTCGCTGATAGCCTCTGCTACTTAATGAGGCCCCCTGCAACTTAGTAAGATCCTGTTTCAAAATGAAGAATGAAAAATAGGACAGGGGTGTAGCTCAGAGGTCGAATGAGCCTGAGTTCCATCCCCACACCTGAAAAAAAAATTGTGTTAAGTCAAAGCACCTGCAGTGATAGGAAAAAAATGTTAAAGATGTATCTGAGCTGGGTACACCATACCCAGCTGTATTTGAAGATTTTTTTTTTTTGAGGTACTAGGGGTGGAACCCAGAGGCATTAAACCTCCAAGCTGCACCCCCAGCCCTATTTTTTAGTCTTTTTTATTTTTGAGACAGGGTCTCACTGAGTTGCAAAGGGCCTTGCTAAGTAGCTGAGGCTGTCCGCAAACCATGATCCTCCTGTCTCAGCCTCCCGAATGCTGGGAATTACAAGCGTGTGCTACCACACCTGGAGTATTTGAAGATTTTTATTTATTTTTGGTGGTACTGGGGGTAGAACCCATGGGCTTTCTACCCCTGGACTACACTCCCAGACCTATTTTCTATTTTATTTGGAAACAGGGTCTCACTAAGTTGCTGAGAGCCTCACTAAGTGGCTGAGGCTGGCTTTGAACCTGTGTGATCCTCCTGTCTCAGCCTCCCAAGTGCTGGGATTACAAATGTGCGCCACTACGCCCGGTTCGTATTTGAAGATTTTTAATCATATTATTTTATAAGATTTATAAAACTATATTTCTGTCAGGCAAGGTGGCATACACCTGTAATTCCTGCACTTGGGAGGCTGAGACAGGAGGATCTCAGGTTCGAGGATAGCCTCAGCAAGTAGTGAGACTCATCAACCTTGTGAGATTCTATTTCCAAATAAGAAATGTATCAGGCTGGGGGTATAGCTTAAGGGTAGAATGCTTCTGGGTTCAATCCCCAGTACCACAAAAAAGTAACATTTCTAATTTCATATTTTATATACATGTAAATTTTCAGTTTTATGTGAAAATATTTCAGATACATCCCTAAAAATATATAGACTCCTAAAAATAAGCATAATATCAATTAAAATGAAATTAATTTCTCTTTCTTTCTTTAAATGGTACTGGGGGTTGGGCCTAGGGGCATTCTCCCTCTGAGGTACACTTGAAACAGGGTCTCACTAAGTTGCTGAGAGCCTGCTAAATTGCTGAGGCTGTCCTTGAACCTGTGATCCTCCTGTTTCAGCCCCTCAAGTGCTGGGATTACAGGCATATGCCACCACACCCAGTGATGATTTCCTTAATATTATAAAAGTTCTAGTTAGTATTCAAGTTTCCAATGATCTCATATGTTGCATTTTTGTTTGGTCTTTAAGGAGTCATTTTTGTGTGTGTGTGTGTGGTACTGGGGTTCCTGGAAGCCCTTCTACCTCCGGGCTACACTCCCAGACCTATTTTTACATTTTTATTTGGAAACAGGGTCTCCTAAGCCAGCGCACGCGGCTGGCTTCGAACCTGCGCGATCCTCCTGTCTCTGCCTCCCAAGCGCGGGGATTACAAGCGTGCGCCACCACGCCCGGCTTTATTCTTTATTTTGTTATTTATTTATTTATTTATTTATTTATTTATTTATTTATTTATTTATTGGTGGTACTGGGGTTCCTGGAAGCCCTTCTACCTCCGGGCTGCACTCCCAGACCTATTTTTACATTTTTATTAGGAAACGGTCTCCTAAGCCAGTGCACGTGGCTGGCTTCGAACCTGCGCGATCCTCCTTTCTCTGCCTCCCAAGCGCGGGGATTACAAGCGTGTGCCACCACACCCAGCAGGAGTCATGTTTTTAAGAATAGTTTTATGTTCACAGTGAATGGAGAGGACAGTACAGAAATTTCCCATTCACCTCGTGCCTCCACATACGCATAGCCTCCCCATGACCAACATCCAACCAGAGAGGCACATTTGTTATAATTAGTGAACTTGCACTGACACATCGTTTTCACCCTTGGGATCATCAGCCTGTCTGGAGTTGCAGATCTGAGAAAGAAAATGGATTGGCAGATATGTCAGTTAAGAGTGTTTCGGGAAACAATTCAGGCAGGGTCTTGTGAGGATGGAAGTGATATGGTAAGATAGGTACTATTATATTCATTCTTTTAACAAGATTTATTGAGTACCTATTATGTGACAAGTCTGTGCTGGGTGCTGGGATACAGAGCTGAGGAAGACAGAGCTAGCCCCTCCCTCACGGAGCAAAAGGAGACATTTCATGACTGAGGACTGCAGTGCTAGGAGTGCACTGAGGTGGGCCGGGGACCCAGCCTAGTCTGGAAGTGGGGAGTGATCACGGAAGGCTTCCAAGGAAGAGCATTCAGGAGAGATCTAAGGAGCGAAGCCTAGTTTGGTTTTAGACACATGAATCTTGAGGTCAGCACCCCAGTAACTGAACCACACAGTCTCAGGTGTTTTTTTATTTGCAATTAAACTTTTTATTCATTTATAAACCACATCAGATACAGATGAGGAAAGACAAACTTCAGCTGCACTGAGCCGCATTTCTCCAGGTGTGATCTGCTAGAGCAGAAGAGTCCTTCTCAGGAACACACACTTCATATGTACAAATCCAATGTTTATGGCGACACATTTCCTTCAGACTCTTCTAATGTCTACACATCAGACCTACAACGAGTGTCCCTTAGTAGTGGTAGAACAATAAGGAATGTTAGAGATGCAAAATAAGAGCCGGGCGTGGTGGCACAGGCTTGTAATCCCAGTATTTGGGAAGCTGAATCAGGAGGATCTGCGGTTCATGGACAGCCGCAGCTACTATTTAGTGAGGCCCTTTGCAACTCAGTGAGACCCTGCTTCAAAATAAAGAATCAAAAATAGGGCTGGGGATATAGCTCAGAGGTAGAATGACCCTGGGTTCCATCCCCAGGACCTGTAAGACTCAAGGGAGGAAAACAAAGGGTAGAGAACTGTCCCTTGCACATAAGGTTAAAGAAAAAAGATGAGGATGAGACGGAAGAAACCTGATCATAGAAGCAAGATGGAGAGTTTCAAGGACAGTATAGTAAGCGCGCAAGTGTTGCAGAGAGGTTAAAGAGACCAATTGAAATGAGACAATGTCCTTGACAGCTTTTGAAAAGCGCCGAGTCATCTTACTGATGCATCATGGAGGGGGGGAGGCACGGGACCTGCAGTCACAGCCTGGGCTTCGTTCTAGCTCTTCCTTTTACTACATTTGTGACCTTGGGTCCTAATTATTCAGGATGCTCATTTATAAAATAAGAAGGAGAATGGCTGTGCCATATTTACATCTCAAAATTATCGTGAGGTACAAATTAAAAAATATATGTAAGCCATTGTATTTTCCTCCCATGTATCTCAAAAGTGTCTGGCTTACTCAAGTGTTGGAATGAATATCTGTGCATTACAATAACCGCATACTTGTTTGTATTTAAACAGAGAGCAGATGAAGAAGCTGTGGTGGATCAGGGTGGGACCAGCACAATTCTCAACATTCACTATGAGAAAGAAGAGTTGGAAGGTAAGTTCTGTCCTGTGTGACGAGGCACATTGGCAAGAGGCAGCCTGGTGTGGGAACGGCAGTCCTGGCTTCCCCTCAGCAGACCTGGCTTTGAGTCCTAACTCTTTCTCACTAGCTGTAAGACCCTGGAGTAAGGTGGGGGAACCACTTAATTTCTTTTAACTTCAATTTCCTTTTTATTTTGGTGTGTGTGGTTGTGGTACTGGGGATGGAACCCAGGGGCATTCTACCTCTGAGCTACGTCCCCAACCCTATTTTTTATTCTTTATTTGGAAACAGGATCCTACTAGGTTGCAGAGGGCCTCACTAAGTAGCTCCGGCTGGCTGCAAACCTGCAATCCTCCTGTCTCAGCCTCCCAAGTACTGGGATTACAAGCATACACCAACACACCCGGCTAATTTCCTCATCTTTTGTTTATTTATTTATTTATTTATTTTTGGCTGGTACTGGGGATGGAGCCCAGGGGCATTCGACCTCAGAGCTATAACCCCAGCCCTATTTTTTATACTTTGAAATAGGGTCTCCACTGAGTTGCAAAGAGCCTCACTAAGTAGTTGAGGCTGGCTGAGAACCTGGATCCTCCTGTCTCAACCTCCCAAATGCTGGGATTACAAGCGTGCACCACCACACCCAGCTTTTTCCTCATCTTTTAAATATAAGCAGATGTTCCAGGTGTGGTGCAGGCGCTTGTAATCCCAGCATTCGGGAGGCTGAAACTGGAGGATTGCGGTTTGCAGACAGCCTCAATTACTTGGTGAGGCCCTTTGCAACTCAGTGAGACCCTGTTTCAAAAAATAAAGGATTAAAAAATGGGGCTGGGGGTGTTGCTCAGAGATAGAATGCTCCGGGGTTCTATCTGTAGTACTGCAAAAAAAAAAAAAAAAAAAAGAGCAGAAGTAATAATGCTCATCCTCCTCAACAGGGATATGATTATGGTCTAATTGATAGCATACAATACACTGCTTTGAATACTCTAAAGTTTAACATAAATATTAATAACCTGTTTTTTGAGAATGTGAAATCCTCAGTTCAGTTCATTGATTCTTGACAAATGCCTGGAAATAGAGCTATATAAAAAATTTTTAAAAGAAAATAAAATACAAGTTAGATTAAAAAAAAACTCAGTTTGGCTATAAAACCCTCCTTTTACCCCATTTACAATATTTGATCTTTCTATTCTATCCCCATTTCTTCCTGGTCTTTTCATTTAAACAAGAGAAGGAAAAACAGGAACTCACCTGTGACATACTTTCTAAGAGCTCACAAGTCAAGGCTGTATAAAAACCCAGTTGAAGTGAAAGGAAAAAAAAGAGGCCTTTTTGACCAGCGCTGGCAAGTCTGCCGAGCCTACCTTTCCTCTCGGCCCCATGTGATCCCGTGTGTGTCCTCCTGCTGTCCCTTTCCCTCTGCGGGCTAGCCGGAGCCTTAGTGTTTGGGCTCATACCTGGCCATGGTTTCTGATTAGTGGTGACATTCGGTTTTCTTAAAAGAAGGTCTATCTCCAGTACAGCTTTCATAAGAAGCCACATGTGGCTCAAGAGCCTTTGTAAAATCTCTGCAGCATCCCTTGCACAGTTGAAGGCTGGGATACAACTTTCTGATGCCCGAGACAGCATGTGAAATGTTCTCTCTGTACTGCTTGTTCCTGTGACTGGTTTTTCATCAAAGTTTGCAACCCCCAGAGAAAACCTGTCCTTTGGATGAGGGAGAATGAAAGCTGTAGAGGCTGGCTCAGCCTCTGGGTCTGTTACCATGAGAACTTCTGTGGGTGGCTCCGTGGAGGTCAGCGGTGCTTGGGTGTATCAAGGTCAAGTTATCCAAGTTACTTTGACCAGATGGATGAAGAACCATTGTGGGTTTCAGCAAATGGGAGAAAGTGGGAGAAGAAAGGGTATGGACTGAGGTAAGTATTTGTTGAATGCCTTGTGTTTTAGGCAGCAGATTAAGCACTTTATGCAAGTTATATATATATTTTAATCTTCATCATACCCCAGGCAGGTGTAGGTATATTATCTCTATTTTACATGTGGGGAAACTGCTCCGGGTCATCCAGCCTAATAGCAGGGGAGACTGGGATAGAATTCTGTTCTTTTTGGGCTCAGAGGTAATGTGCTTGCCTTGTACATGGGAGGCTCTGGGTTCAATCCTTAGTATCAAAAAAGAATAGACAAAAAAAAAAAAGAAAAGAAAAAGAAAAATGAATCTTTCTCTTTTTAACTGCTTTCTTATCTCACTCCATCTTTGTGGTACTAGGTACTAACCCAGGGACATTCTACCTCCAGGCTACTCCCCTAGCCCTTTTTATTTTTTATTTTGAAACAGGGTCTCTCTAAGTTGCTAAAGTTGGCCTTGAGCTTGCGATCCTCCTGTCTCAGCCTCCCAAGTACTAGGATTACAGGCATGTGCTGCTGTACCTGACTCATAACGGGCATTTGTAAGGCGTTGTTCCTCCCACTCTTTCTGTCCTGATAATCCTGTTGTCTCTTTATCCTCTCATTACTTGGGGACATATTGCTATCAATGTACTTGTGCTTTAATAAGGAGGTAAGCATTATCTGAGAGTAGAGTGATGAAGTTGGGCAAGCTCTCTTGGATCTGAGACTAGGTTTCATCCACAAAGGTCAGATGAGTAACTGGCAGCAGGAGCAGCATCTGCAGATGACATCATCTGTTCCTGACTGCATATGATGACTGCATTACTAAAAGACAGTGTGTTGGGAACTGGCCTTTTATGCATAGACCTTTCGGAAAACTAATCTTTTCTATGTTAGTCTCTCTCTCTCTCTCTCTCTCTCTCTCTCTCTCTCTCTCTCTCTCTCTGGTACTGGGCATTAAATCAAGGGGTGTTCTACCTGTGAGCTATACCCCCAGCCCTATTTTATTTTTTATTTTGAAATAGCATCTTGCTAAGTTCCTGAGAGCTATGAACCTGTGAACTTCTTGTCTCAGCCTCACAAGTACTGGACTTACAGGTGTGCAGCACCATGCCTAGCTATGTTAGTACTTTTTTTGTGTGTGTGGTACTGCGGATGGAACCCAGGGACATTCTACCTCTGAGCAACCTCCAGACCTATTTTATAGATTATTTATTTATTTATTTATTTATTTATTTATTTATTTATTTATTGCAGTACTGGGGAGGGAGCCCAGGGGCATTCTACCTCTGATCTACACGCCCAGACCTATTTTTTATTCTTTATTTTGAAACAGAATCTCACTGAATTGTAAGGGCCTCACTAAATAGTAGCTGAGGCTGTCCGTGAACCATGATCCTCCTGTCCCAACTTCCCGAATGCTGAGATTACAAGCATGTGCCACCATGCCAGGCTGTATTTTTTTATTTTTGGAAACAGGGTCTCACTAAGCTGCTGAAAGCCTCACTAAGCTGCTGAGGCTGGTTTCAAGCCTGCAATCCTCCTGTCTCAGCCTCACAAGTACTGGGATTACAAGCGTGTGCCACAATGCCTGGTTATATTAGCACCTTTTTAAAAAGCTATTACAGGCGACTAGAGGACAAATGGTTCCTACTCTTCAGGTCTGAAGTGCTTGAGAAGAGCTCTGGAGAAGAGGAAGGGGAATTGGGATTTGTGGTAGGGGCTGGCCACGCTGTGGGTTCCACCCCCACTCTCTCTGAAGTGCACGTTGGGATTCATTGAGGATGTACCCAGAGTGATTGTGTTTCTTGAAGGCAGAAGTTAGAAAAAATCCCACTTTGATGGAAGACAAAAGTAAATGCACATGCCATGATATAAGATACTGCGGCTTCAGGGAAATCCTCAGGTCTTCCTTCCCCCATCCATACCTGCCACCTACATGACAAAAAACATTTTCTTACCGGGTTTCAGAACAATTTTTGAGATTTAGCATCTGGACATCAATGTAAGCTTTGTAAATATGGGTCTTTTTGCGTAAGCTAATTCTATAAGTAGAAGGTGCACTAAATCATGATGCTGCTCTAAATATATGTATGGGAAAATCAAAATTAAACATTAAAATATCCTTCCAAAGATAAACTCAAGAAGAGCAATAGTCCACCAAATGTTTCAGTGTTCTCTACCAGTCACAGAGTAAAACAGGGCAATTGCTTACTTAGAGAAATGGCTTTTTCCATTTTTTTCTGACAGGCCCTTATTCCTGAATAACTACTAGATTTATTAATCCTAGAGTAAGTTTCATGTCTTTTAATAAGTTTGTAGAAGAGGCCAGAGCCATTTGGCCGTATTTGTAACTTTTGTTTTTGAGGGAATGAAACTCAGGGGCATTCTACCTCCGATATATCCCCGGCCCTATTTTTTTTTATTATTTATTTATTTATTTATGTATTTATTTATTGGTGGTACTGGGATTCCTGGAAACCCTTCTACCTCCGGGTTACACTCCCAGACCTACTTTTATACTTTTTAATTTGGAAACAGGGTCTCTTAAGCCAGTGGTATGGCTTCAAACCTGCGCGATCCTCCTGTCTCCGCCTCCCAAGCGCGGGAATTACAAGCGTGCGCCACCACGCCCGGCTAAAATTCTTTATTTTGAAACAGGGTCTCACTGAGTTGTAAAGGGCCTCACTAAGTAGCTGAGGCTGTCTGTGAACCGCGATCCTCCTATCTCAGCCTCCCAAATGCTAGGATTACCAGAGTGCGCTACCACGCCTGGCATATATATAACTTTTAAAAAAGGCTTGTATCAGTTCACATTAGGTTTTTTCCCTGTGGTTATTGACTTGGAGTCAACCTCTGAGCCCAGAGGAGCAGAACATCCTTCAGTATGTGCTCAGGACCTCTCTTTGACTGTTGGTAAACTCTGTGTGTGTGTGTGTGTGTGTGTGTGTGTGTGTGTGTGTGTGTGTACTGCACTGTATGGGTCACACCTGTGGTTTCTGTTCTCTACAAGATTTAGTGCCAATATACTAATGATTGTGTTATGTATGAATATATATGGTTATTTTAAAAATACATCAACATGCCGGACGTGGTGGTGCACACTTATAATCCCCGCGCTTGGGAGGCTAAGACAGGAGGACCGCACAGGTTTGAAGCCAGCCTCAGCTACTGAGCGAGGCTCTCAGCAACTTAGTAAGACCCTGTTTACAAATAAAATATAAAATAGGTCTGGGAGTATAGCCCAGAGATAGAAAGCCTCTGGGTTCCACCCCCAGTACCAAAAATAAATTAATTAATTAAAAGAAAAACAAAGTAAAGAATAAAAAATAGGGCTGAGGTGTAGTTTGGAAGTAGAATGCCTGTGGGTTCCATCCTCAGTACCGCAAGGGAAAAAAAAGTGGATGGTGTTTCAGGTGAGTTGGTAGGTAGATGAAAGGGACTAAGACTGGGTAGGACGGTGGCTGAATGACCAGTAAAGTGACCACAGAATTAATCCCATTGGGTGGACTGGTCTTTCCTAGTGTCTATTTGTTTGTCATCGTGTGTGTGTGTGTGTGTGTGTGTGTGTGTGTGTGTGTGTGTGTGTTACTGGGAATGAACCCAGGAGCATTCTACCTTGGAACTACACCCCCAGCCTTATTTTTCTTTATTTTGAAACAAGGTCTCACTAAGTTGCTGGGGCCTCACTAAGTAGCTGAGGCTGGCCACGAACCTGTTATCCTTCTGTCTCAGCCTCCCAAGTACTGGGATTACCAGCGTGCACCACCATGCCCGGCTTGTCATCTTTTTGTTAATTTTATGCAGAATACCAAATCCCTGCTTCAGAATCCTCTGCCTAGAAACTGATGTCTAATTTCTCAACAACCACTTGATCTTTCTTAGCTATGACCCTTTTTAAGCTTGTTTTCATTTCTACCTGTCTCTGGTGTTTTCAAAAGACAGGCAGAAAGTCTTTTCTCTAAGATTCAAGCTTTATCTTACTTCTGCTGAACCATCAAAGGCACCTGAAGGATGTCTTCCCCATTATGCCTCAGCCCTCCATAGTGGGAATTTAGATACCAAGCAAAACCATCCATTGTTCACTCAACAAACATTTATTGAGTCTCTTCTGTGCTCCCTCTCTGCAGTGATAATTAAGACAGTGAGAACAGCCGGGCGTGGTGGAGCACACATGTAATCCCAGCATTTTGGAGGCTGAGACAGGAGGATCGTCGTTCGGGACAGCCTCAGCTACTTAGTGAGGCCCTCTGCAACTCAGTGAGACTCTGTTTCAAAATAAAAAACTAAATAAAAAATAGGGCCGAGGGTGTCACTCAGAGATAGAATACCACTGGGTTCCATCCCCAGTACTGCAAAAAAAAAAAAAAAAAAAAAAAAAAAAAGTGAGAACACTAAACCATCGTGTTGTCTCAAAGAATGCAAAGAATGATCTAGTCTGAATTGTTCCTAGGACATGAATGTTAGAACCTGAACTCACCATCATCTGTACAAGGCCTGGGAAATCATTTGGTCCAACTTCTTTGCTTTAATTTAATAGTTTAATAGTATCAGTGAGTAAATTAGCCAATCTAATGCTTCTAATACCCGATCACCCAATCAATATTCCAATACCTCAATTTCTCTTTATAATGTAGTTAAAATTAAATACTACTAAGCCATATATAATGGCATACACTTGTAATCTCGGTACTTGGGAGGCTGCGATAGGAGAATCACAGGTTCCCAGCCAGTGTCTGCAACTTGTGAGGCCCTCTACAACTCAGTGAGATACCGTTTTCAAATAAAGAATAAAATAGAACTGGGGGTGTAGCTTGGCGGAAGAATGCCCCTGGGTTCCATCTGTAGTAACACACACACACACAATTAATTAATTAATATTAGCAATATTCCAGTGTGAACCTAGTGGAAGTATTTGGAATGTGCTCAATGAGAATGGAGGTCACAGTTCAGCCTCTAGGAGAATTTCAGGGAAGAGGAAGCCCGTGGTCAAGGGGGGTCTATTAAAGGACCAGTCTTCACCTCTCAGTGAGGCTGCTCTTTACCCAGGTGCAACTCTACATAGATGCACCAGATTTTGTAACACCTATGTCACCATTTTAGGGTCTATTTGAGGTGGTTCTCTGGGATCTAACTGTGATTTTTCATGGCCCACAAATTGTTCCTGCCTGTCTTTCTGTCCTCTTCTAGCCTTTCCTCCCCTTCCACCTTGCCCTGGCCCTGCCGGCTGCCCTTTGGCCTTGGAACTTGCTCTGCACATCCAAGTTTAAGGCCTGAGCACTTGATCTGCCCTCTCTAGAGCGCTCTCCTCCCAGTCTCCTCATCGCTCGGTTGTTCCTCTGAGCGTCTTAGCTTGTCTCCCTGCTCCCCCCTACGCCTACTACACACACTCTGGCACTTTACCTTTGATTCTTAGTAATTATCAATATTTGGAATAATATCTTTTTGTGTTCATGATGTCTGTGTCCCTCATCTGACATGTGTCCTGAAGACTGTTCTGTTCACTACTGTATCCCAGCTGTTGGAACAGGACCTGGCACAATTCGGTGACTCCAGTCTGTGGTAACGTCCGCTAGTTTGATCTCAGTGATGTACCATAGGGACTTTATTGATTTACTGTAGTAGAATATTATCAGTTAATATTATTTGTGTTCATTTTAGTCATTTTTATACTTTATAGTTTAAACTGATAACGTGAGAGGTCTGGAATCCCACATCTTAACAGATATCAATCATCTGGTTTCTGTGTGTGTGTGTGTGTGTGTGTGTGTGTGTGTGTGTACTTGGGATTAGATTTAGGGGCAATCTACTACTGAGCTATATCCACAGATCTTTTACTTTTTGAGACATGGTCTTGCTAAGTTGCTGAGGCTAGCTTTGAACTTGTGATTCTTTTGCCTCAGCCTCCAGAGTAGCTGGGATTACAAGTGTGCACCATCATACCTGGCTCTCTATCTCTCTTTCTATGAAGTTTGATAACTACATTACATTCAGAGCTCTCCCTCTCAGAATGTCCTGAAATGTGTATGAAACAAACAGTAAGACTATTCTGAGATAGGAGGAGGGTATGAAGCACAATTCTGTCAGGAACTAAATGTTTTATCCTTCTGCCTCTCTGCATTCTAACAAACCTTTGGTCATCTTTTTTTTTTTTTTTTTTTTTTTTTTTTTTTCGGTACTGAGGATGGAACCCAGGGGCATTCTATCTCCGAGCTACATCTCCAGACCTATTTTTTAATTCTTTATTTGGAAATGGTCTCACAGACCTGCAAAGTGGTAATCATCTTTTCTTTTCTTTCTTTTTTTTTTTTGTGGTACTGGGGATGGAACCTGGAGCTTTTCTACCTCCGGGCTATACTCCCAGACCTGTTTTATATTTTATTTGGAAACAGGATCTCATTAAGTTGCTGAGAGCCTCAGTAAGCAGCTGAGGCTGGCTTTGAACCTGTGCAATCCTCCTGTCTCAGCCTCCCAAGCGCTGGGATTACAAGTGTGCGCCACCACGCCTGACTTGGTCATCATCTTTTCTAAGCCTCATTTTATTTTATCACTTTGGAATCTGGAAAATAGGGAAGTCAAAGAAAAGGAGGGGTAATAGAGGGATATTAGAGCAGCGCCCAAGGCACTTTGTCTGCACTTGAAAGTGGGGCACACTATCAAGGACGTTTATTGCAGTGTTGGGAAACCTCACCGCTGGTAAAAGAAGATGGAAATTTGGCAACTCAGTCTTCCTGCTTAGCTTTCCATTTCAATCCCCCATGCCCTGGTGAGTACTTCATCTTCCCAAACACATTCACTTTGGTTACGTGCTCCTTTTGTGACCTCTTTCAGAGCCGAGGTCCTTTTAGGTCAGATTGCAAGCTCCTGTGGAGGCCCTGAGGGGTCATACCCTGGAGGAGGCACCTAGGAGACATTCCATTTGCTGAACATTTCTGGAGCTGTGACCATGTGCACGACACTGCTCTTGCTTATGTAGGGATTCTAAGAGGAGGATTTTACCTAGGACCTGGAGGAGCTTGCTCATGAGCAGTGGGGGACAGGACAGCTGCTCAATCTGAATGCAAGGCAGCAAATAAGCGCAAGAGAGAAGGGCTGGCAGAGGCACTGGGTGTGTAGCAGAAGAAGGTGACCCATCTGATCAGGGAAATCAGAAATAATACCAAGAACGAAGGTGCATTTGCACTGGCACATTTATGGCATTGCAGCTTGTTCAGGTAGAGAGGAGAGTGAGATGATGGTGGATGTGCCGGCAGGGGCTGTGGACAGGGGATGGAGTCAAGCCAGGCCGATATGCTGCTGGGGCAGGTGCACAAGGTGTGTGTCTCAAGGTGTTTTTCCCAGAATGTTTGTTTTGTGTGAGCATGCAGGATTTCCTTTTTTATCTTTCTTGAGTTGATCTCTCAGTTCTTTTAGAGGCCTTTTATTTTATTTTATTAATTTTTTTTTTTGCGGGTCTGGGGGTGGAACCCGGGCATTTGACCTCCGAGCTACACCCCTTGCCCTATTTTTTTTTTTATTCTTTTTTTTTTTGCGGGTCTGGGGATGGAACCCAGGGGCATTTGACCTCTAAGATACACCCCCTGCCCTATTTTTTATTCTTTATTTTGAAACCAGGTCTCACTGAGTTGCAGAGGGCCTCACTAAGTAGCTGAGGCTGTCTGCGAACCGCGATCCTCCAGGTCTCAGCCTCCCGAATGCCGGGATTACAAGCATGCGCCACCACGCCTGGTTTAGAGGCCTTTTATTTTCACATTGAATGTATAGTTTGTCTTAATGGAAGAAATACTAAAAAAGAGACTGAGATTGAACATGATGAGTCCTGAATTCACAGGGGCAAGCTGGGATCAGAGCTGTGACCAGCGGGATTAATTTGGAAGGTTAAATTAGTGTGGGAACCAGGCGTGGTGGCGCACGCTTGTAATCCCCGTGCTTGGGAGGCAGAGACAGGAGGATCACGCAGGTTCGAAGCCAGCCGCGCATGCTGGCTTAGGAGACCCTGTTTCCAAATAAAAATGTAAAAATAGGTCTGGGAGTGTAGCCCGGAGGTAGAAGGGCTTCCAGGAACCCCAGTACCACCAAAAAAAAAAAAAAAAAAAAAAAAAAAAAAATTAGTGTGGGAGGCAGGAAGGAGGCCCTTGCTTTGTCAAAGACTTGCCATCTCTAACTTATAGAGTGTAGGACGACAGAGCAAGGAAGAGAGCTAGAAACCCGAGGTAACTGTGGTTTCAAGCCTGCAAAGGTGAGGCAATGGTAATGCTGTAAACAGACACATGGAAGAAATAAGTGTTAAGCCAGAAATTTAGATGGGGATAGTAAGTTTGCTTTGAAAACTGTTAACCACTATAGATAAAAATTTAGGGCTCATTTTAGTCAGACGTGGTGACACACGCTTGTAATCCCAGCATTCGGGAGGCTGAGACCAGAGGATCGCGGTTCACGGCCAGCCTCAGCTACTTAGTGAGGCCCCCAGCAACTCAGTGAGACCCTGTTTCAAAGTAAAGAATAAAAAATTGGGCAGGGGGTGTAGCTTGGAGGTCAAATGCCTCTGAGTTCCATCCCCAGACCCACACACACACACACACACACACAAAGATTTAGTGTCGCAGACTAAACTCAGTCGGGTCGTAATTGTCCGCTCCCGGTCAAATCCTCAGAAAGATGGGGCAAAAGGCAGGTGAAGTTCTGCAGAAACTTATCTGCAGCGATTCTTTCCCCTCTATGAATTCCTTAAGTTTTTAGGTACGACGCTTTGGAAAGAACCTGAGGTGGACAAAGGCTTCTTGAGCCAATGACACTTTATTACAAAAACCCCGAAAAATTTATACCCTTCACCAGTAAAGTTAATAATAAGAGAAAAGGGAGTGAATGCAATCACTGTGAAATAATAATGAATGACATGTAAACAAAGGTAATAAAACTAGTCCTTCAGCTGGCTGTTGATCTTCGAGAGATTAACTCCTGATCCTCTCCAAGGTCTTGCAGATAAGCAGTTCCAGGGGACGACCTCCCAGGAGAAACAGGCATGCCCAAGGCTTGGGGGCTTCTCGGAGAATCTTCTTTAACTTTCTTGGAACTTTCCATCTTCTGGGCTCAGTTCATATAGCAAGTGTGGGGAGATGTGGTGATTCAGGTGGATGCGATAGAGTTTCTTCAGGTGTTGGCATCTTATCTTGTAAATCTGAAAGCTTAAGCAAACTCACAACACAGTTTGGCAGACAAAATACCACAAACAACACCACAAAGTTCTTGGATTTAATTGTCAGATGTATTTCCTTAACTGCTGAGCACTCTTCTTTAGACAACAAGCCTATTAAAAGCCTATCCATCTTTAATAATCCATTTCCCTGTCACAAACTCTCTGCAACCTGCTTCTAACTTTCTAATTCCTTTCTTTCCCAGTTGGGACTTTCTTATGATAAGCTCTTCTTCATGCAAAAATGCATTTCTTATTCTTAGGGTATTTCCTTTCCTTCATACATATATATTTAGAACGTCTGTCCTTTATTTTGTCATATTCATTCCTAACCATGCGGCCAGTCTCTCTGTCTCCGGGGATGCTCACACTGGGCGTAAAAGTCAACAATCTTTCTCCTTGGCTCTATTGTATTTGGGCAACTAAGTTGTTCATCAACTAAATTGCTTCGAAGTCACACACAAAGTTTTATCTTCTCTGTCTCTAGGCAGGATCTCAAGGGTAAACAGAGTTAGCTTACCGGAGTTAATGGCTTAACCTAAGTTAGTGATAGGAATGAGGGGGAGTTAATGGCTTAACCTAAATTAGTGATAGGAATGAGGGTCGGAGACCCTTTGTGATTGCTGCAGCTGGAATGCTTATCACAGCATCTGAGTTCTGGCCAGTTTTTCATTATTATTGAGCAAAGCCAAGGGCGTTTAGACAAATTATTAGAGAATTTATTTTCACGGACTCAATCTCTTTCATAGTCCTGGTCTCACATCACCGGAGCAATTCGCGTAGAGAGTTAAAAGGAATCATTACCAAGAAAATAATAGTCATGAAGGGTATCTAAAAGTAGGGGGTACTTTGGCCAGAGACGACACCTTCTTCTCGGGGCTTGTTGCCGATTAACTATGTGGAGTGGGGTCTCAACACATAGATGCCGAGGCAGCAGGCAGTCTTGGCAATTTAGGGCTTATTTGTAAAAGTTAACTTTGAAATCTGGAGAGTGAGTCAGGCATAGTGGCACACACTTGTAATCCCAGTACTTGGGAAGCTGAGATAGTAGGATCACAGGTTCTCAGCCAGCCCCAATTACTTAGTGAGGTCCTCTGCAATTTAGTGAGACCCTGTTTCAAAACAAAGAATAAGCCAGGCAAAGTGGCTCAGGCTTGTAATCCTAGCATTTGGGAGGCTGAGACAGGAGGATTGCAATTCGTAGCCAGCCTCAGCTACTACTTAGTGAGGCCCTTTGCAACTCATTGAGACCTTGTTTCAAAATAAAGAATAAAATTAGGCTCTGGAGATGTAGCTCGGAGGTTGAATGCTGCTGGGTTCCATTCCTAGCACCACACATACACACACAAAAAGAATAAAAATAGTGGTGGGAGTGTAGCTTGAAGATAGAATGCCCCTAGGTTCAATCCCCAGTTACACACACACACACACACACACACACACACACACACACACGTGGATAGCACTAAAAAGAGTTAAGGAAAGGACCAAAGATGGAACCCCAAGGAGCCTGCCTTTGGTAGCTTGTGGAGGGATTGGGGAGCATGGTCAGAGCAGTACAAGTGAAACAGGAGAGGGCAGAATACCAGAGCTAAGGGAGGCCAGAGCCCCAAGGAGAAGTCATCAAGGGATTTGGATACTGCCTGATACTTGGTAGATTTTCAAGAAAAAAGTGTGTGTGTGTGTGTGTGTGTGTGTGTGTGTGTGTGTGTGTGTGTGAGAGAGAGAGAGAGAGAGAGAGAGAGAGAGAGAGAGAGAGATATGTGCTGGGGATTTGAACACAGCGGCATTCTACCTCTGAGCTACACCTCCACCCCAGTTTTATTTTTTTATTTGGAAACAGGGTCTCACAAAGTGGCTGAAGGGTGGCTTTTAACCTGCAATCCTCCTGCCTCAGCCTTCCAGGTACGGGGATTACAGATGTTTACCATCACACCCGACTTTAAGAAAATCTTTTGAGCCAAACTGAGAGAGATGTAAGATGATAAAGATTTGGTGTCTGCTGTCCCTGATATCAGCAGCTTTGGTAGAGAGTGAGGTCAGAAGCCACATGCAAAAGCCGTGGAACAGGGGTTGGTGAGGAAAGGTAGTTAGGTGGGTGACTATTCTCAAAAATTGTTTGAGGAAAGTTGAAAATTTTGGAGAGAAGCGATTTGTTGGGAATTTTTTTCCCCCCCCCGGAACTGGATGGAACCCAGGGGCATTCTACTCTCCAAGCTACACCTCCAGCCCTATTTTTTATTCTTTATTTTGAAACCAGGTCTCACTGAGTTGCAAAGTGCCTCACTAAATAGCTGAGGCTGTCTGCAAACCTCCATCCTCCGGTCTCAGCCTCCCAAATGCTGGGATTACAAGCGTGCATCACCACACCCAGCTGGGAAGTGTTTTTGTTTTTGTTTTTAAGATGAGTCAGGAGAAACCGTGAAGGGATGGACAGAAAAGAGCAATTAAAGATACCCGGAGCAGGAAGACTCCGGAGGGTTGGGCGGTGATGGGCTGAGATGAAGGAAGATTCCATGTGAGGACACGTTTCTTCACGGTGATAGATGAAGTGAGGTCACCTGCTCGGAGGGAGGGAATGTGGGTGGCTTGTGGATTTGAAGACTGTGGCCAAGATTAGAACAGCTTCTGTGGTTGAAGATGTGGGAGCCGGTCTGAGATGGGAGGGCTGAGCGGCAGTACTCAGGCAGAGTAAGGGGAAGACCAAGGCTGTGTGTGTCGGGCACGGGAGCCGCTCTGAGACTACTGATCCTGGGCTCCAGGCTGCGGAGGAACGCAAGTGGAGTGAGGCAGAGGATCAAAACCAAGAGCAGGTTTGTGGAGTAGAGGAACAGGGGAATGTGCTGGCGGTCACTTCTTTTCCCACGTTCCTCACTCTTCATGCAGTGTTTAATATCCCTCGCGTTCCTGATGATTTACAACTAGTCTTTAACTGCTGCTTTAGATCGTGTGTTCTGTTATGCAAGAACAAAAGGAAGTCGGTCCTAGAATGTTTTGGCTGATGTATTCAGGCATTGTTTTAAGCATTTTTTATGCATTATCTTATTTATTGCTTATGACAAACCTATGAGTTTAAATAATATGCCTTTAGTAAAGTCTTTTATCCTTCTGAAAGATGAATCATAAAGGAATTCGGTAACTTGTTGAAGGTCTCATGGCTAGCAGATTGAGTTTGGACCCAGGCAGACTGGGTTTTTGTTTTGTTTTGTTTTCTATTGGGGATTGAACCCAGTCTACCTCTGAGCCGCACCAAGTCATTTTTATTTTTTACTTTGAAACAGGATCTCTTTAGTTTGCTAAGGGTCTTGCTAAATTGCTGAGGCTAGCCTCACACCTTAGCTCCTCCTGTGTCAGCCTCTCAAGTGCTGGGATTACAGGTATGTGCCACCACGCCCAGCTAGACAGGCTGTTTTGAACCTTACTTGTACTCTTATTCTTTCCTTCTTTCCTTCCTCCTTCCTTCCTTCCTTCCCTCTTTCTTTCTTTCTTTCTTTCTTTCTTTCTTTCTTTCTTTCTTCTTTCTTCTTTCTTTCTTTCTTACTTGTACTGGGGATTGACATCCCAGGGGTATTCTATATTCAAACTACACTTCCAGACCTATTTTTTTATTTTTTATTTGAAACAGGGTCTCATTAAGTTGTGGAAGGCCTCACTAAGTAGCTGAGGCTGGCCACGGACCTGAAATCCTCCTGTCTCAGCCTCCCAAGTACTGGGATTATAGACATGTGCCACCATACCCGGCTCTTAACCACTTTTCTTTTCTTTTTCTTTTTAAAAATTTTTTTTTTCCGGGTCTGGGGATGGAACCCAGGGCATCGACCTCCGAAGTACACCCCCTTTCCTATTTTTTATTCCTTATTTTGAAACAGGGTCTCACTAAGTTGCGGAGGGCCTCCTGTCTCAGCCGCCCAAATGCCGGGATTACAAGTGTGCGCCACCGTGCCCACCTAACCACTTCTAAACTGTTTACCTGCCAAAATTTTCTAGAATTATCACAGAGCAGTTGTTTTGCCTTTTAAAAAATGCATGTCAAATTATCATGGTAATAAGCATACCTAATATCTCATAGGCCTTTAGAGTTGCAAGTCACATTTGAACTTTATGTTTTGTCTTGTTTTGTTTGGTGCTAAGCATGCACTGCACTGCTGAGCTACATCCAGTCTCTAATGCATATTATTTCTTTTATCTACAAAATATCTCTGTGAGGTTGCAACCACATGTAGGACAAATTAAAGAGGCTTTCAACACTGAGATTGCTGCATCTTTGCTTCTGTGACCTTTTTGCTTCTAACTATGCTAGTCTCTTTTTTCTGAAGGAGTTCTCACCACAGATTTTCTGCTTCCTTCCAGGTCATAGAACTCTGTACGTGGGAGTTCGGATGCCACTGGGCCGACAGAGCCACCGGCACCACCGCACCCATGGCCAGAAGCACCGGAGACGAGGGCGGGGCAAAGGAGCCAGCCAGGGGGAGGAGGGCCTGGAAGCCCTCGCCCATGGTAACATCCCTGGAGAGAGGCGGGTGTCAGGGTTAGAGGCTGGGTGGGGCTGAGGAGCATGTGAGGGACGTGTAAGCAGTCCTCTTGATTCTCTAGCCCTCTGGTGTGGATTTCAGAGCTTGCCTCCAAGAAGAATCAAAGGTGTCTTTACGAAGACTTTACAGTTTAGTATCCCTCCTTCAAATCAATACCTTAACAAATGAAATTCTAAACTAGACGCGGTGGTGCATGCCTATAATCCCAGTACTTGGGAAGCTGTGAAAGGAGGAACATGTGTTCGAGGATAGCCTCAGCAACAATTTAGCGAGGTCCTCAGCAACTGAAATACTGTTTAAAAAAAAAAAAAACAGGCGTGGTGGTGCACGATTGTAATCCCAGCATTAGGGAGGCTGAGACAGGAAGATCATGGTTCACAGACAGCCTCAGCTATTTAGTGAGGCCCTTTGCAAATCAGTGAGACCCTGTTTCAAAGTAAAGAATAAAAATAGGGCTTGGGGGTGCAGCTTGGAGGTAGAATGCTCCTGAGTTCCATCTCCAGTACCCCCCCCCCACACACACACACAGAAGTAGGTGTGAAGGTGTAGTTCAGAGGTAGAATGTGGTTCAATCCTGGGTTCAAATATCTATTCTGCAAAATTAAATAAATAAAAGATCCTTCACTATAGAATTAGCCATTCCTTTTGATCAAAATTGTCAGATTTGGGGGGGGTTATGGGATTTCTATAAGTGACTTCAGTTCATAAATTTGTTCTCTTGTGAAACTGCTTCAACAGAATAGCTTTTTCTCTGAGAATAGAAGAAATTTTATGATCTTTATTCAGGATGGCTTTCTACATATTCCTGAAGTTGTTAGGTAAGGCCGAATGCTCTTTCTGTTTTGGCTTGGAGGCTAGTTGCAGACCTGGCTCTGTGCTTGGTTTCCTAGACACACCGTCTCAGCGTGTTCAGTTCATTCTTGGCACTGAGGAGGATGAAGAGCATGTGCCTCATGAGCTGTTCACAGAGCTGGATGAGATCTGTGTGAAGGAGGGGGAAGATGCCGAGTGGAAGGAGACAGCCAGGTGAGGCGCTAACATAACCTGGACCGAGATCTGCTTCGGTAGGCAAGTGTGTGTACCTTTCAGCAAATGACAGGCCTGTTTGTCTTGATTTCTTTTTGGAGAAGCAATAATTGATGTGGGGTCAGATGTTCCAGAATCTCCTTTGGGGAGTCTTGGTGCTGGTGACTGAATGATATCTCCGGTCACACCTATGCCTGGTGACCTTGGCATGGGACTGGTGACATAAACATGTAATTTTCAGGGAGTTCTGCAATTTGTTTGATGCCCAGAGTTAAGTTCATGGGCTCTCTTGGTAATATAGTCCTGGTTAGAAGGTGCTGGACAGGGCCACCTTGGTTGTAACCTCACTGAGCAGACATGACATAGGTCTAGATTTTTTCTGTCTGTAAACCTTTGGATCTAATTGACCAATAGTCCCAGAATTTTTTTTTTTTTTTTTGGTACTGGGGTTCCTGGAAGCCCTTCTACCTCCGGGCTACACTCCCAGACCTATTTTATATTTTGAAACAGTGTCTCTTAAGCCAGCATGGCTAGCTTCGAACCTGCATGATCCTCCTGTCTCCACCTCCCAAGGGCGGGGATTACAAGCATGCGCCACCACGCCCGGCTAGTCCCAGAATTTTTGAAGCTTTAATTTTCTTTGGACAATTCAACCTCACAGATGCCATTGGAATTATAGTCAGTCCAACACTTGTGGGAGTAGTTGGAGAGTGGCCATGCTCTGAGACCCAAGTCCCCAAATAGCCCTCAGATTAATCAAAGCCAACTCTAGGCTTTGCTAATAACTGACCAGTGATCCTTAAGGTGATAAAACACCAGCATGCCTGACCTTGGGAAAAGGGATGAGGTGGGTAACCAGCAAAGTATGATTCCCGCTCTCACTGAAATAGCTCTTCCTGGGTGCCTGTTATGTTGTGGACATTTTCTATGAATACACAGTTAACAGGCCAATCAACCTGCCATTAAGTAAAAAGGCAATTAGTCTTCTGTCATTCTGTCTTTGTAGATTTCAAAAAGTCGCACAGAACATTGAACACTAAAGTTCACACAGAACACTAATAAAAAGAAAAATGTTAGCCGGGCATGGTGGCGCACCCTTGTAATCCCCGTGCTTGGGAGGCGGAGACAGGAGGATCGCGCAGGTTTGAAGCCAGCCGTGCTGGCTTAAGAGACCCTATTTCTAAAAATAATTTTTAAAAAAGTATAAAATGGGTCTGGGAGTGTAGCCTAGAGGTAGAAGGGCTTCCAGGAACCCCAGTACCACCAAAGAAAGAAAGAAAGAAAGAAAGAAAGAAAGAAAGAAAGAAAGAAAGGAAGGAAGGAAGGAAGGAAGGAAGGAAGGAAGGAAGGAAGGAAGAAAGAAAGAAAGAAAGAAATTTGTTATCACTTCATTGATGTGATTTTTCAATGTGTCCAAATGACGTGTAACTAATTCTTAATTTTGCAGGTAACACATGCTTGTTTTAGAAAGTTACATAACAAAGATATTAAAAAATAAGAAAATGAAAATTACCTGTAATCCCATCACCTCAGGGACAATAAAGAATATATTGTTGGGAGGCTGAGACTGGAGAATCACAGTTCGTGGCCAGCCTTAGCTACTTAGTGAGGCCCTCTGCAACTTAGTGAGACCCTGTTTCAAAATAAAGAATAAAAAATAGAGTAGGGGTTGTAGCTCAGAGGTCGAGTGCCCCTGGGTTCCAACCCCATACTCTCAAAAAATATATATATTGGCGTCTTATATATGTATATATTTATGTTTTTAAATTTTCTTTAAAAAATGAAATTATGTGTGCACGTATGTCTCCACCATCTTTTAACCAATTAAGATGTATGACTACAATGCACCAATAAAAAATTTTTAAAAATTTAAAAATAAGAAATGAAATTAAACTATACTCAATCTTGTATTGTTGTATAATGTATTTTTATACCTAGCAATGTTCCCTGAACATATAAATTAGGTTTTACAATGTTCAATATGACTCCTAAGATATTTTTCTCTCTTGAAAAATTCCTCACTTTCTATTTTTGTCATCAGTTATTTGTAATGCTTTCAGATGGCTGAAGTTTGAAGAAGATGTCGAGGACGGGGGAGAACGCTGGAGCAAGCCTTACGTGGCCACTCTTTCGTTACACAGTCTCTTCGAGCTAAGGAGCTGCCTCATTAATGGAACTGTCCTTCTGGATATGCGTGCAAATAGCATAGAAGAAATTTCAGGTAAGGTTAGGTGAGGGTGAACAATTAAGAAGTTTGGGAAAGCCGGGCGTGGTGGCGCACGCTTGTAATCCCAGCATTTGGGAGGCTGAGACTGGGGGATTGCACAGGTTCGAAGCCAGCCTCAGCTACTTAGTGAGGCCCTTTGCAACTCAGTGAGACCCTATTTCAAAATAAAGAATAGAAAAAATATGGCTGGGGGCGTAGCTCAGAGGTAGAATGCCCCTGGGTTCCAGCCCCAGAACCGCAAAAAAAGAATAAAATGGCTGTGTGTCCTGAGGCAAGTCATAGCCTTCCTGATCTCAATGTCTTCAACTGCGAGATGGATTTTAAACTAATCAGTTACTCTATTTCCCAGGCTTATTTTGGGTTTCCAAAAACCACAGCATTCTGTCTTCATTTGCCTGCTCATTCAGCAGACAAACTCTGCTGTCTGCTTGGTAGTGTGCGAGGCACAGAGCTGTACAGATGAGTGTCCTACCTTCCCAGAGCTCATTTTGTGGCGGGGGTGGGGGTAGCCATGGAAACAACAATATAAGTGCAACAACAGAGATATGCTTAGTAATAATTAAGGAGAAGGGCAATAGGGAGTTGTACAGAGTTACAGAGGATCAAAGATTTTTATTTATTTATTTCTGTGGTAGTAGGAATTGAACTCAGGGGCATTCTATCTCTGAGCTACACCCCCAGCTTTTTAAATTTTTATTGTTTTGGAAACAGGTCTCATTAAGTTGCTGAGGCTGGCTTTAAACCTGCCCTCCTTGCATCACCACACCCAGCTTCAAAGATCTTTAAATATGATAGCTGGGGCAGATATGAGGAAACTGAGTCACAGTATTGGCACTTCTTAGGTAAGATGTGAAGGGGGGACCCATGGCTGATGGCGTTTCCTGATGTGATTAGATATTAGGTTACTATGTTTTGAGAATGGGATTAGAGAAACACCTGGTTGCCCATGGGGATTTTTTCCCCCCTTGAATGGGCTCTGTTCAGCTGGACAGGTTAAATAAATATTTCTCCAAACTTTTATCTACTTTAAGTATTTAGGTAATTCTGCCTCTCTGGGGTATATGAGGACCCAAGGGAGTGGTCAGCAGTAATGGAATCCTGTGTCTCCCTCCTTTCAAAGGAGTCTCCCCCATAATACCACTGACTGGGAAAAATGGAACTCTGTGTTCACTACTGAGGTCTCATTCACATTTTGCTAACTTTTGACTGTATAACTGAAATCCTATGAAGAAACCTTGGGAGTTATTGAAGCTATAATTCCATGTAAACAATGGGAAGACATTAACAAGTTTTTTGGCAGAGTTGTGACCAAATTTTGCATATTAGATAGATAATGATGACAGCCATATGAAAGGTGAATTGAAGGGAGAAATGGGTTGGGCTAGTCGTTCAGGTGAGACGTGGCCTTCACTCCGGGAGTTGGGGTAGAGGATGAAATGGACAGGGATGGTTTCCAGTGTAATTCAGGATGTAGAATTGATGAGGCCAATTTGGTAGATTGGTTGAGGAACTAAAAGAAAGAGAGTTAAAGATTCTAGCTTAGGTGATGGGTAGCCAGAAAACAAGTAAGTAGTTCTGGTGGAAAAAGAATGAATCTGGTTTTGTATTTTTTTTGTGTTGTAGCAGTATATGGAACATCTAGACCCTTTTAAAATTATTTATTTATTTATTTATTTATTTATTTATTTATTTATTTATTGCAGCACTGGGAATGGAACTCAGGGACATTCTACCTCTGAGTGACACCCACAGCCCTATTTTTTATTCTTTATTTTGAAACCGGGTCTCACTGAGTTGCAAAGGGCCTCACTAAGTAGCTGAGGCTGGCTTCGAATCTGTGTGGTCCTCCTGTCTCAGCCTAACCAAGTGCTGGGATTACAAGTGTGCGCCACCACATCTGGCTTGTTCTAGACCCTTAAAAAAAAATAAAGTTAGCCGAGCATGGTGGCACACGCTTGTAATCCCAGCATTCAGGAGGCTGAGACCTGAGGATCACGGTTCATGGACAGCCTCAGCTAATTAGGCCTTCCACAACTTAGTGAGACCCTGTTTCAAAATAAAGAATAAAAAATAGGGCAGGGGGTGTAGCTCAGAGGTTGAATGCCCCTGGGTTCCATCCCCAGACCTGCAATAAATAAATAAATAAATAAATAAATAAATAAATAAATAAAGTTACAGTCACAGGTTTGGGTGGGGGAGGGCAGTTAGGACACAAACAGATATTTTGGGGGGCCACCACTCAACCAATTACAAAAGCCAAGAGGGGAAAGAGTTTCAATTTATCAATGTCAAATGTTGTAGAGAAATTGGTGAAGGACTAGAAATATCCATTGGATTTAACAATTGGAAGTTTATTTATGATTTTAACAAAAACAACTTCATTGGGATAGCCAGAAGGACTGAGGAATTTTTCTTTTGAGGACTTTAAGCAGTAGGAGAAGATATAAAGAAGCAATAGATAGTGGACCTAGGGAGAGTTTTTCTTTTTTTCTTTTATTTTCTTATTTCAAGAGGAAGGACCCAGAAGCATGATTATAATATGGGGAGAAGTAACCAATCAATGTAAAGGTTAAAGATACAAGAATATGGATCTTCAGCTGAAATATGCAATACATTTTCTTCATCATTTCTAGCATTTGGATAGTCATAGATATAATTAGAAATTCAGAATAGGTTGAGGTTCGGGGGAGGCTTGGAGAGAGGTATGCAGGGTTGAAGTAAAACTGCTATGGTCCTTCACATCAGGTACCTGATGTGTTTATAATGCTAGTGATGTGGATAAGTAAACCATAGCAAGCATTTTCTGCAAGTCAGTACTCGTATATCATTTCACTTAAATTTTTATAACAACCATCTAAGGTGGGTGATAATTTCAACTGGATGCAGAGAGGTTATAAAACTTGTCCAAGATTACATAGATAGAAAATGATGGAGCTGGGATAAAGTGTGGATCTCTAGCTCCAGACCCCATATTATGAGCAGCTATGTTGATAGTTCCAAGTACTTGGGTGTTTTTCTTCTCAAATCTTTTATTTTTTATTTTTTATTTATTTATTTATTTTTTTTTGGTGGTACTGGGGTTCCTGGAAGCCCTTCTACCTCCGGGCTACATTCCCAGACCTATTTTATATTTTTGAAACAGGGTCTCTTACGCCAGCGCGGCTGGCTTCGAACCTGCGCGATCCTCCTTGTCTCCGCCTCCCAAGCACGGGGATTACAAGCGTGCGCCACCACGCCCGGCATTTCTCAAATCTTTTAAAGTTGGATACTTGTTGATAATCATCTGGGATGAGTGGTTAGTTAACTTAATTTTTCCTACAAGTTCCACTTCCAAAGAGCCATTTTGAATTCTGCAGCTATAATCCTCGTGACAATTCTTGGAGGAAGGAAATGTAAAGGAAGTTTGGAATATGACAGAACAAAGTGGTTACTAATGTGGGCTTTCAAGTTAGTCCTGAATATGAACCCCAGCCCTGCAACTTATTAAATCTGAGAGCTTGAGGAATTTTGTAACATTTGGGCCTCAGTTTCCTCATCTGTAAAAATTATTATAATAACACCTACTTCTCAGGGTTTTTAGAAGGATGAGATAGATTTCATATCATGAAGACTTTAAGGCTGAGGCAAGATCACTTGAGCATGATATTTGTGGCCAGTCTGGCCAATGTGGCAAAACCCCATTTCTTAAAAAAAAATAAAAAGCTGGGTGTGGTGGCTCATACCTGTAATCCCAGTACTTGGGAGGTGAGACAGGAGGATCGCAGCTTTGGGACCAGTCACAAAATTAGCGAGACCGTTTATAAAGAAATAAAATAAAATAGGGCTGGGGTGTAGCCCAAAGCTGTTCAACCTCCAATACCAAAAATGAGAAATAAAATAAATAAGTCGGGCGTGGTGGCGCACGCTTGTAATATCAGCATTTGGGAGGCTGAGACCAGAGGATCGCAGTTCGCAGCCAGCCTCAGCTACTTACAGAGACCCTTCACAACTCAGTGAGACCCGGTTTCAAAAAAGAAAAGGACTAAAAAATAGGGCTGGGGGTGTAGCTCGGAGGTAGAATGCCCCTGGATTCCATCCCCAGTACCACAAAAACTAACTAAATAAGCAAATAAAAAGAGAGCTGGGAAGCCAGGCATGGTGGCGCACACTTACAATCTCAGCATTTGGGAGGCTTAGGCAGGAGGATCATGGCTCATAGACAGCCTCAGCTACTTAGTGAGGCCCTTTGCAACTCAGTGAGACCCTGTTCACAATAAAGAATAAAAAATAGGGCTGGGGGTGTAGCTCGAAGGTAGAATGCCTCTGGGTTCCAACCCCAGTACCGCAAAAAAAAAAAAAAAAAAAAAAAAAAGAGAGAGAGAGAGAGAGAGAGAGAGAGAGAGAGAGGGAGGAAGAGAAAGCTGGGATGTAATTCAGTAGTAGAACTCTTGCTTAACATGCACAAGATCCTGGATTTGATCCAAACTACTGCAAAAAAAAAAAAAAAAAGATTGAGCAGATAAAGTATAACTTTTCATAGCCACAACAACCAAGGAGCTTTTTCAGACACTGAAGCTGAACTTGCAGCTCAGTGACCCCGGCGGAGCTGCTTCCCTGCCCTCGCCCTCACCCCCACCCCACCTGACGCTGGCTTCCTTGGATTCACCAACCCTCAGTCTGAGAGTTCCTGTGAATGCTGCTTTCTAGACCTGATCCTGGACCAACAGGAGCTATTCAGTGACCTGAACGACAGCATGAGGGTCAAAGTGCGGGAAGCCCTACTCAAAAAGCATCACCACCAGAATGAAAAGAAGAGGAACAACCTCATTCCCATTGTTCGCTCTTTTGCTGAGGTTGGCAAGAAGCAGTCTGACCCCCATTCAATGGATAAAAATGGTAAGAGTGTTAGGAATGATTATTGTTACTTGTTATTAGTAAACTTTTGGGAACTAGTCAGCAATGCTGAGTTACTAGAGAGTAGGCTCTATTTGTCAATCAGTGTCCACTACTTGAACACTGTACTGTTTGGTGACTGGCAAGGGCAGAGGCTGGGACTGAGGCCTGCCTCTCATGGCACTCAGTGGACCCAAGGTGAGGGACTTGTGCCCCAGGGTACTCTCAGAACTGATATGGCTTTTGGGAGTTAGCCACATTGGTGATTTAGGACCAGAAAAGGCAAACTAGAGCCTTTTAGGAGTATTTTAGAAATGGCTTAGGTTAAGGAGACAAAATACTGTAGATAGACTCTTGAGTCAGACTTGTAGGCTCGTGATTCTGGCTTTATCACTGGCAAAGTGTATGATCTCCTTCAAACTACGGAGCCTCTTTATTGTCAAATAGAGACAATGATAGAATCTACTTCAGTTTATTGTGAGGTTTCAGTGATTGAATCTCCATGGGGGGTTGTAAACACCCATTGAACCTCATCTGCTAATTGGCTCCCTTTCCTATGGCCAGGCAGGGCTTCGTCTCTACTCATCTTCTGGTTTATATTCATCTATATTGGTCTCATTTACTAAATTACAATGTACAAGTACATGCTTGGGGATATATTATATATATATATATATATATATATATATATATATATATATATATGTGGTACTGGGGTTCCTGGAAGCCCTTTTACCTCCGGACTACACTCCCAGACCTATTTTATATTTGGAAACAGGGTCTCCTAAGCCAGTGTGGCTGGCTTCGAACCTGCGCGATCCTCCTGTCTCTGCCTCCCAAACGCGGGGATTACAAATGTGCGCCACCACGCCCGGCGGGAATCTATATTTTTGAAAAGTTCTCTGTATTGGTCTCTCTTTATGCACTTCTGGTTAAGAACAACTGTCTTAATAGAGATCTAAAAGAGGGTCACAGATGTGCTGGGGAAGGTGCAAAAGTAATAAGATCTCTGTTCTCCACTTAGCGCTGAGTAGCAGGTGAGGGCTAGGTCTCAGTGTGCCCTGGTTTCACAGCCGTCTTCACCTTTTCTCCATGTAGAATTTGCAGAGTCCTCGCCAACTGGTGATGGGTGGGGTGAGGTGTGTCAGAAGAGGAAGGGGCAGGTACTTAGAGGATTCTGCTTAATTTTTTCCAAATAGGTCAAACCTTATCTCCTCAGTCTGTTCCAACTACGAATCTTGAAGTGAAAAACGGAGTGAATTGTGAACACAGTCCTGTGGATTTAAGCAAGGTGAGCAGACCTGTGAAGTCGGCATCCAGGCACAAGGGTATCTCTTGTGGAATCCAGGTCCATTTACTGAAGGCTGGGTCAGATTTGGTACTTCAAAACCTTCTTCAAGGCCAGAGCTGCTTCTGTTCATGTCTCCTCCCTGCTCCCCAGCCTGTTGAGGTGTACTCGTCGGTTTGTTCCTCCAGATCCAGCATTCTGAAGACTGAGGCTGGCCACTAAGAGTCTTCCCTTACCCAGGCCTCCTGACCTTTTTTTTTTTTTTTTTTTTTTTTTGATAACTTTTGGTACTTCCTCTCCTGCAGTTCCTTCTCATCTCCAAGATTTTTGCCAAAACATATTTTTGCTACTGTCTCCTAAAACTACCTGCTGGTTGATGCTCCTCTTGCAGTCTATGACTTGTGTGTGCGTGAGGCCCTCCAGTCACTTTGCTGCAGTGCAGTTTCTGGTTCAGGCTCTGGTCTCCTTGCTCCCAGCCTCTCCTCTTTAGATCAGTGATATCTCTCTAAAACATAATAGTGTCAGGTCACATTCTCTGCCTATAGGCTCCTGTTTTATTCAGAAAACCTGAAATCTCTGACAAAGGATTCAAGTGTTTAAAATGGGAGAGGCTCAGTGCTTCAAAGACTTTTTTTTTTTTTTTTTTTTTGCAGTACTGGGGATGGAACTCAGGGGCATTCTATCTCTGAGCTACACCCCCAGCCCTATTTTTTATTCTTTATATTGAAACAGGATCTCACTGAGTTGCAAAGGGCCTAAGTAGCTGAGGCTGTATGTGAACCACGATCCTCCTGTCTCAGCCTCCCAAATGCTGGTATTACAAGCATGCACCACCACGCCCAACCTTCTTTGAGGAGGCATGGTGAAATAGAATTCTAATGAGAACACCTGGGTTTATTTTTTATTTTATTTTATTTTTACAGTTCCAGGGATCAAACCCAGGGCCTTGCATGTGCTAGGAACACACTGAGCCTTCAGAATACTTGGCCCTTAATCCTCCCTATCCCTTAATGTACCTGGATTTAAATTCTGATATTTTTATGTGTGTATGTACATGTGGTACTGGGATTTGAATCTGTGTCATTTTACCTCTGAGCTACACCCCATCCTTTTTATTTATTTTATTTAGTTTTTTTTTTCTTTTGAAACTGGGTCTCACTATGTTTCTGAGTCTGACCTGAAACCTGCAATCCTTCTTGTCTCAGCCTCCCATGTACTGGGTTACAGGCATGTGCCACATGCCCAGCTCTGATTCTTTATCTTTTTTTTTTTTTTAAACTGGGGATTGAAACCAGGGGCATTCTACCTCTGGACTATACCTCCAGCCCTATTTTTAAAATATTTATTTATTTATTTATTTATTTATTTATTTATTTATTTATTTATTTGCAGGTCTGGGGATGTAACCCGGGGCATTTGGCCTCTGAGCTACACCTCCTGCCCTATTTTTTCTTCTATTTTTTTAAATAGGGTCTCACTGAGTTACAAAGAGCCTCACTGAGTAGCTGAGGCTGTTTGCAAACCGCGATCCTCTGGTCTCAGCCTCCCAAATGATAGGATTACAAGAGTGTGCCACCACGCCTGGCTTTTAAATTTTTTTTTTTATTGGTGCATTGTAGCCACACATCTTAATGGGATAAAAGATTGTGGAGACATATATGCACACATCACCCAGTTAGCCCTTACCCAGTTCCCGCCCCATTTCCTCCTTCTCCCTCCTTCTCATGATGGCTGAGTGATTGACTTTGGTATGTTTGTTTAAGTGCATCATGTGCTTTAAGAATTCCCCTCTTTCCCCCCTCCCATCCCTCAGTTTTCTCACCTTTAGAATCTCTTTCTTCATCTAGAGTTCCTCCTGTTACCCATTTCTCCCTACCTTTTGCATATTAGGGAAAGCATCCATCCAGCCCTATTTTTTAAAAAATTATTTATATACCTATTTTTGGTACTGGAGATTGAAACAAGGAACATTCTACACTTAGTTTGAAACAGGGTCTCACCAACTTGCAGAGGGCCTCACTAAGTAGCCGTGAACTCCAATTCTCATGTCTCAGCCTCCCAAGTACTAGGATTACAAGCATGTGCTACCACCCCGGCTCCCAACCCAATTTTTTATTCTTTATTTTGAAACAGGGTCTCAGTAAGTAGTGAAGGGTCTCACTAACTAGCTGAAGCTGGCTTTGAACCTGAAATCCTCCTGTCTCAGTCTCCCTAGTACTAGAATTACTAGCATGGGTCACCACACCTAGCTATTTTTAATTTAAATTTTTAAAAAAATTTTATTTATTAAAATTTTTTTTTATTGGTGCACTGCATTCATACATCATAGTGGGATAAAAAAAAAAAAACCTTTGTAGACATATATGCACACATTGCCCAGTTAGCCCCTACCCGATCCCCACCCCATTCCCTCCCCGTCCCTCCTTCCCATGCTTGGCTTAGTGGTTGACATCTAGTATTATAGCAATTTATCAAAAATTAACAATGATAATCTCACATAACAGTTTCATTGGTCTGATACCAAGCTTTTGATGACTTAAAGATAACATTTCAATATTTCTTTTTGCTTTCTTTCTTACCAGAGAATATTTTTTTTAGGTAAAACTATCATACATTTATTTATTTATTTTTCAGAAAAAATCTATCCTAATATGGAATATGGACTCTAGATACCCAAAACGATCTCGAAAAAGAACAAAGCTAGAAGATGTATATTTTCTGATTTCAAACCATATAAAGCTACAATAATTGAAACAGTGTAGTACTGTTCTAAAGGCAGATATATAACCATTGGAGTTAAATAAAAGCCTAGAGCTAAATTCTTCCCTATATTGTCAAGTTATTTTTGACAGGGTTTCCACGAACATTTGGTGGAGGAAATAATAATCTTTTAACTAAATATTGTTGAAAAATAATAGTTACATGGAAAAGAATAAAATTGGACCCTTACCTAACACCATATACAGATATTAACTCAAAATATATAAAAGACCTAAATATAAATCTTAAGACTATAAACTTTTAGAAGAAAATCTGGGTCATAAAACCTTACAACACTGAAATTGGCAGTGATTTCTTGGATATGATTTCAATGGCACAGGCAACAGAAGGGTATACAAACTCCCTAAAAAATAAAAAAAATATTGTATATCCAAAGACAATGTAAACAGAGTTAAAAGTTACTGACAGAATGGGATAAAATATTTCCAAATGCTATATCTGAAGGTATATTAATATTCCAACTAGAAATCCTAAAAATTAGCAACAATAAAAGCAAACAATACAATTTAGAGATAGGTAAAAGACTAACAAATAATGAATCTCCACAGATAACCAATTTTAGTTGTCTGTTGGATGGAAAATCTCGTTTCTCTGGTTCTGGTGTGTGTTACCTATTTCTTCTTTGTAGTTAATCTCTTTGAGTATTTTCTCTAGCGCTGGTTTTGAAGACATAAATTCCTTGAGTTTCTGTTTGTCATGGAAGCTTCTTATTTCCCCATCTAATTGGATAGAAAGTTGTGCTGGGTAGGAAATTTTTGGCTGGAAGTTGTTTTCTTTCAGAGTTTGGAATATGTTACTCCAAGCCTTTCTGACTCTCATGACTTGGTTTGGGAAGTCTGAAGTGATTCTAATTGGTTTGCCTCTGAATGTCACTTGGCCCTTTGTTTTTGTTGCCTTTAAGATTCTCTGCTTGGCTTCCACATTGGTCATTTTGACAATTATGTGGCGTGGGGATCCTCTTCTCCGATTCTGTCTAAAGGGAGTTCTAAAAGTTTCCTGGACCTGTGTATCGACCTCTTGCTCTACGTTTGGAAAATTTTCTGCTATTACTTCCTTGAAGAGATTGTTGATCCCTTTGGTTTCACCTTCTTTTCCCTCCTCTATTCCAATTATTCTTAGGTTAGCTCTCTTAAAATGGGCCCATATTTCTTCAATGTCAGATTCCTGCTGTCCGATATTTTTTTCTAAATTAGAAACTATGTGTTCATTTTTGGAGTGCTCATCTTCTAAGAGTGAGATTCTATTCTCCAATTGGGCTAATTGATTGTTTATACTTTGAATTGAGGCCTTTACTTTAATTGCATCCTTTATCTCTTTTTGACTCTCTCTAAATTCTTTTCAAAACACCTCTACTATTTCCACAGTTATTTTCTTGATTTGATCTTCTAGAAATCTCTGAATTTCTGTTTTGTCAGATTCTGATGTTGTGGAGTTGTGGGCATCCATTACTCCATTGTTATTCCTCTTTCCCATGATTTCAGAAGTTTGTGCCTTCTCTGGGTTCTTCCCTTGGGTCACTACTACTTCACTTAAGGTGCTCTGGATCTCGAGTCTGTAGTATCTCAGTCCCCACTACTCCTTTACTGGGTTGTAGCGCAGAGTCTCAGACCCAGGGAGTCAATCAAGGCTGCTTTAGACCATGGGGGGTGCCAGGTTTGGCGTTTTCCTGCTGGGAGTTGTGACTATGGTGTGATATCTCTGCCACCACCACTCCCCCACTGGGTCAAGTCCCTGGGAGTGCAGTACTGGGATTTCTCCTCTAGGGGCTGCAATTTGACTCACTGTTGTTGAGTGCGCTGATGGAGCTGTAGTGGACTCGGTGAATTCACTGCTGCTGCTGCTGCTGCTGCCGGTGGCAATATGGCACCACTGCCACACCCTCAGCCGTGAGGCTGGCGTATTTCTTCTCTGGTTTTGAGCTGTGCTCTGAGTCCCTGCAGGGTGTGCTGAACCCAGCCTCTGGGAGCTTTATATACTCCCTGTGCCAAAAAATCTGCTGAATTCCGCCCAGCTGTTCCGCAGCGGCTCACCTCTGCTTGCTGTCCGCCCCTCCTCTCTGGAGCCTGCTGGGCTGTTGAGTGTGTTGGTCTGGTGCCGTCCGGTGAACTTGCCGCTGCCGCTGGTAGTAAGGCGCTGCTGCCACGTCCTTGGCTGTGAGTTCGCCGTATCTCCTCTCTGGCTCTGAGCTCCGTTCTGAGTCCCCCCTCCTCTCTGGGGCCTGGTGCTGCAAGGGAAGATGGCGCCCGTGCCGTTCCACGCTGCAGCTCCGGCCGCAGCACTGCGGTCTGGTTTCTTTCTGGTGTCTCATTTTTCCAGCCCTCTTTTTCTCTGTTCCTTGTAATTACATTTTTTGTTTCTCTGCTGACGGTGTTTTCTGGCTATGAAAGGCGCTGATTTTGTGGTAATAGAGATTGGTTGTTAGCGGGGCTTGTAAGCCCCGCTTTTCTCCGTCGCCATCTTCCTGGAAGTCTTTTTTATTTTTTTGAAACAGGGTCTCACTAAGTTGCTGAGGCTGTCTTCAAACTTGAGATCCTCCTGTCACAGCCTCCTTAAGTACTGGGATTACAAGTGTGTGCCACCATGCCTGCCTAATTCTTTTTAAAAAAAAACTCTGTGGAATCAGATGTGGTGGCACATACATATAATCCCAGTACTTGGAAGGTTGATATGGGAGGATCAGAGGTTCAAGGGCAGCCTCAGCAACTTGATGAGACCCTGTTTCAAAATAAAAAATAATGCTGGGCATGGTGGCGCACACTTGTAATCGCAGTGCTTGGGAGTCTGAGACAGGAGGATCACACAGGTTCAAAGCCAGCCTCAGCTACTTAGTGAGGCTCTCAGCAACTTAGTGAGACCCTGTTTCCAAATAAAACATAAAATAGGTCTGGGAGTACAGCCCAGAGGTAGAAAAGACCCTTGGGTTCCAACCCCAGTACCACAATAAATAAAATAAAATAAAATAAAATAAAATAAAATACAAATAGGGCGGGGAGGGTAGCTCATAGGTAAATTGCCTTTGGGTTCAATCCCTAGTACTACACACACAAAAATGCACTGCGGTCATGGGCATGTCAGCTTTGCCTTTCTAGAACTCAGTTGCTTTACCTTTATTTTTTTTTTTTAACAGTGGGACTAATATGACCTGTGTTTTCTATCAGACAATGGTTTTGTAAGGATCAAATAAAACAGTATGAGAAAACATTTTTTTTTACCATAAAATGGCATGTGAATATAAGATATGAAAAGAGGGACTGATATTTAAGATAAGGGCTCCTAAATTGTCAGAAGTCTCTTTTGCACTTTTAGGTGGATCTTCATTTCATGAAGAAAATCCCCACGGGGGCAGAGGCCTCAAATGTCCTGGTTGGAGAGGTGGATTCACTGGACCGGCCCATCGTCGCCTTTGTGAGACTGTCCCCGGCTGTTCTCCTCTCAGGCCTGACGGAGGTGCCAATCCCAACCAGGTAAAGGCAAAGATAAAACTCAGTGTATTCTATGTGAAGAAAAACTTCATGTGGATAGTGGCAGAAGAATCAGCTAATGCTAAAAGTTAGAATTAATTTGGGGTGTGGTATTTAAAATTTAACAGTGAACTCAGAAAACTAGGGTATATTTGATGAACCCCCATGCGGAGGAATTCTGACTTTTAAGGTTATGGTTATGACTGTACTGTACTTACAGCCTCGAAAATAGAAACCTGAGGAGCATTCAAAGGGCGTAGCGAGGAGTCGCACATTATAACAGGAGGCCTAAGTCTCACTCTCCTGGGCTGTAGTTCTGCATCCAGGGAAGTGTCTCCAAGCAAAGATCTTTCTCCTTTGTTTCTTTCCACACTTCTGGCAGGGCTTGTTCAGTCTGCACACGTGCCTGCGTCTGTTCAAAGCTATTCCTGCACTCTGAAGGTGACGCCAGTGATTAAAAGCCCCGCTAAGGTTAAGAGTATTCAGATGTCCACAACATAGGTTAGATTTCTCTGTAGGGCTTGATCATTTCAGCTTCCTCCTCTCTCTATCATTTTCTTATTAGAATAATGAATGGGATTCAGATAACCTCGAATTTGTACAATAATGCCATGTTTTGAAAAGACGCCCTTTCTATAGCAAGAAATTATGTCTATGGAAGCCCTAAGAGACATAGCCCACTATTGAATGATGTCATCTGAATACCAAGCTCCAGGGCCTTAGCAACTTGAAGTGTTTCATATTAGTATGTCTCCTTTTTATTTTTATTTTAATTTATTTTAATTAATTAATTAATTTTTTTGTGGTGCTAGGGATGGAACCCAGGAGCATTCTACCTCTGAGCTACATGTGTACCCCAGCCCAATTGTTTTTTTAAACAGTTGCAGAGAGCCTCACTAAGTAGCTCAGGCTGCCAGAGAACCTGTGATCCTCCTATCTCAGCCTCCCAAGTACTAGGATTACAAACGTGTGTCACCACGCTTGGCCTTTTTAATTTTTATTTGATTATTTTATTTCATTTTATATTTAGTTTTTAAAGGTCTAGGGATGATTTTTGTTTGATAGGAGAGAGAATTGGTTTGTTCTTTAGAATTAAGATGCCACTTATTCATAGTCACTTACAGAATTTTTTCTTCTGTGTTTCTTGCCAGATTTTTGTTTGTCTTATTGGGCCCAGTAGGGAAAGGTCAGCAGTATCATGAGATCGGCAGATCCATGGCCACCATCATGACAGATGAGGTACGAGCCACTCCTGCTTTCCATTTCCTCCTTTCAGAAATATAGTTGTTGGAGATAAAATAGTTACAACTGCATGTCTGCGGGAATCAGCTGAGGGCGCTTCTCTGAGAACCTGTTGTGGGAGGACCAAGCCCTGGGGGATTTTTTCCCCCTGTTTTATCAGTCCCTTTTTGAGTAATCAAGGATGCAGAGAACTCCTTTTCTGGGAAAATTATTGCTAAGTGAGTTATCAAGAGAAATATACTAAAGCTGACTTAACTTTTTAGAGAATATGGTTCAATAATCCAAGCTATTTGCATAAAGAAACCTCATTCTCATTCCACAGAAATGAGACCAGTGTGTAAAAAGTCATTCAGGCAGTATAATGTGAATGTCCTGGCATTGTGCTGAACCTGCAGTGCAGACCCTGGTGAGAACTGCGTTGCACATGTAAGCTGCAAAGCAGGGTTTTCCAGGCATATGTCCTAGTGGGCAGAGAGAGAGAGAGAGAGAGAGAGAGAGAGAGAGAGAGAGAGAGAGAGGTGGGGCCTGTGTTTTATCAGTTCTCTTTGACTGGAAGGCTTATTTCATGGAGAGCCTTCATTAGTAATCCCATCCACATTTTCCAAACAGTATGATCAAATACATTGATTTTTGCTCCATCCTTTGTGAAGATAACAGAATTGTGTAACTTTAGAGTTCTGTCTTATTTCTTCTTATACTAGCAGACATATATTTAGTTCTTCTTGACCTACCTCATCTCTAGGTTCATTTTAATCTTTTTATCTTTCCATTTCTCCAAGTGTTAATTTTTTTTTTGCTTCCCAGATGCCCATGACAGAGACAGAAATCAAGAGGTTGTATCCATCCATCCCTGTATCCATTGGTGGCTTTTCTAAGTAAAGTGACTTTCAACTCCCCTAAGGGTTTTTTTCTTTTCTGTAGATTTTTCATGATGTGGCATATAAAGCAAAAGAACGAGATGATCTCCTGGCGGGGATTGATGAGTTCCTAGACCAGGTGACAGTGCTCCCTCCGGGGGAGTGGGACCCCTCCATTAGAATTGAGCCACCCAAAAACGTCCCTTCTCAGGTAATGTATGCAGAGTAGCCATTTGTGGCTAGTGTCGTTTACTTAGTGACCATCGTGGACAAAGCAAAGACCATGTGGGCATATGCTAAATAAATTGAGATGCAGCCTCATTAGGGAATTCTAGAATGTCAGGATAGGAATAAAAAATGAAATCTGTAGTAATATATATCTGCTCAGGTGTGATAAGATATCAAGGATTTTTTTTTTGGGGGGGGGTCTGGGGATGGAACCCAGGGGTTGACTTCCGAGCTACACCCCCAGCCCTATTTTTTATTCTTTATTTTGAAACAGGGTCTCACTCAATTTCAAAGGGCCTCACTAAGTAGCTGAGGCTGGCTGTGGACCCGGATCCTCCTGTCTCAGCCTCCCAAATGCTGGGATTACAAGTGTGCGCCACCACGCCCCGCTTGGTATCAAGGATTTCCGATGATGAATTTTAAGCCATATTTTGAAAGATTGATGTAGCATGGCAGAGAGGAAAGGGAAAAACATTTCTTGGTTGTATATGTACAAAGTCATCAAATGAAAAAAGCAAGTTGGAGAGAGAGAGAGAGAGAGCAAAAGTTCTCATATTTTTCTGACATAGTAATGATGGAAAGAAAATTCCTGTGGTGTACTAGGTACCAGGCCAGGCTCTTTCTACATGTGGGTTCCATCTTCCCAGCAATGTCCCCCTAAAAGGTATTGTTACCCTGAGTTTACACAAGAGGAACAAAGTATCTTCCAGGGCAAGGTTTTAAGGTAAAGCAAGATTACAGAGATTACAGGGAAGTTGATTTGCAACTGGAATTCAGGTCCCCTCTGATACCAAAGCCACCCCCCACACACACACTTTTTTTTTTTTTTATTTCTGAGCAACATATATTTAGAAGTTTGATTCTATTGGAGAGGAAGAAAAATTTTTTATATTTGTAAATACACAGTTTTTTCCCAATGAAGTCAATAAATGTTATCTAGTTAGTCAATGCATTTTTTTTTGTTTGTTTGTTTTGGCTTTTTTTGTGGGTCTGGGGATGGAATCCAGGGGCATTCTACCATTGAGCTACACCCCCTGCCCTATTTTTTTATTCTTTATTTTGAAACTGAGTCTCACTGAGTTGCAGAGGGCCTCACTAAGTAGCTGAGGCTGTCCGCGAACCACAATCCTCCAGTCTCAGCCTCCTGAATGCTGGGATTACAAGTGTGAGCCACCACGCCCGGCTTAGTCAATGCATTTGAAAGCTACATACATGTAAGCATCCTGGTTGCTTTTGGGTTATTCCATCACACACACACACACACACACACACACACACACACACACACACATTCATTGGCATGAAGGACAGATGAATTCTGACTCACTAATTTTGTGGTCTTCTGTTAAAAGGAGAAAAGAAAAATGCCTGGAGTTCCAAATGGAAATGTTTGTCACATAGAACCTGAATCACATGGGGGTCATAGTGGCCCAGAACTTGAGCGCACTGGGCGGTAAGTTCTGGGAAGTTTCTCAACTGATGCTGCACACTGTGCAGAAGCTGTATAAAGGAATCGGCATCCTTTGTTTTCATCCCTCTTCTTTGTAGTGAGGCTTCATTGTCTGGAGATGCCTTTTCAAATGGAATCACCAACTCTAAGTATTCTGAATATATCAAATGTATTCATTCATTCAAGTTTCTCACACCATCTGCCATGTCTGCCATGTTCAGTCTCACCCCCAGGCCTTCCCACACCATGTTCCCTCTGATTTGAACATTCTCTCCCTTCCTCATCTCTGGCTAACTCTACTTACCCTCTTCTCAACTTGGGTGTCACTTTGTTTGGAAAGCCTCAGTACTCTCTGTGATTGAAGATAGGTGTTCCTGCTACATACTGTCACAGCACTGACCTCTGACCCCATCTCCCCCCTCCATTACAGACATTATTATACTTTATTATTATTGCTTACTTCAGTTTCCTGTCAGACTATTTGTTCCAAAAGGGCAGGGAATCTTCATATTCCTAGTACCCAGTGCCTACATGGAGTAGGCTCCCAATATCTGATGAATGAGTGGATACTTTTAGCATGATTCCTGTTCTGTAGCATGGAATGGACCAGGAATGGATAAATGTTGGGTGATCATTTTAGGTTAAGAAATTCCCCTATGGAGTAGGTAAATGGGTGCATTTTAGGTATATATATATATATATCTTAGAATAGAGATCTATTCTTCTAGACCTGTATTTTTATTTTTTATTTTTTGTGGTACTGGGGTTCCTGGAAGCCCTTCTACCTCTGGGCTACATTCCCAGACCTATTTTACACTTTTTATTTGGAAACAGGGTTTCTTAAGCTAGCGCGGCTGACTTCGAACCTGCGCCATCCTCCTGTCTGCGCCTCCCAAGCACGGGGATTACAAGCGTGCGCCACCACGCCCGGCCTAGACCTGTATTTTAAGGACAGATGTCCAAAGAAGTAGCCATTTATGTTAGGTGAAAGCAGCAGGTTCTCTGGGGGGGGGTATTTTCCAAGTAGGAAGGTGGCAAAAAAATATCTGGCATTGGTGTGGCACCCAGTGGTGCCCGCCGGTGAGAAGATGATGTGGCGAATATGTCTCTGGAAGGATCTGCGGGTGGAGATTCTCAGGCAGGACTTAGGTAATTGAAAGGAGCTTTATGGAAAGAAGATTGTATGCCCTCTGCTTCTTTACTTTCACCGTCTTTTCTTCCTCCTTGCTGAGGTTGTTTTCCTTTGTCTTCTATCCTTAGCATTCTACCTTAGAAGCTCAGGGGATTTTTTGGAATTGTGAAGAGTGATTTATTTTTCTACTAATCGAAATTCAGAGAGAATCCAGGAGAGGAGACAGAAAAACAAGAGAAACACACTTAGCTAGCAGTATCCTGATAAGGCAGTGTGTTTTCTGGTTGCATTTCTAGAATGCATTTGAGGGTGGGGGAAATGATGCTCTGAGAAGGCATCAAAGAAGGGAGAAGCCTACAAGAATAAGCTAAACATTTCCTTAGAGTTGAGAAAGGCCCTGGACTGGTAGTGAGGCCTGCTGCTGAGGAGCAGCCGGGAAGTGTCTGTTCTTTGAGTGGGCTCCAGAACTGAGGCTGTCCTTGCGGAGGTGCTGTGTTTTTCAGAAAAAGATCTTGAGTATGATTTTTTTTATAATATTCAGAATTATTATCTTTTTTATAAAGGGTGTCCATCCACTACTTAAAAGTTGGAAAGTAGTAAGATTGAGAGCCTTCTGTCCCCCAAAACTTGAACATCAAGGATAGTATTGAAATGGAAGGGAAGTCTCAAGTATGAAGAGAAGCATCCATGCCTGATTAATATCTGTGGTAGATGTGCAATTGAGGTCTGACTTTATGTATGGTGAGGTATGAGGCTGACTCTATAAATAGTATTCAGAAATTATTTTATTAATGAATAGCTATAACATCAATATAAGCCTCAGATTTCCCTCAAACATTCATCTGTTCAAAGGTCAGATTTCAAATTTCTTTCATTGACAAAGAAAATAGAATAAGCTGGGGCCTCCATGTTTATAATCAATTCTATATGGGGATTTAGGAGAACATTATATTGGATCTCAACCACTATACGATCTCAGAATTGGTGCCCTATATGCCCCCTAAAAGTCATATATTGATAGAATAGTCACATGGTTAATCACAGTGAGGTTTGAAAGAGTTCTCCCATAATGGCACATGAGGAACTTTTGAAATAGACAAAGCTAAACGGAAGCTCTAGGCTGCCAGCTTAGTCGTACTTGGAACTTCTCTTCCTGAGCTCCTGATGTCTTCCTCAGAGCCCTTAGTTAAGGACCTCAAGACTTAGGACTCTCATTGTAGCCTATTTGGCCAGGTAACTTAATGTCCACATTAGAGATCATGGTTCTGGGCCCGTTGTAGCCCCTTTCCCATTTCAAATTATGTGGGAGATAAATGTGAACCTTCCCTATAGGTTGACATCCCAGAAGTTTCTGGGTCTTCCTGGACTATACAATCTAAAAATACATTAGTCTGAGTATTATAATTCTTCACACCATGAGTTGTGTTTCTTTAAGTGCAAGACCTGCTTTGGTCTATATTATTTTGTTCAACCTTGAGGTAAAACTTAGAGACTTAGAACATGTTATCCTTGCTGGATAAAAAGGTATTCAAAGATGGGGAGGGCTCTAAGAAGTTGGGAAGAGAGACAAAGTTGAAAATAGTAACTCTGAGTTTTGTATTATCTGACCCTCCAAATCAGGGCAAAGACAGTGTTTTGAATCTTCCTGTTGTTGACACCGGCAAGGATGTCATGTATAACAAGAAGTGATGACTTGAATTTTTATAGTTCAGAAGCTTTATAGCAAGGAAGATGTTTTGGAAAGAGGTTTTCCAGGGTAGATTTATATCCCTTATTGGGGATGCCAATTTGGGGGAAGGATTAATAAAAAAAAGTATCAGGAGCTGCTATCTCGATGATCCCCCATATTGAAACAGGTTTCTTCCAAAGCACACCAGACTAATGGCTGGCTGACCTGTCCCTAAGGCCCTCCAGGGAAGGGATCCCAAAATAAGTGCTCCAGAACCTAGTGAACCCTCTACTTGGGTAAGTCCTTTCTTACATCAAGCTTAAGTCCATATCTGTCTGTGCCTCCTATCCCCAAAAACTTGAACATCAAGGATAGTATTGAAAGGGAAAGGAAGTCTCAAGTATGAAGAGAAACATTCATGCCTGATTAATATCTGTGGTAGATGTTCAATTAAGGTCTGATTTTATGCGTGATGAGGTATGAGGCTGACTCCATAAATAGTATTCAGAGTTATTTTATTGATATATAGTTATACCATCGATATGAGCCTCAGATCTCCTTCCCTCACCTCTTTTAATCATGGCTAGACAGATGTCTTGCCTTTCTGTGGTTTTTCATAGATCCACTTCACACAAATATTTTATCAGTTGCTCACAGACTGTCCTTTCTCAAGAGGCCTCATGTGTACAATCATGGAAGCTTTGCAGGTGGCCTCAGTGGGGTGCATAAAGACATTCTTTTTCTACAATAATGCCCATCCAAGGAATGTTACTAGTGATGAGGGGGTGACATTCATTGGGTAATAAGGTGCCATAGTAGCTAAAGACCCAGAAACACTTGAATCTTATCCCAGACTAGTCCCTGTTGCCAGGAGGGTCCTTACAGGGCTCTTTACCCAGAAGAGAAAGCAAGACAAAATGACACTTTGTTGTAAGTTGGAGTCATGATCCCAAACCCTGAAGCTGAACTCTGGTAATATAGGTTAGACCCTGTACATAGCATATTCACCTGAACTATGTTTGCCAGATAGGCTAAACTTAGGCAGGCCACAAGGCTGGCCTTGGCCTTCCTCTTAAAGCCAGACTCAGATTGTCACTTTCCTGCTGTTAGCGGAGGAAAGGTGAATCCCAACTATACGCACCGAAGAGGTGGTATGCACCCAGTGTGTGGCGCGAGGAGGAGCCGCGTGGAGAAAGCTGGCTGGGCCTCCTCCCCTGGCATGTAGGCCCTGGGCCATCATACTTCTCCAGGCTCCTAGGAGAGAGGGGGAGAAAGCTGGAAGCCTCCTTCCATGACAGTGATGTGTTTTTTGTTTGTATGTTTATTTTAGCTTTTTATTAAAAAATTCAAAGATAGAAAAAAAGAGAATTGTACAGTGAGCTCTTAGGTATCCATCAACTATTATCAACATTTTGCCAATCATGTTTTACCTATTTCTTTCCATGTTTTATCTATTTCTTTCCACTTATTTTTATGTTTTCTAGATTATTTTAAACCAAATCAGTGACATCATATCATTTTTCCTATAAATACCTCAGTATGTAACTCGTTGATAAGGACATTTTAAAAAACAATCATCTTGCCATTATCAAATCTAACAAAAACAGTCATTCTTTAAATCTAATAATGCCCAGTCTACATTAAATTTTTTGCAACTATTAGCAACATCCTTTTAGAGTTCATCTGTTTGACAGAGGGTCCACTCAAGGTTTGCACTTGGTTGTTCTGTTCCCATCCTGTGACAGCCCATCTTCCTTTCCTCTTTCTCTACCACTGATTTGTGGAAGAAACTAAGTGATGTGTCCTGTGGAATGCAGAGTGGCTCTTCTTGCTACTCACCTGGCGGTTTTCACCTGGTGCAGTGACTCCACTCTTAAAAAAGTGACTGAGTCTGGGCTGCTCCTCCTTAGTGTGAGAGATGGTGCTCTTCATTCTTCTCCTCCTTTGGAAGTGAAGAGGGCCCAGAAGTCCTGCCAATAAGACCTGTTGATCCTACCTCCTAATTAGTCCTGGAATCCATCCTTTTTTCCTCACCCACGACTCTTCCAGACTGCATACTGGATTATGGGGCTCCACGCCTTACGGTCCTACAGTAACTCGATGTGCTAACGGATGAAGTTCTTACTCCTTAAAACCACTATTAAGGCCCTCTGTGACCCAGCTTCCCCAGCCCTGTCTGTTGGTGTTTGCCCCCAGTGCTGTGTTATCTGGTCACATCTCTTCCAGCACCCCCAGCCCACCGCCAGTGCCAGGTGCCACCATTTGGCCCCTCCCTGTTCTGTGCTCCTGTAGCATCCTCACGACACTGCCTGTCTCCTGCACTAGATGGTTGGTCTGGGGAGCAAGGGCTGTGTTGGCCTTGCTCCCTGCTGCATCTCCAGCACCTGGCGCAGTGCCCGGCACCAAGTGTCTGCTACTCCTTGTCAGTTGCATGAAAGAACTATTATGCTAATTTCTCAAGAGTAAGGTAGGTCGTTGTTCAGAGTAAAAAAGTGCATGCAATAGGGGCTTTTTATCTGGAAAACATTTAATAGAACTAACAACTTTAATACCTTGAGCTGATTTTGTGCTTTTCTAACAGTTTAGAATTTGAAGTTTGAAGCTAATCTTGCTTTCTTGTTAATTTTTTGAACTTTTTATCAAGTGGGTAATATGCATAACCAAATTAATGCATTTTATCCCTGCAGTGAGTTCTTCAAATTTATTGTAAGTCATGCTCTTGATCGCAAATATAATCTGTGCTGACCCCAGAGAAATTTTTCTATATATGAGATCAAACTGAAGCCAAAATATGAACTCAGTACAGAGTACATTTGCTTTCAAACATGTGCTGTTTGTATCCGATTCTAGAAGAGGGATTGCGTTAGAGGCCTGTCTCCTGTGTCTCCACAGGCTGTTTGGGGGCTTGGTGCTGGACATCAAGCGGAAGGCCCCCTGGTACTGGAGCGACTACCGCGACGCACTCAGCTTGCAGTGTCTGGCCTCCTTTCTGTTCCTGTACTGTGCCTGCATGTCACCTGTGATCACGTTTGGGGGATTGCTTGGAGAAGCCACTGAGGGACGCATAGTAAGAACTTCTAATCACTCTTGGTGGTCCCAAACAAGACTTGAAACACTGTGGTGGCAGCCAAGTCCTTTGAGGGAAATTACCTGAGCTAGAATAAGGAGAATGGATGTGTGTGTGTGTGTGTGCGCGCGTGTGTGTGTGTGTATGTGCACGTGCGTGTGTTACTGGGGATTGAAACCAGGGGCATTCTACATCTGAGCTACACCTCCAACCTGATTTTATTTTTTATGTTGAAACAGGGTCTCACTAAGTTGTTGAGGCTGGTCTCAAACCTGTGATCCTACTGTCTCAGCCTCCAAAGTACTGGGATTATAAGCATGCCCCGCCATGCCTGGCAGACATTGGATTCTTAACTACTGAGGTCTTCTGACTTCATATGAAAGAGCAACACAGTTCTCTCTCTCTCTCTCTCTCTCTCTCTCTCTCTCTCTCTCTCTCTCTCTCTCTCTCTCTCTCTCTCTCTCTCTCTCTCTCTCTCTCTCTCTCTCGGTGGTACTAGGGATGGAACCCAGAGGCATTCTACCTCTGAGCTACACCACCAACCTTATTTATTTATTTGTGGTACAAGGGATGGAACCCAGGACCCTTCTACCTCCAAGCTATATCCCCAGCCCTGTTTTTTTCAATTCTTTATTTTGAAACAGGGTCTCACTGAATTGCAAGGGGCCTCACTAAGTAGTAGCTGAGGCTGTAGCCAAGCCACAATCCTCCTGTCTCAGCCTCCTAAAGGCTGGGATTACAAGTGTGCGCCACCACACCCGGCTCAGTTCTCTCTTTACGACAGACTCACTTCTGCTTGAATGTCAGTCACAGCAGCTGGTTGCCCAGTTGAATTGCTCCTTGCCTCAAGAATGAAAAATGGATGTATTGATGCCATTTGAAAATAAGATTTAAAATGACTGTGACAGCTTTAGTGTGAATAGAATCCCTGCGGTTTTTATATACTTTTGAATACTGAATTGAATGACTGAAGAACATAACTTAGTTGAGGAATCTTATGCAAATGAGTTTGTGCACCTGAACTCTTAAAGTGCTATCTGTTTACGAGAGTATTAGATGGTGTGTACACGTCACAAGCAAATGACTGTCAAAGACACATCTGAAAGTGAAGTCAGGAGTGTATATAAGTCAACATGACTCTTTACTGATGGGCTGTGGACTCAGTGGTGGTTGTTTTTCTTCCCCTCCCCCTTCTCAGAGTGCAATTGAATCCTTATTTGGAGCCTCCATGACTGGGATTGCCTATTCCTTGTTTGCAGGACAGGCTCTCACCATCCTGGGAAGTACTGGGCCAGTTCTTGTGTTTGAAAAGATTTTGTTCAAATTCTGCAAGTAAGACATTTGTTTTTCTGAAAAATTTAGCTGATGTGGTTAACATGCCGCCAGGGTTGAATGTCAGGGTCCTGTACAAGTTTACAAGCAAGCAAAGATTCTGAATTTAAGAAACTTTAAAATAAAACATCACTTGGTGCGTTGTCCTGCCCCTAGGTAGCTCTGTACCTAAAATAGCAGGTCTCTACTGTTAAACAGCTTGATTTATGTCCCTCAATCATTATTGCAGTTTTGCCTTTGAATCTTGAAAAAAATTTCCCTAGCTAATTTAAAGTCCTCCATTCCATTTCAAGTCAGTTTTTAATTTGGCCCACGATTCCTCTTTCATATTCCAATTGCTAATGGTAGTGGCAGCTGCGCAATGCCCTAGTTTCCCCAATTTTCCTATAAAAGCTTTTTTTTTTTTCAATTTTGTTTTTGTGTGTGTGTGTGTTACTGGGGTTTCTGGAAGCCCTTCTACCTCCGGGCTACACTCCCAGACCTATTTTTACATTTTTATTTGGAAACAGGGTCTCCTAAGCCAGCGCGCGCGGCTGGCTTCAAACCTGCGCAATCCTCCTGTCTCTGCCTCCCAAGAGCAGGGATTACAAGCGTGCGCCACCACGCCCGGCTTTGTTTTTCAATTTTAGAAGTAGGAGCACGTGGGACTAGAGCCGGCCCCTTCTTATTGCACGACCAAGCTTTTAATTACATTGGGTTGTAATATGTCTGAAACACCTCCTTCCTCCTTCACTTTCTGTATCTTTACTATGGCAGATAGCACTGGTGAAGCCGCTCTCTAGCACAGCTGTCCCATGGCATTATTTAGGAGTGGAGCGCAGTCAGGCTTAGGTCGCAGGCTGGTGTAGGTAACATGAGATGAACTAACCACATCTGACTCATGCTTTTTGATGAACTCTGGTCTTGTTACAGAGACTATGCCCTCTCATACCTCTCCCTGCGAGCTTGTATTGGGCTGTGGACTGCCTTCCTGTGTATTGTCCTTGTGGCAACTGATGCAAGTTCCCTCGTCTGCTACATTACCCGCTTCACTGAGGAAGCATTTGCCTCCCTGATTTGCATTATTTTCATCTATGAAGCAATAGAAAAGCTGATTCACCTGGCAGAGACCTACCCAATCCACATGCACAGCCAGCTGGACCACCTTAGCCTCTATTAGTAAGTGTGCTTTCTGCTTACCTTTTTCTTCTTCTCTTAATGGACCAAAGGGCCTGAGTTTAATGGCTGTGTAGTGTGCCAGGCAGTGCCTGTAGCTTCTCTTAAGGAAGTGTGCTGACCTTCTGGGAAACAGCTCAGATATGGATGAGGAGGCTTGGAGGGCCGCCAGAAGGGAGCAATCAAAAGTGAGGACAGAGGATGGACCAAGAGTGAAGCCCAGAGGGAACCTGAGGAACTCCTCCCAGAGCATACCTTTGATTCTAGCTAGGCATTGAAATGAAAATAGGCTGCAAATGTAGCAGAGAGCATTTGGGTTAGTATTTAGAAAAATTTCCTTTTACAAGGACTTGTGAGCCTCTGGGCCCTGTTATCAAGTGAGAAAGCGGACTCTTTTTCTGAGGTGTAAGGGAAACTTTTAGGAATCATTAGGAGAAAATGGTTCACAGTAGAAAGTGGAGTTCCCACATACTCCCAGCCCCCACGCATGGCACACACACCCTCCCCAGCGTCTATATCCTCGCCAGAGGAGTGTATTTGTTACGAGCAGTGAACCTACACTGACACATCGTTATCACCCAAAGACCACAGTTTACATTAGAGTTAACTCTTATGCTATATATTTTATATATTTTATGGATTTTGACAAATGTATAAATGTATCTTTCCACTATAGTTTCTTTGTTTGGGATTGAACCCAGGACCTTGTGCACGCTAGGCAACTGCTCTACCACTGAGTTACATCCCTGGCTCTTTTGTTTTTTATTTTGAGACAGGCCTCACTAAGATAGGCTGACTTCGAACTTGCACTCCTCCTGCTTTAGCTTCCCAGGCAGCTGGGATCACAGGCTTGTGACTGTGCTTGAATATTTTTATTTTTTTATTTTTTATTTTTAATTAATTTATTTTTTAAATTGGTGCATTGTAGTCATATATCAATCACATTGGAGTACAAGACTTGAGAGGATATACAAGCACACATCATGCAATTAGCCCTCCTCCAGCCCCCATCCCATTCCCTCCCCCTCCCTCCATCCCACACTTCTTTGGTGATTTACTTTGATACATTTGTTTATGTACCTCCTGCGTTTTAAAGAGGCTCCGTCCTCCAGTATTACATACCCTCTGATTGGTCACATTAGTTGCTTCACTATAGGGCCCTTTCTATAGCTCAACCTCTTCCTGTTGCCCTTTTCCTCCTAGTTATTGCTGATTAAGAGAAGCGTCTGATTTATATTTTCTGCGATATTTCTCTGTGCATGCTGCGTTGCAAGTACCAATCCCACTCTTGATGGTCCCAGTAGTGGCCTGGCTACTCAGTGGACTGATCCAGATCTCGCTGGCTCAAGCAGCGGCCTTGCCTCATGGGAGGACCCAGTTCTGGTCTCGCTGGCCCCTGAACCGGTCTAACCCCTAAGCTGGCTTTGGTCCCGACCTTGGAGGCCGCAGGAGTGAACTTGCCTCACGCCAGGCTCCGATGCTGGCCATTGGCCCCTGCACTGGTCTAACCCCTTGGCAGGATTCCAATCCCGGCCTCGGAGGCCCCAGCACCGGCCTAGCCTCTTGGCAGGCTCCAATGCCGGCCTCGTTGACCCCAGCACCAGCCTAACCCCTCAGCAGGCTCTGATCCCGGCCTCGGAGGCCCCAGCACTGGTCATGCCTCAAGGCAGGCTCCGATGCCGGCCTCGCTGGCCCCAGCAACGGCCTAACCCCTCGGCAGGCTCTTATCCTGGCCTCAGAGGCCCCAGTACCGGCCTTGCCTCAAGGCAGGCTCCGATGCCAGCCTCTCTGGCCCCAGCACCGGCCTAACCTCTTGGCAGGCTCCGATCCCGGATTTGGAGGCCCCAGCACTGGTCATGCATCAAGGCAGGCTCCGATGCCGGCCTCGCTGGCCCCAGCACCGGCCTAAACCCTCAGCAGGCTCTTATCCTGGCCTCGGAGGCCCCAGTACCGGCCTTGCCTCACGGCAGGCTCCAATGCCGGCCTCACTGGCCCCAACACCAACCTAACCCCTCGGCAGGCTCTTGTCCTGGCCTCGGAGGCCCCAGTACCGGCCTTGCCTCAAGGCAGGCTCCGATGCCGGCCTCACTGGCCCCAGCACCGGCCTAACCCCTCGGCAGGCTCTTATCCTGGCCTCGGAGGCCCCAGTACCGGCCTTGCCTCACGGCAGGCTCCGATGCCGGCCTCACTGGCCCCAGCAGCGGCCTAACCCCTCGGCAGGCTCCGATCCCGGCCTCAGAGGCCCCAGTACCGGCCTTGCCTCAAGGCAGGCTCCGATACCGGCCTAACCCCTTGGCAGGCTCCGATCCCGGATTTGGAGGCCCCAGCACTGGTCATGCATCAAGGCAGGCTCCGATGCCGGCCTCGCTGGCCCCAGCACCGGCCTAACCCCTCAGCAGGCTCTTATCCTGGCCTCGGAGGCCCCAGTATCGGCCTTGCCTCACGGCAGGCTCCGATGCCGGCCTTGCTGGCCCCAGCACCGGCCTAACCACTCGGCAGGCTCTTATCCTGGCCTCGGAGGCCCCAGTACCGGCCTTGCCTCAAGGCAGGCTCCGATGCCGGCCTTGCTGGCCCCAGCACCGGCCTAACCCCTCAGCAGGCTCTTATCCTGGCCTCGAGGCCCCAGTACTGGCCTTGCCTCAAGGCAGGCTCCGATGCCGGCCTCACTGGCCCCAGCACCGGCCTAACCCCTCGGCAGGCTCTTATCCTGGCCTCGGAGGCCCCAGTACCGGCCTTGCCTCAAGGCAGGCTCCGATGCCGGCCTTGCTGGCCCCAGCACCGGCCTAACCCCTCGGCAGGCTCCGATCCCGGCCTCGGAGGCCCCAGCACTGGTCATGCCTCGAGGTAGGCTCCGATGCCGGCCTCGCTGGCCCCAGCACTGGCCTAACCCCTCGGCAGGCTCTTATCCTGGCCTCGGAGGCCCCAGTACCGGCCTCGCCTCAAGGCAGGCTCCGATGCCGGCCTTGCTGGCCCCAGCACCGGCCTAACCCCTCGGCAGGCTCTTATCCTGGCCTCGGAGGCCCCAGTACCGGCCTTGCCTCAAGGCAGGCTCCGATGCCGGCCTCACTGGCCCCAGCACCGGCCTAAGCCCTCGGCAGGCTCCGATCCCGGCCTCGGAGGCCCCAGCACTGGTCATGCCTCACGGCAGGCTCCGATGCCGGCCTCGCTGGCCCCAGCACCGGCCTAACCCCTCACAGGCTCTTATCCTGGCCTCGGAGGCCCCAGTACCGGCCTTGCCTCAAGGCAGGCTCCGATGCCGGCCTCACTGGCCCCAGCACCGGCCTAACCCCTCACAGGCTCTTATCCTGGCCTCGGAGGCCCCAGTACCGGCCTTGCCTCAAGGCAGGCTCCGATGCCGGCCTCGCTGGCCCCAGCACCGGCCTAAGCCCTCGGCAGGCTCCGGACCCGACCTCGGAGGCCCCAGCACTGGTCATGACTCAAGGCAGGCTCCGATGCCGGCCTCACCGGCCCCAGCACCGGCCTAACCCCTTGGCAGGCTCTTATCCTGGCCTCGGAGGCCCAAGTACCGGCCTTGCCTCACGGCAGGCTCCGATGCCGGCCTCGCTGACCCCAGCACCGGCCTAACCCCTCAGCAAGTTCCGGACCCGACCTCGGAGGCCCTAGCACAAGCCTTGCATCATGGCAGGCTCCAATGCCGGCCTCCCTGGCCCCAGCATCGGTCTAACCCCTCTGCAGGTTCCAATCCCGGCCACGGAGGCCTCAGTAGTGGCCTTGCCTCACAGCAAGTTCCGATGTCGGCCACTGGCCCCGGCGCCCGCCTAACCCCTCAGCAGGTTCCTATCACTGTCTCTGCGGTTATTATTTCAAAGGTTCCAGTTGTAATGTATCAGATCTCTGCCTCCCCCGAATATTGGCCACTGGCATTGCCACTGCCTCCACCGTTTCAAATCCTTCCCAGGCTCTTTTTCCACTCTGAATGTTGTCCAGTGTTCCTAAGCATGCGTGATGGTAGCATTCGACATTTGGTGTAATTTCTCCAAAAAAAAAATAAAGTTGGTAAGATCCGGTTTCTGCTTCTCCTGAATACAAGTCTCCACCACCATCGCGGAGAACTCTTTCAACACCGCATTTCTCCTTGGTCTCCGCTAAACTCTCTCCTTATATGTGATGTCTGAGATTCTTAACAATATAGAGAAATAGCAGTCCTCTTTCACGGCGAATTTTTCCATAAGTTCCAGTGCATTTAGATAAGTTTTGTCTGCATCTCCAGTGTCCTGGTATCCATAACGGCTTTCTTACCACCTCTCCGATATTTTTCTTTATCTTTTTCTGTTCTGGGCCCGGTTTCTCCAGGGGTCTGGCGTGCTACTCGCAGTTCGGCCGGGACCCAGAGTCCCGCGACCCGGGCCCCAGCTGGCGTGCCCCGCGCGCAACCCCTGCCCAGAACCCAGCATCTTACTGGGCCTGGTTTCTCCAGGGGTCTGGCGTGCTACTCGCAGTTCTGCCTGGGGCCCAGAGTCCCGCGACCCGGGCCCCATCTGGCGTGCTCAGCCCGCGACCCCCGCCCAGAACCCAGCGTCTTACTGGGCCTGGTTTCTCCAGGGGTCTGGCGTGCTATGCGCAGTTCGGCCGGGACCCAGAGTCCTGCGACCCGGGCCCCAGCTGATGTGCCCTGTGCTCGACCCCCGCCCAGAACCCAGCGTCTTACTGGGCCTGGTTTCTCCAGGGGTCTGGCGTGCTACTCTCAGTTCGGCCTGGGGCCCAGAGTCCCGCGACCCGGGCCCCATCTGGCGTGCCCAGCCCGCGACCCCCGCCCAGAACCCAGCGTCTTACTGGGTCCGGTTTCTCCAGGGGTCTGGCGTGCTACGTGCAGTTCGGCCGGGGCCCAGAGTCCCGCGACCCGGGCCCCATCTGGCGTGCCCCGCCCGCGACCCCCGCCCAGAACCCAGCGTCGTACTGGGCCTGGTTTCTCCAGGGGTCTGGCGTGCTACTCGCAGTTCGGCCTGGGGCCCAGAGTCCCGCGACCCGGGCCCCATCTGGCGTGCCCAGCCTGCGACCCCCGCCCAGAACCCAGCGTCTTACTGGGTCCGGTTTCTCCAGGGGTCTGGCGTGCTACGCGCCGAATATTTTTAATTTGTTTTTTAGATGAAGTGTTGCTGTGTTGCCAGGCTGGCTTCAAACTCCTGGGACCCAGAGATCCTCTTGCCTCAGCCTCCTGAGTAGCTAGGTCTATAGGTTTTTTTTTTTTTAATTATTTATTTTTGTGGTGCTGAGGGTGGAACCCAGGGGCTTTTCTACCACTGGGTTATACTCCCAGACCTATTTCTTATACTTTATTTGGAAACAGCATTGCATTAAGTTGCTGAGAGCCTCACTAAGTAGCTGAGGCTGGCTTCAAACTTGTGCGATCCTCCTGTCTCAGCCTTCCGAGCGCTGGGATTACGAGCTTGCACCACCATGAACACATAATAATCATCATATTTATGGGGTATAGTGTGACATTTCAATACATGTATAATGATCAAATTAGAGTAATTAGCATCTCTATGGAATTGATTTTTTTTTTTTTTTTTGTGGTACTGGGGATGGAACCCTTCTACCTCCGGTCTACACTCCCAGACCTATTTTATATTTTTTATTTGGAAACAGGGTCTCTTAAGCCAGCGAGGCTGGCTTCAAACCTGCATGGTCCTCCTGTCTCTGCCTTCCAAGCACGGGGATTACAAGCATGTGCCACCAAACCCAGCTGGAATTGATTTTGTGGGGGGAGTACTGGGAATGGAACCCAGGGGCATTCTACCTCCGAGCGACACCCCCCAGCCCTATTTTTTAGTCTTTATTTTGAAACAGTCTCAATGAGTTACAAAGGGCCTAAGTAGCTAAGGCCGCCCACGAACTGCGATCCTCCTGTCTCAGCTTCCCAAATGCCCGGCACATGGAATTGATTTTTTCACCTAAAGGTAGGGCTTTATAGCTTTCCCCATTACTTTTCATTTTGTTGGTTTCCTTCTATTATTCTGGCCTGTTGAGCATCTTTTTGAATTTTAATTCTGTCATAGAAGGTGTATTTATTAAATTCACAGATGACACAAAGGTGGTGGGGGCAGCTATGTCAGGTGACCATACTGGGACCCAGTTCAGACATGAAGCATGCTGGGATTGGGAGACAGCATGGTGGCCACTGAAACAGGTATGGAATGATCTGGTCTGGATGAAAGAGAAGACCTGGGGAAGTAGCCGGAGCTGCCAGCCAGGCTCCAGCATGAGTGGCCAGGAAATGGGCAAAGTAGTGGAGTGTTATCAAGGATGATGCAGTGGGAGGAGAAGCTCGCATCACAATTCCAGAAAGACTCCGGATTTTAGAACAAGAGCATGGTGGAGCTGATAGGAGTAAGATATTCAGGCTCGAAAGAAGGGTTGGGAACTGAGTGCAGTGTCAGGACTCCTCGCTATGTAGACTGAATCTCATAGCCAGAACCTAAGAGAAGGAAGCCAAGCAAGGAAACCATCAGGGCTTATCCTGGGCACCTCATATGCAAAGTGTGCTTGTCAGTACAATTTCATCCAAGACCCACCTGCTGGTTTGAGTCTGTCTTTAGTAATGGCCAGTAGAAAATCTAGTTGGACCTGTGGGTGGCTCTCAAGCAAAACTGGACCCATCGCAGGGATCTGAAGTATGCAAAAGAGAAAGGAGGGGGCTGTGCCAGAGTCTGTAACTCAGCCGTGGCTAACACCATTTAATAGACTATCTGGCTGCTTTCTTAGGAATCTTTTTTCCTTTCCCCAGCTGCAGGTGTACACTCCCAGAGAATCCAAACAACCACACTCTGCAGTACTGGAAGGACAACAACATCGTGGTGGCAGAGGTGCACTGGGCTAACCTGACTGTCGGTGTAAGTGGGGTGTGCCTTCACATCGTGACCTCCAGGCTTACGAGAGGCTGCCAGGGGAGGGCGGAGGCCCTTTGTAAAAGCTGGCATTCAAGAAATAAAACTCACCAGGCGTGGTGGCGCATGCTTGTAATCCCAGCATTTGGGAGGCTGAGACAGGAAGATCACGGTTCGAGGACAGCCTCAGCGGCTACATAGTGAGGCCCTCTGCAACTCAGTGAGACCCTGTTTCAAAATAAAGAATAAGGGTCGGGCGTGGTGGCGCACGCTTATAATCCCCGCACTTGGGAGGCGGAGACAGGAGGATCGTGCAGGTTCGAAGCCAGCCGTGCTGCTTAAGAGACCCTGTTTCCAAAAATAAAAAAAAGTATAAAATAGGTCCGAAAGTGTAGCCCGGAGGTAGAAGGGCTTCCAGGAACCCTGTACTACATATATACATATATATATATATATATGTATATATGTATATATAATGTATATATATACATATATATATGTATATATGTATATATGTATATATGTATATATAATGTGTATATATACATATATATATGTATATATGTATATGTGTATATATGTATATATAATGTATATATATACATATATATGTATATATGTATATATAATGTATATATATACATACATATATATATATATATATATATATATATATATAAAATAAGCCGGGCGTGGTGGCGCACACTTGTAATCCCCGCACTTGGGAGGTGGAGACAGGAGGATCACGCAGGTTCAAAGCCAGCCTCTATGGCTTAAGAGACCCTGTTTCCAAATAAAAATATAAAAATAGGTCTGGGAGTGTAGCCCAGAGGTAGAAGAGTTTCCAGAAACAAACAAAAAACTCTTTAAAAAATATTTTTGCTACTGAGTGTCATGGTGCACGCCTGTAGTCCCAGTACTCAGGAGGCAGAGACAGGAGGATCACAGGTCTGGGGCCAGCCTCAGCTACACAGGGAGACCCCCCAGCAACTTAGGGAGACCCTGTTTCAAAATAAGAAAGGGCTGGGGTATAGCTTGGAGTTGCTCCTGGGTTTGATCTGTAATACCAAAATTATATATATTCTTATTGACTTTGTTTCTCTTTTTGAAACAAAGTCAATACATAAGTAAATGTACATAAAGGTAAAAGAAGATCACCCCTCTCTTCTACCACATCTACCATACCCTGTGACCTGCACCAAGGATATGCAGCTTTGAAATCATGCAGGGCCAGGGGCAGATTCAGGATTTGTGGGGCTTGAAGAATATTCAAGTTTGGAGGAATTTTATAATTAAAAACAATAAAATTATCCAGGCCTGGTGGCACATGCTTATAAATCCCTGCACTTAGCTGGGCGTGGTGGCGCACACTTGTAATCCCCGCACTTGGGAGGCTGAGACAGGAGGATCCGGCAGGTTCGAAGCCAGCCTCCTCTGGCTTAAGAGACCCTGTTTTCAAATAAAAAAATATAAAATAGGTCTGGGAGTGTAGCCCGGAGGTAGAAGGGTTCCATCCCCAGTACCGCAAAAAAAAAAAAAAAAAAAAAAAAAAAAAAAAAATCAATAAAATTGCTAGGGCCTTCCCAGAGCCTTGGAAGTAGTGTTTGTTCAGGACAGACATAGTTTCATTCTTAGAAGTGTCTTAGGACCATACAGAACCCTGCTTGAAAGGGACCTGCAAGTGAGAGCCCTCCCACCGCACAGATGTCAAGTGGACACAGCTGGCAGCCTGTGCTGAGGCAGCTGTGGCAGCTGTGGGACGCAGCGAGTGGTGGACTCAGAGCCAGCCGCGTGTGTTCCCTCGTGCCCGACTCCTCTGAGACCCAGAATGCTTGTTCCCCCAGGAGTGCCAGAAGATGCATGGAGAGTTCATGGGATCTGCGTGTGGCCACCATGGACCCTACACTCCTGACGTGCTCTTTTGGTCTTGCATTCTCTTCTTTACCACCTTCATCCTCTCAAGCACCTTGAAGACATTTAAGACGAGCCGTTACTTCCCAACCAGAGTAGGTAGCATGTTCATGAATGACTCGTGTTAGGATTCTAACAGAACAGAACGATTCTCAGCCTCTGTGCTGCTTGTGGAGGAGATTAGCAGCGTGGAGAGTGCCAAGGTCCTGAGGCTGCCTGGGGCAGCCTCTTCCAGTGTCTGGGAGCCTCTTTCCTAGGTGTGTGGTGTGAAGTGAGGATACTTAAAACCTCTTTGATTTAAAAGTGCCAGGCAAATTCAATTCCCAGTACCACAAAAATGAAAAATATATAAAAGCTCCAGGTAAATATAAGATGATATTAATATTTTCTAAAACCTATTAAGCTTCATTTTCAGAATGTTCTTAAGTTACATTTCCAGAATTCTGGGATATTTAGCATTCAGTAGCTAGAACTGGCTTGTGAAGCTGGTAAAATGGGGTGATTATTTTGGATACTTTAGGGGACTCCAAGGTCTCCTCCCAGGGGTGGCTCTTCTAATAGCTTATGAAAAATCATTGGCCAGTAGCAGCTGACATGCCCTGGTCCTAGGTTGCGTGGCTGAAGCCTCAGCACCCTTCCTGATATAGAAAACACTGTGTCCTGAGCACTACTTCTGCAGGTTTGAGCAGGGTAGATTAGAGGCTGAGTGCAGGTAGACAAATGGGCCATTGCTTTGAAAGGGAGCTCAACTTAGGTGGAAATGTTTTTTTTTTGTTTTTGTTTTTTGTTGTTTTTTTTGCGGGTCTGGGTCTGGGGGTGGAACCCAGGGGCATTCTACCTATGAGGTACACCCCCTGCCCTATTTTTTATTCTTTATTTTGAAACCAAGTCTCACTGAGTTGCAGAGGGCCTCGCTAAGTAGCTGAGGCTGTCCGCGAACCGCGATCCTCCAGTCTCAGCCTCCCGAATGCTGGGATTACAAGCATGTGCCACCATGCCCAGCTGGAAATGGTATTTTTTAAGTGAGGTTTCATCAGGTTTATTCATAGAACAAATAACATGAATGAGTGGGGAAATCAGCTGCACATACATAACCCAAACCCATTCCCAGTGTGTGTGTGTGTGTGTGTGTGTGTGTGTGTGTGTGTGTGTGTGTGTTACTGGGGATTGAACCTAGGGCATTCTACCTCTGAGCTACATCCCCAGCCTTATTTTATTTTTATTTTTCAAATGGTGTCTCACTAGGTTGATGAGAGTCTCACTACTCGCTGAGGCTATCCTCAAACCTGCGATCCTCCTATCTCAGTTTCCCAAGTACTGGGATAACAGGCAAGCGCCACCATGCTCGGCTACCAAAACCCATTCTTGGACTTGAGTGAGTCTGCAGAGCAGTGAAGGGCGGCACATAGTAAATAGGTTTGGAGCCTTTGTCTCCTATCTGGACAAAAGTTAGCATGAGTGGTTGTTGAGTACTAACTCAAAGCTCACACCTGAGTAGTTGCTGTGGGGGCTGCAAAAGAAGTTGAAAGAAACACGAAATAGAAAAAAAAAAACATGAAACAAGCAGGTGCCACACGACGTAGTTGGATACCACCCTGGGATGTAAGTGCCACAGGAGCTCAGAGAAGAGAAGGGCCACTAGGCCCCAGGATGGTCGAGAGGGGTTTCATGTTTGGGGTCAGATGATTCATCAGAAAATTCATGTAACATGAAGGGAAGAACTAACAAAACCACGGAGAGAGTGATGAAAACCTTAGGCATCAAAGTAAAGTGAAGTCAGATTAAATTACTAGTGATATAGCTTAGCCTGGCTAAGATCTATTTTGTTCTGTCTGTTGGAAATTCAGATTAAGGCGGGCACAGGTCACTGTGTTTTGTTAAACCTACACTAACTATAAAATGGGATACTCTTCTTAGGGCAGGTATTAAATTGGATGAGAATCCACAACAGAATGCAAATAAATGCTGTCCAAAAAATAAAGAGATGAGCGGGGCATGGTGGCGCACACTTGTAATCCCCATGCTTGGGAGGCGGAGACAGGAGTATCGCGCAGGTTCGAAGCTAGCTTAAGAGACCCTGTTTCAAAAAAAAAAATATATATATATATATATATATATATATATATATATATATATATATATATGTCTGGGAGTATAGCCTGAAGGCAGAAGGGTTTCCAGGAACCCCAGTACCACCAAAAATAATAATAATAATAATAATAATAATAATAGAAATAGCGATGAGCTGGGCGTGGTGGCACATGCTTGTAATCCCAGCATTCGGGAGGCTGAGACAGGAGGATCACGGTTCTTGGACAGCCTCAGCTACTTAGGGAGGCCTTCTGCAACTTAGTGAGACTCTGTTTCAAAACAAAGAATAAAAATAGGGCTGGGGGTGTAGCTCAGAGGTCAAATGCCCCTGAGTTCCATCCCCAGACCCATTTAAAAAAAAAAAAAGGGGAGAAATAGTGATGAGGCCCATGTGGCCTCAGCTGAGCAGGCAAGCAGGAGTGCCCTGGGAGCTGGAACTAGAGAAGGGATGCCTCAGAGACTAAGAGGGTCTTTGGGGTTTTAACTTGGTGAGACAGGAAGCCATTTCAAGGTTTTGTGGAGTGACATGAACCAATTTATGTTTTAAATTACTCAGCTGCTTTTAAAGAAAACTGTAGAGGGCAAGGCAGAAGCACACTAAGAGGCTGCTGCAGTTGCCCCAGCAAGGGCTGAGGTGACTGGGGCCGGGGTGGGAGGAGTGGAGGTGCTGAGGAGTGCTGGCGCTGCTTATGTCCTGAAGGCTGGGCCACCCGGACTTGCAGGTGGACTGGACACTGAATGTGAGAGCAGCAGAGCTGAGGCCGCTGTCAAGGTTCTTGGCTAGCACGATGGCCCAGGAAATCTTCCTCCAAGTTCTCAGAACTAGAACCTGAACTTGGGTCTGAAAGCCCCAATTGAATTCCTCAGAGGTTGGGTTTGGTTGCATTGCACCTTGTCAGAGGGTTTATTCTGACCAGGTATTCACCACCAGGTGCATACTTTACGGGCATTAATTTGGGTGTATGAATATGCTCCTGTTGTTTAAACATGCTAGTATTGGTTCAGTGGTAAAATGAAAGCATTTTTTTCTGAGAATTTTTAAACCTTTTAAAATGCTAAGTTCCTTTCTATTGTAGTTAACCTACTAAAACACGTCTGCGATCCTCTCGTGCCAGGTGCGCTCCATGGTGAGTGACTTCGCTGTTTTCCTCACTATCTTCACAATGGTGATCATTGATTTTTTGATTGGAGTTCCATCACCGAAGCTTCAGGTTCCCAGTGTGTTCAAGGTAAATGGACCTCAGGGTGCTTGGTGTCCTAAAGTACTTTCATAGACTCGGAGCCCCAGTTAATTTCAAAGGCTTTTTCACATCCCACTCCTAAAATGGGTTGTGCGGTCCTCCAAATCTGAGCCTTGCTCCTCATTTCTTGCTATTCAGAGAAGTAAGTAAGCCCTTTAGTTTGGACTGAGTTCAAGTGGGAAAGTCTGTTCTCTAACAGAAAAACTAAAGTCCTTTAGTGAATGAAAAGTTTTATTTGAGCTGCGTGTGGTGGCGCATGCTTGCAATCCCAGCACCTGGGAGGCTGAGACAGGAGGATTGCAGGCTTGTGGCCAGCCTCAGCTACTTAGTGAGGCCCTCTGCGACTCAATGAGCCCCTGTTTCAAAATAAAGAATAAAAAAATGGAACTGGGGGTGTAGCTGAGAGGTAGAATGCCCCTGGGTCCCACCCCCAGTACTGCAAAAATAAATAAATAAATAAATAAATAAATAAATAAATAAAGTTTTTCACATTGTTGTGTTTAATTTTGGTAAATTTACTGAAATACTCTCAGTTGGGAATTTACATTTTAACAAACACCGTTTTTTAAGTCTACCACCTGGGAGAATCTGGCATTTTCATCTTTGTGTGAATGAGCACACTCAGCTCTCTCTCTAATGCCTCGCTGAGGTCAGCCCTTCAGGAGGAATGGATTTTGTGTAAAATAGGCAATTTGGGAGCATTGAGTAGTCCTTCGAAAAGTTTCCTGATGGGTAGGCTTAAGAGAGAAGGGTACTGGATTTCTGGGACACGTGTGAAGAGAAGACCTCTGGGAGACGGGGGAGAGAGGAGAAAGGGAAATGAGAGAGTGTCTAAGGAAATGTTGCTAGTGGCAGCTTCCCTCCCAGGAAGCAGAGAGAAAAATTTTTTTTCTTCCTTCTTCCTTTTGTTAGTAAACCACATGCCCCCAGGTCCTTCATTCCTCTATCTCCATAGGGGATTGGTCCCAGGTCCCACTGAGGGCCTTGCTAAGTTGCTGTGGCTGGCCTTGAACCTGCAGTATTTCTGTCTCAACCTCCCAAGTATTAGGATTTGCAGGTGTGTACCACCACACTGGGCTCAGACACATAGGTTCTATATGGTTTTAGAATCAAACTTATTCATAGTTTGTTACTTGCTAGTGTTAATGACGTCTTTGAATTCAAGAGGCATGACTAATATTTCAGATGCAATAGTCTCTGCTTTGTTTATTGGGTTTGGGTCAGTTCTGGGATCAGTTTGTGTCCCCAGCCTTTTCTCCCCTAGCACCACTTGCCAAAAAAGGTGAACTTGTCTTCTCCAGAGTACCTTGGGGTTGGGGGTTAAGGACCTAGGAGAGTTCAGGTGTATCATGAACATCCCAGAAGATTTGTGAATAATTGTCTTACAGGGACATTACAGAGGGTCTTAGGTCAGCCGGACATGGTGGCGCATGCTTGTCATCCCAGTACTTGGGACGCTGAGACAGGAGGATCGTGGTTCAAGGACAGCCTCAGCTACTTGGCAAGGCCCTTGGCAACTTAGTGAGACCCTGTTTCAAAATAAAGAATTAAAAATAGGGCTGGGAGTGTAGCTCAAGGTAGAATGCCCCTGGGTTTAATCCTCAGTACTTTTAAAAAAAAAAAGAGGGTCCTAGGTCAAACAAGGCCCCAAGTTTAGCAGTCTTCGGCCTCTTTGCAAGCCTCTGATCCCTTGCCCCCTGTTTCACTGCTGATGAGAGAGACCCTTGGGACAGTCCAATCTAAGTCCAAGAGATTCATATGAATAACCCTATTTTGCCTCTATTTATGCTGCAGATATGCATTGCATGGCTTCTGGAGAGAAGCAGTGAGAACTATAGCCTATGTTATTTATCTTTGTTTTGAGGAGTCATTCATTTGTTTCTTTCAACAACAGATTTAGTTGTTAATTGTGTTTTACTTGGGCTAATGTTGAGATAAAGTTGCTTTGCCTATGCCTAGGCCCCAGGGAGTCAAGGGGAGGAAGTATAAGATTAGTGAATTTTCCATAGAAAGTTGATAATTGAGGATTGACTGTTTCGAAGAGGATTCAAGGAAAGGTCATAAATTTCCTAAGGAGTTGCCATATTTTGTGTTTGGTGTTTTTTTTTTTTATATTCTCAGTCAAATGAGAATAAAAAATGTGGAACTGTGGTTTTAGTTTGGTCTGTTTTCCCCTAACCACTACAGTTAACTTAAAATACAAAAATAATGTCTTGCTTTTTCCTCTTAGCCAACAAGGGACGATCGAGGGTGGATTATCAGTCCCATTGGCCCTAATCCTTGGTGGACTGTGATAGCTGCAATTATCCCAGCTCTTCTCTGCACTATCTTGATATTCATGGACCAGCAGATCACAGCTGTCATCATTAACAGGAAGGAACATAAGCTCAAGGTAACAAGAGATTTTGACCTACATGACTGCTATGACAGTCTTTTACATTTTTATTTTAGGCTAAGCCCATCTATCAGGAACTGTAAAAGAAGTCCTACAAGGGACTCATAAGGCATAGTCATTCTTCACCCATTAATAACAGAAATTGATTTGCGATGAGACTAAAGTGGAGCATGGTAGTACAATGTGAAAGAAGCTTGGAGTTCATTATTCTCTCAAGCCTGTGGGTTTTGTGGGTGGGCAGAGTTCTTGGTAGTTCCTGTAACGTTCTGACTTTGTAGCTGTATAGCTCATCTTCCTAAAGGCTCACTCAAGGCTTGGGCCATTGTTTCCTAGAGGCAGGTATTCTCCCACTGGTGTCCATTACTAGGGTTTCCAGATTGAACCTTAAGCCTAGGAGTTACTAGGCACTAGGGTTAGTTCTAGTGCATGTATTAATGAGATGCTTCATGCCCTCCATCTCTATTCTTTCGTTACTCAGAGTAGGTAACATCCAAATCTGGCAAGGATCGGGAAATGTGTTGTAAGAACTCAATAAGAACATTCATCTTCAACTTCTACAGTGTCTGCTAGATTGGTTAAGATATGACTTCATCTCTGGTTACTCTTCTGGAGAATGATGGACCTTTGAATGTGTGAAACTCAGAGGAAGCTGGGGGCACTTAGCTAAAGAATGGACATTGGCATTTATAGGACAGACTAAGATTTTCGTTTTCCTTCTCTGTTCTATCCTAGGTAGAAAGAGTTGCATGACTCTTCTGGAATCCTTGGACCCCTTCCTCTTTACCCTGCTTTGGGCTTGAGACTTTTAGCTCACTGTTGTATACCCCACTGTGGCCAGCCCACTGAAGGTGACAGATACTCTGTTTCTCCACAGAAAGGCTGTGGCTACCACCTGGACCTGCTGATGGTGGCCATCATGCTGGGTGTCTGCTCCATCATGGGCCTGCCCTGGTTTGTGGCTGCGACTGTCCTGTCCATCACACATGTGAACAGCCTCAAGCTGGAATCAGAGTGCTCTGCTCCTGGAGAACAGCCCAAGTTCTTGGGTATCAGAGAGCAGAGGGTGACAGGCCTTATGATCTTTGTGCTGATGGGCTGCTCAGTCTTCATGACAGCTGTCTTAAAGGTAATCATTCATTCACCAGTTAGGCAAACATTGAGTGCCTCTGTGTTAATAGTCCTGCTGGGTTCTGGGAGCAGTGGCACACCAAACACACACACACACACACACACACACACACACACACACACCCCTGCTGTGGAAGGGCTTACTCAAGTGGAACAAGACAGAAAACATGTCATTAAGAAAACAAACATTCCGGGCGTGGTGGCGCACGCTTGTAATCCCAGCACTGAGAGGCTGAGACTGGAGGATCGCCGTTAGCGGACAGCCTCAGCTACTTAGTGAGGCCCTCTGCAACTCAGTGAGACCCGGTTTCAAAATAAAGAATATAAAATAGGGCAGGGGGGGTGTAGCTCGGAGGTCGAATGCCCCTGAGTTCCATCCCCAGACCTGCAAAAATAAATAAATAAATAAAAAAAAGAAAACAAACAATAATTATAGAATGAAATAAATGATATAAAGGAAGTAGGTTATGTTGTCTGATACTAGGAAGAACTAAGGAGTTCAGTTTTACTTACGGTGGTCAGAGAAGGCCTCTGAGAAGGTGGTATTTATGATAAGATGGAATCAGGCATACCAGGGATGGTGGGAGGTGGCACGGAGGGCGGGGAGAAATGCATTCAAGTTAGGCCATATCGGAGGGGTGAGATGGAAGAGTGGGCAGCGCCAGATCAGGGAGGGCCTTGTAGACACTGTAAGGTTGCCTTTGAGGGCTCTTAGCAGAGGAGGGGCATGATCCAGTTGGCATGTTTAAGCGATCACTCTGGCTGACATGAGCAAGCTTTTAGGGTATGGGAAGAATAGAAACAGAGACCCCTGAGGCTACTCGGGTGGTAGGTGGTGATGGCTTGCATGAGAAGTTGGTAGGAGGGACAGGTTAAGACATGGCTTCTGTAGAACTTACAGGCAGGTCCAAAGGTATTGCTGGTTGCCTGTTTATGGAATAGGATGAGGAAAATAGAAAAATTAGAGATGGCTATTAGGTTTCTGACTGGGCCCTCTGGTGGAGAGGGGTGGCATTTACTAAGATGGCAAAGACTGCCTTTTGACGTCATGAGGGATGGAACTGGGTCAGCGTTCTAGTGAACAGCTGGGGTCCTCTGAGTTCTGGACTACTTTAACATTGGGAGCCAGCCAGGTGTGGTGGCGCACGCTTGTAATCCCAGCATTCGGGAGGCTGAGACGGGAGGATCGCGGTTTGTGGCCAGCCACAGCTACTTAGTGAAGCCCTCTGCAACTCAGTGAGACCCTGTTTCAAAATAAAGAATAAAAGATAGGGCAGGGGGTGTGGCTCTGAGGTAGAATGTCCCTGGGATCCATCCCCAGCACAGGAAAAAAAAAATTGGGAGCCAACAATACATAGGTGGTATTGAAAGGTAAACAGATAGAAGAGATCACTTGGGAGAAGACTGAATACAAAAAAAAAAAAAAAAAAGCCAGAGCTTAGTGGTTGAGCTGAGGAGGAGAAAGCACAGCAGCAGAGTCTCAGGAGCTGCCAGAGGGCAGGAGGAAGAGCAGCGAGCTGTGGTGTCAGGGAAGCGGGTGAGGGGCGTGTCTCCAGGAGGGACTGGGTAGAAGCTGTCTAGAAAGATGAAAGCTAAACCGAGGCTGTTGGATTTAGCAATGTGGCTGCTTAATGTGATCAAACAGGAGTAGATTCAGTGGATTGCATTAGTTGATGCTGCCTTTACGTAATTTAGAAGTAGAAGCAAAAACAGAAGCTGACAAGGATAAAGATTACTTTGTTCTGAAATGAAATGATCATAGGCTGCACATCTCACCGCTGTGTGGCATTTCTTTCTCCTTGGAGATGGGTAGATGGACACACACACACACACACACACACACACACACACACCTCTTTCAAGACTGATTATTCCTTTCAAATCTGTCATCAGTCATCCTCTTAGGGCTTTGGTGCACTTTGACATGGACTAAAATGTTTCTCTTTTACTGACCAGAGACTTGAGGGCAGGAATGGAGACAGCACAGGCAGGGGAACAGTAGGCAGAGGCCTAAACACAGATGGCTGGAAACTGAACGGGAGAGGAAGGAAGTGAAGATAATCTGCAGATGAGGCTCTCGAGTGCAGCAGAACAGCAGAAATGTGGCTAAAAGAGGTGGTTTTTTTTCCTTTTTTGTAAAAAAGTGAGTGATATCTTGAGGATGAGAAAGAAGAAAAGTGTGTGTGTGTGTGTGTGTGTGTGTGTGTGTGTGTGTGTGTGTGTGTGTGTGTCCTGTATCTGGGAAAATGGGGTGAAAAGAAAAGGTGCCTGGCCATATTGCCAGGCTCAAGATGTCCCGGATCCCGCCCTTGCCTTTGCTCTTCCTCTTGTGATGAATCTCTAACCACCCGAGCCTGTCCTACAGTGCTCTTCAGGGGTGAGAACTGAGAGGGATGGTAAGATATTCAGAGTCACCTTCCTGTCCCTTTGCTTTCTGTCCATCTCACTGCCTCTCCTCGTGCCCTGTGTTCACTCTGCCGTCCTCCTCCAGCCCTCCGCTCACTCCCTTGGTCTCTGTGCCATCGTGAGGGCCCATAGGTTACTGCTTCTCCAAAATACAACCACAAGGGCTGATCTTCTCCTAACGGGCTCAGAGGATTATTTTAGGACACCATTCAATAGTGCAAACAAGGTTGCCACCGAGTTGTATTACATAGTCACCATAGACCTGGAACAACATCTCATCCGATGTAGATTTTCCAGTTCTGACAGTAATTATGTTTGGAAATGTTCTTTAGTCCCAAAATAAAAGTGAATTAACTTAGTCTTCATCTATAAAACTTAAATATTTGTCTTTGTCTCTGCCCTACAGAGTTGCTCAGATTATTTAGGTTGATAGACATAATGAGATGGGAAAGTCATAGTTAAGCACTGTGAATACTCAAGTACAATATAATAGCATTAACATTTTCTCCCAAATTATTCCCTCACTAGATACTTTCCCATTCTTGCCCTCAAGTCTCTGGTCAGTAAAAGAGAAACTTTTTTAGTATGTGTCAAAGTATACCAAATTCCTGAGGATATGAGTGCATGCCTGTAATCCCAGGCCTTACTCTGAAGCCTGAGGTAGGAGGATCAAAGTTTGATGTCAGCTCCAACTGCCTAGTGAGACCTGGCCTTAAAACAAAAAATAAAAAGGACTAGGGATGTAGCTCATTTGTAGAGCTCCCCTAGGTTCAATCCCCAGTACCAACAACAAAACAGCTAGGTATAAGCCAGGCGTGGTGGTGCAGGTTTATGTAATCCCAGCATTCAGGAGGCTGAGACCGGAGGATCGCAGTTCGCAGACAGCCTCAGCTCAGTGAGACCCTGTTCAACAATAAAAGGACAAAAAGAAGGCTGGAGTGTAGCTCGGAGGTAGAATGCCCGTGGGTTCCATCCCCAATACCGCAAAACAAACAAACACACACACACACACACAGCTAGGTATGGTGATACATGCCTATAATCTCAGCTACTCAGGAGGTAAGGCAGGAGGATTTTGAGTTCAAGGTCATCCAGGACAATTGAGCATGTTCTTGTTTCAAAATAAAATAGGGGTAGGAGTGTAGCTCAGACGTAAAGTACCCCTGGATTCAATCTCTAGTACTGCAAAAAAAAAAAAAAGCATCAGTTCTTTAAGAGTTATGTGTGTGTGTACATGTCCATCTACCCATCTCCAAGGAGGAGGAAGAGGCGGGATAAGATGTGATCCCATGACTTAACTTACAGGTAATCACTTTATTTTATTTTTTTCATTTCATTTTAGAGAAAAATTATTTTTATCATTGTCATTTCTTTTTTGTTTCTACTTTTAAATTATATAGTGCCGGGCATGGTGGCACATGCTTATAATTCCAGTACTTGGAAGGCTGAGACAGGAATAATTTAGCAGAAGCCTTCTGCAACTTAGTGAAACCCTGTTTCAAGACAAAGAATAAAACAGGGCTGGGGGTGTAGCTCAGAGGTAGAAAGTTTCTGGGTTACATCCCCAGTACAAGAAAGGAAGGAAGAAAGAAAGAAAAAGAAGGAAGGAAGGAAAAGAGGAGGGAGGGGAGGAGAGACACCAGAAAACAATGCAATGTTGATGAGGATATTTTATGACTTGATTTTGTTTTTGAAAATTTTAAGGTTTATAAATGTAGTCTTGAACATGTATGAAACCAGACTTAATGCCTGGTCTTTCTGCCCTTTTGCCTGCAGTTTATTCCGATGCCAGTACTTTATGGAGTTTTCCTCTACATGGGAGTTTCTTCACTACAGGGAATTCAGGTATGGTATTCCTCAGTCAGGACAGTGTCTTCTCACTTTGAATTCACTTGTCCTGACCAGGGAGGGGCAGTTCTCTGAGGGAAGCACAACTAATTCTTGAGAAAGTATTTTGCAGTCTTCTTGGTTGGGCTGTTTTAGTTTAGTTTGGGGCCTAAAATACAGTCATGTATGCATGAGAGTACAGAGAATTCCAGGCCTGGCTTGAAATCATAGTTCCAGCCATTCACTTTTATTAAACAATTACTTGGCATGTATTAAACACTAGGTGCTTTGCCAAATACTGGTAAATGTAGATCTGAAAGGTTAGTCAAAAACCAAAATGGCTTTGACACCTGGACAGCTCAGGGTTTAGTACTAGGCTAAAATGGGAGAGAAGAGAGTTTAACTTTGGGGAGTGGTGGGAATTGCCCCAGGTAAGCAGATTTCACTTCCTGCTACCTTCTGCCTTTTCCCATCTATCAACTCATTCTTAGCCGGGCATGGAGGTACACATCTGTAATCCTGGTACTTGGGAGGCTGAGACTGGATGATCACAGGTTCCATATTAGCCTTAGCAAGACTCTCAGGAACCTAGCAAAACCTTTTTTCAAAACAAAAAATAGCCGGGCGTGGTGGCGCACGCTTGTAATCCCCGCACTTGGGAGGCTGAGACAGGAGGATCGCGCAGGTTCAAAGCCAGCCTCAGCTACTTAGTGAGGCTCTCAGCAACTTAGTGAGACCCTGTTTCCAAACAGAGTATAAAATAGGTCTGGGAGTGTGGCCCAGAGGTAGAAAAGCCCCTGGGTTCCACCCCCAGTACCACTAAAAAAAATAATAATAATAAAAAGAAAGAAAAAAAAGGGAAAAAACACAAAAAATAGAAAGGGTTGGGGATGTAGGTTGGAGGTAGAACGCCCCTGGGTTCAAGCCCCAATATCCAAAACAACAACAAAACCCCTCATTCTTCAGAGTCCTTCCAATAGAGAATCAGGATCATTCATCAAGAAGTTGGAGGCTCCAGATGATGTAGTAACTTAACTTCTCCTTTGGTCACAGATTTTTCTTTTTTTAAATTTATTTTTATTTTTTTATTGGTGCACTGTATTCAAACATCATAATGGGATAAAAAAAAACTTGTGTAGACATACACGCACACATTGCCCAGTTAGCCCCTACCCCACACCATTCCCTCCCCCTCCCTCCTTCCCATGCTTGGCTTAGTGGTTGACATCTAATATTATAGCAATTTATCCAAAATTAACAATGATAATCTCACATAACAGATTCATTTGTCTGATACCAAGCTTTTGATCACTTAGAGATAACATTTTAATATTTCTTTTTGCTTTCTTTCTTATCAGAGGATATTTTTTTCCTTTTTTTTAAGGTGAAACTATCATACAATTTTTTTCCAGAAAAAATCTATCCTAACATGAAATATGAACTCTAAATACCCCAAAAAATCTCAAAAAAGAACAAAGCTAGAAGATGTACATTTTCTAATTTCAAACCTTATAAAGCTACATTAATTGAAACAGTGTAGCACTGCTATAAAGGCAGATATATAAACCAGTGGAAAAAAATAAAAAGCCTAGAAATAAACTCTTCCATATATGGTCAAGTTATTTTTGACAAGGTTTCCAAGAATATTTAGTGAAGGAAATAATTAACTTTTCACTAAATATTGTTGAAAAATAATAATTACATGAAAAGAATAAAGTTGGACCCTTATCTAACACCATATACAAAATTAACTCAAAATAGATAAAAGACCTAAATGTAAATCTTAAGACTATAAACTTTTAGAAGAAAATCTGGGTCATAACACTTCACAACATTGAAATTGGTAGTGATTTCTTGGATATGATTTCAAAGGCACAGGCAACAACAGAATAAACAAACTTCCTAAAAAATAAAAAAAATATTGTACATCCAAAGATAATGTAAACAGAGTTAAAAGTTACTGAAAGAATGGGGTAAAATATTTCCAAATGCTATATCTGAAGGTATATTAATATTCCAAATAGAAATCCTAAAAATTACCAACAATAAAAGCAAACAATACAATTTAGAAATAGGTAAAAGACTAACATAATGAATCTCCACAGATTTTAACCAATAAACACATGAATATATTCTTCTTTGCTTAGTTGTCTGCTGGATAGAAAATCTTGTTTCTCTGGTTCTGGTGTGTATTACCTATTTCTTCTTTGTAGTTAATCCCTTTGAGTATTTTCTCTGGTGCTGGTTTTGTTTTTTGTTTTTTGTTTTTTGTTTTTTGTTTTTTTTTTGTGGTACTAGGGGTGGAACCCAGAGACTTTCTACCTCTGGGCTATACTCCCATACCCTTTTTATATTTTATTTGGAAACAGGGTCTCACTAAGTTGCTGAAAGCCTCACTAAGTAGCTGAAAGCCTCACTAAGTAGCTGAGGCTGGCTTTGAACCCGTGCGGTCCTTCTGTCTCAGCCTCCCAAGCGCGGGGATTACAAGCGTGCGCCACCACGCACAGCATCTAGCACTGGTTTTGAAGACATAAATTCCTTCAGTTTCTGTTTGTCATGGAAGCTTCTTATTTCCCCATCTAATTTGATAGATAGTTGTGCTGGGTAGGAAATTTTTGGCTGGAAGTTGTTTTCTTTCAGAGTTTGGAATATGTTACTCCAAGCCCTTCTGGCTTTCATGATTTGGTTTGGGAAGTCTGGAGTGATTCTAATTGGTTTGCCTCTGAATGTCACTTGGCCTTTTGTTTTTGTTGCTTTTAAGATTCTCTGCTTGGCTTCCACATTGGTCATTTTGACAATTATATGGCATGGGGAACCTCTTCTCTGATTCTGTCTAAAGGGAGTTCTATAAGTTTCCTGGACCTGTGTATCAACCTCTTGCTCTATGTTTGGAAAATTTTCTGCTATTATTTCTTGGAAGATATTATTGATCCCTTTGGTTTCACCTTCTTTTCCCTCCTCTATTCCAATTATTCTTAGGTTAGCTCTCTTAAAATGGGCCCATATTTCTTCAATGTCAGATTCCTGCTGTCTGATTTTTTTTTCTAAGTTATAAATTATGCGTTTGTTTTTGGAGTGATCCTCTTCTAGGAGCGAGATTCTATTCTCCATGTGGTTCTAATTGATTGTTTATACTTTGAATTGAGGCCTTCACCTCAATAATTGCATCCTTTATGTCTTTTAGACTCTCTCTAAATTCTTTTCGAAGGCCCTGTATTATTTCTACAGTTTTATTCCTGATTTGATCTTCTGGAGATCTCTGAATTTCTGTGTTATCAGGTTCTGATAATATGGGGTTGTGGGCATTCATTGCCCTATTGTTGTTCCTCTTTCCCATGATTTCAGAAGTTTGTGCCTTCTCTGGATCACTATGACTTCACTTAGGGTGCTCTGTATCTCGAGTCTGTGGTAATCTCAGCTGCCACTACTCCTTTACTGGGTTGTATCGCAAAATCTCAGACCCAGGAAGTTAATCGAAGCTGCACTAGACCATTGCGGGTGCCGGGCTGGGCATTTTCCCACTGGGAGCTGTGACTAAGGTGTGGTATCTCTGCCACCACTACTCCTTCACTGGGTTGGACTGCAAAATCTCAGATCCAGGGAGATTATCAGTCATTGGGCGTGCAGTACAGGGATTTCTCCTTTAGGGGCCGCAATTTCACTCACGGTTATTGTGCATGTTGATCAGGAGCTGTAGCGGGGTGGGGTGAACTCGCTGTTGCTGCTGGCAATATGGCGCTGCTGCCACGCCCTCAGCTGTGAGGCTAGTGCTGCTGGCAATATGGTGCCGCTGCCATGCCCTTGGCTGTGAGGCTGGCGTATTTCTTTTCTGGTTTTGATCTCTGTTCTGAGTCCCTGGAAGGCGTGATGAGCCTGACCACTGGGAGTTTTAGACATTCTTTGCTCCTGAAGAACTGCTGAATTACACCCGAATGATCCGCAGCTGCTCACTTCAGCTCCTTGTTTACCTTTCCTCTCTGGAGCCTGGTGCTGTGAGGGAAGATGGTGCCAACACGGCCCTGCTGCTGCATTGAGGGCTTGATTTCTGGTCTCTTGTTGTTCTTCTAGTTTTTTTCTCTGTCCCTTGTGTTTACATTTTTTATTTCTCTGCTGATGGCGTTTTTTTGGCTATGAAAAGCGCTAATTTTGTGGCAATAGAGATCGAGTTTTAGCAGGGCTTGTAAACGCTGCTTTTCTCGGTCGCCATCTTCCCGGAAGTCATCCTAAAATTTCTTGTCCAGAGTTTATTTATTTATCTTTTTTGCAGTACTGGGGATGGAACACAGGGGCATTCTACCTCCGAGCTACACCCCCAGCCCTGTTTTTTATTCTTTATTTTGTTTTATTTTGTTTGTTTGTTTTTTGGTGGTACTGGGGGTGGAACCCAGGGGCTTTTCTACCTCCAGGCTATACTCCCAGACCTATTTTACATTTTTATTTGGAAACAGGGTCTCACTAAGTTGCTGAGAGCCTCACTAAGTAGCTGAGGCTGGCTTCGAACCTGTGTGATCCTCCTGTCTCAGCCTCCCAAGCGCAGGGATTATAAGCGTGCGCCACCACGCCCGGCCAAGTATTGTTTATTTATTTATTTTTTTGTCTTTTTTGGTGGTACTGGGGGTGGAACCCAGAGGCTTTATACCTCCAGGCTATACTCCCAGACCTTTTTTATATTTTATTTGGAAACAGAGTCTCACTAAGTTGCTGAAAGCCTCACTAAGTAGCTGAGGCTGGCTTCAAACCCGGGCGACCTCCTGTCTCAGCCTCCCAAGCGCGGGGATTACAGGCGTGCGCCACCATGCCCAGCTTTTATTCTTTATTTTGAAACAGGGTCTCATTGAGTTGTAAAGGGCCTTACTAAGTAGCTTAGGCTGGGTGCAAACTGCGATCCTCCTGTCTCAGCCTCCCAAAAATCTGGTCACAGATTTTTCTTTGTGTAGAATATCTGGTGGTCATTCTTACATACTGAATTCTAATGTGTCCTTGGCAGATTATTCTCTGGGTTTCATTTTCATAATATAAGAATAATCTTATTTTCTTTATTCAGAATGTTAGGAGGTTTCATTTTATGTTTTTACTATAAATAACCAATGAATAGTTCCCAATTCCCAAAGAACAAGTGAGAGATTTGGGTTTGATAGTAAGCAGAAAAATGAAATTGTCTTACTTGTGCGCCACTTTCCCTTAGTAAGAACTAAGGGAGCCTCAGTGTGAGCTAGGGAAAGAAGCTCAGAGCTAGAATGCAGGAGGTGCATTCACATCCTGTCTGCCATTTTCCAGCATTGGCCAAATTCCCTGTTCTCTCTGAGAGTCAGTTTCCATTTCTATCCAGTGGAAATGGTGTTACCTACTTTTCGGAGAAGGTGATATAAGGGACATGAATGGGTCTAATAAGGCTTCTGACTTAGAGAATCCTTCTGAAAATAAATGCCAGTTCTTTCCTTTCAGTTCTTCGATCGTCTGAAGCTCTTTGGGATGCCTGCAAAGCACCAGCCGGACTTCATTTACCTGCGGCACGTGCCGCTGCGCAAAGTGCACCTCTTCACCCTCATCCAGCTGACCTGCCTCGTCCTGCTCTGGGTCATCAAGGCGTCCCCGGCTGCCATTGTTTTCCCAATGATGGTGAGTTTTTAAAAATATTGTTACTTTTTTTTAAGTTATGATAAAATACATACAACATTAAAAAAAAATCCCTATTTTAACCTTTTTCTTTTTTTTGTGGTACTGGGGATGGAACCCAGGGGCATTCTACCTCCAAGCTACATGTCCAGCCCTATTTTTTATTCTTTATTTTGAAACAAGGTCTCACTGAGTTACAAAAGGCCTCAAGTAGCTGAGACTGTCTGTGAACCACGGTCCTCCTGTCTCAGCCTCCCGAATGCTGGGATTACAAGTGTGTACCACCACACCCAGCTCATTTTTAAGTGCATAGTTCAGTGACATTCTACATTCGGTGTTGTAGAATCATCACTGCTCTCCATCTCCAGAACCTTTCACCCTGCAAAACTCAGTCTCATTAAGCCGCAACTCCCCATTCTCCTCTGCGTGACACCCCTGGAAGCTACAGTTCTACTTTCTATCTCCATGCATTTTTAAAATCTAGGAACCTTATGTAAGTGGAGCTCTCATATAATATTTGGAGAGAGAGAGAGAGAGAGAGAGAGAGAGAGAGAGAGAGAGAGAGAGAGAGAGAGAGACTTATTTCACTTGGCATAATATCTTCAAGGTGCATCGAATGTTGTATGTTTCAGAATTTCCTTCCTTTTTAAGGCTGAATAATATTCCTTTATATATGTATATAGGCTACGTTTTGTTTTTCCAAGTGGGTATTGGGTTGCTTCCACATTTTGGCTGGTGTGACGAATGCTGCTCTGAATAATGCATGGGTGTATAAACAGCTATTTGTGTTCCTTATTTCAGTTCTTTGGAGAATATAGCTAAGAGTATGGTCATTCTATTTTTAATTTTTTTCTCTAATCCCTTAGATCCACACCCTCTGGTGGGCTTCTTGGTTTTGTCAGAACACATGCAGGACTCTTCATTTATGTGTTATGTTCAGGGATTGTTTAGTTAAAAAAAAACCAGCAAATCCCTGAAAACTACTGGAAGGGATCCTATAATTTTGGATTTATTCAGAAACTAGTCATCAATATCAGAGAGAAACATGGTTGAACTTAAGAAGCCTGATTTGCCTCATTCCTTGTCCAGCCAAGAGATGTAGCTGATTAATGCCGATGGAGCCAGGCAGGTCCTTCTTTGTCTAATATGGCTCTCATGGAATGAAAGTGGAGCAACATTGAGATACTGTGGATCTGCCTCTATTGGGGAAATCCGTTGCCAGATTTTAGCCAAGTCACAATCTCTCTCTGGGCCTCAGTGTCCTTGCCAGTAAAGTAATTATTAAGCTAAGCCAGAAAGCAGAGACAAAACCACTACATATGCATGATGCGGGCATAAAACAATGATTTTTCTTTTTGCAGGGGTGGGATGGGGGGATGGATGTAGATGGATCAGAGGAAACAAAGACTGCCCACACAGTCCCATCACTCCACACCCAGGCAGGCGGGGCAGGGTGTGGCTGGCCGGCCATGGCTGCACTTTTGTGGGGGCTGTCCACTCCCATGCTGCCCTGTCGTCCTTCCTGCTTGGCCAAGCCAGGGCCAGGCAGCGGTTAGGACCATCTGCAGATGACACTTTTCTCTTTCCTTTGGGGGAATTCAATTAGTAGTTGAATTCAAGTTGTAATTTGTCAGGTTGTTATAAGGATGGTTAAAATACTCTATGTAGCCGGGCGTGGTGGCACAGGCTTGTCATCCCCGCGCTTGGGAGGCGGAGACAGGAGGATCGCGCTGGTTCGGAGCCAGCCACGCTGGCTTAAGAGACCCTGTTTCCAAATAAAAAGTTAAAAAATAGGTCTGGGAGTGTAGCCCATGGGAATGTATCCCAGAGGTAGAAGGGCTTCCAGGAACCCCAGTACCACCAAAAACAAAAAAAACACACAAAAAAAACTCTATGTAAAACACCTCAGTACCTGGCACAAAGAGGGTACTCAATAAATGGCAACTCATATGATTATTATGAGTTTGATTTTGCTTGAAATATCCTTATCTGTTGGGAAAATAAGACTGCTTTTCATTTCAGAAAAGAAATTAGTCCTATTAACTCACTCTATTTCTTTATTTTCCCTCAGGTTTTGGCCTTGGTCTTTGTCAGGAAAGTCATGGATTTCTGTTTCTCTAAGAGAGAATTGAGCTGGTTAGATGATCTCATGCCTGAAAGCAAAAAGAAGAAGTTGGACGATGCCAAAAAGAAGGCCAAGGAGGAAGAGGTTGTAGCTCTTGTATCAACTGTACATTTTGCAGAACGTAGGAAGGGCCACACGAAGAGTCAGCTTGTCTGAGATCCCCAGAAAGATCACCCCAACATGATCTTGGCTGAGAACGGATTAAGAATTCTTACTCCTGTCTGCCCTTCCTTTTTGGATTTAATAGCCACTATTTTTTCTCTATGTTTTGCAAATCTACTCATAAGGCACATACCTAGAATATGAACATAGAATCTGTTTTTATTATCAGATCTGATGGCTCATGGTCTTTCAAAAGGTCTAATTGACAAGTATATGAAACTTTTTATTTTCTGAAAGTATTTGTTACATCCCTAATCATAGCTGACATGGTTGACACCCTGCAAAGATAACTTACATGGCACTTCTGTCCTTCATGTCCCTCCTCACTTGGCACCTCACCATCTACACAGTGGACTCAGCAGAGGGTGTAGAAAACCAAAAATACCTGGCAAAGAAATGAGTGCATTAGGAAGTGGTTCCAAATACAGATCGTGCCCCACACAGTATTCTTTGAAATAATTTTTAAATACATTTTTCTAATATCTTAATTTTTTTTGTGTGTGGTACTGGGGTTCCTGGAAGCCCTTCTACCTCCAGGCTACACTCCCAGACCTATTTTTACATTTTTATTTGGAAACAGGGTCTCCTAAGCCAGTGCGCGGCTGGCTTCGAACATGCGCGATCCTGCTGTCTCTGCCTCCCAAGCGCGGGGATTACAAGCGTGCGCCACCACGCCCGGCGTAATATCTTAAATTTTTTTTTTTTTTATTGGTGCACTGTATTCATACATCATAGAAGGATACATACTTTTGTAGACATACATGCACACTTTTCCCAGTCAGCCCCCACCCAATCCCCACCCCATTCTCTCCCTATCCCTCCCTCCCATGCTTGGCTTAGTAGTTGACATCTAGTATTATGGCAATTTATCTAAAATTAAAAATGATAATCTCACATAACAGTTTCATTTGTCTGATACAAGCTTTTGATGACTTAAAGATAACATTTCAATATTTCTTTTTGCTTTCTTTCTTACCAGAGAATATTTTTTTTCTATTTTTTAGGTGAAACTATCATATATTTATATATTTATTTTTCAGAAAAAAATCTATCCTAATATGGAATATGGACTCTAGGTACCCAAAACGATCTTGAAAAAGAACAAAGCTAGAAGATATATATTTTCTGATTTCAAACCATATAAAGCTACAATAATTGAAACAGTGTAGTACTATTCTAAAGGCAGATATATAAACCATTGGAGTTAAATAAAAGCCTAGAGCTAAATTTTTCCCTATATTGTCAAGTTATTTTTGACAAGGTTTCCACGAACATTTGGTGGTGGAAATATTAATCTTTTAACTAAATATTGTTAAAAATAATAATTACATGGAAAAGAATAAAATTGGACCCTTACCTAATCCCATATACAAATATTAACTCAAAATAGATAAAAGACCTAAATATAAATCTTAAGACTATAAACTTTTAGGAGAAAATCTGGGTCATTAAACCTCACAACATTGAAATTGGCAGTGATTTCTTGGTTATGATTTCAATGGCACAGGCAACAGAAGAGTATACAAACTCCCTAAAAAATAAAAAAACATATTGTATATCCAAAGACAATGTAAACAGAGTTAACACTTACTAATAGAATGGGATAAAATATTTCCAGTTGCTATATCTGTAGGTATATTAATATTCCAACTAGAAATCCTAAAAATTAACAACAATAAAGGCAAACAATACCCTTTAGAGATAGGTAAATAACATAAATAATGAATCTCCACAGATAACCAATCTTAGTTGTCTGTTGGATGGAAACTCTTGTTTCTCTGGTTCTGGTGAGTGTTACCTATTTCTTCTTTGTAGTTAATCTCTTTGAGTATTTTCTCTAGTGCTGGTTTTGAAGACATAAATTCCTTCAGTTTCTGTTTGTCATGGAAGCTTCTTATTTCTCCATCTAATTTGATAGAAAGTTTTGCTGGGTAGGAAATTTTTTGCTGCAAGTTGTTTTCTTTCAGAGTTTGGAATATGTTACTCCAAGCCCTTCTGGCTCTCATAACTTGGTTTGGGAAGTCTGGAGTGATTCTAATTGGTTTGCCTCTGAATGTCACTTGGCCCTTTGCTTTTGTTGCCTTTAAGATTCTCTGCTTGGCTTCCACATTGGTCGTTTTGACAATTATGTGGCGTGGGGATCCTCTTCTCCGATCCTGTCTAAAGGGAGTTCTATAAGTTTCCTGGACCTGTGTATCGACCTCTTGCTCTATGTCAGGAAAATTTTCTGCTATTACTTCCTTGAAGAGATTGTTGATCCTTTTGGTTTCACTTTCTTTTCCCTCCTCTATTCCAATTATTCTTAGGTTAGCTCTCTTAAAATGGGCCCATATTTCTTCAATGTCAGATTCCTGCTGTCGGATATTTTTTTCTAGATTAGAAACTATGCGTTCATTTTTGGAATGATCATCTTCTAAGAGCGAGATTCTGTTCTCCATGTGTTCTAATCGGTTGTTTGTGCTTTGAATTGAGGCCTTTACTTCATTAATTGCATCCTTTATCTCTTTTTGGCTCTCTCTGAGTTCTTTTCGAAGCACCTCTATTATTTCTACAGTTATTTTCCTGATTTGATCTTCTAGAAATCTCTGATTTTCTGTTTTATCGGATTCTGATGTTGTGGGGTTGTGAGCATTCATTGCTCCAGTATTATTCCTCTTTCCCATGATTTCGGAAGTTTGTGCCTTCTCTGGGTTCTTCCCTTGGGCCACTATGACTTCACTAAGGTGCTCTGGATCTCGAGTCAGTAGTATCTCAGACCCCACTACTCCTTTACTGGGTTGTATCACAGAGTCTCCGACCCAGAGAGTCGATAGAGGCTGCTTTAGACTGTGGGGGGGTGCCAGGTTGCATGTTCTCCTATGGTGTGATATCTCTGCCACCGCCCCTCCCCCACTGGGTCAAGTCCCGGGGAGTACAGTACTGGGATTTCTCCTCTGTGGCCCGCAGTTTGACTCACTGTTCTTGAGTACGCAGATGGAGCTGTATTGGCCTCACTGAATTCGGTGCTGCTGCCGCTGGTGGCAATATGGCGCCGCTGCTACGCCCTCGGCTGTGGGGCTGGCATTTTTCTCTTGGTTTTGATTTCCACTCTGAATCCCTGCAGCGTGTGCTGAGCTCGGCCACTGGGAGCTTTAGATGCTCTCTGCACGGAGAAATCCCGCCTGGCTGTTCCGCAGTGGCTCACCTCGGCTGGCTGTAGCCATCCCGTGAATTCGCTGGTGCCGCCGGCAGTATGGCGCTGCTGCTGCCGCGTCTGCCGCGTTCTCGGGCGTGAGGCCGGTGTATCTCCTCTGTGGCTCTGTTCTCAGTCCACTTTCTCTCTGGAGCCTGGTGATTTTTTGTTTCACTGGTGATGGTGTTTTCTGGCTATGAAAGGCGCTGATTTTGTGGTAATGGAGATTTGTTGTTAGCGGGGCTCTTAAGCCCCGCTTTTCTCGGTCGCCATCTTCCCGGAAGTCCTCAATATCTTAAATTTTTAAAACTTCGCTTTATTACATAAGGTTTACCAACTTTAAATATAAACACAATGAAGAAAACTTAAAAGGAATATTGATAGAATTCACTAGATAAAATAGGAAGCTTTCTGGTCTCCAAGACTCTATAAACAAAATTTTAAAATAACAGAAGCCAGGCATTGTGGTACACGCTTGTAATGCCAGGACTTGGGAGGCTGAGACAGGAGGATATCAGGCTTGAGGACAGTCTCAGCAAAGACCCAGAGGCTCATCAACCTACTGAAACCATGTTTCCAAATAAAAATAAAAACCAGGCTGCGTGTGTAGCTCAGAGGTAGAATGCCCTTGGGTTCAATCCCCAGTGCCACAAAAATAAAGTAACAGATAAGTTAAAACAGGAGTTATTATTATTCAAATAAGCTTTCAACCTAATATGAAATAAGCACTGAAGATAGATAATTTACAAAAGAAGAAATAGAAGCTGGGCACAGTGTTGCACGCCTGTAATCCCAATGCTTGAGAGCCTGAGACAAGAGGATAAAAGGTTTAAGGCTAGTGTGCAGAATTCAGTGAAATCTTCTTTCAAAATTTTTTTAATTAAAAGGAGCTGCTGAATACTCGGTGTGGCAGCGCACCCTGGTAATCCCCACACTTGGGAAGTGGAGACAGGAGGATTGTGCTGGTTCGAAGCCAGCCTCACTGGTTTAAGAGATCCTGTTTCCACATAAAAATATATATAAAAAAAAATAGGTCTGGGACTGTAGCCCGGAGGTAGAAGGATTTCCAGGAACCCCAGTACCATAAATAAATAAATAAATAAATAAATAAATAAATAAATAAATAAATAAAGCTGCTGAGGGAGGGGGTATCTCGGTGATAGAATAACTCTACGTTCAAACCCTAATATTGAAAAGAAGAAAGAGCTGGACATGTTGGTGCATGCTTATAATCTCAGTACTTGGGAGACTGAGACAGGAAGATGGCAGGTTTGTGGCCAGTCTCAGCTACTTAGTGAGACCCTGTTTCAAAAAAAGATAAGGTTGGGGTTGTAGCTTGGAGTAGAATGCCCCTGAGTTCCCCCAGTAACACACAGAAAGAAGGAAAGAAAGAAAGAAAGAAAGAAAGAAAGAAAGAAAGAAAGAAAGAAGCCTTTTGGCCCAGCAACTCTTAATTTTAAAATTTATACTAAATATATGTAAGCAATGTAGACAAAAGATTTAATTATGATTATATAAAACAAGTACAAGAAGGAAAATCAAACATGTTACAATTGAATATTGTCCAACAGTTAAAATTCAGATTTTAAGGACTACTTAAGCCAGGAACATTGGCATATACCTGTAATCCTGGTTATTTGGAAGCTGTGGCAGCAGAATCAGAAGTTCAAGACCAGCCTGAACAACTTAATGAGACCCTGTCTCAAAATAAAAAGGGCTGGAGATATAGCTCAGTGGTAGAGTGCTCCGGTTCAATCTCCAGTACCATAAAAAAAAAAAAATACTTAAGCCAGGTGTGGTGGTGCACACTTGTAATCCCAGTACTTGGAAGGCTGAGACAGGAAGATCGCAGGTTCAAAGCCAGCCTGAGCTACTTAGCGAGACCCTCCACAATTTAGTGAGAACCTGTTTCAAAATAACAAAAAAAATAAAAAATAGGGAAGGGGGTATAGCTCAGAGGTAAAATGAGCCTGGGTTCAATTCCCAGTATCAAAAAAAAAAAAAAACCTTCATAATATGTGGGCATGTTTGATACTGTTTTGTGAAAAAGGGAATATAAAATGAAACATAATCTCAATTTTACTAAAATTTGCACATATATATTTATATTTAAGATGTATGAGAAGAAAATAGCCCAAAATAAAATGTTTATTGTGAGTCTGTATATCTGAGTGGTAAGAGTATAAGTTTAAAAAATTTTTACTTCCAGCCAGGCGTAGTGGTGCACTCTCGTAATCCCAGTATCGAGAAGCTGAGACAGGAGGATCGTGCAGCTACTTAGTGAGGCTCTCAGCAACCTAGTGAGACCCTGTTTCCAAATACATATATTTGGAAAATATATATAGTATAATATATATAACATATATAAATATAAAAACATAAATTTTTATATTTTTTAAATTCTAGAAATAATTTTTATTAATTTTTATTAAAAATTATTTCCTTCCTTCTTTCCTAAAACACTTACTGAATGCTTTTTTTTTCCTTTTTTTTTTTTCTGCAGTACTGGGGATGGAACCCAGGGGTATTCTACTTCCGAGCTACACCTCAGCCCTATTTTTTATTCTTTATTTTGGAAACAAGGTCTCACTGAGTTGCAGAGGCCTCACTAGTAGCCGAGGCTGGCCAAGCCACGTCCAGCTCCGAATGCTTATTTTGTTCTTACTTTCTAAACCCATTGGTACACAAGGTAGAGAGTCTTTGACCTCATGGAGACATACTGATTGGGAGACATGACTTGTTTACTTGTCATTATGTTACAGTTTTACATATATACATACAATTATATCTGTGTAATTATACATAATCTCACATGTAGGTGTAAAGTGATAGGTAGTGATATGTTTTAAGAAGAAAGTAAGCGGGGAGAGATTAGAGTGGTCAGAGCAGAGGCCTGACTAGCTGAGTGGCAGCGTGGACATGCAAAGGGACCAGAGAATGCCAAGGCCCCGAATGGTAGTGGGCTAGAAGATTCAGGACCACAGAGAACGCCACTGAGGCTGAAAGGGAAGAGCTTTTAACATCTTTATACAATTTTTTTCTGAATTATTTCCTTTAAGTTAGTGGCATTATTTTTATTACTATTAAATTTTGTAATATTGGAGAGTAAACCCAGCCATTTTTCTATTTTTAATTTTGAGACAGGATCTTGCTAAGTTTCCCAGGCTGGATTTCATCCTCCTGCCTCAGTATCCTTTCCCCCTTTCCCCAGTAGCTGAGAATATAGGCATGTGCCACCATACTCGGCTAAATTAGTGGCATTGTTATTATTATTATTATTATTTTGCAGTACCAGAGATGAAACCCAGGGTCATTCTACCTCTGAGCTACATCCTCAGACCTTTATTTTTATTCTTTATTCTTTATTTTGAAACAGGGTCTCACTAAGTTGAGGAGTGCCTCGTTAAGTAGCTGAAAACCTTTGATCCTTCCTGTCTCAGCCTTCCAAGTCCTGGGATTACAAACATGTGGCACCACTCCTGGCTTAGTGGCATTATTTATTTTTATTTTTATTTTTATTTATTTATTTTTGGTGGTACTAGGGTTTCTGGAAACCCTTCTATCTCCGGGCTATACTCCCAGACCTATTTTTTTTAATGTATTTTTTTAAATTGGGAAACAGGGTCTCTTAAGTCAGTAAGGCTGGCTTCAAACCTGCACGATCCTCCTGTGTCTGCCTCCCAAGTGTAGGGATTACAAGCGTGCACCACCATGCCCGGCCTTAGTGGCATTATTTTTAAGAAAACAATTTTTTATGGAGCTATACAAAAGTAGAAAGAAAAACCAGTATATTTCCTTGATTGTATTATCATTTATAGCAACACATTTACTTGACTCAGGATCTAAAGAAAATTGAGATCTAAAGAAGGCCCATCTATTGCAATTGGGTGATATCTTTCTTAAATATCCAATTTTTTTTCTTTTTGTTAAAGAAATTGGGTCTTTAGCCGGGTGTGGTGGCGCACGCTTGTAATCCCCGCGCTTAGGAGGCGGAGACAGGAGGATCGCGCTGGTTCGGAGCCAGCCGCGCTGGTGTAAGAAACCCTGTTTCCAAATACAAAATATAAAATAGGTCTGGGAGTGTAGCCCGGAGGTAGAAGGGCTTTCAGGAACCCCAGTACCGCCAAAAAAAGAAAAAAGAAAAAAGAAATTGGGTCTTTGACTTACAATATTTTCCACCATGTGGGTTTTGCAAAATGTATGGGTGTCATTTAACAAGTTCTTCTGTCTCCTGTATTTCCAGTAAATTGGTCATTGAATCTAGAGTCTTACTCAGATTCAGGTTTTATTTTTATCTCAATACTATTTTATATGTACAAATATCAGGTTGTCTTTTATTTTGTGATGAATCAAACCTACAAAAGACCCTAATTATACCCTTATAATGAATCTCAGAGACAATGAGGTAGAAATTGTGGTGGTAGAAGAATGAATGGGTTGGTTATGACTCATGATCTTATTTGGTCCAAGATATAATAATGATGTCTCCTTTTCTTCCAGGAGGCTGAGAAAATGTTAGAAATTGGGGGAGACAAGTTCTCCCTAGAAAGCAGGAAGTTACTAAGTAGTCCTGGAAAGAATAACAGTTTCAGGTAATGTTCCCCAGAAACCAAGACGTTTACTGTTTGGGTTATTCTTTAAAGGTTTTGGCTTTGTGGTGGGGTGTTGTCACAGACATATCTGCTGATTTAAAGAGCCACACGTCCAGCCTCCCAGTTCTACTCTGTGAAATACCTTTTCCAAAATATTTTCTTGTGGGCTGAATGCCTGTTCTGTCCCCAGCACTCTGCCAGGTGTTGGGAGTCACAAGAAGAGAGGTAGGGACCAATATCCTGAATGCCCTCCTCTATGCCAGGACTTTTTTTTTTTTTTTTTTTGCAATACTGGGAATGGAACCCAGGGGCATTTTACCTCTGAGCTATATGCCCAGCTCTGTTTTTATTCTTTATTTTGAAACAGGGTCTCACTGAGTTGCAAAGGGCCTCACTAAGTAGCTGAGGCTGGTCATGAACCACAATCCTCCTGTCTCAGCCTCCCAAGTACAGAGATTACAAGCATGTGCCACCACGCTTACCCACACAACTTTTTTTTTTTATGCTGGAGGATTAAACCCAGGGGCATTCTATCTCTGAGCTATACCCCCCAACCCTATTTATTTATTTTGAAACAGGGTCTCACTAAGTTGAGGGGCCTCACTAAGTAGCTGAGGCTGTCCACAAACCACAATCCTCCTGTCTCAGCCTCCCAAATGCTGGGATTACAAACGTGCTCCCCCATGCCCAGCTCAGTACTGTATTCTTCATCAGTCTTTACAACTATTTTCTGAGATACGTCCCACTATCCATCTTATACAAGTGTGAACACAGGCTTAGAGGAGTTTAGGACATTTGTCATGGTTATGATGCTACTAGAAAGATTAATATTCAAACATGGTCTATTTCCCAAATCACTGCACCTTCTGCCTTCTTTGCAACCTTCCAAACATGAATGGGATGTGATCTTCATTTCTAGAGAGTTCTCAATCTGGTGGACATGAAATTTCTATACTTAGCCTGCTTTTGGGGATAAGTAGAGACGCCCATTTCAAGGGAGCAAAGGGGGAAATGAGCAGGGATCACAAAAATGCTTCTGCCGGTGATTTTAGCCCTTTTGCTACCAAATCTATTGATTACCAACTTCTAAGAAGCTAAATTAGTCCATGTGTGGTTTTCCTCCTGGAATCTTGTTTTTGCTTTGAAAGAGGTACATGTAGGTCAAAGGAGCCTAGAGGTCATGAGAGGCAAGGAAGGAAGAAAGCAGGGCATCTGGGTAATATCTAGGTCCTGGGTAATCAACTGCTGAATCACTGGATAGGTTGGTTGTGGTTTATACCATGGGGTAAATTAGGAAAGTCTTTGGTCCCTAATAAGCTTTCTATAAGTTGTTATGGAAGGAGCCATAGACTGAATTCTTTGACAGCAAAGTAGGAGCAATATTCTTTCTCTAGTGGGATGCTGTTTCTGCTCTTGGCATTTTAGGAGACCCTAGGCTCTATAGAAGGCCTTAGGGTGCTCTAGGGCTCCAGGGCACCAAAGACTGGGTGTAGGGTTTTGATTCTCTACTTATTGTTGTTTGACCTTGGTTGGGTGCTTAGCCCTGTGGTCTTTGGTTTTGGCACCTTCAAAATGAAGATGTCATTAATCTCTTACTATAGTGGTTAAGGCAATAAAATGTGAAAGTAAGCTACAAACAGGGAAGCTTTAGCTATATAAATGAGAAAATGAGAAGAGTGAAGGCTGCTGGCACACGGCAGGTGCTGCGGAAGTGGCAGCTCCTGAATCTGTGCCATATTCAGCATCTCAGCATCCTTTTAGAGGGCCAGCCCCACCTGGAACGCCAGCCCAGCCTGCAGCGCCACCTCACAGACCCTCAGTGGCTGCAGGAAGAATGACCAGACTCCATTTGGTTGCTGGAGCTCCTGAGAACTGTTAGTTGGTCTACCCCAGACCCAGATTTTCCCTTTTTGGAGGGGTGGTAGTTATATAGATCATAATAAATATAATATATAGATAGATAGATAAATTACTTATAGTTTGATGTTTACTGTCCTAGTTTTGATTATTGGTTTCAGATGTGACCCTTCTGAGATTAATATATCTGATGAAATGCCTAAAACCACAGTCTGGAAAGCTCTTAGTATGAATTCTGGGAATACAAAGGAAAAAAGGTAAAGAAAGCTATAATTTTTGGGTTTTATTTATTTTTGGCTTTTTGAAAATGGTAATAATGTTGCAGATCAAATATATTTTACTTGTAATATTAAATTTGTCTAATAAGTAGCACTCCCAGGACTATTGCTGACCCAATAAGAATATCTATCAACTTAAGAAAGTGTTGATGTTTTCTAAATATTTGAGGAGACAGGCTGTTTTGAGCTGACCATTTATATAGGTCCAAAGTCATGATGGAATTATTTTGGAATGTAAATTTGCTGAATCTCTTTAGTCCCCCTAATCCTCTTCCTGGTTCTCATTTTGAAATCTAAAGGGCCTTTCTCTAACTGCAATCACACAAGCTGGAAAATTGCTACAAGTCTGTATCAATATTGTTAACACAAATAGTATTGGCAGTATTGACATAGACTTCAACCTATTTAACTTGTTTCAGAATGAAAAATCTTGCCAAGCACAGATTTTAAAAATTTAAATTGTAACTGTTTCCTTATTTTGCAAACTAAATTCTTTTACCATTTGATAATAGCATAGATAAGTTTTAATCAGGCTAATAAAGAAAATTAAAGGACTTGAGGCATCTTTGCACTTACTGAGGTAGGACATGTATTCAAATTACTTGAATAATTGAGTCCAAACATCATGTAAGTTTAAGCAGTCAGATAACTGAAAGCAAAATCTAAGGCCTCATCAAAAATGACTTTTCTAGATAGATTTTGTTAAAACTGAGAAACCTAGTCCTATTCTTAATTCCATGTATAATTTGGCAGTTTACTCAGGAATGAAATGGGTATAATAATAGGTTGCTCTGAGGAGAAACTGAAGTACTTTGAAAAGTCACAGCCACCAGTGGGTGGGGTGATGGATTATTTCTTCCTCAAATGGGTTAAAATAAATCTGTGCTGAATGTGAGTGAAATATAGAATCTTGTTTCCTTCAGAGGAAAATCCAGGCAGCTGTCGAACTGTATAACACACACAGTTATTTTTAGTTGAGAACTAGTCTACTTGTAAATGAACTTAAAATATAGCCAGATCCAAATTGTGGTGACATCTTCAAAGTATTGTGTTAAAAGCAGGAATGAATCATGTGTTCCCTTTTTGTCTCATTGTAACACTTTTATTCAGTCTCTTCAACTAAGAGTCTTTACTGGGATGGAAGATTTGGGCCATGAGGTGCCTCAGGGAAGCTCTGGTTACAGAGAAAATGGCAAGTCTCTTGGAGAAGAAGCAAGACCAAGTCTGGCCCTGTCCTCGGTCATCTCAAAGCCATGCCGAAGCATTCAGTTACTCTTGATGTTGCCTGGAGGACACCCAGCCATCCCCATACCAGCAGCCACTCACCAGATGTGAACTCAGGAGCAGAAGACCACCTCCTGTTGGCTCTTCTCCTCCTCTTCTTTCTTGCTCTTCAGAACTGCCACCATTCAAGACCCAGGTTCCTGTTTTTCAGACATTGTCTCTGAAACTCTCTGCTGGCCTGCTGAGCCCCATAAATCCATTCTGCCACTGAGGATTCCTGCAGCGAGCGCCCTCTTCCTCAGGGATGAGGTGGGAGGTAGCAGGAGAACAGAGAGGAAAGGGAAGCTTTCCAGGTCGTATTGGTATCTGTAGGCTCCAGGCAGCTCTGGGCCTCAGTTCAGTTGCCTACCTGTGGCGGGGGTGCTGGTCAGACCTGGAGACCTGGAGGCTGTCAAGAGGTCTGCAACCAGGAGGTCAGCCGCCTGGGCATCAGTAGTGCTCACCACTGCGGCCTCTGACCTGGGGGCCTCTATCACTCCCTAGCAGCAGTCTGTACAACTCAGTGAGGCCCTTACAAGATGCAAGGGCCAAGGGGGATACTGGAGTTGTTTAGCTCATTTAGGAAAAGGCTCAGGGGAAATCCAGTAATGACAAGTGAGCAGCTTCTCTTGGTCTTCATCGTTGAGAGTGTAAGAAAATAAGCCTAGACTGCTACAAAAGGTATTAGTTTAGCTACCAGGAAGGACTTCCTAGCCTGAAGATTTGCCATAATATCTGCTTTCTAGGTATCTAGGAAAGATTTGATAGCAATTGTTTGTGTGTAAAGGGAGACATGCTGTTTTTATTGGCCATTTTTGAGACTTTGACATCTTGCTGCTTTCTCTTGAGAACACATTCAGATTTCATCCCGGAGAGATCCAAGTGCTTGTGTCTCCCTAGCTGCCTTAGTAGTGAACCATCATCAGCTCAGTGGACCAGAACCGCCTTCAGCCATGTGGCTTCTTCATCATCATGGATTCTTTGGTTGACAAAAGTTCTGGTTCTCAGATGTAAAAGGCTACACTGAGAAATGAACCGTAACCGGCAAAGTTAGTTTTGGTATTGAAAACTATATTTTTTCTCTCCTATGTTTCAGTGAATATCAAGGTTCTGGGCTCCAGTGTATACAGACCTTCCCTGCCTTTGTGCACAGACTGTGACTGGCCAACCAGGATATTGTGCAAGAATCCAGTCATATCAGCTTTTTATTCTGGAAGATCTTGATATAGTGAGAAGGTCCTCTCCTGTGCTGTCTTTCTTTTCCTTTTTTTCCCCAGAGACACAAACTTACTTGCTTAGGAAAGCACATACACAGTCAAGGGAGAATGCAGGCCATCTCCAGAGAGAGATACCTTGGGGTAAAGCAAGGAGCACGCTCAAGGGAGAACACGGGCCATCGAGGGAGACAGACAGACAGACAGTCATGCTCTCCTAGAAGAGGAGTTGGCTACTTTATTGCATTTTGCATTCAGTAGACTCTTAAAATATTTTCCTGTATTCTAGTCTTGGTCATTAGGTTGATGTCAAAAGAATTCTGCATTTCCCTTGTCGTTCCTTCTCTCTTAGGGGCACAGTTATTTTAGTTCAGAGATGATTTTCAAGATATTTAACAACTGGTGCAGGACAGACACCAACCCTCAGAATGGGTGCCTGCTTAACAAGCAGACCATCTCGCTACTGGCTGATGGCACACTGCCTCAGGTATTAAGTACAGGCATCCCCTCTGTGCTGTGGGTATTGCTCCTGGCTTGTCGCATTTCTACTCACAAGGCTGTTTAGGAACAGCCTTGGCTTTCTTTCCTAGTGTAGACAGGATTGGGCATGTTTCTTCAAAACATGTGGGCACTACAACCTTTGTGAATCAAAGCTTCACATTTTATCACCTTAGGGAAAAATCTAAGAATTGTATCCCTTTACCTAATTTGGAAAAATTTAAAGGCAGCCTTTCAGTGGGAAAACTTTCTTGATGACTTTCCCCTATCACTCTTTGGCTGCTTTTTCGAGCTTGGCTTTTGTCATTGTTTCCATCCCCTGAAAACATGCCTCTTTTCTTGCTTCGTCGTACCCCTACCATATTTCCCTGCCACTCTGTGTGTAGGGAGGATGGTGGTGTTCCCCGTTTCCCTTGCCTCAGTTGCACCTATAAGAAACATAATATGAAAGAGCCATGGTGGAACAAAACCAGTGAGTGTCACTCAGGGAAACTCAGGAGGGGAGCTTCTTTGTTAATTCTGTGCAGTGCAGTCACAGGACCATGAGTTCTTCCCCTGCTGGGTTCTCCCAAGTCACTGTACCCTAGGAATCTCAGCCACCTTGGAAGGCTCTGCCGATCCTTTAGGACATTAGATTTTTTTCTCAAACAATAGCCAAGCTCATTTCTGCTACATGGACTGGCAGGAGCCATTCCATGCTCTTACTCTCTTTTCCTCAGCTCTCACCAAACCCTCAGCCCTGTTCTTAGCTGCTTCCTTGCTTAGGTCTGTGGCTGCTGACATGATGGCAGAGTCAACGTGGGCAGTATTTGGGGTAAGGAGCTGGGCATGGAGATGAAGCAGCAGTAGCAGTGCATGTTCATGTACCGACAAATGAGAACAGAGCCACAGGCTTTCGTCACTGTTACTAAATGATGGGGTAGCTCTGAAAACATTAGGGGATTCTCACCTGAGACTTCTCTGATAAAATAGCTTGAGAACAAATACAGACAAATTCTTATGAAAAAAATGTATTTAAGTTCAGGAAAACCTGATTTAGAAGTAGAAAGCGAAGCAAATTGTTAGGTGGTTTTTATGCGCACATCTGCTTGGGCCAGAGCAGTGGTCTACCTCTTTCACAGCAAGGGGAGCTTTCAGGAAGAGTTTGAGTGTTGGCAAGCCAATGCCAAACAGGCTGGTGGTGTTGACACAGGGAGGGACAGAGGCCAGGATTTAAGAAATGATAGTAAAGGGAATACTGGCTCTAAGGAAAAGAACTTGATTCTAAGTGGGTAAATTTCTTCCTGGTCATAACTTTTAGGGAAAGATTGCTTTAGAGAGAAGGTGAAGATCAGCAGAAATGACTATAAAATTGCCAGGTCTGTTTGGTTGCATACATCACAGACTGGTTCTTTGTGGCTAGGTGTGATTTCCAACTCCTGAAAGATTGTCAAGAGATCTGGTCTTTGCCATGTCCGGTTTCTATCACCATCTCCTCATTGTAGAAACCTTTGAGGTAGAGGGAACCATATTCTCCCAAAAGGCGATGTGAACGGTCAGTTTCTCTTTGTCTGGGACGTGACTGGCTTTAAAGTTAGTCATAAATGTTTGATAAAATCTGCTGAGTCCCAGGCTTGGTTGCTGGCTCAGGCTATGAGTGCTGTGACCTTCAAGAAGTCTCTGGTTTGGGGAATCTATGGTTTCTGGTCATCCAAAAAAGGCAGTTCCTAATTCTACTTTATTTTCTGCCCACTCGACTCTCTAGGTGTCCCCTTTACTAGAGGAATCAGTAATTCTGCCCGCATCTTCTCTGCTACTTCATTTTCCACGTTGGATGCCTCAGGTTTTCCTGAAGCAGGGAGCAGGCTTCAGCATCAGAAGCACTCACTACCCAGTATGTCTTCTCTGCCGCTTTCTCTGTGTCTCTGAAGTCCTTCTGCAAGAGAGACAGCCCCGCTGCTGAGGACTGTCAAACAGTCATCTTTACCAGTTCTTCACTGGATTTTTCTCACACTTCTCAGGTTTCCAAGCCACATCCTAGCAGGACATCTTGGAACCCTGCATTGAATGTTTCCATCCTTCTTGACTTACTTTTGGTGGTATGGTAGCCATTGGGCTTCCCATGAGGTAGAAATCCTCAGAGCAGGCCCTGGCTGGCCAAGTAGGACATCACCCATGTCCCCGCCCCCTTTACTCCTCCCTCTGCCTTTTCCTCAGTCTTCTAAGTTCTCCTTGGAGGGACAAAGCTCTTGATCGAAGGTCCCAAAACTACCACTCCATCACAAGGATGATGAGAAAGTTGATCCGTTCTGGGGCTTCTCGGAAAGGAGACTTTATGGTTATATTCCTTATTTATGGTGAGGAACTAAGGATTCTCAAGCCCTCAGGCTTGTCCATCTTCTAGTGTAAATAGAAAAGGACATTCCAAAGCCAAATAGAAGTGATTTTTCTACTAAACCTTTATGATTCTTGATGCCCTTGTCTCTTAACATTAATTATAGAGAAGGGGCCATTGACTCAGCTACATTTTTTTTTTTTTTTTTGGTCAGAAAGGAGGGCAATTTTCATAACCAAGAGAAGTGTGAAGTAACTATATCACTACTTGGAGTGAGAAAAGAGGAAAGGAGTGTTATGTGAACCTTTCCAACGGGAGAACGCAGGAAGTGCAGTGATTCATCCAAACGTGTAATTCTTTTAGGAGATTCTGTGCTCAAAGGGAATGGAATGGTTTCTGATCCTTCTGAAGAGAAAAGGAATAACATTTTTCTTAAATCTAACCCACTGTCAGCACTGGAGAATACAGAACTTTTTCTTCTAACTGATGGCATTAATATTTCCTGAGGGAGAGGGAGAACCCACCCACTGCACTTTTCTGAGCCAGCAGAAATCAGCAAGCTTGGCTCCTCTTCACAGGTCTGTGGTGACGTCAATGTGCAGGTTTTTCCCATGTGCAATAATGTTGGGAACAGAAGCACCAAACTGAATGTGCAATTGCTCCTTTTGTACAAGAAGCCAGAATCCTCCTCTTCCTCCTCCCCTTCTCCCATATTCACTCTCCTGGGATGATGAGCCTCCCTCTTGTTTCTCTGTGTCTGTCTGTCTGATTGGTTAGAAATGGCTGCCCTTGCAAGCTCATGGCGTAGGTGGAGAGCAGAGTGACCTTCCCACGGAAGGGGACAACTTGAGGTGCTGGTACGTTTCCCTTGTTTTCTATGTTCTTCTTTCTAGTAGTTCTCACGTAGAGATAGAAATATTTTCATTTTAGAGATTCCAAAGTATATATTTTTAGTGTAAGAAATGTACCCTCTCCACATTCCATGGTGTAAATAGAACTGGGGACAAATGTGCTGTTGTGATAATCCCATAGCAATCTATGGTAGGAATAAGACCCCTTTTCCCATCCATGTCTGTGACCCAGGGCAGGTGTTGTGACACCGCACCTCTAGACCTCTGCCCGCCCAGCCTTGTGTGTGCTTACCCACCCCCCACAGTTGAAAAATAAAGTCTGTATAAACTGTTGACACCCGTGGTGTTCTTTGAGCCTGGGTCAAGGGGCTGAGTCGACGCCGAGCAAGTTCAGAACTTGTGAAGAAGAGATATGAAGATGGTGAAGAAAAGGCGCAGTGCTCTCTGCTGAGGGGCTCGGGTGAGAGGATGGCGCATTCCATGGCACAGACCCGAGAGTCCTTGGCAGGGCCACGGAGGAGGCCTTAGGCCCTTTCGTAGGGGATGGCTCAAGCGGAGGGCAACAGGCTCTAGGAGGAGAGAGCTCATTGTGGAGCTATGATCAGGTCCTCCAGAGCAGTTGCTAGTTGTTAGGGACTCCACAGCCTTGAAGTCCAGAGTTTGAGATCAGTGATCAGTCCAGAGTTGGTTTTTTGAGGGGTGCGACGTGCTTGGTTTCTCTTTCCCTCAAATCCTTTCCCTCAAAAGCTGTTGTCGGGTTGAAGGGACGGGGAAGAGGAAGCAGTGGAGCAGAGACCGTGAAGGATGATGGGGAGGTGGTACCGAGTGATGAGAAAGGCTCCATAAAAGCATCCAGCACCCAGTGTGAGCAGGTCACTAAGCACGAGCCAGAGCTCCCTGGCTGGGAGGCCTTCTGCAGACACCTCACAGTACACGCATGGTGCCCTTTACCTCACAAAGACACGTGCCTAAATTTCATTGAGTCACGTGTAGTGTAGAAGATACTTTTGGAAGAAACAGAGCCAGTTCTTTGTATGTAAAGAATGTACCCTCTCCACATTTCACTTGTGTGTGGTACTGGGGAATGAGCCCAGGGCATTCTACATCCAAGCTACCCCCTTACCCTATTTTTCTTTTTTGTGTGGTACTGGAGGTTGAACTCAGGGCCTTCTACGTCCAGGCTACACTCCCAGACCTATTTTATTTTTAAAAACAGTCTCAGTAGGTTGCTGAGAGTCTTGCTATGTTTCTGAGGCTGTCTTCGAACCTGTGATCCTCCTGTCTCAGCCTCCCAAGAACTGGCCCAGAGCTGGGCGTGGTGGCGCACACTTGTAATCCCCGCGCTTGAGAGGCGGAGACAGGAGGATAGCACAGGTTTGAAGCCAGCCGCGCTGGCTTAAGAGACCCTGTTTCCAAATATAAATATAAAATAGGTCTGGGAGTGTAGCCCGGAGGTAGAAGGGCTTCCAGGAACCCCAGTACCACCAAAAAAAGAACTGACCCAGCACCTGCGATCCCCTGTCTCAGCCTCCTGAGTACCGGGAATATAGGTGTACACCACCATGCTCGGTTGAGCCAGTTCTTTGTGTGTTTGTTTTACTGGGGATTGAACCAATGGGCATTATTCTGAACTACACCCTGGCCCTCTTTATTTTTTATTTGGAGCAGGGTCTTGCTAGGTTGCTAAGGACCTTGTCAAGTTGCCTGAGGCTAACCTTGAACCTGGGATCCTCCTGTCTCATCCTCTCAAGCACTGAGATTACAGGTATGTATCACCATGCATCTCAGAGGTCAGATGCCTCAGGCTGCAGACAGGTAGAGGTGCTGGTGCCGGAGAAGATACTTATTCTCACAGTCAAGGTTGTTAATAATTCCATCAGGTGTTATGTGGCTTAGGACAACACTGGGTTCAGTAAATGCATAGGAAGCAATAAAAAAAAAAATTGGAAGGCGGTGGTTCCTAGGCTAATTCAGCAGTAATCACATCAAGGCGCTGGTCAGTTTCTTTATAGTCCTCTTGGTTTTTTTTTTGCCTCCTACTCACAAGGTGGTTCTTGAAGCTCCAGGCATTGCATTAACCAGTGTAACTTCCAAATGCAGGAAAGGATTAGGAGGCAAATGGAGAGAATCTCCCAGAAGTAACCCACATACGTCATTGGTCAGAACTGGACCATATAGCCATCCTTTAAGATAGAAGAGAAATGGGATTTTGTTTGGATTGGCCTAGTTAGGCTTTATCCTCTGGCACTGGGCTCATCTTCCTTGACCATACTGCTGCCTCAATAGTTGTACAAAATTTGGACTCTGTTAGTAAAGAATAAGGCAGGAGTTCCAAGTGATTACATATTCAAAAAGTATCTGCCAAGGGACTTGGAGAGCCTGAGCCCTGAGGCCTCCCGCAGAGCCCAGCTAGAGAGCTCCGTGAACCTCCGCGGCAGGACCTGGGGGGGAGGGGGTCTCCTCCAAGGTCAAGGCTGTGCACTCTGGATTTACCTTGGATTACATTCACCTGGACCCCGACACTGGTTCCCACTCCACACCAGCTGGTGGAGTGTCTGGGTGAGGCGGGCACTAGGAGTCGCTTGCTGCTCTGCAGCTGACTCCAAGTGCTGGTGGGTGGCTGTCCACCCCCACGAGAAGCCTCACCGTGGCCCTGGCTCAGGTCCTCTGTGTCTGTCTCACCTCACCGGCTCATTCTCACCCCCACCCCGGGTGTTCTTCCTCACTGAGGCTCTGCTGCGATGTCAGCGTCTTCTGCCTAGACTCACAGCTTTAACCACCCCCAGACTCCTTCAGCTCCAGCTCCCTTGCTCACAGCGTCACTGTCTCTACATTTCCAAAATGATTCCCAGCACAGAATGTGGTTGGTCCCTGCGCGTCCTTTCTTCCTGGTAGTCCCCTGACTGGCCTTTGGATCTGGGACCTCTGAGTCTGGAGCCACCCGTGGGCCAACTGGGGAAGACTGAGGGTCAAGTGGCAAAAGAGGTAGCTGTTGAGGGGCGTGTCTTCAGCAGGGGCTCTGACTTGTCCATTTTCCTTAGAGGAAACAAAAGCCAGAGAGACACAGTAATGATGTGTCTACTTGGTGATGGCCAAAAGCTGTTCTCCAAGTTGCAAACCTGGACACAAATTTACCCCTTTCACCTTTTAGTCGTGTTGAATTACAGGAACACACAGACACTTGCAGGAGGTTGCACGGCTCCCTCCCCAGAGGTCCCCTGTGAGCTCCTTGTCTCATGATGAGGTGTCCCAGGATGGAGGCAAGCACAGGCCTTCCCTGAGCAGTGGTGATGGAGGAAGGGCACATGAGGGGACCCAGGGAGAAGCAGCAACCTGGACCCAAAGAGCGACTGGGCATGGGGGAACAGAGGTGGGTGGAACAGTACTCCAGTGTCACAGGCCTGAGAGCAAAGCTGTCATGGGAAATAGAGAGGCCACTCTGACAGGACATATCAGGGCAAGCTGGTCTCTGTGAGGCAGATTTGGACTTGATACTTACAGCTAAGGCTGAGGCTGTGCAGGATTGGACCAGCCATGCCCAGCCCTGGGGATGCCAGGCCGCTGCAGCTGTGGGAGGATGGACGCAAGCTCTAAATGTCTGTGATTCTGTGAGGGATGGGGGGGTGCTACAGACAAACAGCGTCTCCCGGGAGCTGGCTGAGATGGGAGGGTGATGATGAAGAAGTGGGTGGGAACAGATGTCTGAGCCGAGAGCAGGGAGCAATGGGTGTGGGAAAAAAGAGTGGGATGAGGTTGTCTGTGTCTGAGGCAGAGCAGGTGGGTAAGGGCCTCGGCACTCCAAGTGCCCGCTGCTCTGGCTAGGGCTTTGGTTTACAATGGGACCCAGGTTTTGTGGATCTAGGTTAAAAATTAAGGTTCCATAATATTATAGAAGGGTATTTCCCTGACTTTCCCTGCCCCCAAGTACGATCGTATGACATCCAGACCCTCTTAAAAGCCCTGCGGCTGAATCATGTTTGCTCAGGAGTATGGCAAGCTTTCCATCTCAGGCTCCAGTTCCAGCTCTGTGTCAGCTCTGTGTCCAGCTCTGCTGAGCAGGACACCGCTGCTTCCATTGCCTCTACCGCCCACTGCAGAAGTGCTGCCCCCCTCATGCACTGGTGGCTCTGGCTCCTGGGGGCTCTTGGCACAGCAACGCCTGGCTGCAGGGCTCAGGGGCTCTTTCTGCCAGGATCGAGGCGTTTTCCGCCGATGGGATCCTAAAGCTAAATTGCCTTGGTTCCTCCAGTGGGCCAAAGGGAGACAGTTTATTTCAAGGTACTGTTTCCTGGAAAGCTCAGGTTCCATGAAGAAGAATGAGCAGGATGGCCCCTCCTGCCGATTCCCCACGCTGGACTCACCAAATGCGGCCAGGGTGAGGCTGATGCAGGCAGGAGAGGCTATGAGTGGGGGTGACTCCCCAGGAGGTGGGTGGGGGACTGGCAACAAGTAGCACCTCTAACATAAAAATGTGCTAAGTATGTGCCAAATGCTGGGCCAAGTCCTTTAAATACATCCTTCATCTAACTCTCACAACAGCTCTTAGAGGTAGGCATTGAGATTCCTTTCTTTCTTTCTTTCTTTCTTTCTTTCTTTCTTTCTTTCTTTCTTTCTTCTTCCTGTCTTTCCTTCTTCTTTATTTCTCTTCCTTCCTTCCTTCCTTCCTCTTCTTTTCCTTCCTTTCTTTCTCTCTCTTTCTTTCTTTCTTTCTTTCTTTCTTTCTTTCTTTCTTTCTTTCTTTCTCTTTTGTGGTACAGGGGAATAAACCAAGGGGCATTCTGCTGAGCTACACCCCCAGCCCTATTTTTTTCTGAAACAGGGTCTCACTAGGTTGAGTCTCACTGCAATCCTCTTTGTCTTCACCTCTCAAGGACTAGGATTATAAGGGTGCGCCAACACCCTTGGCTGTGATTCCTTTTTTATAGGTTTGGAAATTGAGGTTAAAAGGCAAGTAACTTGCTTGATGATGTACAGCCAGTAGGTGGCAGAGCAAGGATTCAAACCCAGGTCTTTCTGAGTCCAAAGTGCCTACATGCTCAAGTTAATATCACTGCCCTGACCACACTGGACCAGCTGGTTCAGTTCTGTAGGCCCAAAGACCACTTTGGGTTTTTGTTTGTTTGTTTGTTTTTTACTATGGTACTAGAGATTGAACTCAGGGGACATTCTACTTCCAAGATACATCCCCAGCTCTTTTTATTTATTTATTTTGTGGTGGTTTTTTTTTTTTTTTTTTTGGTGGTACTGGGGGTGGAACCCAGAAGCTTTCTACCTCCGGGCTATACTCCCAGACCTTTTTTTATATTTTATTTGGAAACAGGGTCTCACTAAGTTGCTGAGAGCCTCACTAAGTAGCTGAGGCTGGCTTCGAACCTCTGCGATCCTCCTGTCTCAGCCTCCCAAGCGCAGGGATTACAAGCGTGCGCCACCACGCCCGGCTTATTTATTTTGTTTTGAAACGATCTCACTAGGTTGCTAAGAGTCTCACTAAGGTGCAGAGGCTGGTCTTGAACCCGTGATTCTCCTGTCTTAGCCTCCTAAATACTGAGATTATAGGCATGCACCACCATGCCTGGCTCCCAAAGATTACTTCGAGAGCTGAATAATTTGGTTTGGTCACTTCTGAATTGACTTGTTTATTAAATCAATGAACAATGATAGGGATGTACACTGTCCCCTGAGCTCAGAACACAATGGTCAACAATTCATAGAGCTTCTAGTCTAGAAGCAGAAACATAAATGAACTGAGGAGAAGTCAGGAGATAACAGTTCTGGTTCTAGTAAAATATTTGTGGCCTTCAATCTCTTTCCTAGAGAACATGGCTTCACTTGTATTACCACTGGGTGGCTGACTCAGCTTTGTACTGCCTTTAGTGAGTTACTGGAAAAGTTTAACCAGAGGGAACCAGCATTATGTTACTGCAGAGAGAGCCACGCTTTAAAGACCACACTGTGAGCTTGCAGATCAAATACATTCCACCAGCAAGGTCCCTGCCAGGAAGAGTAGAAATGCACACCATAGAGGAAAGATGGGCCTGTCCAGGGCCTCCTAATCAGCCTTTAAGCTCCATGACAAACATCTCACTACTGATACTGTGCTGCAAGTTACCAGCTGCTCTGAGAAGGTCATGGAAGAAGTTGTTTACCTGCCTCTGGATCCTCTAACTCAGCTTTTCCTGCCTCAGGAAAACATGAGAATTCAACTACTGTTTTCTTCTTATTCACCTCTCCCCTTGCACAGCAAAAACATGGCAAGATGGTCCTATATCAGGGAACACCATGGGGCCTCATTCTTCCTTTCAACCCCCAGCTCCAGGTCTCCCCTGGTTCCTGCTCACGGTGACCCTCACGGTGCATGCTCAGCAGGGCCTCCCACATATCATATCTCTCTCTCTCTCTCTCTCTCTCTCTCTCTCTCTCTCTCTCTCTCTCTCTCTCCTTACTACTCCTACCTCCCTGGAGGATTAGAATTGGATGAGTACATGGATGCTTTGGAACTAGACTTGATTTCTTTCTTTTTTTCTTCTTTATTTTAGAGAAAGGAAGATTTATTTGCTCACAGTTCTGGAGATTTCAGAGGTTCTGTTCATGTAAGACCAGGTCTGCGGAGCTCAGGGCACAGCTGTGGGAAGCAGAGAAAGGTAAAGAGCAAGGCCTCTACTTTCACATCATAGAGACTGAAAACAAGCACTAGACTCAATTTCAAATAAAACCTTTACAATAGTGTATAGTAGGCATAATTTAAAAACTCTGACCCTGGACACTGAAATAGGATGAGTGCACAAATCTAGACAGGAGGCTCGGGCAGGAGGGACAAGAGAACTGGCCTTCTGGCCCCGAATGTTCCTATCTGTAATAAGGGAATATTTTATAAGCAAATAAAACTCAGAGACTCTAAGTAATTTTCCTAAGATCACACAGCTATTAAGGGGCAGATCTGCCTTCAAAGCCCCTTTCTCTTCCCACTACACTAGTTTACTTCCCAGAGGCTCCAGAGAAGGCTTTCTTAAGCTTTTTGAACTCCTGCTCCACCAGCCAATTTGATTTCTGTGTCTTTTACTAGAAAAATGGGTAAAATTTTTCCATTATCCAAATATACAATTATTTCACAATATTAATTATTCTCTTTCCCCACCCTGTATCCTGCTGCTCCTCTTCCTGCCAGGCAGTCAGCTCTGAATTCACAGGAAGAGATTCTCACCCCACCCACCCCTGCCCAAGGGCCAGGAGCTGCCTAACAGGGGTATGATTCCCTTTGGAGAAAGGCCAGGATTTTCTGTGTTCAGCTAGACGCGCACACCCAGAAAGAAAGGCGAGATCCAGCGCCTTAGCATGGGAAGTGCCGGTGCCTTTGAGCTGGAATCACAGAGTCCAGAGAGCAGACCTCGGGACACCAGGGTGGGACGCAGGAGCCGGGCCTTCCTCACCGCTTCCTTGGACCATCCAGGAGGTCCTTCCATTCTAGTTGCTGCGGACTGCAAGCGCCACGAGAGCCACGCTTTCTTCTTCACACCGGTCTTTCTGCAGATGGCATTCTAGCTGATCCTTGACACTAAGGCAGCGACTATTCCCTTATTACAGATAGGAACATTCGGGGCCAGAAGGCCAGTTCTCTTGTCCCTCCTGCCCGAGCCTCCTGTCTAGATTTGTGCACTCATCCTATTTCAGCGTCCAGGGTCAGAGTTTTTAAATTATCATAAAAGTAAATTAGAGAACTATGGGGTCCAATAGCAGTGTGTGGCTACTTAAACTTAATTAAAATAAAATGTAAACAGATTCAGTTCCTGGGTTTTACCAGCCCCATGCCAAGTGCTTTATAGCTTCACAGTGGCTAGTGGCTAGACTTTTGGATGCCTCAAAATAAAACATGTCCACCACTATTTTACAGTGCTCTTATCACACATTTAGAAGGTATAATGTTACACCAAAGTATAAACGTTTTCATGTCCTGTTGCTGTGTAACAAATTACCAATACCCTAGTGACTTAAAATAACAGTGAGCTGGGGTTTAATGGTGCACATCTGTAAACCCAGTAGTTGGAAGGCTGAGATAGGAGGGTCACAGGTTCAAAGCCAGCCTCAGCAGTTTAGCAAGACACTGTTTCAAAATGAAAAACAAAATGTGGCTGGGGGTATATCTCAGAGACAGAATGTCTCTGGGTTCAATCCCTAAACACACACACACACACACACACACACACACACACACACACACACACACCATTCACTGGAGCTAGGGCTAAGGCTCAGTGGTATAGCATTTGCCTAGCATGTAGGACACTGGGTTCAGTCTTTAGTATTGAAAAAAAAAGTCATTATAAACATCATTATTAATGATTGAATAACATCTAATTTGAGACATATTATTACTTATTTAACTAATTCCTTATTGCTGATTTCTGTGCTGTTTTATTTTTTGCCCATTATTATTAACATTGTGACAAATATATCTGTGCACAAAGGTGTTTCATATGTCACGTTATTTTCTTAGCATAGGTTCTGTAATGTAAATTATTGATTAAAAAGTATACTAATCCAAGCCGGGCGTGGTGGCGCACGCTTGTAATCCCAGCGCTTGGGAGGCTGAGACAGGAGGATCACACAGGTGCGAAGCCAGCCTCAGCTACTTAGTGAGGCTCTCAGTAACTTAGTGAGACCCTGTTTCCAAATAAAATATAAAATAGGTCAGGGCTGTAGCCCGGAGGTAGAAGGCCCCTGGGTTCCATTCCCAGTACCACACACACACACACACACACACACACACACACACACACAGTATACCAATCCAAGCCCAGTGTGATCACATGTGACTATACTTCCAGTATTTATTTTATTTATTTATTTATTTATTTATTTTTATTTATTTCTTTTTGCAGTATTGGGCATGGAACCCAGAAGCATTCTACCTCCAAGCTACACCCCCAGCCCTACTTTTTTTTTTAGTCTTTATTTTAAAGCAGGGTCTCACTGAATTGCAAAGGGCCTCACTAAGTAGTAGTAACCCTGATCCTCCTGTCTCAACCTCCAAAATGCTGAGATTACAAGTGTGCACCATCACGCCCGGCTTACTTCCAATATTTAGGAAGCTGAGATAGGAGGATCATAGGTTCCAAGCCAGCCTCAACTATTTATTTATTTATTTATTTATTTATTTATTTATTTATTTATTGTGGTACTGGGGGTGGAGCCCAGGGGGCTTTTCTACCTCTAAGCTATACTCCCAGACCTATTTTATACTTTTTTTGGAAACAGGGTCTTACTAAGTTGTTGAGAGCCTCACTAAGTAGCTGAGGCTGGCTTCGAACCTGTGTGATCCTCTTGTCTTAGCCTCCCAAGCACTGGGATTACAAGAGTGTGCCATCACGCCCGGCAACCTTAACAATTTAATGAGGCTCTCAGCAACTTGATGAGACCCTATCCCAAATAAACCATAAAAAGGTAGGTCTGAGGTAAAATGCCCCTGGTTCAATCCCCAGCACCACACACACACACACACACACACACACACACACACACACTCCATAAAGCTCTTGGTAGGACTGATTAACAGCTTCCCCTCCCCAACCAAAGTACCAACTGACACCCCCCCCAGCAGGGTACAAGCAGGCTCTCCAGCTTCCACCAAACACCCCACCACACACACACACACACACACACACACACACACACACACACACATGGGGGTAGCCCAAGACACTCCACCAGGGTACAAACAGAATCTTTCCCAAGAAGCACAGCTTTTCCCCAGAGAAAACAAGGATGGCAGGCTGGGCCAGGGCCTCCTCCAGCCCTCCTGACATAGGAAGAGAAAGAGTGGACCCCTGCTCTCAGGGGCTCACCTGCTGTTTGTTCTTTAGCCTGTTAGTACAGTGTACTTAAAGAGAAACAGAAACTCCAAAAATATTTTGAAATTTAGAGAACTTAGGTCTGAACACATCACCAGTTTGTTATAGAGCAACATCTGCCTTCCCTGTAGAGCCTCCAGGCCTCCCTGCTTCAGCCCAGAAGAGGAGCAACAGATGCCCCACCAGGCTGCCCCTGCAGCTCCTCAGCCCACCTCTGACCCTGGCTCGCTGGCCGCCTGCCCTGGAAGATACATCCCCACTTTGGGTGTCAGTTTCCTTCTCTGCAAAAAGCAGAGGTCGAATTTCTATGGGCTTTAAAGGTCTTCCACTTTAACCCCCATCATTTTATGTATCTACTGCTTTATTATGTTACTGTTTCATGGTGTATAAATATACAGAAGGCATCCACCAGAGACCGGCTCTCTGTGTGTAATCCACAAATGTTTATCAGGTGTAAGAGAGCTGGCTAGCTGGCGCTGAGCTGAAGGACAGGGGAGTGGTGAGGAGGATCAGAATGTAAGGTGCTGGCCCTGCAGAGGGACAGGGCAGACTCCCGGGGTGGGGTGAGAAAGTAATGACAGGGAAGTCGGCTTGCTTGGCTCCCTGGTTCTTGGGACCACGCATTAGGATGGAGGCCTGCCCCTCCTCATTCCTACTAGTTCTGGTATACATTTTCAAAGCCTTCCTTCCTGGCAGAGCCCTTCCTAGGCAACACTTAGGTTGCCACAATACTCAGAAAGCCACTGCTGCCCACGCTGTGCAGCAGGGTCCATGCTGCCTCTTTGGGCTGGGTGCTGACAGGGGCTTCCTTTTGCCAAATGCTTTGAACTTGGTCTGGTGGTCTCACAAGGAGAGGAAGATGAGGGCAGGGCTGCTTCTTCTGCCTTGTGTATTCACATGCAGGTTATGCCAGGAAAGGGCGCCCATCTGCAGGGGAGCACGGGAGCTGGGACCTCAGTTACGCTCCACCCACTAGGCTGTGTGCTGACAGCGCTGTGACTGGCTGGAGGAAGGGCCACCTTGTTCAGGTTTATACAAAGGCTGATGAGAGACTGTGATTCCATCTGCCACACGCTCTGCCCATCTTCCCTGGAGTCTTAGAGTTCCTTATCTCCTCTTAACCCACTGAAGATGACTCTGGGATCTCTGGTTCTGCCCACGGGTATTTCCTGTTTCTGTCCTTGTTTTTGTCCTAGCCTGCCTCTCAGACTCCAGACTCATTTGTCACCAGCTCATTGATTACCTGAGCCAAGCATCAATGTCCTGGGGAGAATCTTGCTTCAGGTAAAGCAGTTTTTTTAAGCAGGAGAGCTCATGAATATAGCAGAGTATGCTCGTAGAAGAAACGGGGTTCTAAGGACATAAGGAAAGGGACTGGTTACCCGAGCTGAAGGAGCCGCTCTCCCGAGGACACAGGTCATGAGGAGTGTGCCAGGAGCTCCAGGCAGAGGCTGGAGTGGCAGTGAGCTAATACCTGTGCAAGACCTGGAGCCCTGGCTGGTATAAGGCAGCGCCATGCAAGTGTTCGACAAATAATCGTGAAGCGGAAATATGTCTACCTGGCTGTTCTTATCTCAGAAGGCAGCCTTGCTTCAAGCTTATTGCCAGCGCCCCACAGGAGCCAGAGGAACCCCCAGGGGCTACTTGCTGCAGGTTCAAAGGTCATGGCTAAGAACAGCAGGAGCATTCTCACCAAGCCTGTGTCATCTTCTCCTGGCAGCTCTTTTCCTGGCTGCCCTTGGGATAGAGTGTTATCTCATAAGAATTCTTTATATGCCAAAGTCCAAGAACTAGCTGTAAGCAGACTAGACTCAATCTCTGGTGCATAGTCTATTGTGTTTATTTTTTGCAGTAAATCATTATTCCACCTGTAACACGTTACCTGCATTTTAACTCTTGGTTAAATGAATATGTGGCCCAACCTGAGGCAGAATTAGCCTGTAAACATATCTAAGTAGGTACAATGATATTTGGTGGAAGTTGGATTAGCATCATATATTAATAAGAACAGTCTTAGTTGGGTCCACGTATCAGGTCTGCTTATTGGTGTCTATTCAGGAAAGGGTTAATTCAACAGGCCTGCATTGCTCTCGCCTTGCACATTCCAAAAATAGGCTCGCCTTCAGTTATGGCTTCAGAAGATAACTTTCAAGCCCCAGGAACATCCTCACTGATAGGTTTTTCCTGAGCTACATGCTGTTAGGGTCCGAGAGTCGCCCCTTCCCCAAATAACAGAGAACTCACCAAAGGATGTAAATCACACGCAGAGTTTATTGCAGTGCAGCATGCCAGGATCAAGACGCCTTCACAAGCCTAACTGTCGTTAGAGGAATTGCCCAGCGGCTACCAGAGGTTTCCCTCTGGCCAAGCTAGCGTTCAGCCTCACGGACAGCAAGCAAGTGGTCAGAGCAAGACCCCGAGCACACTTCAGGCTTTATATTTATAGCCCCTGAAGGGGTGGTTACACATGTCACAGCCCGCCAAAAAGTAGGATACAACCAATCAAATAAAAAGGTAAACAAGTACAACCAATGATTTCAAAGAAAGCACACACACACATATGAATCACAGCAAATAGTCTTAAAAGTCAGCCTTTTTTTTTTTTTTTTTTTTTTTTTGGTGGTACTGGGGTTCCTGGAAGCCCTTCTACCTCCGGGCTACACTCCCAGACCTATTTTTACATTTTCATTTTGGAAACAGGGTCTCCTAAGCCAGCGCGCGCGGCTGGCTTCGAACCTGCGCGATCCTCCTGTCTCTGCCTCCCAAGCGCGGGGATTACAAGCGTGCGCCACCACGCCCGGCAAAAGTCAGCCTTTCTACATCACCGCCCGCCAAGGAATGACTATCTCTCTTATGCAGGGTATGTGCTTGGTTACTATGGTAACCTCTAGCCCAGGCTGCAAAAGCTAGATGTTTGCTTATAGATAAGGCAGTGACAGGCTTAGAACTCACTTTTAAGAAAGAAAATAGTTTTACACTTTAAAACACTTTAAAATACTTCAAAAACACTTTAAACTCTAAAAACAACTCTTAACATCAAAACAAGGGTCTTAAAAGACATGTCTAACCTTAAAACAATTTCTAACAGCAAACCAGGTTCTTAGATCAAAACAACTTTTAACATTGAAGCAAATGGGGCATAATCAAGCATAAGCAAGCGGTTTACAGAAGCCAGGACTTGAGCAAGCAGTTACAAAGCAGGAACTTACAAGCTTACTCTAACCTAATTCTATATTAGCAAGTGGGTTTGCAGAAACAGAAACTTGCAGGTCTATTCTAACTTAGTTCTATATCCTAACATTTTGATTTTATACGGGGAGGGGGATGTCCCTCACAGCACTCTTACAATGCCTTAGACCACATTGTATCAGTCTGATCTGAGTTCATGGGATAAAGATGGTTTATGGTGAGTGCCTGTGTTTGTATGCTCAAAGCCCTGAGCCAGAATCGATCTGTTGGACCCCACTAAAAATCCTGGACAACAAGGCTTGAATGCACATCCCGGATTGGCCATATTTCATTCTGGGGGAATTTAAGTATGTCCCTGGAAGATGGAGCCTGGTTTCTCCCAGACTTCATCCAGGCCTTTTTCCCTTTGTTGATTTTCATCAGGAACCCTTTCACTGTGATATAAACCACAACAGCGAGAATATCAGCTTCATTGCAGCCTGTGAGTCCTGCTTGTGAATCATTGAACCCAGGGGCAGTCTCTGTGATCAAAGAAGCTCAGAGCAAAAAGTTGACTTCAGATGATCCTTATCTTCAGCTGCACTGATGCTTCTCTACAGAACCACTTCATTCATGTTTGCATGCAGCAAATATTTCTTTTCATTTAACATTTGCATTCCGGATTGAACCCGGGAGCACTCTACTTCTGAGTTACACCTTTAGCTCTTTTGTTTATTTTGAAATAGGGTCTCACTAGGTTGATGAGAGCCTCACTACTTCCGGAGGCTGTCCTTGAACCTGTGAGCCTCCTGTCTCAGTCTCCCAAATTCTGGGATTACAGGTGTGTGCCACCATGCCCAGCCAAATATTTCTTGAACACCTATAACATGCCAACATTGCCTTCTGGGCAGTGGAGCACACCAGTGAAAAAGAGACCTCTGCTCTTGTGGAACTCATGTTCTAGTGGGGGTTGCAAGGGGAGCATAAGTAATGAACATAATAAATAAGACATGGTGAAAAGGAAAAATAGACCAGGTACAGGGGGTCAAGATCACTAGATTAGGCTAGGGCCCATTGAGAAGGTGAATGGGGCTTGATGGAGGTGAGGGAGCTGGCCATGTGGGTTCCTGCTTCAAAAGTTCTCTGGAAGCCGGGCATGGTGGTGCACGCTTGTAATCCCAGCATTCGGGAGGCTAAGACAGGAGGTTCACGGTTCATGGCCAGCCTCACCTACTTAGTGAGGCTCTCTGCAACTCAGTGAGACCCTGTTTTAAAATAAAGAATAAGGCCGGGCGTGGTGGCGCACGCTTGTAATCCCCGCGCTTGGGAGGCTGAGACAGGAGGATCGCGCAGGTTCGAAGCCAGCCGCGCTGGCGTAAGAGACCCTGTTTCAAAAATGTAAAATAGGTCTGGGAGCGTAGCCCGGAGGTAGAAGGGCTTCCAGGAACCCCAGTACCACCAAAAAATAAAAAATAAAAAAAAATAAAATAAAGAATAAAAAATAGAGCTGGGGTGTAGCTTGGAGGTAGAATGCCTCTCAGTTCCATCTCCAGTACAAAAAAAATTCTCTGAAGAACCTGCTTTGTCTTTTTGAGGAGGTAGAAGGGAAGTAGGCAGATAGGGAAGAGGCCTTGGTAGAAAAGAAAAAAAAAAACTTAATTTCCTGAGGGGCGAAGAATACTAATTAACTTCCAAGGCTCCTAAAAGAGATCAGCTCTTCCAAGGTTCAGAGATAAGAATGACCAAAACTTCACAAAACCATCTGTTTACTAATCAGCAAACCCAGGAGACATCACTGGAGCAAGTCTGACACTTCTACTGAAAGAAGACCCCCTCAAAGGACATGCAAATACCCTATGCAAATTTTGAGAGCTGCTTCCCAAACTCCAAGCAATAGAGGACATGCAGATATATATAAACCTCTAGCGCAGTCACCAGGATGGTTACCCACTCTGGGAACCCCTCCCCATTGGGGAGCTTCTCTCTCTCTTGCAGGTCACGTTAGCTTTGAGAGAAGGTGGAGTGCAATTGAAGGCACTTGGCCCTGGATACACTCGGGTAGTGACCTGAAGGCCTCTGCTGGACATCAAGGCTGACCAGGGCCCCTAGGGGTGACTTGCACTTCCTTTCTGGCAGATCGTGTGGATGTTGGGAGAAAGCAGCTTGCAACTGAAGGCACTTGGCCCGGGATACACTCAGGTAGTGACCTGAAGGCAGCTAATGGACACCAAAGCCCCGATAGCCCTTAGGGGTGTTCTGCCACTTCTCCTATTCTTTTCTGGCAGATCGCGTGGACTTTGGGAGAAAGCAGTTTGCAACTGAAGGCACTTGTCCCAGAATACACTTGGGTAGTGACCTGAAGGCAGCTACTGGACACCAGAGCCCCAATAGCCCTTAGGGGTGTTCGGCCACTTTCCCCTATTCCCTGTTGCTTCCAATAAACCTTTTACTCCCCTTCCTGCAGTCTGCGGGTGTCATTCTTTGCTCACCGCAGACAAGAACCCAGTAAGGAAACACCGGGTTTCTTCTCAAGAAACTCCATTTCATTTTGAATGCGGGGTAGTGATTCTCCTTCTTAATAAACACCTAAATCTCGTAAGGAGGTTGTGAACAAAGCAGTTCCAGCTTCTATTTGTGGTGGGATGGGGATAGGGGTTGCTACTTTACCAAGCACTTCCAGTGAGTTAATACTGGTGTCTGGGAACTACACTCCCTTAGGCAGCCTGAAGACAGTTAACACAGCCCTCAGTCTTCAACCACTTGCTCTTAAGCAGTTACAGAGGGGGCATCTGGGTGCAGAGCAACGCTTTAGGGTGCTTTTCACTGCCATTTAATGCATCCATGGGGAATGCCAGTTTCTGAATCGGAGATTAGCTGAGAGTAGAGAACCCTGCAGGGATGCATGTTGAGGAGATAGGAGAGTTAGGGGATAACCGTGAGTACTCCTGCAATAAAACATCTATCTTCCCAAGAGCAGCAGGGAAGTTGCCAGAAAAGAGGCCAGAAAAGGCCTCCAATGCAAAGATAAGAGGCCTCTGCTCTGAAGCTTCTTGGGTTTCCGCCCTCCCAATGGCTCTGCTGAGGGATAGCCTTTGGTTTTGGGAAAATGGATAAGCACGGAGGGGCCTTGGAGAGAGTTGCAAGCACAGAGCTGTACCCAGCTGCCCTCGAACCCTTCTGCCAGCTCTATGTTCACTGTCTATGGCTCATGTTTACGACAGTGTTCAGAGCATGAGGCTGAAGCCACTTCATCCAGATGTACCTAGAACATGAAGTGCCTGGGGGTTTACGGCCCCTGGACCGTGATCTCCAGCTGGAGTACAAACGCCAGTGCCTTTGCCCTGAGATGGGGTGGACTCCATGCTTCAAGGCATATGCCACAGCTCCCCATGGACCAGGCAGAGGCTGGGACTTTGCCAGAAATCAAACCTTTGGAGCAGCGCCATATTGCCACCGGCGGCAGCAGCAGCGAATTCACCGAGTCCACTACAGCTACATCTGCGTACTCAACAACAGTGAGTCAAATTGCGGGCCCCAGAGGAGAAATCCCAGTAGAGCACTCCCAGGGACTTGACCCAGTGGGAAAGTGGTGGTGGCAGAGATATCACACCATAGGAGAACGCCCAACCTGGCACCCCCATGGTCTAAAGCAGCCTCTATCAACTCCCTGGGTCTGAGACTCTGTGATACAATCCAGTAAAGGAATAGTGGGGTCTGAGATACCACAGACTCGAGATCCAGAGCACCTTAAATGAAGTCTTAGTGACCCAAGGGAAGAACCCAGAGAAGGCACAAACTTCTGAAATCATGGGAAAGAGGAATAACAATGGAGCAATGAATTCCCACCACCCCACAACATCAGAACCTGATAAAACAGAAATTCAGAGATTTCTAGAAGATCAAATCAGGAAAATAACTGTAGAAATAATAGAGGTGTTTTGAAAAGAACTCAGAGAGAGCCAAAAAGAGATAAAGGATGCAATTAATGAAGTAAAGGCCTCAATTCAAAGCACAGACAACCGATTAGACCACATGGAGAACAGAATCTCGCTCTTAGAAGATGATCATTCCAAAAATGAACGCATAGTTTCTAATCTAGAAAAAAATATCCGACAGCAGGAATCTGACATTGAAGAAATATGGGCCCATTTTAAGAGAGCTAACCTAAGAATAATTGGAATAGAGGAGGGAAAAGAAGGTGAAACCAAAGGGATCAACAATCTCTTCAAGGAAGTAATAGCAGAAAATTTTCCAAACATAGAGCAAGAGGTCGATACACAGGTCCAGGAAACTTATAGAACTCCCTTTAGACAGGATCAGAGAAGATCCCCACACCACATAATTGTCAAAATGACCACTGTGGAAGCCAAGCAGAGAATCTTAAAGGCAACAAAAACAAAGGGCCAAGTGACATTCAGAGGCAAACCAATTAGAATCACTCCAGACTTCCCAAACCAAGTCACGAGAGCCAGAAGGGCTTGGAGTAACATATTCCAAACTCTGAAAGAAAACAACTTCCAGCCAAAAATTTCCTACCCAGCAAAACTTTCTATCAAATTAGATGGAGAAATAAGAAGCTTCCATGACAAACAGAAACTGAAAGAATTTATGTCTTCAAAACCAGCACTAGAGAAAATACTCAAAGAGATTAACTACAAAGAAGAAATAGGTAACACACACCAGAACCAGAGAAACAATATTTTCCATCCAACAGACAACTAAGATTAGTTATCTGTGGAGATTCATTATTTATGTTAGTTTTTTACCTATCTCTAAATGGTATTGTTTGCCTTTATTGTTGTTAATTTTTAGGATTTCTAGTTGGAATATTAATATACCTCCAGATATAGCATTTAGAAATATTTTATCCCATTCTATCAGTAACTTTTAACTCTGTTTACATTGTCTTTGGATATACAATATTTTTTTTTATTTTTTAGGGAGTCTGTATACTCTTCTGTTACCTGTGCCATTGAAATCATATCCAAGAAATCACTGCCAATTTCAGTGTTGTAAGGTTTTATGACCCAGATTTTCTCCTAAAAGTTTATAGTCTTAAGATTTATATTTAGGTCTTTTATCTATTTTGAGTTAATATTTGTATATGGGATTAGGTAAGGGTCCAATTTTATTCTTTTTCATGTAATTATTATTTTCAACAATATTTAGTTAAAAGATTATTATTTCCTCCACCAAATGTTTGTGGAAACCTTGTCAAAAATAACTTGACAATATAGGGAAAAATTTAGCTCTAGGCTTTTATTTAACTCCAATGGTTTATATATCTGCCTTTAGAACAGTACTACACTGTTTCAATTATTGTAGCTTTATATGGTTTGAAATCAGAAAATATATATCTTCTAGCTTTGTTCTTTTTCAAGATCGTTTTGGGTATCTAGAGTCAATATTCCATATTAGGATAGATTTTTTTCTGAAAAATAAATATATAAATATATGATAGTTTCACCTAAAAAAATTCTCTGGTAAGAAAGAAAGTAAAAAGAAATATTGAAGTGTTATCTTTAAGTGATCAAAAGCTTGGTATCAGACAAATGAAACTGTTATGTGAGATTATCATTGTTAATTTTGGATAAATTGCTATAATACTAGATGTCAACCACTAAGCCAAGCATGGGAAGGAGGGATGGGGAGGGAATGGGGTGGGGATCAGGTAGGGGCTAACTGGGCGATGTGTGCATGTATGTCTACACAAGTTTGTATCCCACTATGATGTATGAATACAGTGCACCAATAAAAAATTTTAAAAAAAAAGAAATAAAACCTTTGCCTGTCTTCCATTCTTTCTCTGTTCCATATTATCCATTCTTTTTAGGATTTTCCTGAGGATTTTTCCTTAGTAAACCACTTGCATGTGAATCTTTGTCTTATCTGACCTAAGACACAGATACTTCAAGCACCAAACTCTCTTGACTCTGACTCACAATTCTTTAAGGAATAAGAGGTAAATAAGCTACACCCGTTCCCCTGGCAACCAAGAGAGACATTTCTTTCTCTCTTCCCCAGCCTAGACCACCCAAACCTGCCTTTTCTAGGAAGGGCATGTTAATACCCATAGAGAGGTGGCATCAGGCTTCAGGTTGCTCTGGACCTGATGAAAACCGCAAATCACTTCCAAGTCCAGACAGAACCAAAGGTGTACATCTGGAGTCCTGATTTGGGGTAAGCAACTTAAAAAAAAAATCATGGTTTCTTCTCATCCTTCTTAGTAACCTGAAACGCTGTCCAAACTGTTGAAGCTATGCAGAGGCTCTTGTGAAACTTGGCTGAAGAATTGAACTTCCCTTTGGGCCTTTGCTCCACCTGCCCTCTGCTGGATCAACTCATGAATAGCATCTGGTGAGGAGAGAAGGAACCCCAGCAAGAAGGCTTCACACCCCCACTCAAAGCCTACTCATTCCTTAGGGGCCAATTTAAAAGTCACTCCCTCCAGGGCCTCCTGCAATACCTGCAGCTAGAAGCAAGATTTTTGCTTTTTGAACTGTGAGAGCTCACAGCCCCTCAGTTATACCGCTGTAATGGTGCTGACTACCTTATGTCATGGTTATATATTACTTCTGGTCTGTACCTTCCCTAACTAAATCCGTAAGGACATAAAAAAAAAAAAAAAATGCTCCCAAAGGATTTTGCACCTGCCTAGAAATATCTCCTACAACTAAGCCTTAAATTCACATCATTAAGAGAGTCCTTGCATTCAAATGCTGTATCTCCAAAAAAGCCCAATTAAAATATAACTATTAAAAGATGTAAACACATTGCCTGAATAGTGAGTCATTAACCATTTAGGGCATTAGCATATTAGCAAAGCCCAGAGCCCAGAGCCATGAGCTTAGAGCCATGGTATCATGAGAAATGCTTTTAGGTGGCAAAGAAAACTGAGTGAAGGCTGAGGGTAGAAAATAAAGGGGAAAAGGCTGAGTATAAGGAACTTCTGTAGACAGGCAACTGGGCAAGGTTGGGGTGACCTTGAGGGGTCAGAGGCCACTTATCTTTGCGTTCAGGTTGGGGAAACAAATCAACAAAATATCTTGTAGGATCTGAAAAAAATTATTGGGTCCAAATGAAAAAAAAAATGAAGTTCACAAGTGCTTAATTAACTGTCAGTAAAATATAACACTATGCTAACTTCATTAAATGCTAAATTTGGCATTTATAAATATTCATTCCATTTGAAAAGAATTTGTGGGTTAGATTTTCTCTCTTCATATGAATTCTGGGTGGAGAGAGTAACTCCTGGGAAATCATAGCCAATTGTAAATTAAATAATACTCATAGCCAAATAATTTCTAAAGAAGAATTATAAAACTCCTTTCAAATTCACAGGGCAAATTACATTTTATGTAGGATGTGGGCACATTTTAATATATTTAATGTCATAAAACTAGGAGTCCCTGGGGCTTGCAAAGTTCATAAAATGACCCTGAGTAGCAAAGACCAATTTCCTTCATTCATTTCACAATTGCACCCTGTATAATAAGTCTTTGCCTTCCACATAGAGACAAGCACTCAAGGGCAATTAGTTCCCCCCTGAAACACAACTTTACCTTTTTGTCTACCTGCATAAGCAAATTTCTTTCTTTCTTTCTTTCTTTCTTTCTTTCTTTCTTTCTTTCTTTTCTTTTCTTTCTTTTTTTTTTTTTTTTTTTTTTTTTTGGTGATACTGGGGGTGGAACTCAGGGGCTTTTTCTACCTCCGGGCTATACTCCCAGATCTATTTTATACTTTATTTGGAAACAGGGTCTCACTAAGTTGCTGAGAGCCTCACTAAGTAGCTGAGGCTGGCTTGGAACCTGTGCGATCCTCCTGTCTCAGCCTCCCAAGTGCGGGGATTACAAGTGTGCGCCACCATGCCCGGCTGCAAATTTCTTATAATTAATTAATTAAGTACTTGCATAGTTACCTTCATAGGTAACTATGAAGTGTTCTTCCTTTCAAGGAACTCTCCAGGAGGAATCAAAGCTATTAATTCCTTATGTATATTTTCTGAGTATTTTATGTATTTATGAGCAAAAACTGAGTGCTTATTCTCTACCACATTAACATTCTGTGCTCATTGCTCACACACCTTGTTTTTTCTACTTGAACAAGTGAATCAATTTAACAACTGAATCTTCCTTTCTGTTAATTTCTGTGTGTGTGTGTGTGTGTGTGTGGTTACTAAGGATTGAATTCAGGAGCATTCTACCTCTGAGCTACACCCCTAGCCTTTTTATTTTTTTATTTTGAAACAAGGTCTGGTTAAGTTGCTGAGTGTCTTGCTAAATTGTCAAGGCTGGCCTCGAACCTGTAATCCTCCGTATCTAAGCTTCCCAAATACTAGGATTACAGGTGTGCTCTACAATAGCCGGCAAGAGTAACTTTAAAAAAAAAAAAATTATTACTGCAAGAGAAACCAGCTATAATGAGGAAGAACAAGTCATCAGTTTTCTCCTCCCCGCCCCCACCCTCAGCTCCTCCTCCAATTCCCCTCTTACTGCTCAGTGAGTGGGAGGGTGGGAGAGGGGGGACCCAGTCACAGCGGGTCTGGGGGGCAGAGAACAGGAACAGAAGCCAGAGGCCAGCAAGACCGGGTTTGATTTCATAGCTAAGAGAGAAAAGGAAGAAAAGCCAAGTTTAGCCAAGTCACGTTTCTCTACTTGGATGTAGAAATTTAGAGAATTCAATAAAATAATATGCACCAAATTGATATGCTGCTGCTGCTGTGTGCCAGGCTCCTAGGAAGCCCCGGCAGTGAGCAGACAGATAAAATCTCCGTTTTAAAGAGCTGACTTTCTAGTCAGGGAGAAAAACGATACACGAATACACACACATATTACATGATATTGGGTTGTGATGAGTGCTACAAAGACAGAAGGGGGGGCAGAGAGTGGTGGGCTTTCTTTAGATAACAAAGTCAGGGGAGGCCTTTCTGAACAAGTGGAAGGTTTTGTTTTTGTTTTGTACTAAGGATTGAACCCAAGGATATTTGACCTCCAATCTATACCCCCGGCCCTTTTTATTTTTTTAGTTTTGAAACAGGATCTCACTAAGTTGCTGAGACTAGCTTTGAACCTGCAATCCTCCCTCCTGTCTCAGCCTCCCAAGTACTGGGATTACAGGCATGTACCACCCCTCCCAGCTGGAGTGGTCTTTGGGCAGAGATCTAAATAAAGTGAGGACGGCCGGGCGTGGTGGCGCACGCTTGTAATCCCCGAGTTTGGGAGGCAGAGACAGGAGGATTGCACAGGTTCGAAGCCAGCCGCGCTGACTTAAGAGACCCTGTTTCCAAATAAAATATAAAAAATAGGTCTGGGAGTGTATCCCAGAGGTAGAAGGGTTTCCAGGAACCCCAGTACCACCAAAAATAAACAAATAAATAAAAAAATAAAGCGAGGACTAGACCATTCCAGTGTGTGAGCAGAGAGTGCTCCAGGCAGCAGCATCCATAAGTGTCAGGCCTGGCCCATGGCTTGGGTTGCAGGTCAGGTAGAGCAGAGTCCCAAGGGAAGGGAAGCTCATTAGTGAGTTGAAGCCAGCACTGAAAAATGAAGTGGAACCCAGGCATGGTGGTGCACACTTGTAATCCCCACGCTTGGGAGATGGAGACAGGAGGATCGTGCAGGTTCGAAGCCAGCCTTGCGGCTTAAGAGACCCTGTTTCCAAATAAAATGTAAAAAAATAGGTCTGGGGCCGGGCGTGGTGGTGCACGCTTGTAATCCCCGTGCTTGGGAGGCAGAGACAGGAGGATCGCACAGGTTCGAAGCCAGCCGCGCGTGCTGGCTTAGGAGACCCTGTTTCCAAATTAAAAAAAAAAAAAAGTAAAAATAGGTCTGGGAGTGTAGCCCGGAGGTAGAAGGGCTTCCAGGAACCCCAGTACTGACACACACACACACAAAAAAAAAGGTCTGGGAGTGTAGCCCAGAGGTAGAAGGTTCCATCCCCAGTACCACCAAAAAAAAAAAAAAAAAAAAAAAGAAAAAAAAAAAAAAGAAAAAAAAAATGAAATGGGCTGAGCGTGGTGGCACACACTTACAATCCCCTCATTGGGAGGCTGAGACAGGAAGACTGCAGGTTTGCAACCAGCCTCAGCTACTTAAGCCCTCTGCAACTCAGTGAGACCCTGTTTCAAAATAAAGAATAACAAATAGGCCTGGAGGAGTGTAGCTCAGAGGTAGAATGCCTCTGGATTCCATCCCCATTACTGCAAAAAAAAAAAATTTTTTTTAATTAAAAATAGGGCTGGGTGTGTAGCTTGGAGGTAGAATGCCCCTGGGTTCAGTCCCCATTACCGAAAAAAGAAGAAGAAAGAAAGAAAGAAAGAAAGAAAGAAAGAAAGAAAGAAAGAAAGAAAGAAAGAAAGAAAGAAAGAAAGAAAGAAGGAGAAAAATAAAATGGAACAGAATAGAAAACAGCCATATTGCATGGTGTGTGGTAAGTATGTTTGGGGACTTTTTTGGATATATATGTGTGTATATACAATGGAAAAATATCCTCACACTGGTTGCCTTCTCAGAAAAACTTGGAAACCGCTGACATGAAGGTACTTCCTCTGTACTTTAAACACACACACACACACACACACACACACACACACACACACACACACAATCCGTTCATAAATATTATAGTTATGAAGTTTGCATTTTGGAATAAAAATTTTAGATTTACAGAAAAAGTTAATGCTGACTGTTCCCCTATATTCCTTTCACCCAGTTTTCCCTAATGTTAACATCTTCTTACATTATCACCTAAGAAACCAACATTACATCATTATTAACTAAACTCTAGAATGTATTTGGATTCCAGCAGTTTTTATAGTTCTTAGTTTCAAGATCCACTGCAGGAGAACACTTGGCATTTAATCCCCGTGCCCTCCTGGTCTGTGACAGTTTCTCAGCACTCCCTGTTCTGTATGCCCGCGACAGGTTCGAGGAGGACTGGGGAGGTGTTCTGCAGCATCTGCTAGTCTACAGCCTGAGCATTCCAGTACTCAAGGGGCAGCGGTGAGCATCGGAGCTCTGGCACACAGATGCCCTCCGCTCTCATTTCTCTGGTAATAAAAAGGCACCCTGGTATGATATTTTTATAGAAGAGTTCCAAATTTAGTTGTGTCTGATGTGTTTCTCACACTTAGACTGGGGTTATGGGTTTTGGAGGAAGAATGGCATAGAAGCGACGGTCCTCATCAGTCCTCATCACAGCCTATGGAATTATGATGGCAATGTGACTTACCCCTGGTGATGCTAACTTGATCATCGAGTTAAGGCAGCGTTTCCAAGTGTCCCCACTGCACAGGTGCAAGGTTCTCCTTTCCATGCTGCATTAGCATGCAAGTCCAGCCTACGAACCAGGGTCCCGAGAATTAAGCTCTGCCTCCAAAGCGGGGGAGGTTATCTGCTATTTGGAATTTGTAAGGAAAATGTGTCTTTAGTTCCCATGTATTTACTAAATTTATTTATACCAATATGGACTTATTTATATTCTATACTTTGGGTTATGATCTGCTATCAACACTATTTTGTTACTCAAATTATCCCAGCTCTGGCCAAGGAAAGCTCTTTCAAGTTGTGTGTCTTTGACATTCTGCATTAGTTTATTTCCCATTCCTATAATGAAACACCTGAGGCAGGCTAACTTTATGAACAAAAGAGGTTCACTTAGCTCAAAGTCCAAACAACATATGTTGTCAGGGGCTCTAAAGAGGGACTCCCTTGGCTGCGTCACCTCATGACAGACAGCAATGGCAGGAGCATTTGTGGAAGCAGGTGATCACATTGCCAGAGAGCTGAGGTAGGAGGCGGTCTCAGGCCTGGGACACAGGAGAACTACTGTGTCTTCTTCAAGGTCAGTGCCATCATTCGGCCTAAGAACCTCCCTTTAGGCCTCACCTCCCGAAGGCTCACCACCTCTCACACCTGAGGACCAAGCCTCAACGCATAAACCTTGGAGTTTGTCCAAACCACAGCACACCCTTTTGTTTTTCTGAGCACTTCCTTGGTCTTTGGCACTGCAAGTTACTGTTCTTCACATTTTATTTTTTATTTTATTTTATTGGCATTGCTGAGAACCCAGGACCTCTTGTATGGTAAATAAATACTTTACCAGTGAGCTCTACCCCCAGCCCTGATCTTTATGTTTTTGAAGTCTTGCCCTATAATGGTCCCTTTGTTAGTTTTATTTTTTTTCTTTCTGGAAAAAAAACTTACATATTGATGATTGCCATCCTAACTGGAGTCAGACCGTATCTCAGAGTAGTTGTGATTTGCATTTCCTTGATTGTTAATGATATTGAATATCTTTTGATGCATTTATTAGCCATTTGCATTTTTTCTTTTCCTAAGTGTCTATTCAGTTCAATTGCCCCTTTTGATTGGATTTTGTGTGTGTGTGTGGTACTGGGGGTGGAACCCAGGGGCTTTTCTACCTGTGGGCTATACTCCCAGACCTATTTTATACTTTATTTGGAAACAGGGTCTCACTCAGTTGCTGAGAGCCTCACTCGGTAGCCGAGACTGGCTTTGAACCTGTGTGATCCTCCTGTCTCAGCCTCCCAAGCGCGGGGATTGCATTGGATTTAATTGCACTGGCTTTGATTGGATTTTTTAGTGTTAAATTTTTAAAGTCTGGGATCCATAAGGAAACATACCAAGTGCTGTATGCAGGTGTGTTGCATACTTGGAACCTCACTTGTAATGTAAAATTGCAATGCACTTGACTTCCGGGAAGATGGCGACCGAGAAAAGCGGGGCTTAAGAGCCCCACTAACAACCCATCTCCATTACCACAAAATCAGCGCCTTTCATAGCCAGAAAACACCATCACCAAAGAAACAAAAAAATCACCAGGCTCCAGAGAGAAAGCGGACTGAGAACAGAACTCAGATCCACAGAGGAGATACACCGGCCTTACGCCCGAGGACGCGGCAGCAGCGCCATACTGCTGGCGGCAGCGGCGAATTCACCAGGCGGCTACAGCAAGCCGAGGTGAGCCGCTGTGGAACAGCCAGGCAGGATTTCTCAGTGCAGAGAGCATCTAAAGCTCCCAGTGGCTGAGCTCAGCACACGCTGCAGGGATTCATGTGGAACTCAAAACCAAGAAGAAATACGCCAGCCTCATGGCCGAGGGTGTAGCAGCAGCGCCATATTGCCACCGGCTGCAGCAACAGCGAATTCACCGAGTCCAGTACAGCTACATCTGTGTACTCAAGAACAGTGAGTCAAATTGTGGGCCACAGAGGAGAAATCCCAGTACTGTACTCCCTAGGACTTGACCCAGTGGGGGAGGGGCGGTGGCAGAGATATCACACCATAGGAGAACACCCAACCTGGCACCCCCCCACAGTCTAAAGCAGCCTCTATCGACTCTCTGGGTCGGAGACTCTGTGATAAAACCCAGTAAAGGAGTAGTGGGGTCTGAGATACTACTGACTCGAGATCCAGAACACCTTAAGTGAAGTCATAGTGACCCAAGGGAAGAACCCAGAGAAGGCACAAACTTCCGAAATCATGGGAAAGAGGAATAACAATGGAGCAATGAATGCCCACAACCCCACAACATCAGAACCCGATAAAACAGAAAATCAGAGATTTCTAGAAGATCAAATCAGGAAAATAACTGTAGAAATAATAGAGTGCTTCGAAAAGAACTCAGAGAGAGCCAAAAAGAGATAAAGGATGCAATTAATGAAGTAAAGGCCTCAATTCAAAGCACAGACAACCGATTAGACCACATGGAGAACAGAATCTCGCTCTTAGAAGATGATCATTCCAAAAATGAACGCATAGTTTCTAATCTAGAAAAAAATATCCGACAGCAGGAATCTGACATTGAAGAAATATGGGCCCATTTTAAGAGAGCTAACCTAAGAATAATTGGAATAGAGGAGGGAAAAGAAGGTGAAACCAAAGGGATCAACAATCTCTTCAAGGAAGTAATAGCAGAAAATTTTCCAAACATAGAGCAAGAGGTCGATACACAGGTCCAGGAAACTTATAGAACTCCCTTTAGACAGGATCAGAGAAGATCCCCACACCACATAATTGTCAAAATGACCACTGTGGAAGCCAAGCAGAGAATCTTAAAGGCAACAAAAACAAAGGGCCAAGTGACATTCAGAGGCAAACCAATTAGAATCACTCCAGACTTCCCAAACCAAGTCACGAGAGCCAGAAGGGCTTGGAGTAACATATTCCAAACTCTGAAAGAAAACAACTTCCAGCCAAAATTTTCCTACCCAGCAAAACTTTCTATCAAATTAGATGGAGAAATAAGAAGCTTCCATGACAAACAGAAACTGAAAGAATTTATGTCTTCAAAACCAGCACTAGAGAAAATACTCAAAGAGATTAACTACAAAGAAGAAATAGGTAACACACACCAGAACCAGAGAAACAAGAGTTTCCATCCAACAGACAACTAAGATTGGTTATCTGTGGAGATTCATTATTTATGTTAGTCTTTTACCTATCTCTAAATGGTATTGTTTGCCTTTATTGTTGTTAATTTTTAGGATTTCTAGTTGGAATATTAATATACCTTCAGATATAGCATTTGGAAATATTTTATCCCATTCTATTAGTAACTTTTAACTCTGTTTACATTGTCTTTGGATATACAATATTTTTTATTTTTTAGGGAGTTTGTATACTCTTCTGTTGCCTGTGCCATTGAAATCATATCCAAGAAATCACTGCCAATTTCAATGTTGTGAGGTTTTATGACCCAGATTTTCTCCTAAAAGTTTATAGTCTTAAGATTTATATTTAGGTCTTTTATCTATTTTGAGTTAATATTTGTATATGGGATTAGGTAAGGGTCCAATTTTATTCTTTTCCATGTAATTATTATTTTTCAACAATATTTAGTTAAAAGATTATTATTTCCACCACCAAATGTTCGTGGAAACCTTGTCAAAAATAACTTGACGATATAGGGAAGAATTTAGCTCTAGGCTTTTATTTAACTCCAATGGTTTATATATCTGCCTTTAGAATAGTAATACACTGTTTCAATTATTGTAGCTTTATATGGTTTGAAATCAGAAAATATATATCTCTAGCTTTGTTCTTTTTCAAGATCATTTTGGGTATCTAGAATCCATATTCCATATTAGGATAGATTTTTTTTCTGAAAAATAAATATATAAATATATGATAGTTTCACCTAAAAAAATAGAAAAAAATATTCTCTGGTAAGAAAGAAAGTAAAAAGAAATATTGAAATGTTATCTTTAAGTGATCAAAAGCTTGGTATCAGACAAATGAAACTGTTATGTGAGATTATCATTTTTAATTTTGGATAAATTGCTATAATACTAGATGTCAACCACTAAGCCAAGCATGGGAGGGAGGGATGGGGAGAGAATGGGGTGGGGATTGGGTGGGGGCTGACTGGGCGAAGTGTGCATGTATGTCTACACAAGTTTGTATCCCACTATGATGTATGAATACAGTGCACCAATAAAAAAATAAAAAATAAAAAAATAAAAAATTACAATGCACTTATAAAATATATAATTATAATGCACTTATAATATATATTAAAAGTTACAGAGCTGGGCATGGTGGCACATGCTTGTAATCCCAGCATTTGGGAGGCTGAGATAGGAGGATAGTGGTTTGAGGACAGCCTCAGCTACTTCTTAGTGAGGCCCTTTTTAACTCAGTGAGACCCTGTTTCAAAATAAAGAATATAAAATAGGGCTGGGGTATAGCTTGGAGGTAGAATGCCCCTGGGTTCCACCCCCAGTACCACACAAAAAAGTTACACACTTATACTATATAATTAGACATGTGCTAGAAGGGGTGAAGTGAGGAGGAAGAGACTGCTTTGCTCTCATATCTATTCTGTTTCAGCCAGGGAGGAGGTCATAGGTAAACCTGCATTTCCTAGCCTATCTGCAGCTAGATGTATTTATTAATGAACTCTTGACCAATGTCTTGTAAACAGAAGTGGTATAAACCACCCTCCATATCCTATCCTGAAAAAGACAGCATCAGAGGTAGAATGCCTCTGGGTTCAATCCTTAGTAACAGAACACACACACACACACACACACACACACACACACACACACACACACACATTAAGCATGAGCCAGGCATGGTGGTACACACCTATAATCCCAGTAACTTTGAAGGCTGAGACAGAAGGATCATAGGTTTGAGGCCAGGCTTGGCAACTTATTAAGACCTTGTTTCAAAATAAAAAGGGCTGGGACTAGCCAGGCACAATCCCAGCATTTGTGAGGCTGAATCAGGAGGATCACAGGTTCATTCACTGACAACCTCAGCTACTTAGTGAGCCCTTTGCAACTCAGTGAGACCCTGTTTCAAAATAAAGAATAAAAAATAGGGCTGGGGGTATAGCTCGAAGGCAGAATGCCCCTGGGTTCTATCCCCAGTACCGAAAAAAAAAAAAAAAAAAGACAGTATGACTGAGCGTCCTGCTCTCTCTTCTCCTACCTGGCTGACAGGTGTTGAGATTTACACAGCCATTTCCTATTAGCCACAGCAGCAAAAGCCTAATCCCTTGTTGGGTAAGTGGTTCTCCAACAGCCAAACAAAGGGAGTCTTCCAACCTGTTCTGAAGCTCTAAAGTCTCCATAACATCACACAGGCAGGAGAAATGAATGAAACCCTCAGAAAGTGGACATCACCATTGAAACACTGCACAGCCTGCTAGAAACAGGCCTAGGGAGGTGAGCGAGGGAGCGGCGCCCGGGCAGTCCAGGAGCTAAGGTTGGCACATCGAGAGCACCTGCTTTACATTTAGAGGATTCCCCCCCCTCTTGCAATAGTAAAATATGTATCCACTGACCTTCTCTTTCAGTGCATCCCGACTGAGAGCTCCACCATGGGAAGACAGGGTCCAGCTGTCTCATTGTAGGAGGGTTCCACCATGCTGGGAATGCACTCCCAGGCGGGAACAGGTCCCCGGGCTCCAAAATAAGACCCCTGTTTTAATTTTTGTTTTATTTTTTGTTTTTATGGTACTGAGGATGGAACCCAGGGGCATTCTACCTCTTAGTTACACCCCCAACCCTATATTTTATTGTTTATATTGAAACAGGGTCTACCTGAGTTGCAGAGGGCCTAAGTAGCTGAGGCTGTCCATGAACCTTGAGTCTCCTGTCAGCCTCCCGAATGCTGGGATTACAAGCCTGCACCAGGCCCAGCTGAGACCCCTGTTGTAAATGACAGTTGTTCTAAAAAAAAAAAAAAAACCAGGATGTCTGAAACAGACACAAAGAATAACGTGTTCTTCAGCGGTTGGTATCTCTGCTGGCTCTCAGGAGGGAGGGAGTCACCAAGCCAGAGGAGGCCCAGGCAGATGGAGAAGGCCGTGGCAGTCTCTCTGCGGAGTCTAGAAAGAACAGAGCAACTTCTGCTTCCAAGAAGTTTAATGTTTTTTTTTTTTAATATCATTTTTGGATCTTTGGATTCCCAGATAATGAGGCATTACCAGAATTAAAGAAACCAGCTAGTTTAAAAAATCAGTTCTGAGCACCTATTGAGGACCATACCTTGTGTGTGGAGAAGCAGATCAGTGCAGAGTTCAAATCCAAACATCTCAGTTGCAAGTAGCTATAAATGCAAATATATCATGACACCTGAAGCTGCTGTGATGAGATATGGTGGTATCTGTAGGTTTTACTGATGACAAAGTCACAAGGACTGCTAATTCTATTGAAGTTTGTTACCTACCTTCACAATTGAAGAAAATGCTAATTTTAACTTAGCAATAAGCCCAGCATGGTGATGCAAGCCTATAACCTCGGTACTTAGGAGGCTGAGATAGCAGGATTTCAGGTTTGAGGCCAGCCACAGCAACTTAGTGAGATGCTGTTTCTAAATAAAAAATAAAATAGCACTGGGGGCGTAGCTCAGAGGTAGAATGCCCCTGGATTCAATCCCTAATACCACCAAAAACAAAAAAGGTTTTTTTTTTTTTTTCCTCCTTTCAAGTTCACAGGTTTATAAAATTCTGTGCAGAGATGGAAGGTTCAGACACCCCACCACCACCATCACCACGTCTAGCGCAACAATGAGAGAAAACAAAACAGTTGCTTCTACCGTATTGTAGCCCAGGTGCTCATGGAAGTAGAAACTTCACAATGGTGGACGTGGGGGAAGGGTGAGCCCAGCCTCCGGGGAGGATAGCTCTGAGAACAGGGCAGGAGCTGGGCATGGTGTTGCACACCTGTAATCTTGGTACTTGAGAGGCTGAGACAAGAGTGGGTGTGCGTGCACACACACACACACACACACACACACACACACACACACACCTGCACAGAAACTTAGCCCATGCTGGATCTCAGAGCCGTCCAGACTCTGTTCCTTGGGGAGTCTGCATGAGTGTCTCGTCCTCTGATGGAGCTCTCTTCTAACCTCTAACTTGTGTTCCTGTGTAACAAGAACAAGACCCTGTTTGATCTTCAGTAGCCTTAGCTTGCCGTGGCATTTTATTTTTTAAGGTTTTAAAAACTTTTTATTTAAAATAATTTTAAAATTACAAAAGAGTCACACAAATGGTACAGAGAACTTAGTATACGTTTTATGTGTGCTCACCTGTTTAAAATTATTTTTGCCATATCTGTGCTATTCTCCCTCTGCCCATATACATGTATATATCGTATGCAGATATGCATACAAATACTTTATAGAGACACAAATTTTCAAATTAGTTTTAGAATAACCTATGTATAGCCGGGCGTGGTGGTGCACGCTTGTAATCCCAGCATTCAGGAGGCTGAGACCGGAGGATTGCGGTTCGCGGACAGCCTCAGCTACTTAGTGAGGCCGTCCACAACTTAGTGAGACCCTGTTTCAAAATAAAGAATAAAAAATAGGGCAGGGGGTGTAGCTCAGAGCTCGAATGCCCCTGGGTTCCATCCCCAGACCCGCAAAAAAACCAAAAAGAATAACCTATGTATATCATGTTCCTTTATTCTTAAATACTGTGTTCATTTCCTAAGTAGGGATATGCTAGTATATTCTGCTTTACAACGATCAGATTAAGGAACCTGATCATTGACTTTTATGGTTACAAAATGGTTACTTAAATTTTTTTCTTTCCTCCATATTTATTAATCAGTATTTATTTCTTTTGTTTACCTGATTTTTTAACTATAGAACTATAGATTCATGGATTCTTGTTTTATTGAATGAATTCTACAACTCTCTCTCTCTCTCTCTCTCTCTCTCCTCTCCTCTCCTCTCCTCTCCTCTCCTCTCCTCTTCTCTTCTCTTCTCTTCTCTTCTCTCTCTCTCTCTCTCTCTCTCTCCCTCTCTCTCTCTCTCTCTCTCTCTCTCTGGGGGAGTGTTGTCCTGGGGATTGAACCCAGGGACATTCTTTTTAGTTTGTTTCTTTTATCTTTACCTTTTATTTTAAGAGATAATTTGTACTTCCTTCTATAATAAATTGAAGAGATATTCACTAATTTGATCAATTTAGCAACGAAAGCACTAAATGACAGTTTTATCTTATTTTTTGGTACTGAAGATTGAACCCAGGGGCATTCTACCTCTGAGCTATGCCTCTAGCCTTATTTTATTTTTATTTTGAAACAGGGTCTTGCTAGGTTGAGTCAAGCCTCACTGTGACTTGCTGAGGCAGGCCTCAAACCTGCAATCCTCCTGTCTCAGCCTCCCAGGTACGGGGATTACAAGTGCGCTTCATCACATCCAGCTCAATTTTATCTTTAATATCATATTCACTCTATAGTTGAGATTGTTTAGCTTTCTCATGGAGAGAAAGAAACCTACACATTATCCACCTGCTAGGCCTGCAGCATCATTTTAATATAAAATTTTTACTGACACGAGTAACTTGAGTGAAGTGGGCAGAGATGGCCTCAAGAGGGATTGTAAAGTGGCCAGTTAAGAGTTATGATCTTTGACCCACTGGTCAATCCATTTCATGATCTGGTGTATATCAGCCTCTGGTTCTTCTTGTTTATTGCTGGGCAGCTGATGCACAATTTCTCCTTTGTAGGACGCTGTGGTTTCTTCATAAAGAAATTGAAAAATCTCACACTGAATATTATCTTGTAGTTTCTTCTCACTATAACCCCTGTTTCAAGTCTTTTGTGCAATACAGCATTATCTATTCTCAATACAAAAACTATTTGAAACCAGTGTTCAGGGAAGAAATCACACCATGGTAATCAATAATAACTCCGCCTTCTCTCATTTGTTTTTCTAATTCATCAGCTACTCTGTCTTCATCTAAAATGGGACAATCATATTCTTTTTTTTTTTTTTTTTTTTTTGGTGGTGCTGGGGTTCCTGGAAACTTTCCTACCTCCAGGCTACACTCCCAGACCTATTTTTATATTTTTATTTGGAAACAGGGTCTCTTAAGCCAGTGCGGCTGGCTTCAAACCTGCGTGATCCTCCTGTCTCCGCCTCCCAAGCGCGGGGATTACAAGCGTGCGCCACCATGCCCGGCAAAGGACAATCATATTCTTCATGATAGCCATCATAAAACTGACCTTCCTGAGCTCATTCATCCACATTAATGTATTTCAGTCCTGATCTTGATGCAAGTTCTTTGCCTAGTGTGGTTTTTCCAACTCCTAGTGTCCCTGGCCCACTGTGTACCAATCTCTGGTATACCTGGCCCACTGTGTACCAATCCCTGATATACCTGGCCCACTGTGTACCAACCCTTGGTGTATCTGGCTCCTGTCGCCTGCGGGCACCTGCGCCTCTGAACCCAGGGACATTCTACCTCTGAGCCACACTTCCAACCTTATTTTTTTTGTTTTGTTTTGTTTTTGTGGTACTAGGGATTGAACCCAAAGGCATTCTACCTCCAAGCTATATTCAGTCTTATTTTATTATTTTGAAACAAGGTCTTGCTAAGTTGTTGAGGGTCTTGCTAAGTTGCTGAGGCTGGCCTTGGACCTGGAATCCTCCTGCCTCAGTCTCCCAAGTACTGGGATTAGAGGCATGTGCCACCACACACAGCTTTAATTTTATTTTGAAACAGGGTCTTGCTAGGTTACCTCACACTGGTCTCAAACCTGATAGCCTTCAGTCCCAGCCTCCCAAGTACTAGAATTATAGTCATGACCCACTATGCCAGGCTCTCCTTAATTATTTTGATATTTAAATTTCCTCTGGAGCCAAGTACAATGGCATATACCTATAGTCCTAGTTACTTGGAAGGATGAGGTAGAAGATCACTTGAGCCCAAGAGTTCAAGACTAGTATGGGCAACACTGTGAGACCCCCATCTAAAATGCATATATATATATTTTTTTCCATTGCCCAGATTTTGCCAATAAAGCTCATCACTGTGTCCTTTTATGTACTCTTATCATATATATTATATTCATGATATCTATTTATCTATCTACATATCTATCTATCTGTGTATTGGGGATTGAATCCAGGGGCACTCTACCTTTGAGATACACCCCCAATCCTTTTTATTTTGAAATAAGGTCTTGTTAAGTTGCCCAGACTCTTGCTAAGTTGTGAGGCTGGTCTCAATGATCCTCCTGTCTCAGCCTCCCCAGTTCTGGGATTACAGGTATGTACTACTACTCATCATATTTTTAAATCACTTCCTCACTCTCTGGCATAACAAACCTCTGATTCACAAGAGAAAATATACTCTTGGCCAATAAGCACATAAAAATATGTCAATATCATGAATTATCATATTTAAATCACAATCATATACCACTATACACTCACCAGAATGACTAAAATTAAAAGAATGACAATGTTAAAACATCGACAAAGACAAGTATAATTGTTCGGTGCTGGTGTCCCCAAAGGCTCATGTGTTGAAGACACAGTCCCTAGTGCACAGAGCTCAGAGCTGGGGCTCTCAAGAGGTGATCGTCATGAGGACTTTGATCTCATCAGTAGGTCAAGCATTTATGGCCTCATTCCTTGTATCATTGGAGGGAGGAGAATGGTAAGAGATGGGGCCTTGCTGGATGAAGTAGGTCACCGAGGACTTGCGTTGAAGGGCATATCCTATCCCCCGACCCTTCCTCTCTTTGTCTCTCCTTCTTGACTGCCAAGAGGTGAGAAACTTCGCTCTATCACATCCTCCCTACCATGAGGTTCTGCCTCCCTGAAGGCCAGAAGCAGTGCAGCCACCAACCACTGGCCTTGAAGCCTCTGAACTGTCAGCCAGCTTTTCTTTCTAAGTTGTTTTTCTCAGGCATTTTTTCACAGGGGTAAAAATCTGACTTACATGGTGTGGAGGACAAAAAATGCTCATGCATGTTGGGCGTGATGGTACACACCTGTAATCCCAGTACTTGGGAAGCCGAGACAGGAGGGTCACAGGTTTGAAGTTAGCCTCTGCAACTTAGTGAGGTCCTCAGCAACCTAGTGAGACCATGTTTTTAAAAAAAATTTTTTTAAAGGTTGGGGGTATAGTTTAGAAATAGAGTACCCCTGAGTTTAATCTCCAGCACTATACACACATGCAGGATGCTCATACATTGACGTTTGAACAACTGTAAAAAAAATTAACAATTTTTATACTTACAAATTTTGACTCTTTTTGTTTGTGTGTGGTACCAGGGTTTGAACCCAGGGACATTCTACCTCTAAGCTACTTCCCCAGCACTTTTTTATTTTTTGGTTTTGAAACAGGGTCTCACTAGGTTGATGACAGTTTCACTATGTTGCTGAGGTTGTCCTCGAACTTGCAATCCTCCTGTCTCAGCCTCCCAAGTACTGGAATTATAGGCATGTGCCACCATGCCTGATGTAATTTAGAATTTTAATCTCACATATTAAGCTACACATGAATATTCATAACCATTTTATTTGTACTAGTAAAAGATTGGAAACAACTCAAGTGACCATTATTAATAGGTGATTGGATCAATGTACTGTGGTATGTCCATCCATGACTACTACTCTGCATTAGATAGAAATGAATCATTGAAGCCAGGATTGTTGGTACACGCTTGTAATCCCAGCACTTGGGAGGCTGAGACAGGAGGATCACACAGGTTCAAAGCCAGCCTCAGCTACTGAGTGAGGCTCTCAGCAACTTAGTGAGACCCTGTTTCCAAATCAAGTGTAAAATAGGTCTGGGAGTATAGCCCAGAGGTAGAAAGCCTCTGGGTTCCACCCTCAGTAACAAAAAATAAATAAATAAAAAGAAATGAATCATTGATACACACTACAAGGATATCTCAAAACAACACACAGAACCGAAGAAGCCAGATGCATAAGAGTATCTACTGTATGTTCTGTGTGCTTGAAACTCAATGTGATGGATCCGCTCTGTGGTAGGAGAAGCAGGCAAGTGGTTGCTTGGAGCTTTTGGTAGGTACGCGGCTTGCCAGGGAAGAAGCATCATTAGAAAACCTTTTGGGATAATGAAAATGTTTTGTATTTTGATTTGGGGGGCAGTGATTACAAGGGTGCATACATTCCTTAAAACCCCCTAAATTGTGTAATTAAATGGGTTCACTTTGTTGTATGTAAGCTACATTTTGATAAAGTTAATGGAAACCCTATATAACGGTAGCTCAGAGAAGTGTCACTTCCTTCTCCTTCCCTTCCTCCAGTGTCATGCTGAAGCCAACTTGCCCTTCCTTACAAAAGCCAATTCTTGTAATAAAAAAAAAAGTGCATTTTTTGCCAGAAGCTTGAAATTGACCAGAGAAGAAGTATTTACACTAAAGAAATGCAAATATTACAAACCTGTTTTTTTGTTTGTTTTTGTTTTTGTTTTAGAGAGCTAATTTCCCAGTCTAGCCTTGCCTTTACTTCCCACCCACCACGTATAGGTAACCCATTTCAAGCAACCCTTGCTCTTTAATACTTTGTAGTCCAGGACATAAAAAGTATCTCCATTCTTTTTTTTTTTTTTTTTTTTTTTTTTTTTTTTTGCGGTACTGGGGATAGAACCCAGGGGCATTCTACCTCCGAGCTACACCCCGGCCCTGTTTTTTTTTTTTTTAATTCTGTATTTTGAAATAGGGTCTCACTGAATCTCAAAGGGCCTCACTAAGTATCAATAACTTGTTTTCTGCATTTCCTTCTGCTAAGAGCAAAGGGTGAATGGCTGTCTACTCCCAGCCTGATGGGCATCAAGGATGCGGAGACCCACAGCTCTTTGGCTGTCTAACTCTGCGTCTGCACATTTCCTTTCTTCTGTCCATTTGCCACCTCTTCTTTTACAAAACCTTCCCTTGAGTCCTCTGAAGATGGAGACTTGAAACAAGAATGTTTCTTCAATCTTCCTTTAAAGCTGGCTTTGAATAAAACCTATTTTCCTGCCAAATTGACTCTGAGTATTTGTGGAGCAGAGAAGCAGAAGAGCTTTGCCTCTTGCCCTGCCCACAGCAACAGTTCTACCCAGCAACAGTTTCTTTCTCATGCATCAAAGCATTTGGCAAGCTGGGCATGGTGGCACACGCTTGTAATCCCAGTACTTGGGAGGCTGAGACAGGATTGTAGGTTCTAAGCCAGCCTCAGCAATTTAGTGAGGCTCTCAGCAAATTAACAGGACCTTGTTTCCAAATAAGTAATAAAATAGGCCTGGGAGTATAGCCTAGAGGTAGGAGGCTCCTGAGTTCCACCCCAATAACACACACACGCACACACACACACACACACACACACGCATTTGGCATCCTCTATTAAAATTGGACATTTTCATACCTCTGGTTCACTAATGCCACTTAACAGACATGCATTCATATATGCATGAACTGACAAATTCAAGAATGGTTGCAGCAGCACTATTAAAAATAGCCCTATGAGCTGAGCATGGTGGTGCATGCTTGTAATCTCAGTACTTAGGAAGCTGAGACAGAGGATCGGAGGTTCAAAGTTAGCCTCAGCTATTTAGTGAGGCCCTCTGCAACTTAGTGAGACACTGTTCCAAAATAAAGACTAAAGCAAATGTCAAATACCACTGGCTATAAAAATGCACTTTAATTTTACAATCATTAAGAGAGAAAAAAATCTGCTGCCAGCTAAAGATGAACTAATACCTCTACAGTGGCCCTGGTTGGTGCATGAATCGGTCAGATCCGTTCCTCTGATTTGATTTATTCTATGGGATTTGGCAGTTTTTCCTGTCTTCAACTGCCTTGTTTACTTGGCTTCTGACAGATGTTGCTTCTGAATATATTTCAGGAATAAAATGGAGCCCAGCTCCACGTGAGTCTCTTCTGTTCTAGGTCCTGTGATGTTCTTGGTTGGGCTTTTACAAGAGAGTTTGGAATTTTGGCGATTTCTCCCAAGTGAAATGTTTGCTTTCTTACTATCCATTTCCCCTGCTCCTCTGTTTCCCTGTCTCTCTGTGACCACAGTAATCTTTTGATGAACAATCTTTTTAAAGATATTTGGAACATCAATCAAACTTCTTGAAGGTGGTGCCAATGTAACAACTCCGGCCAAGCTCGCACTTGTGGAGGCGGAAACACAGCTGCTGCCTGACCAGCCAGGGCTGGAAGAGGCTCCTTGGTTGCAGAGACGTTGAAATGTGAAAAAATATGCATCTTAGAATCGATGAATCAGTGTGTTGAATAAAAAGTGAAGTCGGAAAATTACTATTTACAGCGTAAGAGGAAGTCTTACATACTTGCATAATTTGGGCTGAAAATAAGCAGTGATGTATTTCAAGACCTAGATGAAAATCAGGGAATAGGTCAAATGAAAATAACAGCGCTTGCCTAAAATAAATATACTATGCTTGTTGGTTGGTTTTCGTTGAGCTGATACAGAGAAGCGAGGCCAGTTTCCCTTCCCACTTGGAGGTAAGGCAGTACCATGACTTAGAGTTGTGAAGTGCTGGGAAATGTTGAGCTTACCAAGACAGCCAGGTTATTATTTTTATTGTAAACTATTTCTAGAGAGCTAGTTTAATATATGTGTTTTTAGGGGGGTTCTGAGGATGGAACCCAGAGGCATTTGACCTCCGAGCTACACCCCCTGCCCAATTTTTTATTCTTTATTTTGAAACAGGGTCTTACTGAGTTGCAGAGGACCTCACTAAGTAGCTGAGGCTGTCCGCGAACCATGAACCTCTGGTCTCAGCCTCCCGAATGCTGGGATTACAAGCATGTGCCATCACGCCTGGCTAATATATGTTTTTAAAATATTATTTTATTGGTACATTTCAACCATACATCATCTTGAGGTTTTGTGTGATAGAGATATACATGCACATAGCAGTTGGTACATTTCTCTTTAGATCCCATCCTGTTCCCTTCCCCTCTCCATTCATAATATTAAAATTAGTGCTGATAGCTTTAATATATATGTATATATATTAATATATATTAATGTGGTATGGAGGATTGACCTAGGGTCTCACGCATGCGAGGCAAGTGCTCTACCACTGAGCTATTCCCCAGGTTTAATATATGTTTATTACAAATCTTTTGTGTGTGTGTGTTTGTGTGTGTGTGTGTGCCAAGAATTGAACCCAAGGGCATTCTGTCTCTGAGCTACACCCTTGGACCTACTTTATTTTTTTATTTTGACAAGGTCTTGCTAAGTTTCTGAAGCTGTCCTGAAACCTGTAATCCTCTGTCTCAGCCTCCCAAGTACTGGGATTACAGATACATGCCACCATGTTCAGTTTTATTACAAATCTTACTCATATAAAACATGTGAGCCGGACTTCCGGGAAGATGGCGACCAAGAAAAGCGGGGCTTAAGAGCCCCGCTAACAACAAATCTCCATTACCACAAAAGCAGCGCCTTTCATAGCCAGAAAACACCATCACCAGTGAAACAAAAAATCACCAGGCTCCAGAGAGAAAGCGGACTGAGAACAGAGCCACAGAGGAGATACACCGGCCTCACGCCCAAGGACGTGGCAGACGCGGCAGCAGCGCCATACTGCCGGTGGCAGCGGCAAATTCACGGGACGGCTACAGCAAGCCGAGGTGAGCCACTGCAGAACAGCCAGGCGGGATTTCTCCGCGCAGAGAGCATCTAAAGCTCCCAGTGGCCGAGCTCAGCACACGCTGCAGGGATTCAGAGTAGAAATCAAAATCAAGAAGAAAAACGTCAGCCCCACAGCCGAGGGCGTAGCAGCGGCGCCATATTGCTACCGGCGGCGGCAGCAGCGAATTCAGCGAGGCCAGTACAGCTACATCTGCGTACTCAAGAACAGTGAGTCAAACTGCAGGCCACAGAGGAGATATCCCAGTACTGTACTCCCTGGGACTTGATCCAGTGGGGGAGGGGCAGTGGCAGAGATATCACACCATAGGAGAACGTGCAACCTGGCACCCCCCACAGTCTAAAGCAGCCTCTATCGACTCTCTGGGTCGGAGACTCTGTGATACAACCCAGTAAAGGAGTAGTGGGGTCTGAGATACTACTGACTCGAGATCCAGAGCACCTTAAGGGAAGTCATAGTGACCCAAGGGAAGAACCCAGAGAAGGCACAAACATCCGAAATCATGGGAAAGAGGAATAATACTGGAGCAATTAATGCCCACAACCCCACAACATCAGAACCCGATAAAACAGAAAATCAGAGATTTCTAGAAGATCAAATCAGGAAAATAACTGTAGAAATAATAGAGGTACTTCGAAAAGAACTCAGAGAGAGCCAAAAAGAGATAAAGGATGCAATTAATGAAGTAAAGGCCTCAATTCAAAGCACAAACAACCGATTAGAACACATGGAGAACAGAATCTCGCTCTTAGAAGATGATCATTCCAAAAATGAACGCATAGTTTCTAATCTAGAAAAAAATATCCGACAGCAGGAATCTGACATTGAAGAAATATGGGCCTATTTTAAGAGAGCTAACCTAAGAATAATTGGAATAGAGGAGGGAAAAGAAAGTGAAACCAAAGGGATCAACAATCTCTTCAAGGAAGTAATAGCAGAAAATTTTCCAAACATAGAGCAAGAGGTTGATACAAAGGTCCAGGAAACGTATAGAACTCCCTTTAGACAGGATCGGAGAAGAGGATCCCCACGCCACATAATTGTCAAAATGACCAATGTGGAAGCCAAGCAGAGAATCTTAAAGGCAACAAAAACAAAGGGCCAAGTGACATTCAGAGGCAAACCAATTACAATCACTCCAGACTTCCCAAACCAAGTCATGAGAGCCAGAAGGGCTTGGAGTAACATATTCCAAACTCTGAAAGAAAACAACTTCCAGCCAAAAATTTCCTACCTAGCAAAACTTTCTATCAAATTAGATGGAGAAATAAGAAGCTTCCATGACAAACAGAAACTGAAGGAATTTATGTCTTCAAAACCAGCACTAGAGAAAATACTCAAAGAGATTAACTACAAAGAAGAAATAGGTAACACACTCCAGAACTAGAGAAACAAGATTTTCCACCCAACAGACAACTAAGATTGGTTATCTGTGGAGATTCATTATTTATGTTAGTCTTTTACCTATCTCTAAATGGTATTGTTTGCCTTTATTGTTGTTAATTTTTAGGATTTCTAGTTGGAATATTAATATACCTTCAGATATAGCAATTGGAAATATTTTATCCCACTCTATTAGTAACTGTTAACTCTGTTTACATTGTCTTTGGATATACAATTTTTTTTTTTTTTAGGGAGTTTGTATACTCCTCTGTTGCCTGTGCCATTGAAATCATAACCAAGAAATCACTGCCAATTTCAATGTTGTGAGGTTTAATGACCCAGATTTTCTCCTAAAAGTTTATAGTCTTAAGATTTATATTTAGGTCTATTATCTATTTTAAGTTAATATTTGTATATGGGATTAGGTAAGGGTCCAATTTTATTCTTTTCCATGTAATTATTATTTTTTAACAATATTTAGTTAAAAGATTAATATTTCCACCACCAAATGTTCGTGGAAACCTTGTCAAAAATAACTTGACAATATAGGGAAAAATTTAGCTCTAGGCTTTTATTTAACTCCAATGGTTTATATATCTGCCTTTAGAATATTACTACACTGTTTCAATTATTGTAGCTTTATATGGTTTGAAATCAGAAAATATGTATCTTCTAGCTTTGTTCTTTTTCAAGATCGTTTTGGGTACCTAGAGTCCATATTCCATATTAGGATAGATTTTTTTCTGAAAAATAAATATATAAATATATGATAGTTTCACCTAAAAAATAGAAAAATATATTCTCTGGTAAGAAAGAAAGCAAAAAGAAATATTGAAATGTTATTTTTAAGTCATCAAAAGCTTGGTATCAGACAAATGAAACTGTTATGTGAGATTATCATTTTTAATTTTAGATAAATTGCCATAATACTAGATGTCAACTACTAAGCCAAGCATGGGAGGGAGGGATAGGGAGAGAATGGGGTGGGGATTGGGTGGGGGCTGACTGGGAAAAGTGTGCATGTATGTCTACAAAAGTATGTATCCTACTATGATGTATGAATACAGTGCACCAATAAAAAAAAAAAAAAAAACATGTGAGCCGGGCGTGGTGGCGCACACTTGTAATCCCAGCACTTGGGAGGCTGAGACAGGAGGATCGCACAGGTTCGAAGCCAGCCTCAGCTACTGAGTGAGGCTCTCAGCAACTTAGTGAGACCCTGTTTCCATATAAAATATAAAATAGGGCTGGGAGTATAGCCTGGAGGTAGAAAGCCTCTGGGTTCCGCCCCCAGTACCACACACACACACAAAATGTGTAGCAACAAATAGTATTAAATATATGTAATATTCTTAGGTAAATGGCAGTATAGGCAATTGATTCTCACAAAATGGTTGTGTTGATTTTTCTTGAACTCTGTATCCATAGCCAACTGTGATTTCAACTGATAAATTAGTACAGCTCTGGCATGGATGTTGGTTGATATTTTGCTTATATTATTGAATCGAATGGATAGTAAAGTAGCAAAGACATGTTGGAATTTCACTTGCTGTTAATTACATAAGTGGCTTTACTGAATGGCTAACAGTTTTCTAATATGGGAAGAATATTTCCTCATTGTTTTGTGTTATGAAAATGTTAGAACTATTTACATAATACACTTTTAAGTTTAATTTATTTTATTAACATTTTGCCACCTCCTCTTCCTCCTCCTCTTCCTTTTCCTCCTCTTCCTCCTTCTCTTCTTCCTTCTTCCTTCTTTTTTTGAATTAAGGATTATACTCAGGAGCATTCTGCTTTTTTTTTTTTTTTTTGGTGGTACTGGGGTTCCTGGAAACCCTTCTACCTCCAGGCTACACTCTCAGACCGACTTTATATTTTTATTTGGAAATAGGGTCTCTGAAGCCAGCGAGGCTGGCTTCTAACCTGCCCGACCCTCCTGTCTCCGCCTCCCAAGAGCGGGGATTACGCCCGGCCTCCCCAGACCTTTTTATTTTTATTTTTAAACAAGGTCTTGCTAAGTTGCTGAGGCTGGCCTCAAGCCTGCCATCTTCTTATCTCAGCCTCCCAAGTAGTGGGATTATAAACATTTACTACTATGCCCAGCTTCCCACCAGCTTCTTAAGTCTAGATAATAAACAAAATGATAATCAAGTCTTGATTTGCAGCAAGTGCCAACTGCTGTGTTGAAAATATTCCCATTTTGGCCAATTTCAGACTATCAATGTGATCTTACCAAATGTGGAGTGGGAAGAGATGAGCAGTAGTGGCACATATTATATTTTCATCATAGACAGCTGCAAGGGAGGTAAATAACCTTAAGACCATAGGCAAGAGTAGAAGGCAATAATAATAACTAGGAAGTGATGCTTTTTGAATATATGTTATCTTGTTTTATTTATTCATTTTTATGTGTTTGTGGTGCAGGGGATCAAAGCCAGGAACTTGTGTATGTCAGGCAAGATTTTATCACTGAGCCCTATCTTGTTTAATTTGTTGATATAATTTGTTGAGCTGTAATTTTATATCATTTAATTTGTTGATATAATTGGTTGAACTGCAAATTGATATCATTTAATTTTTAGTAATGGCTGCTGAATGAATGCTCACAAGATTCCTGAGATTTTAACTATCGGATCCTGTAAACCTTTTGAGTCAGCTCCAGCACACCTCTGCTTCAGAGTCAGACGGCGTCAGGCCGATATTTAACATTACCAGTTCCTGGTTTTCCAGCTATGGACAGTACACTTAGCATCTTTAAGCCTGATTGCTTCTGTGACAGGGCGAATATCACCTATGTCCTAAAGTGTAAAGATGAGATAGGACAAAGTGTGCAAAGTGCCAAAACCAACACAACTTAGAGCACAATATTGTTTCTGGGTTTTCTCCTGCCTGATCTCTCCTGATCACTGCTTGTTCAAGAGTCCTCCTGAGCAAAGATGTTGCTATGCCAGCCCTCTGACTTGTGGTATTAGGAACAGAGTGCAGCTTGCTTTCGAAGTCCGTATCTCACCAGTCCCAGTTTTGCATTAGTGCCAGGGGGTTGTCTATACCTTGACTGCTAGTCGGCCAACATCTCCCGCATTGTCCTTGTGGGTCCCGTGTCTTGGCCTTTGCTCAGGACATTCGGTCCTGCTGAGATGTTTGGACATGGGTGCCGCTCTCCCCCTTCCTCACCATGGCATTCCCCCAGGAGGCCCCCTCGCCAGCCCCCTCTCGTAGTACTATTGACTGGTATTGTTTACCAGGGATGGGTGGCAGGATCGGTGCTGGGTGCATCACACGATTTATCCCAATTACTCACTCCCATTTGAGGATGAAGACCAGAGGCCCTGCCAGAGTCATAATACCTACTAAATGGCAGAGCTGGGATTTCAACTCAGATTCCCAAGTCCAGATTTTAAGCTTGTAGACATCATGTCCTGCCTGAATAATTGCCTTTTAAATAAGTTACTTTGGCGCCAAGATGTAGCTCAGTGGCAAAGCGCCTGCTTTACAGGTGCGGTGCTCTGGGTTCAATCCCCAGTTCCAAAAGGACCAAAAAAAAAAAAAACCTATTTATTTATTTATTTATTTATTTATTTATTTGTTTTGGTGGTACTGGGGATGGAACCCAGGGGCCTTCTACTGCTGGGCTACACTCCTAGACCTATTTTATATTTTATTTGGAAACAGGGTCTTTTAAGCCAGCTGAAGCTGGCCTTGAACCTGCGCGATCCTCCTGTCTGTCTCAGCCTCTCACGTGCGGGGATTAGAAACGTGTGCCACCACACCCGGCTTGAAGTAACTTATTTAAAGGGGTTCTTTTGCCAGGTGTGGTGGCACACGCTTGTAATCCCCGCACATGAGAGGCTGAGACAGGAGGATCGCGCAGGTTCAAGGCCAGCCTCAGCTACTATGGTGAGGCCCTTTGTAACTCAGTGAGACCCCTGTTTCAAAATAAAGAATATCAATACGATCCACATAAAAATAAAGTAAAATAATAATAAAGAAAGAAAGAATAAAAAGTAGGGCTGCGGGTTTAGCTCGAAGATGGAATACCCCTGGGTTCCATCCCCAGTACCGAAAGAAAAAGAATAAAAAGCCGGGCTGTGGGTTTAGCTTGGAGGTAGAATTCCCATGGGTTCCATCTCCAGTACCACAATAAATAAATAAATAAATAAATAAATAAATAAATAAATAAATAACTTCAGTTTAATGTTAATATGTTGTGCTTAGGACTTTTCTCACGTTTTCTTTTTTTGTTTTTGTTTTTGTTTTACCTCCAGGCTATACTCCCAGACCTATTTTATATACATATATTTTTTTATTTGGAAACAGGTCTCTTTCTAACTGGTGCAATCCTCCTGTCTCCGCCTCCCAAGCGCGGGGATTACAAGCGTGCGCCACCACGCCCAGCTCCTTTTCTCATGTTTTATCTATATGTTTTATCACTGTACCATCTCCTTGAGGACATCTATAAAATGCCTTCCCCATATATCAGATGTGTAGTAAGCACTGAGGACACAGACTAGTTCTTGGATAAATATATCACAAAACACCCATATAGTGGAATATTATGCAAGTAAAACAAAGATCGAGGGGACCTTAGATCGGGCATAGTGATGCACACTTGTAATCCCTGTTCTTGGGAGGCTAAGACAGGAGGACCACAGGTTCAAACCAACCTCAGCAACTTAGCAAGATCTTGTTTCCAAATAAAAAATAAAAGAGGGCTGGGGGTAGCTTGAAGGTAGAATGTCCTTGGATTCAATTCCCAGTAATGCACAGGCGCATACGTATGCACGCACGCACACACGCACACACAGCACGCACATGCACACACTAAGGGGACCTTTTATGTATGGAAGGTTTCTGAGATATTTTGTGTGTGTGTGTGTGTGCGTGATACTGTGGGTGGAACCCAGATCTTTTCTACCTCCGGGCTATACTCCCAGAACTATTTTATACTTTATTTGGAAACAGGGTCTCACTAAGTTGCTGAGGGCCTCACTAAGTAGCTGAGACCAGCTTCGAACCTGTGTGATCCTCTTGTCTCAGCCTCCCAAGCGCGGAGATTGCAAGCGTGCGCCACCATGCCCGGCTTGAGATATGTTTTTAAGTGAACAAAAGGCACAGAGGACTTTGTTTACTATCATCCTTTGTGTAAAAACATAAAGGAGAATTAAGAATTTTTTTTGCAAGTGTATTTAATTATTTTAAAAGACCCAATCCTAGCTAAGTACTTGGAAGGCTAAGACAGGATCACAGGTTTGAAGCCACTCTCAGCAGCTTATTGAGACCCTGTTACAAAATAAAATAAAAAAGGGCCAAAGATGTATCCTAGAGGTAGATGCCCTTGAGTTCAATTCTCAATACCATAAATAAATAAAAAGACCCATTCTTTACCATTATGAAGTTTGGATATAGGCAATGTACAGTAATAATTTCTACAACTGATATACAATGGATCTTATCTTTGAAAAAAATATATTCCAAGTTGGGCATGGTGGCACACACTTGTAATCCTAGTACTTAGGAGGCTGAGACAGGACAATCTCAGATTCGAGGCCAGCCTCAGCAACTTAGCAAGGCTCTCAGCAACTTAGTGAGACCCTATTTCTAAATAAAATATAAAATAGGTCTTGGAGTGTAGCTCTAAGGTCGAAAGCCCCTGGGTTCCACCCCCAGTAACACAAAAAAACAAAAAACAAAAAACCCAAAATGTCCCTGAATGACTGTGGGGCAAAGCTCTCTTTCACCCCCTCACCCTCCATTCAGTGGCTTAATTTGGGAAACAGAATTCCTTCATGTTCAACCACTGGGATCACAGCTATTGTGATTTGTATTCCCTTCATTAACACTCTACTCCAGTATACATTCTTCCTCTCAGGGTAAAATTTTAAGTGACTCCTTCAGACTCTTAATAATTTATCTCATTTGATAAGCATATTTTATGTACTGGCTAGAGCACTTGCTGAAAGAGCTTCACAAATTGCTTTTTCGTATTTTCCCCTAATGCTTACAGTAGGATCATCCAAAGCGCACAGCTCTGCCGCAAGTGTATGCGACACTGCACTCTGTATGTGAGCCAACATTTCTGTTTTATTGCAAGAAACACATTTTCTTAGACCTTTTAACTTCTGACTCTAATGTTAACAGCTGCCAGCTTCCCTCTTCTTTTTTTTTTTTTTTTGGTGGTACTGGGGATCCTGGAAACCCTTCTACCTCCGGGCTATACTCCCAGACCTATTTTATATTTTTATTTGGAAACAGGGTCTCTTAAGCCAGCGCAGCTGGCTTCGAACCAGCAGGATCCTTCTGTCTCCGCCTCCCAAGCGTGGGGATTACAAGCGTGCGCCACCACGCCCGGCTTCTCTCTTCTTTTAAAATTTTTATGTTGTTATGACATGCATAACACATGCAGAAGAGCACACAAAAGAGATAATACAGTTTTCAAAGAGTGCAAACTAGTTGGGCCTCGTGGTGCACACCCGTATCCCAGTATTTGGGAGGCTGAGACAGGAAGATTGCAGATTTGGGGCCAACCTCCGCAATTTAGAGAGCCCTCAGCTACTTAGTAAAACTCTATTTCAATAAAAAATAAAAGACAGACTTGGTGGTGCACACTTGTAATCCCAGTACTTGGGAGGCAGATAAAAGGATTGCAGGTTCACAATCAGCCTTAGCTACTTAGTGAGGCCCTCTGCAACTTAGTGAGACCCAGCTTCAAAAATAAAGAATAGAGCAGGACATAGTGGCATACCCTTGTAATCCCAGTACTTGAGAGGCTGAGACAGGAGGATTGCACAGGTTTGAAACCAGACTCAGCTACTTAGTGAGGCTCGCAGGAACTTAGTGAGACTCTGTTTCTAAAAAAATATATAAAAATAGGTCTGAAGTGTAGCCCGGAGGAAGAAAAGCCCCTGGGTTCCATCCCCAGTACAAAAGAAAGAAAGAAAAAGAAAGACAGAAAGGATGGAAGGAAGGAAGGAAAGAAGGAAGGATAAAAATAGGGCTGGGAGTATAGTTCAGAGGTAAAATGTCCCTGGGTTCCATCTCCAGTACCGTAAACAGACAAACAAAACAAACAAACAGAATAAAATAAGACTGGGGTGTAGCTCACCAGTAGAATGTCCCAGGGTTCAATCCCTAGTATCCCCCCAAATACACACACACACACACACACACACACACACACACATATATATATATATATGGGGGGAGAAGCAAAGTACATACTTGGTTACCACAGCCCAATTCAAGAAACAACACATTGGCAGCCTCCAAGAAGCCTTCCAGTCATCCCTTCCCAATTAAAATGTCTTCCTTCCCTCACAGAAGTAGCTACTATTCTGATCTTTGTGGTAATCATTTTCTTTATAAGTTTTCCACCAGTGTATGATGTGTAAGTCATTTAAGGTAATGTGTCCATTTTTGAAATTTATATAAAGAAAGTAATTGGCTCTATTTACTTTGCATCTTGTTACTGTGTTCAACATATTTGAGAATCTTCCATGTTGTTTTGTTAGCTTTGCATATTTATTTATTTATCTATTTATTTATCTATTTATGTATTTATTTATTTATTCATTTGGTGATACTGGAGATTAAGCTCAAGGGCCTTCAATCACTGAGCCACACCTCTAGCCCCCTTTTTAAAAATTTTATTTTGAGCCGAGCATGGTGGCGCACTTGTAATCCCTGCGCTTGGGAGGCTGAGACAGGAGGATCGCACAGGTTCGAAGCCAGCCTCAGCTACTGAGTGAGGCTCTCAGCAACCTAGTGAGACCCTGTTTCCAAATAAAGTATAAAATAGGTCTGGGAGCCCAGAGGTAGAAAAGCGCCTGAGTTCTACCCTCAGTACCACCAACCAACCAACCAACAAACAAACAACAAAAAAACCATTATTTTGAAACAAAGTCTCACTAAAGTTCCCAGACTGACTTCAAACCTGCAATCCTCCTGCTTAAGCTTCCCAAGTACTGAGATTTACAGGTGTGTACCCCTGTGCCTGGCTACTTTAATTAATTTTCATTGTTTAGAACAGATCTTTCTATGTGCTGCATCTCACTGAACCCAGGGGCATTTTACTTTTGAGCTACACCCCAAGCCCACTTTAAATTTTTTTTTGAAACAGGGGTCTTGCTAAGTGGCTATGGAAGATGCATTTTTGAAGGTATATACCTAGGAGTGAACTTCTAAGAGGTGGAATATTCATGGCGTGGCTTTGCTGTCATACTGTTTTGCAAGTGGTTGTTCTGATTTGTGTGCCTATCGGTGATGGATGAAAGTTCCCCTTGTTCTTCACCTATGCTGATATTTGGTGGTGTCAGACTTTAAAGGTGTGTGTCAACCTGGCAGGCATTTGACTGTGTGTGTGTGTGTGTGTGTGTGTGTGTGTGTGTGTGTTTTGGTGGTACTTGGGGTAGAACCCAGGGGCTTCTCTACCTCCGGGCCATATCCCCAGACCTATTTTAGATTTTTCTTTGGAAACAGTCTCACTAAAGCCTCTGAGAGGAGAGCCTCACTAAGTAGCTGAGGCTGGCTTCAAACCTGTGCAATCCTCCAGTCTCAGCCTCTCAAGTGCTGGAATTACAAGCATGTGCCACCTCGCCTGGCCTAAGCCTTTATTTTTTAGTGGTTATTTTACTCATGATTGTAGGAGTTTTTAATCCGAGATCTGGGCCAGTTATGTGTATTTCAAATATGTCCTGTATTTTATACCTTGTCTTTTCCTCTCTTTATGATTTCCTTTGGAAAATAGATTTAATTTTATCAGGTCTGAATTTACCTTTTCCTTTATAGATAATGCTTTTCCTATCTTGTTTAAGAAATCCTTTTCCAGCCGGGCGTGGTGGTGCACGCTTGTAATCCTAGCATTTGGGAGGTTGAGACCGGAGGATCGAGTTTCGTGGACAGACTCAGCTACTTAGTGAGGCCCTCTGAAATTTAGTGAAACCCTGTTTCCAAATAAAGAATAAAAAATAGGGCAGGGGGTGTAACTCAGAGGTTGAATGCCCCTGGGTTCTATCCCCAGACCTAAAAAAGAAAAGAAAAGAAAAGAAAAGAAAAGAAAAGAAAAGAAAAGAAAAGAAAAATCCTTTTCCTGGGGCCATGAAGTTATTTTTCAGTATTTTAGTAAAAAAGTTTATAGTTTTGGTTTTCACATTTAGATCTTTATTTCACCAAGAATAGGGGTCTCATTTCATCATTTTCCACGTGGCCACCCAGTTTCCAGCACCTTTATTGAAGGAAGGTCTGTCATTTCCCCTTTGCTATGCAGGGCTACCTGTGGTCAGATATTAAGTGTCCATATGTGAGTGAGCATATTTCTGGAGTTTCTATTCTTTTCCATTGTTCTATTTGTCTACTTGTGCCAATATCATATATTTTTCCCATTTCAGCTTCCTTTTTCCCTTTTCTCTTTTCTTTCTTTCTCCTTTTTTTTTTTTTTTGTAATGGGACTTGAACCCCGGGGCATTCTACCTCTGCGCCACACCCGAGGTCTATTTACTTTTTATTTTGAAGCAGGACTTAAGTTACCTCTTACTAAATTGTAAGGCTGGCTCCAACCTGTGATCCTCCTGTCTCAGCCTCCCAAGTCCTGGGATTATAAGTCCACTCCATCACACCTGGCTCAACACATTTATTTTGGATGTTTGACAGACATCCTTGGAGGTACTTAAGATAAAGCAGTGAATAAAACAAACATGAATCCCTGCTCTTCCAGAGTTTGTGTTCTAGGAGGAGAGTCAGACTACAAACAAGTAAATATCTAACATATATACTATATATGAGGGGTAAAGACAATCTATTCTATGGAAGTAGCAAATTACATAGAGTGCTCCTTTCTGTGTTGTATCTGGTTGAGCTGAGTCCCAGAATGCTAAACTTTGTTTCAAACTTACTGTTTTAGAAAGTAGCCAATCTCATAGCATTGTGAATCCAGATCCCCACCAATCAGGGCAAGGAGCAGAATCCCATTAGGAATAAAAACCGAATGGACAGCCAGTGCAGTGCTGTCTTATCAAACTCTTGATCAGAGGCACACTCTGCTGCAGAAGGTTATTGCCTTGCCAGCCTACTTTCGATTTCATGAGTTTTATTTGCGGCTTTCCTAGAATCTGTTTCTAACATTGTGTATGCGATATAATGGCACCAGCTAGGGAGAAAAAAAAAGGGTAGGTGGAATAAGTGCTGGGACAGGGCTGACATTTTGGACAGGCTGGGGAAGGCCTCATTGAGGAGATTCTAATGTTTAAATAAATCTAAAGGGAATGAGTGCGCTCCCCATCGCTATCTGAAGTAGGTGCACTCTAGGCAAAAGCTTTCTTCAATGCAAAGCGGCAGACCCACTGCAGGGCGAGGCCTGGGCAGTCAGTGAGCATGCACGGGATGGCGCAGTTAACCCTGGCCAAGCATCAGAGTCTTGCAATTCTCTGTAAGATTTTTGGCTTTAATTGCCATTAGAAGGGTTTGCATGCAGTAACTTTATCTGACCTGTATTTAAAAGGATCCCTTTAAGCAGGTGTGTGTGTGTGTGTGTGTGTGTGTGTGTGTGTGTGTGTGTGTGACACACCTATCAACCCTGTACTCGGGAGGTAGGAAGATCACTGGTTGGAAGCCAGCCCCAGCAGTTTAGCAAGAACTGTTTCAAAAAAAAAAAAAAATAATAAGACTGGAGATGTAGCTCGGAGGTTGAAAGCCCCTGAGTTCAATCTATAGTAAGATGCTGCTGCTGCTGCTGCTGCTGCTGCTGCTGCTGCTGCTGCTGCTGCTGCTGATAATGATGGTGATGATGATAGGATCCCTGTGGATGTTGAGTTGAGAAAAGATTGAACAGGGGCCAGGGTGGAAACAGATCAGCCAAGAGGCTGTTGAAACAGCTCAGGAGAAAGATAATAACTTGGATCAAGGGTACCCTGGGAGAGAGTTTAGAATCTGAATTTGCTGACACATCAGTTGCACCATTTGGGAGAAAGACAGCAGACAAAGATGACTCCTGGGTTTCTTAGAGACATTTTCCACAAAGGAGCAAAGATTTTGTCAATTGATGAGCATTACTATACACGGAATGCTGACAAGTGAACGGGGACTTCAGTGCGATGCAGGTGCTGGGCCAAATCTGTTCATGGCCCTCATATGTGAAAGTCAGGAGGACTTCTTAGAGAAGGCTCAATCTAAACAACTCTTCTTTTTTTTGGTCTGGAAAGACAAATGCAGGTTTTCCAAATGAGCCCTGGGCTTTTCAAGCATGACTGCATGGGAAAAGGTCTGGAAGGGTGAAAACAACACTGGGCAGATATTCCCACAGTCTCAGTTTATCAAACCCTTAATGTCTTCATGACTTTTTCATGGCCAAAAATGATGTTTCACCATCCCATTATTAACAGATTAGACTAAACAACTTAATATTTAATCATGTCCTAACAACTAAGTAGATGCTTTAAATTTAAATAAAATAATATTTTAATTTTACAATGAATATGTGACTAATATGTTTATACTTATTTTGCAGATCTGGGGATGGAACCCAGGGGAATTTGGCCTCAGAGCTACACCCCTTGTCCTATTTTTATTCTATATTTTCAAACAGGAGCTCACTAAGTTGTGGAGAGCCTCACTAAGTAGCTGAGGCTGTCAGCGAACCGTGATCCTCCAGTCTCAGCCTCCCGAATGCTGGGATTACAAGCGTGTGCCACCACTCCCAGCTCCATATTTTTAATTTTATATATCAACAATAATACACTAATGGGAAGTGTTTATCTGTTGGGTGCTACACAGCTTCTCTGACATTAGGATTAGATTGGACACCACCACTGTAATTTATTTTTCCACAATGATTTTCACATGATATTTTCTTTTTATTCTAGAATCTTGAAAATCCACCTTTGCAAAGAGATAATGTCATTTAAAGGAGTGCTTGCCATCTAATGTCAGAATTGTGAACTGTCTCAATTTAAAGGTTGTGTGGCATCTGATAGATGTTGAGTATCAAGTATATTTCCCTTGAAAAGTCAAACTATCTTCTAAAGTCCCCAAGAGTCCCTGGGGAGCTTTGGTGCAGTTTGGGAGTTGTAGGCCTTAGGCATTTGAGGGGAGAAAAAGTATTTTAGCTCTTAGAAATAATGTGTTTGTGGCTGGGCGTGGTGGCACACAATTGTAATCCCAGCACTCGGGAGGCTGAGACAGGAGGATCACACAGGTTCAAAGTCAGCCTCAGCTACTTAGTGAGGCTCTCAGGAATTTAGTGAGATCGTGTTTCCAAATAAAGTATAAAAGAGGTCTGGGAGTATAGCCCGAAGGTAGAAAGCCCCTGAGTTCCACCCCCAGTACCACCAAAAAAAAAAAAAGAAAAAAAAAAAAAAGAAAAAATGTGTTTGTGCAATGAAGAATGAGAAGAAAGAAAACTAAGTTATTAGGCCGGGGCAATTTGTGTGAGATACTGTCTGTCATGTTAAGTTTTATCCAGGCTAATGGAGCTCTAGGAACGCATCATCTTCCTAGCACATTTTAGTAGAAGGAGATAGATACATAGGTAGAGAGCTAGCTAGCTAGCTGTGTGCACTCATAGATAGATATGTATCTGCAACAAATTGTGATTATTTGTCTAACATATGTATATATACTAAATGATTGATTTTTTTATATTGGAAAAAGTTCAAGAAAGTTTCGCCTTATAAAGCGTAGACCATTGGGAAGCTGATACAGGAGGATAGCAATTTTGAGACCATTCTTAGCAACAAAGTGAGGTTCTCAGCAACTTAGTGAGACCTTTTTTTAAAAATAAAAATAAAAAAATAAAAAGGACTTGGGGGTGTAGTTTGACGGTAGAACGCCCCAGTACCCAACAACAACAAAAGAGGCTGCTCCGTGGTGAAGTATGGATTTGGCTCCGTGATGCCTGCTTGCACAGTCCACATGACGGATTGCTATGAATTCTGTCTCTCAACTTTGCCTAACTATATCGGATGCTTAGTAGTGCCATTAATGGGATTCCAGATGCTGACCCTAAGTCATCAGGCATGTTTTTATAAATGCTGTTTGACCAAATTAACTGGTAAGTTATTTGCAAAGCAACACCAGTCTAAAAGTAGGATAATCCAAGAAAAGTCCCCAGGCCAACATGAGGCATATTGTTGCCAGGGATTTCACACCGGCTGTAGTGGAAAGGAAGGCTAGAGTGAGCAGTGTCCTCCACATCCTCGCTGTTCCCGCAGGGCCTGCTACTGGGCGAGGAGATTAGAAGTAATCTCAGAGATAAACTCTTCAGAATGGAGTCGGCTAGCATCACAGAAAGCTAAGGGATTACAATCTGTCTCCATTGAAGGGAACGGTAAATTTAGAGGAAGCAATAATGTCTGGAACAAGGGATAGAAGATTAAGTAAATTGTTATTGGGTAAGAAGGTAGAAAGAAGTGAGGCAGAATATCCAAAGAAGGAAAGTACTTTTGCTGGATTTTTAGGAAACCTTAGATGACCTCTGAAGGTAGTGATGAGGATGGGGATAAGACCAGAGGACCTTAGGCTCTCAGAGGTGGGAGGTGCAGAGTTTGATTTCACGCTTAAAACATCTGTATATGCTGGGTGTGATGGCGTATACCTGTAAGCCTAGTACTTGGGAGTCAGAGACGGGAGGATCACAGATTAGCCTTAACAGCTTGTGAGGAGACCCTCAACAACTTAGCAAGACCCTGCTTCAAAATAAAAACTAACTAAATAAAATGGGGCTGAGGGTATGGCTTTTAGAACGCCCCTGGGTTCAATCTCTAGCACAAACAACAACAAAAACATCTGTATACACTAGGCACTATTTCTTTTTTCTTTCATTCTTTCTTTTTGTGGTACTGGAGATGGGACCCACGGGCTTTCTACCTCTGGGCTACACTCCCAGACCTATTTTATATTTTACTTGGAAACAGGGTCTCACTAAATTGCTGAGAGCCTCACTAAGTAGCTGAGGCTGGCTTCGAACCTGTGCGATCCTCCTGTCTCAGCCTCCCAAGTACTGGGATTACAAGCGTGCGCCACCACACCCAGCTTCATTAGACACTATTAACCTGGGCTTCCAGGATGAGTCTCACAATGGATGCAAAATTGTATATTAGTATGTGCATTGGATATGATCTTTTGGGAGAAAAAAACTTTCTGAGAAGAAAAATGATCCATACTTTGATCAGATTTTTCAAAGGAGTCCTTGATCCTAAATATGTTCAGAACCGATCCTAACAGTTTTTCTTTGGACACTTTAGATGCCTTCCCTCCAGGGTGGCCCATTTCCCTGCTGATTGGCTCTGTTAGAGTATCCTTCCTCATATGGAGCTGGCATCCATCCTCTCAGAGTGCCCACACCTGCTCCTGGCTGTGCCCTCTGGAGCAACTAGGGTAAATCTAATCTCTCTTTTATTCTTTATTTTGAAACCGGGTCTCACTGAGTTGCAAGTGGCCTCACTAAGTAGTAGCTGAGGCTGTCTGTGAACCACGATCCTCCCGTCTCAGCCTCCCAAATGCTGGGCTCCTCCATGCCCGGCTCCTCTTTTATCTTTCTAAACAGAAACTCGTTTCTCAGTGCACTGAATTCCCCCCCCCTCCACCCCCGACATTAGCTTAGTTGTTAAAGGAAATCTTTGACATTTTTGATGCCTTCAAAAATCCTTGTAGAGTCAGCAAATATTCTCATATTTTGAAAAGTTCATAAATTTAGCTACCTGGAGCTTGCAGGTAACAGGTTCTAATACTTGAATTCCATGGGGCAGAATGTCTTATGTTTGTTAAAATATTGGATACAGAACTCTGTCTTCATTCACTGTTTGATAAACAATGCTTAATGATAGCTCTAAAGGATCTAATTTTCAGGAAAAGCAGATTTAATAAAGGATATACATGCTGATTATAACAACCATAAAGCTTTGGAAAATGCAATATAAAAGCTATTTACAAAGGTAAATCTATTATGAGGAAATACTATTTCTGAATCATTTCTCTGTATATGGTTTTGAGGGTATGTGTGTGTGCATGCATGCATGCCCTGGGCATTGACTCTAGGGCCTCATGCATACTAGGCAAGTGCTCTACCACTGAGTTACATCACCAGCTCCCCCTTTTTTGCCACTGAATTTTAAAAATATAAATCTGTGACCTTGAACTTCTTGTTCTAACTTTTTTACATATTGGCTTTCTTATAAATTATACTATGAAGCCCTTAGTAATTCTAGTTTAATCATATTTGTGGGTTCCTCTTCCTTTCCATCTGTATACAATCAGCTTGGTGTAGTTATCCTACTGAGGCACCTTTAGTAGGCAATCACAAAATATTTGCTGATGCAAGAGGAGAAGAAATAAAGTCCCATTCATTCAGTGAGGTATATATTGAAAGCCTACTGTGTACAAAGCATAATATATCTAAGGAGTCAAAGAACAACAGTTTAGCGAGTGTCCAAGTTAAGGAAAATATTTAAATTTATGTAGTGGTAAAACGAAACAACAGAGCTGGGTGTGGTGGCACACGTTTGTAATCCCAGCATTCAGGAGGCTTGAGACAGGAGGATCACGGTTCTTGGGCAGCCTCAGCTACTTAATAAGGCCCTTTTCAACTCAGTGAGACCCTGTTTCAAAATAAAGAATAAATATAGGGCTGAGGGTATAGCTCAGAAGTAGATCGGTTCCATCCCCAGTACCACAAACAAAACAAAACAGCATGACAAAGAATTTATAGCTAATGAGCCAATGATGGATAAAATGGAAGCATAAAATATATTCCAATTTGTTAAAATAAGGCAGAAGAAGAGAGAAAACAAATAGACTGGAACAAATAGAAAAGAAACAACACAATGTTATATTTATACCCAATCACATTAATAATCACAGAAACTATAACTTGCCTACTTCCCCAATTGAAGCCCAAAGCCGGGTGCCCTTCTATAATTCCACCTATTCAGGAGGCTGAAGCTGGAGGATCGTGAGCTCCAGCGCAGCTGGGGCAACTTAGTAAGACTCTATCTCAAAATGAAATAAAAAGGGCCCGGATGTATCTTTGTGCTATAGTACTTGGCAAGCATATGCAAAGTCCTGGGATCAATCCCCAGTACTGCCAACAAAACAAAGCAAAAAATGGAGATTGTCAGATTAGAAAAGAAATAGGATCCAACCATATGTTGCCTAAAAGAAACTCACTTTTTTTTGTGGGGGAGTATTTTAAAAATGACAAATAAAAATACATTTTATATTATATATGTTCTACATATTTATAGTGTTCATCATTTTTTTTGTGGTACTGGGGGTGGAACAGGGGCTTTTAACCTCTGGGCTATACTCCCAGATCTATTTTATACTTTATTTGGAAACAGGGTCTCACTAAGTTGCTGAGAGCCTCACTAAGTAGCTGAGGCTGGCTTTGAACCTGTGCGATCCTCCTGTCTCAGCCTCCCAAGCGCGGGGATTACAAGTGTGCGCCATCATGCCCAGCTGTGTATCATATATATATATATATATATATATATATATATATATATATATATATATACCTAAACATTCATATATATATATATACACCTAAACATTCATATATATATATATATATATATATATATATATATATATATACCTAAACATTCATACACATTGTGGAATGACTAAATCCAGCGCAATATTACCTCATGGACGTGTTTTTTTATTGTGGTGAAAAGACGGGAAATATACTTTCACAGTTGTCAAGTATACAAGGTGTTATTATTAACTGTAGTCACTATGCACAATTATTTTTTAAATGAAGACATATCTCTTTATATAGCCACACATTCCACTCTACATTGAAGTTTATTCATACCATTTAAACATTCTTATAGTATTTTTTTCTTTGGTGGTGGTACTGGGGTTCCTGGAAACCCTTCTACCTCCGGGCTACACTCCCAGATTATATTTATATGGTATATAGTTATATTTTTAATATATAGTTATATTTTTAGTTTTTGAGAAACTTCATATTTTGTTCCACAATGGCTGTACTAATAAACATTCCTACCAACAGTATATAAGAATTTTTCTCCACATCTTTACCAACACTTATATTTCATCTTTTTATAATAGTTTTTTATATAATAGTTTTTTTTTTTTTTGCGGGTCTGGGAATGGAACCCAGGGGCATTCAACCTCCGAGCTACACCCCCTGCCCTAATTTTTATCCTTTTATTTTGAAACCGGGTCTCACTGAGTTGCAGAGGGTCTCACTAAGTAGCTGAGGCTGTCTGCGAATTGCGATCCTCCAGTCTCAGCCTCCCAAATGCTGGGATTACAAGCAGATGCCACCATGCCCGGCCTTCTAATAGTTTTAATGAGGAATAAAGCAAATATGTCTGCTCTTATCACTTCTAATGAACAGTGTACTCATGGGTGTAGATATTTCTTGCAATAAAGCAAGAAAAAGAACTAAAATATGCTCAGGTCTGAAAGGAAGAAATAAAACTTTTTATTTATAGATGGTAGGCTACAAAAATGTTAGTGCCAGTAAATGAATTTTGTAAACTTGTAAGACAATGATCAATGTATAAAATTGTATTTCTATAAAATACCAATGAACAATTGGAAATTGAAATATAAATACACTACTAAATTTTAATATCAAAATATGAAATATTTAGGAACAAATCCTAGAAAGGTAAGCAAGACTTGTCTCCTGAAAGCTATAAGACACTGAGGGATGTTAAAAAGGACTGAAATAAATGAAATGGAATATACAATTTTGTTGAGTTAAGTTCTCAGCTGGGCATGGTGGTGTATGCTTGTAATCCCAGGACTTGGGAGGCGGAGAAAGAAGGATCACAGTTTTGTGGCCAGCTTTAGCAATTTAGTGGTGTTCTCCACAACTTAGTGAGACTCTGTGTCAAAAAAAAAAAAAAAAAAAGTAGGGCTGGGTGTAGCTCAGGGGTAGAATGCCCCTGGGTTCAGTGTCTCTCTTCTCTTCTCTTCTCTTCTCTTCTCTTCTCTTCTCTTCTCTTCTCTTCTCTTCTCTTCTCTTCTCTTCTCTTCTCTTCTCTTCTCTTCTCTTCTCTTCTCTCTCTCTCTCTCTCTCTCTCTCTCTCTCTCTCTCTCTCTCTCTCTCTCTCTCTCTCTCTCTCTCCCCCCTCTCTCCCTCTCTCTCTCCTTGTCTCTCTCCCTGTCTCCCTCTCTCCCCCTTTCTCTCTCCCTCTCCCTAAATTGTGTTAGAGATTTAATGCGATCTTGATAAAAATTGCAGTGGTTTTTTTTTGAGGGGGGAGGTATAATTTGACAAGCTGATTCTAAAGTTCATGTGGAAATACAAAGGACCTAGAATCACAAAATTAATATTTAAAAAGATGGGCAAAGTGAGAGAGCTTAAGTCACCTGATTTCAAGATTTATTATAAAGCTAGAGTAATTGAGATAGACAAAAGATCGATGAAACAGAATGGGGAAATCCAGAACTAGACCCTTACATACCTGATTAAACATGATCTGTGAAAGAATAAAAAAGAAAAAAAAATGAAGTGGACTCTGCAAAAATTAAGAACTTTTGCTTTTTTGTGCAGTGGGGGAGAGGAAAATGTAAAACTGTAGATTAAACCCAGAGCCTCATTCATGCTAGGCAAATCACTCTACCACTAAGTTATATCCTCAGCTCCCAGGACTACTTTTTGAAAGACTCTGGTGAAGAAAATAAAAAGATAAGCTTATACTTGGAAACAGTATTTGCCAATTACATGTCCATTAGAATATACAAACCACCATCCAAATTCAATAATAAGAGCCCCCCCCCCCCGCAAATAGTCAAAATACTTGAACAGACAACTTCACCCAAGAGGATTTACTGATGATAAGTCCACAAAAGATGTTCAACATCTTCACTCATTAGCCAACAGAAGTCACAGTGACACTATATACCTATTAAATGGCTAAAATGAAAAAGACCCTTGCTGGGCGTGGTGGCATAGACTTGTAATCCCTGCGGTTGGGAGGCTGAGACAGGAGGATCGCACAGGTTCGAAACCAGCCTCTGCTACTTAGTGAGGCTCTCAGCAACTTAGTGAGATCCTGTTTCCAAATAAAATATAAAATAGGTCTGCGCGTATAGCCCAGAGGTAGAAAGCCCCTGGGTTTCACCCCCAGGACCACCACCACCAAAACAAAAATAAGCAAACTCCATCATACCAAATGTTGGTGAGAATGTGGAGCAACTGAAATTCTCATATGCTCTAGTAGAAGTATAAAATGGCACACCACTTTTGCAGGGCAGTTTGGACTTTCTTAACATATTAAATATATACCTACCATAGAACCAGTCATTCCATTCCTAAATACTTGTACCCTTAAGAAATAAAAATACATGTTCATACAAAGCCTTGCACACAAATTGCTCATAGTTTTTTTTTTTTAAATAGGCCCAAACTAGAAATAACCTAAGGGTCACCCATAGGTGACTGGATAAGTAAATTGTGTCATATTCCCATGACTCCTATTCATCAATAAAAAGGAATGAACTTTTGACTGGCAACAACAGAATAATCTCAAAGTAATTATGCTGAATGAAAGATGCCATACGAAAAAGAGTTCCTACTGTATGATTCCATTTCTTTAAAATTCTAGAAAAGGCAAACTAATGTACAGTAACAGAAAAAGATCAGTGGTTGCTTGGAGAGGGTTGTGGGGGCGAGTGACACAGGGAGAAATTATAAGAAGTATGAGAAAATTTGGAAGGTGATGGGTATGTTCATTACCTTGGTAGATGAGGCATGTACACATACATCAAAACCATATGCTCAGCCAGGCGTGGTGGCGCACGGTTGTAATCCCAGTGCTTAGGAGGCTGAGACAGGAGGATTAGGTTCCGGGCCAGCCTCAGCTACTTAGTAAGGTCCTCCACAATTTAGTCAGACCCTGTTTCAAAGAAAGAAAGAAAGAAAGAAAGAAATCTCAGGGGCTGGGGGTGTGGCTCAGAGGTAGAATGCCCTTGGGTTCAATCCCCAGGGCCTCAAAACAAACAACCAACAAACACACACCAAATGCTCTAAACACAAGCATTTTATTGCACGTCAAATATGCCTCAATGGAGCCACTGTAATATTTAGCAAGAAGTGGGCATGATATGAGATAGGCGACTGCGCGACTCTAGGTTTGTGCTAGAAATGTGCCAGATGCATTCTCCCCTTTCGTGCTTACAATAAGTCTATGAGGTTGGTACTGGGATTGGTTGTTCCGTTTTACAGAGGAGAGCACTGAGGTTCCGAGAGGCTGTCACCGGCCAGGGCAACCCCGTTACTAAGCGGCGTCCTGGGCGTGCTTTCTCACTCTCACTGTGAATCTGTGGAAGAAGGACAGACACATTTTGCACACGAGAGGCACAATCCAGTGCTGAGGGTTCTCGCCTACATGAGGTAAATCCTCCCAAGTGCGGGGCAAGCAGTTTAAACGCTCGTGCCTACTCCACAGATGGGCACCCGAGGCCCAGCAAGAGGGGTGACCTCTGCAGTGTCAGACCGGGGGGCCGCCGGGGAAGCAGCGTCTCCTCAGTTCCCGGGCTCAGGCCCCGGGGGCACAGGTGCGGGCCCCGAGGCCGGCGTGGGAGGCGGCGGCCGGTCCGCGGCGCTGCTCCGGGCGGCTGGGCGGGGGCGTCGCGGGCGCGGGCGGGCTCGGGCGGCGCCCCCTGCCGGCTCCTGCTCGGGCGCGGCGCGGGCCGGCGGCGGCGGCGGGCGCGCCCTCAGGGTAGGTGGGCCGCGGGCGGCGGGGGCGCGCGGGCGGCGGGCGGGCGCGCGCGGGCGGCGGGGGCGCGCGTCATCAATTATGCAAGGCGCGGCGGCGCGCGGGGCGGCGCGGGGAGCGCTCCAAGATGGCGCCCACCGCAGTCGCGCCCGCCGCAGCCTCGGCGCCTCTGCAGTCCGGCCGCGCCTCCCGGGCCCCGCGCTAGGGCCGCCGCCGCCTCGCCGCCGCCGCTGCCGCCGTAAGTCGCCCGGGACCCCCGCCCGCCGCCGGCGCGCCCGCCCGCGCTCGCCCGGGACCCCGCGGGCTCGCCCCTCGCCGGCCGGGGCTTTGCCGCAGAGCGCGCGGCGGGGCTCGCGGGCCGAGCCGGCTCGCGGCTGCCCCCGCTTTGGACAGGTGTTTGGAAGTCCTGCTTCTCTCCACCGGGCCCCGTAGGAGAGTCGAGGACCTCCGCCCCACGCGACACCCTCGCGCCCCCGTCTCCGGGCCGCCTCGGCGGACGCGGGCTCGCCCTCGGCGCGCCGCATCCCCACCCATCCCCCAGGGTCGGGGAGCCGGGCCCCTGGCCCGGGTGCCCTGGGAAGGGCAGCACTGTCGGGGTCTTCCCACAGCAGCCCCCAGCGCTGCCCCCTCCCCCAAGTCTTACAGCAGCCTCGTCCCTCACCCGGCTTCAGCTTGCTTCCAACTGCAGACGCCGGGCACCCGGTTCTTTGGGCAGTCGGGACTCCCCCTGTCCTTTACTCGCTTGTGTCAGCTCCCCCTCCCATCAGAGTCCTCTGGGCCTGTGTTGCCCCCCACCCCCGCCCGGGGACCTTTCTTGGCAGACTAGGATTCCTGCATTAGGGAGTACATCACTTTCAGAATATCCCCTTCCCCCACCCCCACCCCTACGCCACCCGATGCAGAGCTGGTTCCTCTCCTCCTCACTCCCTTCCCTCCCCCACCTTACCACCCGCAGCAGCGCCCTGGGCTTGCTGGCATTAGGGTACCGGGCTGTTCGCCCAGTTCCACAGCTTGGACCCCTCTTCTCTACTTCTCTCTTGGTAGCTTGCGGGACCGCAGAGCCTCTGCATTTCTCCTGGCAGCTCAACTACATCCCCTCCATTTCTAGCGGCAACCACCGGTGGAGACTTGGCAGTTAACTTTCCGGGGGGCTTAGCCAGGGCTGTCAGTCCCCTTCGGGGAACCCAGTTTCGGGTTGCTATGGAATGGATCATTTTTCGGCCTGATAAATGGGTTCCTCAAACCATGCATTTCTTCTAACTACTCCACCCCATGTCCTCTTCTTCACTTACACTGCAGTTTTTGAAGCACAGGGGAATACATTTTATATCCGGAGATTCCAAGATTCGAATCGGTGTTCCTAACAAATGAATGTCATCCGTTTGGGGGAGGGGGTAGAAGAAACTTTGCGTTGCATCTGGCCAAATGCAGAGGGAGGGAGAAATAATTAGCATGGAGCGATCTCTGCTACACAAGGAAAGCTGCTTTTAATGCACAGTGGGCACCAGAGAGGCAGCGATGGGAAGCAGGAAGTGTGGGTGAGGACCTTGGGGGTAAAGGAGGAGACTGCTTTTTATAACTGTTTTCTCAAGTTTGAACCGGGAGCTCCTTTAGCCATGTGTTAGGGCTAGGGGATGTTTTAGCTTTATAAGAGAAATTTGGGTGTGGTAGGTTTTCACACTGTCTCACAGCCTCTGTACTTCTCTTTTCTCCACGTGCATTAGAATATATGGGGGAAGGGGATTTTTTCTTTCTTAAAAATTTTTTTAATGTGTAATGCAAATGGCTGGAGAATAATACCACCCAGTACTAGAATGGTAGGAATCTTGGTGGATCCAGACTTAGAATGCCAAAAGCTTTGTAGCACATTGCCCGTAACCTGGTTCTTGAAATACTGCAGTGTTTTTTCCTTTGGAACTCATGACCCATAAGGCTTTCAGTTCTCCCTGAAAGAAGATTTGATTGCGTGGAGGGGGGATAGTGATGGTTTGGTATTCAAGCATTCTCTGTCCTAGAAATTGATGCTCTCTCTGGAGAAGGCTGCAAGCATGTTCTATGTTCTCAGAACGTCTGATCAGGGTGTATGTAAGTGTGTTGTGTTTCTTTGTAGGGATGATGGTGGGTATTGCAAAGCAGTTCTTGATGGTGCCGGCCACTTACTGGATTCTTGGGTTCAGTTTGAGGAGCTGACTTTATATGCTTCTGATTTTCATTTGGGGCTTTGCCAACTTTTATTGTCAAATTAATTGGAAGATTCTATTATAAATTAATAAAGGATAAAGATGTGGAACATTGCATATTTAACAAATGACTTAACAATCGTACAGTTGCTTCCTTGTATAACCTTTAACAAATTTTTCTTCCGGTTCCGTTTTGGGTGCCTTTATTTAGGCTTGAACTAGGGTGTCTGGCCGTGGTGCTGAAAGGACAGTTCCCCGACCAGTTTCGCAGTGAAGTGCATACACGCTGGACATGATATAGGCATTTATTTGCTTTTTGTTACCAGCGGGTTGTTCTGTGGATTTGCATGTACGTGCGCAGCTGGGTTTGCACTTGAGGTTAAAGGCCTAGTTATCATATTTTCTTACTCCCACGTAACTCCTCATTTTGGCTGTCCCTCATAGAGACAATGTTTTATAGGCTGCAATAGATTCATATGTAAGTCATACAGTGACATTCTGCTGACGGCATTATTTCAGCACATTCCAGTCATTTCAAATAGCAAGAAATCGTTAATATTATGGAAATTTGGACTTCACCAGAAGTAATTAGATAGCTTGCCAATTAAGCTGGATCAGAAGGGCATCTTCCCTGGTTTGATCTGAATAGTGAGCTGGGAAAGGGACTTGGCACAACAAGCTGGCATGTGATCCATTGTATCACTAAAATATAATCATTCAAATATATTTTAAATCATAGAATGGGCAGAGACCATAAAATTCATCTCATACAACCTCCTACCTAACCCAGGATTCCCTCTTATGGGAGATATCTACTTTGAATACTGTCATTGGTAGGGAATTTACTACCGCAGAAAGTAGTCCATTCCATTTGGGTTCCACTGTGATTAAAGTATTTCAATCTCATTGGAAAGATAACATAAGTAAATCTGAAAGACATAATTTGGGGCTGTATCAGGGGCAAATGTCATTCTTGTGGTTGTTACCAAGAAAACATTGAAGCTCAGTGTTTTGTAGAGATTATAGAAAAACCTATACCTACTTGAAAAAACTACAAAAAGACATGTCCACTTAAAGAAGAGAAACATTCTATGAATGGAAAGAAAATATTCTTTAATGTGTTGATATTATGTAACAAGTTATTCTGGAAGGCACATATTTGAAGTAATGAATACTTAATTCCTGTGGATTTTTATCTAGGAAGGACAATAAACCACACTGTATAGAAAGTGTTAAAAATATAAATTTTATCCAGTAAGAGATTAGTTACTGTACATAAAAAACATAATGCTTATTGCAGATTTTTTTTTTTTGTGTGTGTGTGTATAGTACTAGGAATTGGACACAGGGATATTATACCTCTTAGCTACACCCCAAGCCTTGTTTTATTTTTTATTTTGCAACAGGGCCCCACTAAGTTACTGTGCGTTGGTCTTGAACCTTTGATTTTCCTATCTCAACCTCCTAAGTATTGGGATTACAGGCATGCCCCAATGTACCTGGCTCAGAAAAATGTTAATATATGTAAAAGAAGAGGAAAAAAGTCATCCTTAGTGTTAACCAGCCTGAGGAAAAGAGTTGTCCACATTTGTGTTTTTACAGTCTTTTTCTTTTTGCAAGAAGCACTTGAAAAAGTTACTCAGAATAACTATATATATATATATATATATATATATATATATATACATATATACATACACATATATATATACTGTCATATTTATATATAATATATAATATATATAATATACACACACACACACACAAGCCTATTTATTTATTTATTTATTTATTTATTTATTCAGTGGTACTGGGGTTCCTGGAAACCCTTCTACCTCCGGGCTACACTCCCAGACCTATTTTATATTTTTGTTTGGAAATAGGGTCTCTGAAGCCAGCATGGCTGGCTTCTAACCTGCCCGACCCTCCTGTCTCTGCCTCCCAAGTGCGGGGATTACAAGTGTGCGCCACCACGCCCGGCTCATCCCCAACCCCTTTTTTTTTTTTTTTTTTTTGAAACAGGGTCTCCTTAAATTGCTGAGATTCTTGCTAATCCCCTGGGGCTGGCCTTAAACCTGTGATTCTCCTTTCTCAGCTTCCTAAGTATTGGTATTAACAGCCATTTGCTTCCATGCCTGGCAGAATGGCAGTATTTTTTAACTGAGCCTTTTAAGCTCTTAAAGTCATCATTTATTAGTTAGTCATATAGGGACTTAAACACTAGGTTGTTTGCAGTTGACTTTTTTCTTGATCCTTTTTAATTTTTTTCAAAGAACTATCTTTAATGTGAAAGAATTTGCTAATAGAATTGGATTCATATAAAGTCTCATTTAGCAAGTTAACTGGAGGAATACAGAAACTTTTTTTTTTTTTTTTTTTTTGGTGTTGGTACTGGGGCTGGAGCCTACCAGGGACATTTTACCTCTAAGCTACACCTCTAGCCTTATTTTATTTTTATTTTGAAATAGAGTCTCACTAGGTTGCTGAGCGTCTCACTATTTGCTGAGGCAGTTTTCAAACCTGTGATCCTCCTGTGTCAGCCTCCCAAGTACTGGGATTATAGGCTTGTGCCACCATGCCCTGCTGAGAAACCTTTTCTTAATCAATGTCTCATTCTGCACCTGCTTTGTGTGAGGTATTGTGCTAGGCACTGACACTCTTATTAAATGACACCAGAATGCCATGCTCAAAGTCTGTGGCTGTTGAAGTGTTAAAGGAAAGAAATAAGACTTTCACCCTTTAGGTTTATTTGATTTCTGAAATGTATGACATTCTGTTAGTTTAAGCCCAGTGATTTAACCTAAAAAATAGTTTGTGCCGCCGGGCGTGGTGGCGCACGCTTGTAATCCCCGCGCTTGGGAGGCAGAGACAGGAGGATCACGCAGGTTCGAAGCCAGCCGCGCGCGCTGGCTTAGGAGACCCTGTTTCCAAATAAAAAACTGTAAAAATAGGTCTGGGAGTGTAGCCCGGAGGTAGAAGGGCTTCCAGGAACCCCAGTACCACCAAAAAAAAAAAAAAAAAAAAAGTTTGTGCCAGAATGGGAAGTGAAAGATAAAGAACAAAGGAGAAGGTCTCTAGAAAAAAATTCTGTCCCTTGGTGAAGTTGTAGAAACCTAGCTAGTACACATAGTTAAGTACTATCAGGGATTAAGGTGAATGAAAACCCAGGAAGGTTGCCATAGTTACACCATTGTAAAAGTCAGTCAGGAGCGGGATGGACTTTGGTGTCAGACAAAACTATAGGTTCAAACCTTGTATGTGTGTGTGTGTGTGTGTGTGGTGTTGGGGATGGAACCTGGGGGCATTCTACCTTCAAGCTGTATTCCCAGCTCTGTTTTATTTTTTATTTTAAAACAGGGTCTCACAAAGTTGTTGAGAGCCTTACTAAATTGCCAAGCTGGCTTTGAACCTGTGATCCACTTAGCCTCCGAGTATTGCGATTATAGGTGTGTTCTACCATGCTCAACTTGTAGGTTCAAATCTTGACTCTGCTACTTACTTGTTTTGTGACCTTGGTCAGTTATTTAATCTATCTGGGCTTCTGTGTTCTCATCTATAAAAATAGGAATAATAATACCTACCTTGCAGGGTATTTGTGGGGATTAAATAAGATCTCTGTTTCCTTAAGGTTTCTGACACATAGAGCTCAATATATATTAGCTTTTTTCTCCTGAGATTTAGCAGCTTAGTGTGTATTTATATGTGTATTTGATATAGAATATTATGAACTGTACTGAATTTTAGTAGTCAGAAAAGCAGATGGTTGTTTTATCAAGTCTGGCATAGCAGGTAGAATCTATAGGTTCCTTAACTTGGATGGACATTGCTCATCTAAAAGGAGAAAAGTTGTGCTGTACAGTTGCTGTGCTGGCTTCCACCTCCAGTCAAATGCATTTACCAAAGTAGCTGTTTCTTTGTTTATTCCTGAGCTATGCTAGAATAGGACTCTACCAAAGAGGAATGTTGTGGTACTCAGCAGCTGGCAGGCAGCTGGGCTGCTTTTAGCTATAACCTGGGGTCGGAAGTAGAAGGGGCCCAAAGGCTGAGGCCCACCTTTACTCTGACTCAAGCTGGATTTTTTAATTGTGGTAACTGATAGATGAGTTTGGAGTTGCTTTTATCTTCACCATTTAAAATTGACTATTTTGTAGTCCTTTAACTGCATTGTTGAAGGGATCTCACAAGTAACTACCCACCTTTGGTAATTATTACTCTATGTTTTTAATTTTTGTGTGTATGATGTTGAGGATCAAACCTAGGGCCTCATGAATGCTAGGCAAATGCAATGAGCTACATTCTCAGCCCTCGAATAAAAACTTTAAAAATCCTTCCAAGAGTCAGTTGTTGGAGGTAGCTAAGGTATATATTATACAACCATTTTATAGCGGAGGAAACTAAGTATCTAAAAGATTGAGTTGTCCAAGGCTAAGCACTATTTAAGTGGTGGAGTAGAGAATGGTATCCAGATTGGTTGACTCATACTTAAAGATTTTTTTCCCCATTAAATGAAGTTATATTCTGATGTTCATATAACCAAGTAATGTGAACAATTTTGGTTTTATTTTAAGAAATTATCATTATCCTAGGTAGCTAAACATATCTTAATGAGTGGGCATAATGAAAGATTCTGGGATAGGCAGAGGGAGGGCAAAAGTACCTTTGAAGGAGTGCATTTTAGAAGAGGAAATGAACAGATGATGTATCAATAAGTAAAAGATAGATGAAAATAGAAAGTGTTAAAGTAATACACTCATTTTTCTTTTGCAGCTATCTTGATAAGCCTTTTTTTTTTTTTGTACTGGGGATTGAACCCTATTGGCACTTTACCACTGAGCTACACCACTATATCCCCAAACCCCTTTAAAATTTTTTTATTTTGAGATAGGGTCTCATCAAGTTGCGAAGACTGGCCATGAATTCATGAACCTGCTGCCTCAGCCTCTCAAGTAGCTGAGATCACAGATGTGACCATATGCCTAGTTGCTACTTTTTAAAAGGATATTATGTCTTGATATCTGCTTATCTTTCTTTGTATCTCCTGTACATACACATACTTGGCTATTCATAAATGTTATCACATTACCAACCTTATTATAACCAGGACTACAGGGGTTTGTGGACATCTTTGCTTATGCAAGACTGGAATTGGTACAGGGCTCAGAAGAGAGATAGGAATTGGTACGTGGAGGGGTAAGCAAGTTGGAGCAGAAGTAGTTCTGGGAGGCCTCTGGGCTATAGAAGAGCAAAGGTGAAGAGGATTACAGTCAAGATTTTTTTTTTTTAGGTCTATGGAGCTATTTCCCACTGAGGAAAACAGAAGGAAATAGAAGTTAGGAGCCTGAGGACCTAAGAGATTCTCTTAGTTTGGAACTGAATCTCTGTTGGTCCTGGCAGTTGGTTGGGATGGGATGTTATATAGAGAGGTCGCTAGCACTTTTGTATACTGCTGGTGGTAGTGAGAGGCCGCCTGGGTGTACTGGGCTTGTCCCAGGATCTGGAAATGGACTGAAATCTCCAAAAGTCTATTAATAAACAGGCTCCTTTCATGTTCAGTTGATTAGTGTGGTTTTTTAATGCTATAAAATCTTTTGATTTCCTGGAAAGAAGTAGTGAATTATATAGTTATTTACTTTTCTATATTTTGGGTATTTAATTGATTTGTTTTTATTTTGTTTTTTTGTTTTGTTTTGGTGTTACTGGGGGTGGAACCCAGGGGCTTTCTACCTCCAAGCTATAATCCCAGACCTATTTTTTATTTTATTTGGGTCTCACTAAGTTGCGGAGAGCCTCACTCAGTAGCTAAGGCTGGCTTTGAACTTGTGCGATCCTCCTGTCTCAGCCTCCCAAGCGCAGGGATTGCAAGCGTGCACCACCACGCCTGGCTATTTAATTGATTTGGGAAAGGAGAAAAAGTCAAGATTGAAATGTTACTTTTAATTTGTAGATAATGATTGATAATGGAAAAGATTGCAACTACTTTATCTGTGAAAAAGCAATTCATCTTTATATATTCTTAATTTCTCCCAATTTTAATAATAAAACAAATGAATGCTGAGCTTCCAAAAGTTTACTGTTCACTGGAAGCCAATGTGAAATAGCATTTTCCCTTCATTTTGCTGAGCAACAGTCCTCTAATTTATTATATGGCTGGCTTCTTATTTCAGGAGAAATACTCTTTCAATTAAGGATAATGTAATGGGCTTTTGTGTCACATTTGCCAGTGGTTTTTTTTTTGTCTTACTAAGAAGCTGAATAAAATGCTTTTAAATGAAAACAGGATTGATGCATTATTATTATGTTGTAGAGGAAAATTAAACAGGTTGCAAATGAGACTGGTACAGCTTTTTCAGAGGTCAAAAGATCCAGAAATCCCATGCGCTGCAGAATTCTCAATTGGATTTCCTGAGGTTTTGGTGTAGATCAAAGAACTATGATGTGTTGTTTCTAGGGAAAATGCCTTGAAGATGATAAGGCAGTTTAAAAGATTTGTATTGTGATAAGGAGAAAAGTGTTGGGGGTGTGAGGAATCCAGGGGTAGAGATGGATCAAAGACCTAGAAATTAGACCAGAAACTCTGCAATTGCTAGAAGAAAACAGGATTAACTTTCCAACATATAGGCATTAGTGGAAATTTCCTCAATAAGACCCCTCAAATTCTCTTTTAAAAAGTATTTTTAGTCATTTACTATAAAATATTTTCTTAAAAGGCACTGTTGATAATATTTCTTCAATTCTAGTATATCTCTTACTTTTATGTTTGCATAGTTAACAGAGGCAGAGAGTTAAAAAAAAATCAGAAGATTCAAAGTTGTCTTCTTTTATAGTCTCCAGTCATCCATTATGCACTCCATAAAGGTAAGTATGGTTACTAGTTTCTCTTGTAAGTTTTCCTACCTACATATGCACATATATATGTTATCTTTCATAACCCCCCCATACAGTTATTTCCATTGCTTTTTTGATTTTTAATTTGAATTTTTACATTTTTGTGGTACTGGGGATTGAACCCAGGTATATTTTACCTCTGAGGTATACCCCTGGCCCTATTTAATTAATTAATTAATTAATTAATTTTTTTTTTTTTTGCGGGTCTGGGAATGGAATCCAAGGGCATTCAACCTTTGAGCTACACCCTCTGCCCTGTTTTTTATTCTTTATTTTGAAACAGGGTTTCACTAAGTTGCAGAAGGCCTCACTAAGTAGCTGAGGCTGTCCGCGAACCTCCATCTTCTGGTCTCAGCCTCCCAAATGCTGTGTTTATAAGCATGTGTCACCATGCCCAGCTTTCCTGGCCCTATTTTTTGTATTTATTTGTTTGTTTTGTGGTACTGGGGATTGAACCCAGGGACCTTCTACCTCTGAGCTACACTCCGAGCCCTTTTTTATTATTTTTATTTTGAAAAGGGTCTCACTAAATTGCAGAGGGCCTAAGTTGTTGAGGCTGGCCACAAACCTGTGATTGTCCTATTTCAGCCTTCCAAATACTGGGATTATAGGAATGTGCCCAGCTTTGTTTTTATTTTGAAACAGGTCTCACTAAGCTGCAGAGGGCTTTGCTAAGTTGCTGAGGCAGGCCTTAAATCTGCGATCTTCCTGTCTCAGCCTCCCATGTCAGTTTTTAAGGTACACTATTAAAATAGTCTGGGGAGCTGAACTCTCATTCTAGATGATCTAGACTAACAATTCCACCCCTTCCTATTATATACATAATCTATCTGTGTTTTATTCTTCCTAGTGAAATTTATATTTTGATTTTTTGGCTAATGTAATATGAAAAGTTAGTTTGGGCCAAAATAGTACTTTTTTTTTTTTTAACCAACTCCATTGCATTTTAGGCTTCCATTAGATAATTTTCTATGAAAAATAAAAGTATTGGAAAAGTTTTGACCTTGAGAACTGTGGGACTGTTCCTTTCTATGGGGAACTATAAATCACCTACCCTGACCACACCAGTCAGCAAACATTTAGTGAATACAATCAAGGGTGACCCATATTAAGAGATACAGAAAAGATACACCTTATATTCTAGGAACTTACTAATTTATGAAATAAGTAATAAACACAAAATGTTAAGTAAGAAAATATTTTCATAATGGTTCATGATTAAACGATTGAAAAGTGTTCCGTTTGCCGAGGGAATGGCATAGTTAATAAGTAAGTTGCATTTTTAGAAAAGAGCTTCAAGCTGAGTATGATCAGAGACAGGTTAGGTTGATGGAAGAAGTGTGATTTGAGCTGGGCTTTACAGAAGCCAGTTCTTCTGTTGTGAAGAACAGTATGAGCCAAAGTAAGAAGGTGAGAATGTACAAAATATTTCTGGGGAGCAGTAAGCAAGCAGTTGGGCTGGGGTAGAGTACTGCAGTGGCAGATATGCCTGTAAAAAATAGAGACATAGCCAAATATTAAGGACGTTTTGCTGCCATGTTCATGACAGTGGAGAACATAGAATATTTTTGAAGGAGTACCGAATGACACATGATCAAAACTGTGATGCCATCTTTTAGGAAAGTTGGGTTGTGGTGTCTAATAGGATGGACATTCAGCTGGTTGACTGTGCTTTGGCCTTGCTGTGTGTTGATGAAGGCTTGGGCTAGGGTAGCAGTGGTAAGGATGAGGAGGAGGGAAGGTAAATATAATTATGAATATGTGTGTCACATGGATGTATGTTTTTAAGTAAGATTTTTCTCACATAAATACATCACAGGAAGACTCAATAGAACTTAGTGAATGACATCATATGGGGGAGGGAGAAGGTAAGATTATTTTGCTGTTTTAAGGTTTAGAGACATGGCTGGGCATGGTGGCGCATGCTTGTAATCCCTGTGCTTGGGAGGCTGAGACAGGAGGATCACACAGGTTCGAAGTTAGCCTCAGCTTCTTAGTGAGGCTCTCAGCAACTTAGTGAGACCTTGTTTCCAAATAAAACATAAAATAGGTCTGGGAGTATAGCCCAGAGGTAGAAAGCCCCCGGGTTCCACCCCTAGTACCACCAAAAAATAAAATAAAATAATATAAAAAAATAAAGTTTAGAGACAGAATCTCCTATGTGTGTGGGTATACTGAGGACTGAACCCAGGAGCGTTCTACCTCTGAGCTATATCCTCTTCCCTTTTATTTTTTTATTTTGAAACAAGGTCTCTGAGTTGAGGTTGGCCTCAAACATGCGATTCTACTGACTGACCCACCCAAGTACTGGGATTACAGGTGTGCACCACCACACCTAGTAAGAGCCTCCTGTTTTGAAAATCTGGGGAAGTATGTGCTGTAATGCACATTGGCAGTCTAATCCAGGGCATTTTGGTTATCAAGCTCTCTTCATTTCTAATTTTCTAATAATTTCTCTGCAGAGGACTTTTCTCCCTTTAGCTTCTAATGTTATTTCTTTTAGGGAAACCTGTCTTCTAAACTTTCTTTTTTGTGTATATTTGTGGTATTGGAGTTTGAACCCATTCTACTTCTAAGTTACGTCCCCAGCCCTATTTTATTTTTTATTTGGAAACAGTCTCAGTTGCAGATCAGCCTCCCAAGTACTGGGATTACCAGACCTAAACTTTTTTTTTTTTTTTGGTGGTGCTGGGGATTGAGCTTAGCCTTGTACATGCTGAGCAAACGCTCTACCACTGAACTACATCCCCAGCCCTTAACTTCTCTATTTTCTATATTCTCATGGATAAAGACGATTTAATCTTTGTGGGTATTTACTCTTACTTTGGATTCTTTGTTTTAAGGATACTTAACTCATTGTCTTTCTCCTTGATATTCTCAACTAACCTTCAGTTTGGAGGATAAAGAAATAAGAATTATGGACCTTTTTGTAACCTGTTTGGAGGACTGTTGTGTTCTTACTAAAATGTGGTGGACTTCATATTTTTTTGGATCATTTGCTTATTTTCCATGTGCTTTTTGAGAGCCATAGTATTTGAAATTCTGGGCTGAATTAAGGGTTGCAACTCAAAGGATTCTGGTAGTTGAAAGCAGAGGGAAAGAGGAGAAGGCCTTATTCGGCCAGTGCTATTGCTTTCTGTTTCAGGTACTGAATCTTGGGCTGTGGATAAAAGCATCAGGCTTGACTTGCATGAACATCCTTGATGTGGCTGCATTACAATACAGTGGCCAGTGGCTCTCACATGCAACCCAGTATCCAGTGGTAATTCACAGAAAGACCAATCCCAGGGAGCTTGGCTCTGTTCTTATTTTTTCTAGGCAGCAAAGATCTTTTAATAAGAAAAATCAAAGGGTGATTAGAACATCAGATGTATACATCAAAATAATAAAATGCACTTGGAGAATAACACATCACAAGTTTAATTGAATAGGATTAAAAATCCCACTTAATTTGTTAAAATTATTTTCTTTTCACCACTAGATTTACTGAATACTTGCAAATTTCACCACATTTACTGGTAACATTTTGCATTCAGATAGCTGCCAGAAGTACCATGGTTTGCTGTGGAACCAGTAGAGCAGGCAGAGTTCGTGTACAAGATGTTAATAACTTCTGTGCTCTGTTCAGGGAGGCAAAGGGTCCTCATAGCCATTCCATTAGGCAATTCTCTGTATAATCACTTCCTGAGTTTGTACCTGCCTCCTAGTTTGAATGCTTAGACTAACAGCCATTAAACAAAAATACCCTGGGAAGGCATTCTTAAGGTAGCCTGGGTTGAGGAGATGTCCGTAGAGACCACTTGACTGAATAATGAAAATCTGTTGTATTAATTTGGATATTCTAGTGCAAGTAATATTGCAGAAGATCTACGGCTTTTTCTTATCTTTTAGCTTTCTTCTTGCAATATTTCTTCTTCCTTGTCTCTAGAAAAAGGGGGAAGGGCCTATATAAAACCCAGATAGCTTTTACTGAAGGCACCAATGGAAGGGTCCAGTGCAGTAGGAAACAAAGTACAATGATCCTGAGTTATTTCCCTTCCCTCCAAGGCCTTTCCCTAAGGATTCTTAGAACTCCTACTGTCAGTGCCCAAGGGTACGATTTGTTTTGTTTTGTGGAACTGGGGATCTAACCCAGGGACATTCTACCACTGAGCTACATCCCATCCCTATTTTTTATTCTTTATTTTGAAACAGGGTCTCACTAAGTTGTGGAGGGCCTCACAAGTTGCTGACGCTGTTGGCAAACCTGTGATCCTCCTGTCTCAGCCTCCCAAGTACTAGGATTACAAGCGTGGGCCGTCATGCCTGGCAAGATTTGTTTTTATCTTGGGATCTGAAGGTAGATTCCTGGCATTAGAAATTTCTCAAAAGTTTTATATTATATGACAAAGAAAATAAGTCCATTATCATTTTTGGGTGATGAGTGGATATTAGAGACTTGCTTTTATTTTTAAATTGGCAAACAGTAAAATAAAAAAAACCCTATGTCGAATTGTAAGTTTTACACATGTATGAATACATGTAGCCACTGCTACAATCAGGAAACAAAAGAGTTCCATCACCTTCTCAAAACCCCTCATATAATCCCTTTGTAGCCTCACTCTCCCTACTTTCTAGCCCTTGGCAGCCCCTCAGTGTTTCTCCATTCCCGTGGCCTTGCTCTTTCCAGGACATCATGTAAATGGAACCATACTATTGTATATAACTTTTTGATACTGGAACCTTTTGCTCAGCATAATACCTTGGAGACTTAGATAGGTTGTATTAATCAGTTATTTCTTTTATTGTTCAGTAGTATTCATCGTATAAGAGTTTGTTACATTGTATATAACATTGTAACTGTTTATTCATCTGTTGAAGGATATTTAGAATATGTCTAGTGTGATTGTGAATAATGCTACCATAAAGATTTATATACAGGTTTTTGTGTGAACCTAAATTCATTTCTCAAAAGATAATTCCATTAAGAGTGGGATTGCTGCGTAATATTGTAAATGTGTGTTTACCTTTGTAAAAAGACTGAAAATTTATTTTTCAGAATGATTATACCATTTTGCATTCCCACTAAGGTATCTGGGAGTTCAGTTATTCTGTATCTTCTTTGGCACTTTGTATTATCAGTTCCTTTTTTTATTATTTTTATTATTTTTATTTTTATTTTTATTTTTTAGGGTCTGGGGATGGAACCCAGGAGCATTCGACCTCTGAGCTACAGCCCCTGCCCTATTTTTTATTCTTTATTTTGAAACAGGGTTTCACTGAGTTGCGGAGGGCCTCACTAAGTAGCTGAGGCTGTGTGAGAACTGCAATCCTACGGGCTCAGCCTCCCAAATGCTGGGATTACAAGCGTGTGCCACTATGCCCAGCTTATCAGTTCCTTTTTTTAAAAAAAACTGTAGGCATTTTAATAAGCTTGTAGTTTCAATTTGTATTTCTCTAATGGCTAATGATGGTGAACATCTTTTCACATCTTTATTTGCTATCTGTATCTCTAGTGAAATGTCTGTTCAAATTTTTTTTTTTTTTAAAGTTGGGGTTAGCCGGGCGTGGTGGCACACGCTTGTAATCCCAGCATTTGGGAGGCTGAGACCGGAGGCTCGTGGTTCGCGGACAGCCTCAGCTACTTAGTGAGGCTCTTCGAAACTCAGTGAGACCCTGTTTCAAAATAAAGAATAAAAAATAGGGCAGGAAGTGTAGCTTGGAGGTCAAATGCCTCTGGGTTCTATCCCCAGATCCCCCCCAAAAAAGTTGGGGTTTTTTGTTTTCTTTTTCTTTTTTTTTTTTTTTTTTTTTTTTTTTTGCGGGTCTGCGGATGGAACCCAGAGACATTGACCTCAGAGCTACACCCCCTGCCCTATTTTTATTCTTTATTTTTGAAACAGGGTCTCACTAAGTTGCGGACAGCCTCACTACGTAGCTGAGGCTGTCTGCGAACCGTGATCCTCTGGTCTCAGCCTCCCGAATGCTGGGATTACAAGCATGCACCATCACACTTAGCACTATTTATTTTTATTTTTTATTTTTTTATTTTTTTATTTTTTCAGTACTGGGGATAGAACCTAGGGGCATTTTACCCAGCACTTTTTTTTTTTTAAGCGGTTCTGGTGATGGAACCCAGAGGCATTTGACCTCCGAGCTACACCCCCTGCCCAATTTTTTATTCTTTATTTTGAAACAGGGTCTCACTGAGTTAATGCCTTACTAAGTAGCTGAGGCTGTCCATGAACCGCGATCCTCTGGTCTCAGCCTCCCGAATGCTGGGATTACATGCATGCGCCACTATACCCGACAGGTTCTTTGTTTTCTTATTGTAGGTTTTATTTATATTCTAGATCACATTTGTCATCAGGCAAATTACTTGGGCATATTTTCTCCCAATATGTAGCAGTTCTCCTCTTTTTGGTGTCTTTTGTAATGCTAAATTGTAAATCCATTTGTCAATATTTTTTCTTTTATGATTCATGTGTGTGTGTGTGTGTGTGTGTGTGTGTGTGTGTGTGTGTGTGTGTTACTGACGATTAAACCCAGGGACATTTTATCTCTGAGCTACACCCCCAGCCCTGTTTTATTTTTTATTTTGAAATAAGGTCTTGCTAAGTCACTGAGAGTCTCCTCAGGTTTCTGAGGCTGTTCTTGAACCCACAATCCTCCTGTCTTAGTTTTCAAACTGCTGGGATTAGAGGAGTGTGCCACCATGTCCAGCTGGATCGTGTTTTTGATGTCATATATAAGATCTGTCTAACTCAAGATTTTCTTTATGTTCTTTTGATAGTTTTATAGAGTTGGACATGAGGCACTTGCCTAGAATCCTAGTATTTGGGAGGGTTACATGAAGAATCTCAGGTTCAAGACCAGCCTCAGCAACCTAGAGGCTCTTATTTCAAAACAAAAAATTGAAAAAAGGGCTGTGAGTATTCATAGTTTTATGTTTTATATTTAAATCTATGTTTCATTCCATTTAATTTTTACATAAGATATGAGATTTAGGTTCTTCTTTTTTTGCACCTAAATGTGCAGTTGTTCTAGCAGTTATCGTTGAAAGATTATTTTTTCTCTATGAAATTGATTTTGTTTTGTCAAAAGTCAGTTGGCTATATCTGTGTGGGTCTGTTTCTGGACTGTATTCTGTTATATTGATGTATGTGTCTGTTTCTTTACCAATACCATATTGTCTTGATTACTTCACCAATACCATACTGTATTGCTTTATTGCAATACTTAAGTTGGGCAGTATTTTCTAACTTTGCTCTTTTAAAAAAGTTGTTCTGGCCATTCTAGTCTTTTCTGTATAAATTTCACAATTGGTGTGTCTATATCTGCAAAAGCTCCCACTGGAGTTAAATTGGAATTACATTAAATCTATATCATTTTAAAAATTTATATTTTATTTTATTTTTGGTGGTACTGGGGTTCCTGGAAGCCCTTCTACCTCCGGGCTACACTCCCAGACCTACTTTTTATATTTTTATTTGGAAACAGGGTCTCTTAAGCCAGCGCGCCCAGCTGGCTTCAAACCTGCGCGATCCTCCTGTCTCCGCCTCCCAAGTGCTGGAATTACAAGCGTGCGCCACCATGTCCGGCTTTAAAAATTGATATTTTATTTTATTTTATTTTATTTTTTATTTATTTTTTTATTTTGGTGGTACTGGGGTTCCTGGAAGCCCTTCAACCTCCGGGCTACACTCCCAAACCTATTTTATATTTTTATTTGGAAACAGGGTCTCCTAAGCCAGCGTGCGCGGCTGGCTTCAAACCAGCGCGATCCTCCTGTCTCTGCCTCCCAAGCTCGAGGATTATAAGCGTGTGGCCACCACGCCCAGCAAAAATTGATATTTTAAATATATCATATCTTCTAATCATTGAATATAGTATATTTATTCATTTATTTGGGTAATAGCTGTTTTCTTTCATTAGTATTTTATAGTTTTCAGCATATAGATTCTGCACATGTTTTTAAATATGTACCAAAGCCAGCCAGCCTGCCTGCCTGCTTGCCTGCCTGGACTGCCTGCTAAGTATTTTTTTAAGCTAATGTAAATGTTTTTATTTTAGGTTTCAGTTTCTGATCAATTCTGTATGTAGAATATGATTTTTTTTTGGTACGAGAACTTGTACCTTATAACCTTATTAAATCTTACTTATTCTAGGAGTTTTCTTATAGATTTTTTAGTATTTTTATAGACAATTATATAATCTGTAAAAAGTGATAGTTTTAGGTGGTCATGGTGGCACATGATTGTAATCCCAGTACTTGGGAGGCTGAAACAGGAGGAACACAGGTTTGTGGCCACCCTCAGCAACTTGTGAGGCTCTCCCCAACTTAAGTGAAACCCTGTTTCAAAATAAGAACTAAAATTTCATTCTAATTTATAATTAAATTATTCTTTTCTTTTTTTTAACTTCTAGTAAGATATTACATGTAGGTAGTAATGATGAGCATTTATGCCTTATTCCTGATTTTAGGGAAAAGTGTTCAGTCTTTTGCCTTTAAGAGTGGTGTTAGCTGCTAGGTTTTGTAGATGTTCTTCACGAGGTTACATTTCCTTCTGTTCCTAGATGATTGGGATTGGATATTGAATTTTGTCAAGTGTTTTTTTCCTGTGCCAATTAATATGATCATGTGATCTTTTTCTTTAGTTTGTTAATATTATGGATTGCATTGATTTTTCAAATTTTTAACCAGCCTTTGATTTCTGGGATAAATGCCACTTGGTTGTGGCCTGTTTTCCTTTTGTATTATTGGCATTTATTTGCTAATATTTTGTTAAGTTTTGCATCTTTCTTCAGGAAGCCATTGGTCTACAGTTTTGTTTTTGTTTTCTTGTACTATCATTGTCTGGTGTTGGTATTACTATGGTGCTGGCATTATAAGATAATAATGTAGGAAGTGTATCCTTCATTATTCTTGCAAAGAGATTGTGTAGAATTTCTTCTTTAAGAATTTGGTAGAATCCTCCAGTAAAATCACATGAGCCTAGGGATTTCTTGTGCAAATATTTTTTAACTACAAGTTAGATTTCTTCGGTAACAATTCAGTGTTTATTTCTTTGGGATGAGTTTGGTATTTTGTGGTTTTCAAGGAATTGGATGGTTTTTTTTTTTTTTTTTCAGAGACAAAGACAAGTTTATTTAGGAAAGTAGGGGATATGCATTCAAGGAAGAATGTAGACCATCTCAAAAGATAGAGAGCATCTTTGAGGTCTTCCAGTTCTTCTTTTGTAGGAGACCCCTGCGAGGGGTGGGTAGGACTCAGCAGGGGTGGAAGTCAGAATCCTCAGGTTCGCCCATCAGCGGGTGGTGGCTTGGTGGTGCCTGAGTTTGATCTTTCTGATGAATCCTTTGTTTACTAAGAATCTCAGGTGGGTTAGGGACCGGTTTGATTAAGGGTGTGGGCCTATTGAGGATTTTGCCTAAGAACAGATCTTATAAGGTAAACATAAGGGTTATGAAGTTTCTAGATTTTAAAACTATAATATTCTTTTTTCCCCATTTTGTCTACTTTTTATTTAAGCCTATTTTTATTTTTTCTATTCTACCTCATTTCCCTCCTCTGAGACTTGGATCCCTTGATCTTAAGGGTTGATGAAGGGTGAAAGTCTGTCTCCTATAGCTTCTTTAATGCTGACAGAGGACAAAGGCCCTTCCTAACCAGGGTGTTTGGAAGTCTCATCCTAAATGACTTAAAGGAGACAGAGAGAAACTGGCCTCAGTTATTGAGTTGGGTTCTTTATAGTCATTTCAGAACCTATCATCACTGAAGGACAAGGCTCCAGGAACAAGAGGATAAGTAGATTTTTTTTCCCTATATGCCTGAAGTTTTTATATGCCCGTCGTGTCAAGCCCACCATCAGAGCTTCTGAATTGACATTCATAAGCCTGGTTATTTGGTCAACAAAGCCATTCCTCTGCTTTTTGATAGTATTGCAATTGCAGTTGGTATCTGCATGAAAAATTGGCATGTCAGTACATTGTACAGTAACCCAGATATATCTTTACCCTGGACAAAATGATTAGCATTTTAAACTGGAAGCCAGGTAGCCAGCCTATTTGGTTATATATTGAAAAATGTCCTCAAGGCATAAAGCCTAAAATACAGCATATAACTTAGCATGTTTGCTGCTATGACCCTATTTATTAGTACTAATAATTTGCTTACTATGAAGATTACATGCTGTTGCTATCTTTTGTTTTTATATATTAGGCAGGGTCATCCATAAACCAAGCATCTTTCTTTAGGCTTAAGGTTATTATATCCTTTTTCCTACTTTATGGGAGACCCTATTAACTTTTAAAGTTCCTGGTTTAGCAAAGAAATTCACAAAGTAAAAAGGTCCTATAAGAGTAAAAAGAAGTAAGATTTCTAGTTTATAGTACATAAGGGAACTTAAATAGTTTTTAGATTTTTTTTTTAATATAAATTAACCCAGCCAGGTGTGGTTGGGAATATTCCCCTCTCCAGTTACCTTCCTTTTCACAGAATATTGCAGTGGTGGCTCTTAGTCTCTGGGATCTTTGCAGTCTCCCTAATTAGGAGGTTGGGTGACTTATCAGAGTGTGCAGAGCCCTTAGGAGTCCCATCATCCCCTGGAATCCATTTGACCTTGGAGGGCAAGGGCCAAAATTTTGGCTGCTTTTCCCTTAGCTCTTTTATTTTCTGATTGTTCTCCATGTTTCAGTTGTTGAACACTCAGAAGGTAAGCTTTACCGCTCCTTTTTAATGAATAGCAGTTAATATCATAACCTATTGGTTTTCTAGGTAATGGCTATCAAAACATTGTTTAGGTTATTCTAAGTTGTACATCTATAATATTGAAAGACAACAGTTACAAAGATATACAAGGAAAATACAAAACAAAATTACTAAGGACAAAACAAGTTCAGTTTGTATAATAATTCTGATAATATTTGATGATATAAACAAATCCCCATTTAAATTTGACTATATGTGGTGGTTGTTGTTATTATTGCCTGACTTTTAATCAGAGTGGCATGATTTGGAATGCCAAGTATTCAAACACCTCTAATTATCTTTGCTTAAAGATGGTCATAATACAATTTAGGAACTATTAATTTTTTTGAGAGGACAATAGCTTAGTAAAGTGTTCTCTTAAACTTCATTTTAGCCGGGTATGGTGGTGCACGCTTGTAATCCCAGCGCTTGGGAGGCTGAGACAGGAGGATCGCACAGGTTCAAAGCCAGCCTTAGCTACTTTAAGTGAGGCTCTCAGCAACTTAGTGAAACCCTGTTTCCAAATAAAACATAAAATAGGTCTGGGAGTATAGCCTGGAGATAGAAAAAAGCCCCTGGATTCCACCCCCAGTACCACCAAAAAAAAAAAAAAAAAAAAAAACAACAGCAAAAACTTCATTTTAGAAGATACATAAGAAACACAAATTATATATATATCTTACAAAGGAGCCAGTAATAACATTATATTACATAGAAGTTAATATATATTTTAACTTAACCTTTACTATTGGAGTGAAATTTAGAATTCATAGCTCAGTTAAATAATTATAATTACCAGTTTATGTAGTTCAATAGCATTGACAGAAATCAAAGAATAGCTCTAGACATAAGTGTAGAGAGCAGTGTTACTGATCAGAAATAGGTTTATTATCTGATGAACAATTGTATCTTTCTTGTACAATAATAAAATATTTATTTAGTCAAAGCATATAGATGTAAACCAGTTCCTAAATGATAGGGATTGAATAAAAGTACTAAACATATAGATGATAGAAGTTTTAATAACTTCATTATCATTTTATATGATTAAGGTTCAGATACAATACATGTTGTATAATGAGAACACTTATTGGTTGCCTTACATTTATGTAAAACCCATACATCTAACTTTATAAGCTTTTATGAAACATTTAGATAAGCCTCAGAAACATTTAGATAAGGCTCAGATTTCAGCCCTTAGATATATAAACATTTATAGTCACAGGGTTGCAAATATACTATAACAACCCAAAGTAATAGTTGTTCATTCAGCCTGGGTTACAAAGTAATTATTTAATAGGCCTTAAAATACAAACACTTAAACACTGTTTATTTTTTTTTTTTAAAGATAGGGCCTAAGAATGAAGTAAACTTAAGAGATTATCCTGATAAAACAGTGTTTAAGCTAGTTCTTGGTAAATGTTAAGAGCAGAAAACTGTTATTGTTTTAAATATAAAGACCATAGAAACTTTTTTTTTGTGTGTGTGTGTGGTACTGGGGTTGGAACTCAGATGCTTTCTACCTCTGGGCTATACTTCCAGCTCTATTTTATATTTTATTTGGAAACAGGGTCTCACTAAGTTACTGAGAGCCTAAGTAGCTGAGGCTGGCTTCGAACCTGTGCGATCCTCCTGTCTCAGCCTCCCAAGCGTGGGGATTACAAGCGTGCAACACCACGCCCAGCTAAGAAATTATTTTAATACAATGAAAAAAACAATTCCTTTTAATTTTAATCAACTTTATTACACACATATTTCTCTTACCCTTTACAAGTCTTACCCTTTACAAATCATTTGCATCTTCCTTAAACCCTCTGTGACTTGTATAACCTTCTGATTTTTCTTCTCACCTTTCTTTTCCCATATGGGATAGCTCAGTCATTTATAACAAAATCTTTGTCATACAAGATCTTTTCCTACCTAAAAACATTTTTCTCTTTCTTTTAACTTTCTTTACTAAGTACTTCCTCATATCTATAAATATCTACTATTATTTATTGGATTTTTTTGTCTCAATAATTTAACTTACACTTAAAACAATCCTAATTAAAAAATGTTTAATTTAGACAAATTACTTTTTTTAGCAAGATAAAATTTTGTTCTTAATAGTTGTTTATCAAAACACAGCCTAAAATTCTTTAGCTTTATATACATAGAATTTCATATTAATCAGAATTTAATTCTTAGAATTTGTTTAGTAACTTATGTTTAGTTAATATCCAAAAGAATGCACTCTTAAACTGCTCCTTCTATATATGAAAATACATTTAATAGATTCAAATATATTGTCCTTTGCTGATGTTTAAAAAGCCAAGAGCACTTTATATTTAGCAAGTGATGTTTAGCATTTTCAGTTACTTTTACAATTTAGATTTTTTAAAGATAGTCATTTAGAATCAGACATGGTGGCACATGCCTGTAATCTCAGCATTTGGGAGGCTGAGATAGGAGGATGGTGGTTTGTGGATAGCCTCAGTTACTTAGTGAGGCCCTTTGCAACTCAGTGAGACCCTGTTTCAAAATAAAGAATAAATAATAGGGCTGGGGATATAGCTCAGAGGTAGAATGCCCCTGGGTTTTATGCCCAGTACCACACACACACACACAAAAAGACATTTATAAAAACATATCATTCATATTACCTAATTAATTATTAATATTTACCAATTTTAATAGCCATAGTGACCACTTTAAGTTGTTTTTAACAAATAAGAAAATTCTAAAAACAAAAAATATTGCAATTTAAGCATAAAATAGGAACAGCAATATAATCTTGAAAAAATTTTGTTAATTTTTAAGAATATCTCATATTTATTTTGCTAAACTTAAAATTAACTTATTTGTTAAATACTTAAGTAATGTGAACTAAAAGTTATTTGGATTTATTTTTCATGTTGCTGATTTTTTCCTATTTATGAGCATTCTTTCTTTTTTTCTTTACTTATTTATTATTTAATATATTTTTATTGGTGCACTATAGTCAAACATCTCAATGGAATACAAGACTTGTGAGAATATATAAGCACACATCATCCAATTAGCCTTTATCCAATCCCCATCCCATTCCCTCCCCCTTCCCTGATACTATGCTTGATTAAGTGATTAATTTTGCTATATTTGTTTAAGTACATCATGTGCTTTAAAGAGATACCATCTTCCCCCATCCCATCCCCTCTGATAGGTCACCTTAATTGCTCCTCCATAGGGCCCTTTCTTCAACTAGATTTCCTCCTATTACCCATTTCTTCCTAGTTTTTGCATATTAGGGAAAGCATCTGATTTTTTATTTTCTGTGATATTTCTCTGTATATGCCACATTGCAGGTTCTGATCCCACTCTTGAAGGCCCCAGCACCAGCCTGGCCACCCGGCAGACTCTGATCCTGGCCTCGCTGGCTCCAGCAACAGCCTCACCGCATGACAGGCTCCGATCCCGGCCTTGGAGGCCCCAGCACCAGCCTTGCCTCACGGCAGGCTATGAGCACTCTTTTATATTAGCCAATATTAGTACCATGTAGACAGTAGACAGACAATATACTTATGGATACAAACATAAATTAAAAAAATAGCAAACACATATCTTATGGCCTTAATTTGCCAGGCATTATATCCCCACTGGTAGGGGACAAGAGAGTTATAGATATTTACTAAACACAGAGCAAGATTTAGAGTCACCCAAATAAAAATATAACCTATTGTCGGGCATGGTGGCACACGCTTGTAATCCCAGCATTTGGGAGGCTGAGATGGGAGGATCGCGTTTCACGGACAGCCTCAGCTACTAAGTGAGACCCTCTGCAACTTAGTGAGACCCTGTTTCAAATGAAAAAGAATAAAAAATAGGACAATGGGTGTCGCTTGGAGGTTGAATGTCCCTGGGTTCCATCCCCAGCCCTGCCCCCCCCCAAAAAATTATATCTCTCTCTATATAACCTATCCCAGATTTCTATCATGTGACACATGATTAGCAGATTATAGAATAAAGGAAACAAACATGGAAGCCCATATAACAGATGTCTGGGGAAGATGTACCAATCTTAGCTGACACTGAATCAAAGAGTTCAGGGTGGCCACTTGTCCCCATGAGGCAGATCTGTATCAAATGTCACCACATTATTTTATTCCTCAGGAAGAAAAAAAAATTTCCCCATTTACAGATGAAGCCTTCATTCTCTAATTTACATAAAGGCCAAGCCAGGTAACAAAAAAACTTCCTTCTTTTTTTCTAAGTTCTTTGCCTTCCACTTATTTAATATGCAAAAGATAAGTTCTCAGGGAAAGATAATGAATTATCTATGATATTGTAATTTTGCATGCTCTAGAGAAGTTACTTATGTTATTTCTGAAAAGAAAAAAAGAAAAGAATCTCTCTTTTGGAATCAGATTTGGTGTTTGTCCCTGTTGTCAGTCTACCTATGACTGACATCCCTGCAAAAGAGATAGGCAGCTTAATTTGTCTGTTGACTATTGGCAGTACAAACATCATTGTTTCCAAATACACGGTTCTCAGGGTGCTCTATTACCTCCTACTGGATCCTCCAAGCCAGCTTGGGGTCCACTGAAGAAAGAAAAGTCCCTTATGAGCCTCAGGGAGCCCGTTATGAGTCTCAGGGTCCTCAGAAGAAAGGTTTTTTTTTTTTTAATGAGAAAAAAATAATATCCCTGAGTTCTCAAGTAATTTAGGTACATTTAAGGATTTACAGTTTTATGATAACAATGATGCAAAGCCTTTGTGGAAAGTCTTAGGATCCCAGGACATTCCTAGCTAAAACAAAGGTAGGTAACAAGACACATCTAAAGTATAGCAGTTGTTCCATAAAGGTAGAGAGATAGAGCTGTTTTCCTTTAAACAGCATCATTTAGGTATATTAAGACAGGAAGTCACACAAAGAAGCTATATCTACCTAAAATAACAAGATTGGACTCTTTTTTTTTTTTTTTCTAAAGAAATCAATGTATTTTACTTAAGGCAAAGTTTGAGAATGTTCTGTAGGTGACATTACCTACACAAGACAGACTGGTCCTCATAGAGTATAAGACATGAGACATTTCACAATTACATTTACAAAAGAGAACAAAGAGATTGGCCTTTAAGAAATACTGGCTATGTGGTGCTCAGTGAAGGTAGCTCCCTTGACTATTATATCAAGGTCAGTTCCCTTCAACATTTGTCTTAGAAGAACTCCACATTTGACAAGATGTGGGATGCCCAAAATGCTGGGACCAATCCCTAATGAGCATTTTTCTGGGCTAGCAATTTAAGTTCCCTCCGACCCAAGGACAGGGCATGTTAGCCTAAGTGGTGGACCCTATCTTTGGCATTTTCATTTTTTAGGAGGAAGTAGGATTGGCCAGAGAAAGAGAAAGAGACAGAGACAGAAAAATCTTCCTGTAAGTCTCATATCTAGCAGTTGGCTTTACAAGCAACATTTTTCCTTCATTCTCTAAGGGGGTCCAGGAGATGCTTCTTACAGTCTAAGGATAGTTAGCATAATAAAACAGCAACAGAAAACTAAGAAGCCTATTGGAAGTCCTGCAACAGAGAAAGGGAGAAGAAAAGGAGGAGGGAACATTGAGTTCCTGCATGGCTTTTAAGTTCAAAGACTCACCAGCCTCTAAGGACAGATGCTACCCTATTGTCATTTGAATCTGAATGGTATGGGCAATTTCCCCTGCCATCCACGAATGGAAAGCCATGGCAAATAGGGCAGAATATATGTTCTCTTGGTTCACAAAAGTGAAGAACAGGAGTTTTATACATGCACATAAACAAAACATTTAAAGACCAAAAAAAAAAAAAAAGTTTTTTTAAATTCAACTTCCCAAGGCCAATGTCTCTGAAAATTCCATGTTCAGGCACCAGAAATACTGGGGAGTGATGGGTTGATTCCTGATCTCAGGAACTCAGAAACAGCAGTGTCCTTGGCTTCTATGGCAGAAAAGAATTTGAACATGCACCAGTTAGACAAAGACAGAGGTTTATTTAGGAAAGTGGGGGATACATGTTCAAGGGAGAATATGGGCCATCTTAAGGAAAGCACCATACTCAGTTAATCTAATCTTAAATTATAAAATTTATGCATATAGATTTTTAGTACTCCCTTTTCATTAAGTTCTATAGTGATATGCCTTCTTTTACTTTTTTTTTGGGGGGGGGTGGTAATGGGGATGGAACCCAGGGGCCTCTACCTCCAGGCTACACTCCCAGACCTATTTTATATTTTATTTGGAAACAGGGTCTCCTAAACCAGCCGAGGCTGGCTTCGAACCTGCGCAATCTTCCTGTCTCGGTTTCCCAAGCACAGGGATTACAAGAGTGCGCCACCATGCCCAGCTCTTCTTTTACTTTTGATATTGATAATTTATAATTTTTCCTTTGCCGGGCTAGAGGCTTATCAATATATTTATCTTTTCAACAAGCCAACTTTTGGTTTAGTTGATTTTTCTCTTATTGTTTCTCATTTTTGAAGTTAGTTTTTTTCTTTTGCTAGCTTTGAGTTGTTTTCCTTTTTTGTAGTACTGGGATGGAACCCAGGAACATTCTAGTTCTGAGCCATAAGCCCCAACCCTATTTTTTATTCTTTATTTTGAAACAAGGTCTCACTGAGTTGCAGAGGGCCTCACTAAGTAGTAGCTGAGGCTGTCCTCAAACCATGATCCTCCTTTCTTAGCCTCCTGAATGTTGGGATTACAAGCATGTGCTACCATGCCTGGCTTAATATAAACATTTAATACTATAAATTTCCCTCTAAGCACTGCTATAGCTCATGTTATAAATTTTGATACATTGAATTTTTATTTCCTTTGAGATATCCCTTTGACCTATGGGTTACTTAAAAGTAACCCACATGCAAAGCCCTGGGTTTGATCCTTGGTTAAAAAACAGTGGAAAATATTAAAAATACAAAAGTAGGTTGTTTGGAGTGCTGGGAGATTTTTTAGTGTCTTTTGTTTTATTGATAATTAATTACATTATGACTAGAGAATATACTTTCAATTATGATTAGAGAATATACTTTCTATGATTTCAATGTTTTAAAATTTATGACCCAGCCGGGCATGGTGGCACACACTTGTAATCCCCGCGCTTGGGAGGCTGAGACAGGAAGATCGCACTGGTTCGAAGCCAGCCTCAGCTACTTAGTGAGGCTTTTAGCAACTTAGTGAGACCCTGTTTCCAAATAAAATATAAAAAAAAGGTCTGGGAGTATAGCCCAGAGGTAGAAAGCCTCTGGGTTCCACTCCCAGTACCACCACCAAAAAAAAAAAAAAAAAGTTTATGACCCAAGATATGGTCTATCTTGTTGATTGCCCCATGTGTACTTGGGAAGAATGTATTTTCTGTTGTAGGTGGAATAGTTTATGGATATCAGTCATGCCTATTTGGTTAATGGCAGTTTTTAGTTTCTCTGTATCCTTGGTTATTTTCTATCTACTTAATTTTAATAATGACTGAGAAAGGAAATTTAAATTTTATAACTATACTTGTGTATTTATCTGTTTCCCTGTATCAGTTTCTTTCTTTCCCTTTCTTTCTTTCTTTCTTTCTTTCTTTCTCTGCTTCTTCTTTTTTTGTTTTTGCAGTATTGAGGATTGAACCCAGCAGCATTATATTTCCAAGCTACACCCCCAGCTCTATTTTTTTAAAAATTATTCTTTATTTTGAAACAAGGTCTCACTAAGTTGCAGAGGGCCTCACTAAGTAGCTGAGACTGACCACAAACCTGTGGTCCTTCTTTCTCAGCCTCCCATGCACTAATTACAAGCATGTGCCACTATGCCTGGCTCCTTTATCAGTTTTGCTTCACATATTTTGAGACTCTTGTTAGATACATAAATTTTTAGGACTGTTTTTGTCCTTTATTTTTTTTTATTTTTATTTTTTGGTGGTACTGGGGGTGGAACCCAGAGGCTTTCTACCTCTGGGCTATACTCCCAGACCTTTTTTTTATATTTTATTTGGAAACAGGGTCTCACTAAGTTGCTGAGAGCCTCACTAAGTAGCTGAGGCTGGCTTCAAACCCGTGCGATCCTCCTGTCTCAGCCTCCCAAGCGCGGGGATTACAAGCGTGCACCACCACGCCCGGCTGTTTTTGTCCTTTAATTAATTGACCACTTATCAATATTTAATGTTTCCCTTTAGCCATGGTAACTTTCCTAGCTTTGAAGTCTACTTTTTGCCTGATATTAATATAACTACTTCAATTTTGTGATGATTCATATCATCATGGTATTTATTTTTTTCTTCTTTTTACCTAAAAGTATTTTTATTTTGAAGTAATTTCAGACTCATAGAAGGGTTGAAAGAAAAACAACAGATTTCTATATAGGCTTTACCCAGCTTTTAATAATGCTAATATCTTATATAATAATTATACATGTATTAAAACTAAGATATTTACATTGATATAATATTTTATTAAGTAAACTATGGACTTTTCTTTGGATTTCATTAGATTTTTCTATTAATATTATTTTTTTTAAATTCTAGAATCCAATCCAAGTTACCAATTACATTTAGCATCCTTTTATTTGTATTTATTTTATGGTAATGGGGATTGAATCCAGAGGCATTCCACCTTTGAGCTACACCTCCAGCCCTATTTTTCACTCTTTAGTTTGAAACTGGACCTCATTAAGTTGTAGAGGGCCTCACTAAGTTGCTGAGGCTGGCCATGAGCCTGGAGTCCTCCTGTCTGTCTTCCAAATACTGAGATTATAAGTGTGAGCCACCACACCTAGCATCCTTTTATTTTTAACATATACATATCATTGTGTTTAATGTGAGTTTCTGTTAGCATAGATTATATTCTTTTTTTGTCGTTGTTGCTAAGGATTGAACCCAGGGCTGTTCTACCTCTGAGCTACATCCCCAGCCTTATTTTATATTTTGCTTTGAAACAGGTTCTGACTAAGTTGTAGAGAGCCTTATTAAGTTGCTGAGGCTGGCTGTGAACCTATGATCTTCTATCTCAGCCTTTTAAGTAGTAGGATTACAAGCGTGTGCTCCCATGCCTGGCTGAGTATATTGTTTTATTTTTAATCCATTCTGACAAAATCTCTCTCTCTTCCTTTCTCTCTCTTTCCAGGCTGTACCACTGAGCTCTATATCCAGCCCTCTAGCTACATCCTCAGCCTTTTATCTCTCTCTCTTTTTTTTCTTTTCTTACAGTACTGGGGATGGAACCCAGGGGCATTCTACCTCCAGCTATACCCCAGCCCTATTTTTTTTAGTCTCTTTATTTTTATTTCTTTTTATTTCTTTTGCAGAACCTGGGATGAAACCTAGGGGCATTCTACCTCCAAGCGACACCTCCAGCCCAATTTTTTATTCTTTATTTTGAAACAGAGTCTCACTTAGTTGTAAAGGGCCTAAGTAGCTGAGGTTGTCTTCAAACTGTGATCTTCCTGTCTCAGCCTCCCAAATGCTGGGGTTACAAGTGTGTACCGCTGTGCCCGGCTCAGTCTTTTTATTTTTGAAACAGGGTCTCACTGAGTTGCAAAGGGCCTTGCTAAGTAGCTGAGGCTGTCTGCAAACCACAGTCCTCTGGTCTCATCCTCCTGAATGCTGGGATTACAAGTGTGTACCACTACACCTGGCTTGCCTTTTATCTCTTTTTAATGTAAGAACACTTTACGTGAGATCTTCCCTCCTAACAAATTTTAAGTGTATGATTGACTATAGGTACAATGTTTTACAGCAGATCTCTAAAATTTATTCACCTTGCTTAACTGACTTAGGGTTGCCACTTTATTATTTGTTTTCCCCTTGCCTTTATTTTTTTTTTTTAAGTTTTGAACTCAGGGGTATATGTGTAATAGGCAGTGTTCTGCTACTGAGTTACAGCCACCAGCCTTTTTCTTATTTATATTTTGAGACAGGGTCTCTGTAAAATGTCAGTGCTGGTCTAGAACTTGTGTTTCTCCTGCCTTAGCTTTTCAAGTAGCTGGGTTATAAGTATCATGCAGAGCTTTTGGAATTCTATGTATGGGATGAGTTTCTTCCCTGGTTTTTACTGTATCCATTTGTATAGTTAATATACATACTTAAATAGTGTGCTTAAAATTCAGTGTGTGTGTGTGTGTGTGTGTGTGTGTGTTTGCTAGGGATTGAACCTAGAAACATGATAACTCCAAGTTACATCCCTAGCCCAATTTTACTTTTTATTTGTAAACAGTCTTGCTAAGTTGCTGAGGCTGGCTTCAAACCTGTAATCCTCCTGTCTCAGCCTCCCAAGTACTGAGACTGTAGGCATCCACCACCATGCCTGGCTTAGAATGGATACTTTACTATTTGAGTGGAATGTAGAAATATTAGTACCACATAGATCTCTTTACTTTCTATCTTTTATATTGTCATTATCATATATATCTATATACTTTGAAAGCCCTGTTAATGTTATTTTATTTATAGTGCTTTTAATCATCATTCATATTTTAAAGAAGTTAAGAGGAGTAAAGCAGGTTCTTAAGTTTGCCTAGACATCTTGTTTCCAGTATTCCTCCTTTCCTGAAGTTCTGAGTTTCCTGTAGTATCCTGTTCCTTCCATCTGAAGATTTTCCTTTGACATTTAAGAACAGTCTCTGTTAATGAATTATCTTGGTTTTCACCTGAGAATTTATTTATTTTACCATCACTTTTTAAGGATCCTTTCACTGATACAGAGTCCTGGGTTGACAGTTGTTTCTTCTCTTTTTTTCCTCTTAATACTTAAAAATGTTGCTCTGCTGCCTGTTGTCATTCATGGTTTCTGATGAGAAATACATTCATTCACATAACTCTTTTCCATAATACATCATTTTTTTCTGCCTACTTTCAAGATTTTTTATTTTAGTTCTCATTGGTTTGATTATAACTTAGTATTTTATTTGGGAAAGTTTTTTTTTTTTAAGTTTTCTTTGCTCACTAAGTTTCATAAATCTGTAGGTTTATGTATTTTACCGAATTTGGGGAGTTTTCAGCCACTATTACTTTAGATATCTTTTCTGTACCATATTCTTTTTCCTTACTCTTTGGGCCTTTGATAATGTCATTGTTAGGCCTTTTGGTACTGCCTCATAACAAGGCAGGTCCTTGAGGCTCTGTTCATTATTTAAAAACATTTTTTCTTTGTTGTTCAGCCAAGATAATTTCTGTTTGTCTTCAAATTCATTGACTCTTCTGTTATTGATTCATCCAGTGAATTTCTTTTTTATTCTTTATTTTTGAAACCGGGTCTCACTGAGTTGCAAAGGGCCTCACTAAGTAGCTGAGGCTGTCTGTGAACCACAATCTTCTGGTCTCAGTCTCTCAAATGCTGGGATTACAAGCGTGCGCCATCACACCCGACTTCATCCAGAGAATTTAAAAATTTCTATTGCTTCGGGCGTGGTGGCGCACGCTTGTAATCCCCGCGCTTGGGAGGCAGAGACAGGAGGATCGCGCAGGTTCGAAGCCAGTGGCGCTGGCTGAAGAGACCCTGTTTCCAAATTTAAAAAAATATCAAAATAGGTCTGGGAGTGTAACCTGGAACCCCAGTACCACCAGAAATACATAAATAAATAAATAAATAAATAAATAAATAAATAGAAAAGAAAAATTCTATTTGCATTTAAAATTTTTCCATTTGGATCTTTAAAGAAAAAGTTTTCTCAAGATTTTTTTAATGTTTCTATGTACTTGACTAGTGTTTGCCTTAACTTGTTGGAGCATATTTTATGTGTGTGTACATGTGGTACTAGGGATTGAACCAGGGGTTTTCTACCTCTGAGCTATCCCCTTAGCCCCTGCCCCTTCTTTTTGAAACAGGGTCTTTCTTGGTTGCTAGGAAGAAGTCCTACTACATTGTTCTTAAACATGCAGTCCTCCTGTCTCAGCCTCCCAGGTATTAGGATTACAGGCATGCAGCACCATGCCTGGCTGGACCATACTTTTAATACCTTGTTTAGAAGTCTGTGATAATTCTAATATCTTGGGATTGGTGTTTGTTGATTGTTTTTCCCATTGTAAGATATTGAGATTTTCAAGTTTCTTTGTATGTCAGTTTGGACTTGGATTTTGGATCTTGTTAATCAGGCAACCAATCCAGTTAGGTTCAGACTGAAATTTCTTCCTGTCTTTTATGGGCTGGGGTCTTGCAATTTTTGTCTGTCTCATGGGTGTACCAACCCTTGGCCAGTCTCAGCCCTAGGCAGTGTTCTGTATGCCCCAGGGATCTGTTGTAAAAAACCTTGGCACACAACTATAGTCCCAGGTACTTAGGAGGCTGAGGCAGGAGGATTGCAAGTTTAAGGCCAGCCTGAGAAACTTAGGGAAACCCTATCTCAAAATGAAAAGTAAACTAAAAAGGGCTGGAGATGTAGTTCAGTGGTAGAGAACTTGCCTAGCATGTATAAAGCCCTGAGTTCAATCACCCTGAAAAACAAAGTCTTTAGTTTGCTGTTGGGTAAATGTGTAGCTGGGGCTGGGCCCTGGAGTTCCCATACTTTATTGACCGCCTTCCTCTTCTTGTTCCCCAAACTTTCCAGATCCAGCGCAGCTCCCTCTTGCTCCTTTACCTAAACACCGGGGCTTCGGTCTCTCGGCTAGGCCTTGCACTCTCTGTGACCACGTCTTCCTTGGGAACCGCTTGAGGAGAGGTGAGGGAAGACAGCCGTGGAGACTCTCCTGGTGCCCTTGGGGCCCCATTTCTCAGGGTCTGAGAAGTTTTCCCATCATCATTCCACTGCTGCCTTGGGGTAGGGCCAAAAGAACAGAAGAAGCAATCAGGTCTATTTCTTGAAGGTCTTCTCTTGAAGCTTTTTTATCTACCCCCTGGTACACATTTCTGGATTTGGGGTACCTTTGAGAGTCTAGGCCAAGAGATACCAGAAAGGAAAAACAAGAAGGGAAGCTTCCAGTTTCGTGGTACTTTGAATTTTAGGGTTTTTTTTTTTTTCCCCATTCTAACTGCTACCAGTTACTTTTTTTTTTTTTTTTTTTTGTGGTACTGGGGTTCCTGGAAGCCCTTCTTTCTCCAGGCTACACTCCCAGACCTATTTTTTACATTTTTATTTGGAAACAGGGTCTCCTAAACCAGCGTGTGCGGCTGGTTTCGAACCTGCGCGATCCTCCTGTCTCTGCCTCCCAAGCGTGGGGATTACAAGCGTGCGCCACCATGCCCGGCCTTACCAGTTACTTTTCAGAGTTGTCAGATAGTACATGTAGCAACTGTACAGAGATTTTATTTGAATTCAGTGGGAAATACATGGTGGAATGGATTTGCTCCACCTCATCTGGAACCAGAAACTTTGATTCTTTACTAAACACTTACTCAGAGAGGAACAGGCTGGTAGAGTGAGAAAGGTGGTGGCTTTAATACAGGCTGTGAACTAACAGGCCTCAGTGGAGGGGATCCCCAAGAAGCGACACCAGTGCTTTTGGTGCAGAATACCCTCACCTCCTGTCTTATTAATTAAAAAATATTTTTATGTGTGTGTATGGTTCTGGGGATCGAACCCAGGGACATTCTACCTCCGAGCTATGCCCTCAGCCTTAGTTTTTTTTTTTTTACTTTGAAACAGTGTTCTGCTAGGTTGATGAGAGTCTCTCTACTTGCTAAAGTTGTCCTTGAACCTGTGATCCTCCTATCTCAGTTTCCCACATACTGGGATTATAGGTGAATTTGTAATCCTTCTGTCTCAGCCTCCCAAGTACTGGGATTACAGTTGTGTGCCAGAATACCTGGCTTTAATTTTTTAATTAAAATTAAAATTATTTGAATGCATAATATTTGCACTTAGTGCCAAATTTAAAAGATAGAAGGTGAAGAGGTAAGTCTTCCTTATTTACCTGTCCCCTTCCCTGTTAGTTCCTTTCCCTGTGGGCATCCACTTTTCATTTTCTCATGTATCCTTACAGAGTATTCTACAGGTAATCAAAGGAAGAATATGGATACGTGTGCACATAGAACAAAGGGTGGTTTACTGTACACAATGTTTTGTGCTTTGCTTTTTCACTTATATGCCCTGGATATCTTTCCATATCAATGTCTATAAAAGATTTCATTATTTTTAGCAGCTGTATAGAATGCCATTAAATGGGTGTACTATCATTGATTTAATAAGTCTCTTAATGGTGGGCATTTATTACATCAGTAAATGTATACTTAGTAAATTAAAGACATTTATTCTAGTGTGTGTGTGTGTGTGTGTGTGTGTGTGTGTGTGTGTGTGTATTCATGGGGATTGGACCCAGGGACATTTTACCTTGAGCTATGTCCCCCAGCCCTATTTTTATTTTTTTATTTCTGAAATAGAGTCTTAGTTGCTGAGAATCTTGCTACACTGCTGAGGCTGTCCTTGAATGTGAGATCCTCCTGTCTCAGCCTCTCAAGTACTGGGATAATCAGAATATGCCACCATGCCTCCTTTGTTCCGACAGTTTCAATCCTTTGTTATTACAGAAAAGTTTCATGATCTATCCTTAAACACACGTTCTGTGTATATAAGGCTATCGCTGTAGAATAGATATCTGGGAATGGAATTATTGGGTTAAAGTTGTTTACTCATTTTAAATTGCTAATAACAGATTGATATATTGTTTCACATGACTGCAAATAATTCATCAATTTTTAAGCCTGGACAGGGTAAGGAATTTTAGAAAAGAAGAAAAGAATTTTAAAAGAATGTTAAAAAGGCCTTGTTTTAAAATAAAGAATAAAGCTGGGCATGGTGGCACACGCATGTAATCCCAGTGCTTGGGAGGCTGAGACAGGAAGATCGCATAGGTTCGAAGCCAGCCTCAGCTACTTAGGCTCTCACTAACTTAGTGAGATCCTGTTTCCAAATAAAGTATAAAATAATCCCAGCATTTGGGAGGCTGAAATCAGAGGATGGAGGTTCACAGACAGCTTCAGCTACTTAGTAAGGCATTCTGTAACTTATTGAGACCTTGTTTCAAAATAAAGAATAAAAAATAGGGCAGGGGATGTAGCTTGGATGTCAACCTGCAAAAATAAATAAATAAATAAATAAACAAATCAGACAGACAGACAGACAGACAGACAGACTAAAATAAGGTAGGGGTATAGCTTAGAGGTAGAATGCCCCTGGGCTCAATCCCTAGTTTTGGAGAAAAAAATTCTGACTCTGTTAAATATCTAATTCTGGTTCTATGGTTCTACCATGTCATTTACCAAAGTTGTGTGTGTGTGTGTGTGTGTGTGTGTGTGTGTGTGTGTGTGTGTGTGTAGAATATGGATTAGTTGAAATTTTCCTTTTTTTCTCCCCCTTCTTGTTCTAATAGACATGCCAAATGATTAATCAAAGAACAGCCAAAGGGAAAGATATGACAAGCAAGGGTATTCAGATGACCAATTGGGTGGATAGTCACTTCCTAATTAAATAGGGAATCATTTGTTGGGAATACTTCTCTTCTGAGGAACATTTTATCTACCATGTTTTCTCAGCCACACAGCCATGTCTGTAAGTAGAGGAGCAGGTGCAAGCTATCCCTTACCGTACTAATGGTAGAATAAGAAGCCCTATAAAGGCAATGATCCTTTTTTTTTCCTGGTTCCTAGATCAGAAGAGGTGATTTGAGAACGTTTTGTACAAAAAGCTGTCTGGAAGAATTATTTAATATTATGGAGACAGTGGCATTTAGGTGTTTTTTTTTTTTTTGTGTATGTGTGGTACTGGAGGTGGAACCCAGAGGCTTTCTAACTCTGGGCTATACTCCCAGACCTTTTTTATACTTTATTTGGAAACAGGGTCTCACTAAGTTGCTGAGAGCCTCACTAAGTAGCTGAGTCTGGCCTCGAACCTGTGCGATCCTCCTGTCTCAGCCTCCCAAGCACGGCGATTACAAGCGTGTGCCACTACACCTGGTTTAGGGTTGTTTTAATGGTTTGTTGTATTTTAAGTCAAATCTTTCTTGGAAAATCTGGAATACAGATTTTTTCAATATAATGATGTGTGTTTTTTTCTGATAACAATCCTTTTAACACTGTACTTAGGATCAAAAATCAGAACAGAAGGCACTTAAAAATTTTGATGTTTACTTGGCTATGATTATGCTAGTCTCTGCTATTAATTTGAATAAACCTTAAATAAAATTAACTATTAAATTAATCTGAAAAAAGAAAGATTATCTTATAGTGAATGATGTGTTCTTTCCAACAGGGGCATTACTTATACCTTTAAGTAATGAAACTGGTTTTGGTGGCTTTTCAAATAGCATTAGATTTTTTTGTCAGCTTTTTATTTTGAGATGATTTGAAATTTATTTTCAGATTTATAGACAAATTGCAAAGATAACACAGAGTTCATATATATGTCTTACCCAATTTCTCCTAATGTTAACATATTACCATGGTATAGTTGTCAAAACTAAGAAACCAACATTGATAGAATATGTTAATCAAATTCCAAATTTATTTGTATTTTGCCAATTTTCACACTGGTGTCCTTTTCTGTTCCAGGATCCAATCCAGTACCACATCCCATTTGGTCATCTGTTTCCTTAGTCTTCTCTGGTGTATGATGGTTTCTCAGCCTTCCCTTGTTTTTTATGGCCTTGGTAGGTTTGAGGAGTACTGGATATTTTGTAGAATGTTCTCCTCAATTTAGATGTATTGGATATTTTATAATCTTAGAATGGGGTTATGGGTTTTTAGGAAGAATAGTACAGAGGTGAAGTGCCCACCATATCACCTCATATCGAGGCGGGGACATATCAATGCGATATAACACTGGTGATGTTAGCCGTTATTATTTGTTTAAGTTAGAACTTGCTAGGTTTCTGCACTGTAAAGTTGCTATTTCTTCTTTCCATACTGTATTTGTAAATATGTCACTGATTCCAGCCTATACTTAGGGGAGGAGGGCGTGAAGATTACCTCTACCTCCTATAGGAGGTAATATCCACTTATATTATTTGGAATTCTTCTGTAAAAGATGATTTGCTTCTCTGCCCGTGTGTTATCAGTTCATTACTTTATATCAGTGCAGCGTATGTATTTTATGCTTTGTATTATAACACTATACCATGCTGTTTATTTTGTTGCTCAGATTGTTCTAGCTTAGGCTGGTGTGGCCTCCTTCAGGTTTTCTGTGTCCCTTTGACCTGCCCTGTCCTTTTACTACTTGAACACCCCTCTCCTTTACAGAACTAAAAGGCATTCTAGAATCTTCTTGTATTTTCCCTGTCCCCACTCTAGAGTCAGCTCTTTTCCTAAGGAGCCCTGTTCTTTTCATTGGAAAAAGCTCTGTTCCTAGACCTTTTCTGTGGCTAGAAGTAGGAAATAGAGAGGCTGAATATCTCTCATCCAAAATGCCTGGGACCAGAAGTGTTGAGGATTTCTTTGAACTTTGGAACATTTACATATACATTGTGAGATCTCTTAGGGGTGAGACCCAGGTCTAGCCACAGAATTTATGTGTTTTATACACATTATGCACATAGTCTGAAGGTCATTTTCACACAGTATTTCTACTTCATTTTGCCAAGACCTATCATGTGAGGTCAGGTGCAGAATTTTCCACTTGTAGCATCATGTCAGCCCTTAAAAGAGTTTGGATTTTCAGATTAAGAGCCGCCCAGTTTAGCTATGCTGACCCTCATGTACATACGTACTTATTTCTGTCTGTTGATTGTGTACTTTGAGCTAAGTGTGGGTTTGCACAGTCTTGACTTTAGCCTGGCATTGTAGCTTAGTATACTCCAGCCTTCTTCCCCTTGCTTATCTGCGTTTCAGTCTCTGACCATGAGGCACCTGGCTCACCTCATGGCAGATGGGAGTTTACTTACTTACTCAAACTCATCACATGTAAAAGAGATTCAGAATTGCTAATTTATACCCCCCAGGAGCAACAGACTTATCACTAGAGTATGGCAGTAATGTATATATCCCTTTCTCTAGAGACTTATAGTTGCAAGTCACACCACCATTTTCCATGGTTACTTAAGTCAGTTTCTTTTTTCCTCTACCTTCAATGAGTTTATGTCCTACATTTATAATATATTAGATTTTTTTTGAGACAAGGGCTTGCTATGTTACTCAAGCTTGTCTTGTACTACAAGCATGTGCCAGGGTGCCCAGTTAATATATGAGATTCTCTTGTCTCAGGCTGGATCTTGGGACCTCCTGACATCCCAGTTGACTTAAGAATTTTGCATACAAGAAAGTTCACTCCTTGTAAGATGCAGATGTTTGGTATGTGTGTGTAGTACTAAGGATTGAACCCAGGGGCATTCTACCTCTGAGATAGACCCTCAGCCCTATTTTATTTTTAGTTTGAAACAAGATCTTACTAAGTTGTTGAGGGCTCCACTAAATTGCTGAGGCTATCCTTGAACCGGAGATCCTTCTGTTTCAGTCTCCCAAGTACTAGGATCACAGGTATGCACCACCATGCCTGGCTTGTGTGAGTTTTTGTTTGTTTGTTTGTTTGCTTGCTTGTTTGCTTGTTTTTGCAGTACCGGGGATGGAACCCAGGGGAAGTGTACCTCTGAGCTACACCCCAGCCCTATTTTTTAGTCTTTTTAATTAATTATTATTATTATTTTGGTGGTACTGGGAATGGAACCCAGGGGCCTTCTACCTCCAGGCTACACTCCCAGACGTATTTTATATTTTATTTGGAAACAGGGTCTCTTATGCCAGCGCTGCTGGCTTTGAACCTGCGCGATCCTCCTGTATCTGCCTTCCAAGCGCGGGGATTATAAGCGTGTGCCACCACGCCCGGCTAGTCTTTTTATTTTTGAAACAGGGTCTCACTGAGTTTCAAAGGGCCTCACTAAGTAGCTGAGGCAGTCTGCAAACTGTGATCCTCCAGTCTCTGCCTCCCAAATGCTAGGGCTTGTATGAATTTTAACAAAGACATAAAAATCATGTATATTCCATTCTGAATAAAAGAACATTTTCATCACCCTAAAATTTTTCCTGTGCTTCTCTGTGTAATCAGTGCCTTCTCCCACAAACCCTGGTAACTACCCATTTGTTTTTCAGGCCTGTAGTTTTGCCTTTCCCAGAATGTCACATGAATAGAGTTACACAATGTATGTAGTCCTTTCACTTAGTAAAATGCACTTAAGATTCAGCGATGCTTTACCATGAATCAATAGATTGTTTTTCCCTTTCGTCACTGAGTAATATTGCATTTTATAAATATACTACAGTTTATTCATTTACTTATCAGAAGATAATTTTGATTGTTTCTAGTTTTGGATGCTTATAAGATAAAGCTGTTATGAACATTTGTGCACAGGTTTTATGTGAACATAGTTTTCAGTTTATTTGGGTAAAATATTGTGTAATTGCTGGGTCATGTCGTAAGTTTATATTTTACTTTATAGGAAACTGCTGGACAGTTAGTTTCCTATAAAAGCGACTGCATTATAGTTCAGTCACTTTTTTTCCTTCTTTCTACAGAAGGGATAATTAAACAGTTGATTAGAGCATAAAAATGTCAACTAATAAAGCCAAGCCTGGTGGCTCATGCTTGTAATCCTAGTTGTTAAGAGGCTGAGACAGAAGGATTGCAGGTTTGTGGCCAGCCTCAGCTACTTAGTGAGGCTCTCCATGACTTAGTAAGACCCTGTTTCAAAAAAAAAAAAAAATAGGGCTGGGGAGTGTAGCTCAGAGATAGAATGCTCCTGGGTTCAATCCCCAGTACCGCAAAAAAAAAAAAAAAAAAAAATGTGTGTATATATATATATATATATATATATATATATATTTAAAAAGTCAACTAATACCTACATGTCTGTGTAAAGTTCAGCTTATTAAGTGACTGTCATATATATGGCATTAATCTTGGCCACTACTGGATTCGGAGAGAAGACCCTGGCTAAGTACTGAAAGGAGTTTGCCATCTCCTGGAGAAGGTAAGATTTTGTGAGCAGTGGTATGGGCCAGCAGGTCAGCTGGCCTGGGTTTTGGTTCTTTGTGTGTGGTGACAATGGTAATGGTAGTGTCCTTAATTTATAAATGGTAGCAAGGCCTTAATTTATAAAGGTGACTGAGTGACAAGATGGAGAAGTCAGTGTCACTGAAAGAAGCTTAATGCTGTTGTTTCCCAGAGGATGAGACATGCCATGGGGCGAAGGGCCACAGAGGAAGGTGCCATGTTTGGTCGGGAGGAAGGAGGAAGGGGAAGCATGGCACAGAGCCTTTCCTGTGCTCTTCTTGGAAAGGCAGGGCAAGTGGAGGAAACCGTTTAGGTTGAAAGAGTGAATAACTTGTGTGGACTCTGCAGCACAGGGTTTCCTTGTGGTCCTGAGTCAGGCCCGGGATGATTAGGGCAGAGAAATACTGGCCTGGTATGTGAGCGGTAGAGAATGGACGTGGCTCCGAGTACAGGCTGTGGGTCTAGGAGGATGTAAATATCTCTGGCCATTAGTTTTGCCCTGTGATTAGTGCTGCCAAGTAGATAAACATAGAATCCAAGAGAACAGAGCCCCAACAGAGCCCTCCTATGGAGAGTGTTCCCTATCCACCAGTTGAATAATTTAATTCAATGCATGGTTGACTGCTTACTTTGAAACGGGGTAGAGAGATACATGAGAAAAATCTTTGCCCTCAAGGAACTCAGGATACATCAGGAAAAACAAGTTCATTTTCATTAAGTGAACATTTTTTGAACATCATCTGTGCTTCAGACACTTGCTAGTCTCTGAAGATGCGGAGTTTTAATCAAACTGGTGAAGTTCATAAGTGAATAGTTAATTATTTAATACAACAATATATTTTCTCATTTTGCCTTATATTTCCTGTCCACCTTGTTTTCCCTAAACTCTACAGTTGTTTTCTGAATATACTTTTAGATTTAGGAGCCCTTAGTTATGAATTTAAGTTTTCTCATTCATGAAAAATATAAGCAAAATCGTGTGATGGGCAGATTTTTTTTTGTGTGTGTGTGTGGTAGTATTGGGGATGGAACCCAGGGGCATTCTGCTTCTGAGCTACAACCCCAGCCTTATTTTTTAAATTCTTTATTTTGAGACAGGGCCTCACTAAGTAGCTGAGGCTAGCCACAAACCTGTGATCCTCCTATCTCAGCCTCCCAAATACTGGAATTACAAGTGTGTGTGCCATCATACCCAGCCCAGATATTTTTTAAAACTTCCAATTACTGAACAGCCTCTAATACTCCATCTCTGCAAGGAGTAGGGAACAAAGGGTCAGAGATGGAGTATTAGAGGCTGTTCAGGCGGGAACTTGGGGACTTGCTCTTGTGTTGTATGAACATGATGTTTTTGTTGAGTAGGTTTTTTCTCTCTCTAAAGCCTCAGTTTTCTCATTTAGAGAATTGGGTTCATGATTGCAACTTGCTCTGTCTTATATTGTTATTAAAGATGAAATGAGATAATAAATATGAGACTTCCCATACAAATACAAAGTAAGTTGCAATGATTTCATGTATATTAAAGTCTCAAAAATATTGAGGAAATGCATAATTGTATCTCTTTTGTTTCTGACATTGACTCTAAGAAATGAGAACTGGGAGAACTTGATCTTCTTTTCTGAACTTCTCTAGAATTTATAATCTATAGTTGTAATTTAGTAATTATGTACATTCTTATATTTAGTGATTGTTTTGAATGGCTTAGTCTTGGTACTTTACAGGTAGAAACTGAGAGCATACATATTTATTATCTGTTACAGAATCTAGAATGCAAAGTACATTATAGGTACCCATTTACTCTTTGCTGATTGATATTTATTGAATACTTAACATATCTGAGTAAAAGCTTTGTAGACTAATTCTAAAGGAGAATATATGCAAGTGAATGAGAAATTTATGTGTAGACTGGGAGGAATCATCATTAAGTAAAATTAATTAAAAATACTTGATAGAAGGTATGAGCGCAATCTGCTATAAAAGGTAGGTTGTATGCCAGGTAGAGAATTAGAGGTAGGAATGAGAGTGGCAGATGAGAAGATGAATGGCTGATGGAACCGAATTAAAGGTCAAGTTGGTGAGGTTTGAAGCATAATTTTTAAATTGCAGTTGTTCACGGTGGCTGTACATTTACGAGTCAAACGGGTGACCTCAAATTTTGTACAGAAGTGTGTCATTGTATTGATTAACTCTTCAAGGTTAAAACTTAATGTTTACAAAGCCCCTTGCTTCTGCAGACGCAATTTCTTAGGCTGCTGATGTTACATATAATCTATGTGGAATGTCAGGGCTTTTTAAGCAGTTCTATAGTTTATAGTTCAGCTAAGCAGACAGGGCAACACTTAGTAACCTTTTATAGAGTTGTGTTAAAGTAGAGCAGTTTTACAAGGTGGGGGGCATTCTGCCTCCGAGCTACACACCCAGCCCTATTTCTTATTCTTCATTTTGAAACAGGGTCTCACTAAGTTGAAGAGGGCCTTACTAAGTAGCTGGGGCTGGCCATGAACCTGCGATCCTCCTGTCTCAGCCTCCTGAGTACTGGAATTACAAGCATGAGCCACCATACCTGGCTCAGATTATTTTAAGATCTGCATTGTGAAACAGGGATTTTCTCTCAAGAGCTAGCATTAGGACCAATAGGTGAAAGTTCGTAGAAGCAAATTCTTACAGAATCTGAGGGATACATTTATTCAGTAAGAGATGAAGTCAACTGCCTCAGAAAGTCACTGATTTCTGTCCATCATAGCTATTGTAGCAGAGGCTCCCTCCCCTCCGCCTTTGTAATTTGTATAGGAAGTACGGGTTAAATTTCCCTAATCTGAAAACTCAAATCTGAAATGCTCCAGAAAATTCTGACATGATGGTCAAAAAGTTTTGGATTTTGAAACATTTCTAATTTTAAATTTATGATTTACTACCTAAGCAGTAAAGTCTTATGCAAATATTCCAAAATCTGAAATACTTCTGTTTCCAAACATTTCAGGAAAGAGATCCTCCTTCTGTACAAGTGTCAAAGTGGTTGGGCTCCCAGGGATTCTTAATCTCTGCCCTGTGCCATTTTGCACATGGTAGTTCTATGTTATAAGGGCTGTTATGTGCATTTTAAGATGTTTAGCAGCAACCCTGGCCTCTACCACTAGTAATCCTTCTTCTGAGTTGTGACACTCAGAAATGTCTTCAAACATTGCCAACTGTCCCTGGGAGACGGTGAAATTAAAGCACCTCAGAACTCTGGAGAGTTAGACTTTTTGTTTTGCAGGTACATTCTGCAGCATAGACTTTTATTAGCCAGCAAGAATGGATTAGAGGACCCACACAACTGGGGAGAGTGTTCTTTTACCTTCCTATTCAGGGAGGCTTTCTAGAGCTAGGAGGTTTTCACAATCTTGCAAGTGATGTTGGTAAGCTTGGAATACACAGGACATTCCTGTGGCCCACTATTAGGAGAGGGCTGAGAGATGAGAGGTCTTAGCTGGTATAGAGGAGAGAAAAAGAGGGGTGTGGAGTAGTTGTTCCAGCAGGTCTGGCCATGGTCCAGCCAAGCATCAAGGTTCTGTTACTGATGTCTCTGTCCTTCTCTTCTCCCACAGCCTGCACAATTCTCTGGTAGAGGAGGAAGGAATGCCCAGGGAGATTGTATTATAAACTTTTGTCACGACTTGAATTTTATCTTCTTTATTTCTAAGTTGTGACCTGGCCCACTTTCATAACTTCATTATGCCTTTCTTTAAAAAAAATTGTGTTTAAAATATATGTAACATAAAATTATCACTTAAACCGTTTGTGTGTATGTGTGGTACTGGGGATTGAACCCGGGGTTCTATCTCCAAGCTATACTCCTAGCTTGCCCTATTTTTTATTTTGAAACATGGGTCTCAATAGTTGCTGAGGCTGGCCACAAACCTGTGATCCTCCTGTCTCAGCCTCCCAAGTATAAAATTTTTTTTTTTAACCCAGGTGCATTCTACATCTGATCTATACACACCTTCAGCCTTTTTTTTTTTTTTTTTTTTTTTTTGGGTGGTACTGGGGTTCCTGGAAACCTTTCTGCTTCCGGGCTACACTCCCAGACCTATTTTATACTTTTTTTTTTTTTTAATTTGGAAACAGGGTCTCTTAACCCAGTGCATCTGGCTTTAAACCTGTGCGATCTTCCTGTCTCACCTCCCAAGCCTGGGGATTACAAGCGTGCGCCACCACGCCCGGCTCCTCAGCCTTTTTATTTATTATTTTGAAATAGGTTCTTACGAAGTTGCTGAGGCTGGTCTCAAACCTGTAATCCTCCTGTCACAGCCTCCCAAATACTGGAAATCCAGGTGCATGTTACCATGCCTGATTCATTAAAACCATTTTTAAGTGTACAGTTTAGTAATATTCAGTATATTCATGTTACTGTGTAACAGTCACCACTCTCTGTCTTAAGAACTTTTTCCTCTCCCCTATCTGAAATCCTGGGCCTAATAAGCAACAGCTCCCCACTACCTCCTCACCCACCCTTGCCACCATCATTCTTGCTCTCCTTATCCACTTGACTATTCTAGGAACCCTATATAAAGGTCATGCAGTATTTGTATTTTTGTGATTGGCTTATTTTCCTTAACATAATATTGTTAAATTTATCTGTGTCATAGAATATGTTAAGAATGTATATATGTATGTATTTTGTGGTACTAAGAACTGAACCCAGGGACTTTCTATAAGCCATACCCCTAGCCCTATTTATTTATTTATTCCTTTATTTATTTATTTTCATAGTGTTGAGGATTGAACTCAGGGATATTCTACCTCTGAGCTATAACCCCAGACAGTTTTTTTTTTAAACTTGGAAACTGGGTCTCTATGTTGATGAAACTCTTACCACTTGCCAAGGCTGTCCTATCTCAGCCTCCCAAGTACCTGACCTACAGGCTTGCACCACAATGCCTGGCTCTTATTTTATTTTGAAGGAGAGTCCCACCAAGTTGCAGAGGTCCTCGCTAAGTTGCTGAGGCTGGCTATGAACCTGCGATCCTCCTGTCTCTGGATACTGTTGGCGTTTATGAATAATTTGTTGCTGTGGTGCTTTGTTTTGTTTCATTTTAAAATGGCAAAAAATAATGCTTCCTTCATAAGATTATGGCATCTGCCTGAAGAATGCTGGGCCCTGACTCATAAGTGACACTTCCTCTTGCCACCAGTTTGTGCCAGTTTCTTGCACTTTTGGGTTTTTTTTTTTTTTTTTTTTACATCCCTCTCCTACTATAGGTAATCAAACCCAAACAAGGACTAGCAGTTTGCTTTTTATTTTTCCTCCTAATTCAAGCCCATTCCAGAACTGACATTTTACAATCAATATTCTCCAAACTGTTGGTGTTACTTCTAAGACTAATCGATCTCTTTGGAAATTTGAATTAATTCTAAAGTTACCTTCTTCAAGTTTCATTTATGGCTGTAGAAGTCCTTCACTAAACCTCATTATTATACTTTTCCCTAAGATAGTTTGTTCTAAAACCTTGCTTAGAGCAGCTTGCTGTGCCCAGGGTTCTGAGGCTCTACGGTCAAGGGTTTTGATTCATCTGTCATTCATACAACTATTGTTATCCTGAGGGCAAGTTTTAGATGCATTCTGTGAATTTCGCTGCTGTGTCTTTGACTCCTGCTTTTAAACACTGGGCTCCCTCCCTGTGTGGAAAGGCATATTTTTGGCTGGCCCTTTTCTGTCTGTGCTGTGCCATCTGTCACAGGGGTCATTGCTCAGAGGCTGGCTTCTTCCCTGCTGGGAGCAGGTGGTCAAGACCAATGGCTATTGACAGGGTCAGGTGGGGGCAACTTACCAAAGTGCTCCAAGCTGTATGAATTGTTATCTTTCAGAGGAATAGATAAAGCCTTACTTGGGGGTCCTTTTAAAATTTTTGTTTTGTTACTAAAAAGATGGAGATATGACACTAAGTTGATTTATTCTTACGATTCAACCATTTACCCACTGCCCCTCTCTGTTCCAGTCTCTGTATTGCAACTGGTTCTGGCCCCCAATGCCACTATATGAGATAGTCTCCAGGGTACAAAGAAAGCAGCATCCATGAAAATTATGGGAAATACAGTTATTCAAGCTGGGGTTTGTGTCTAAGACACTAGAGGAGATAATCCTCACTTTTGCTCAAACAAAATACCCCTGAAATCTTTTGATGATCTTAGGCAAAGACCCTGGTTTCAAAGCCAGGTGTGGTGGCGCACGCTTGTAATCCTAGCATTCAGGAGGCTGAGACAGGAGGACCACGGTTCGTGGACAGCCTCAGCTACTTAGTGAGGCCCTTTGCAACTCAGACCCTGTTTCAAAATAAAGAATAAAAAATAGGGCTGGGGGTGTAGCTCAGAGGTAGAATGCCCCTCAGTTACATTCCCAGTTCTGGGCGGGGGGAGACCCTGACTTGGAAGTCTTATTTAAATTGATTGTGCTTCTATCCACTCAGGTGTCTGGGCCTGACTCACAGGAGAGCCAGCCCAGTGCTGAGTCACTGAGCCAACTTCATTCATGATCATGTGCCTGTGCACAGCTTGGTGGCGAGGGGGGAAAGAATTACTATTTTCAAGTGTTCCTTCCTGAGGAGCATGGTGCAGAAGTAAGCTGGGAGACAGGATGCTGGGGTTCTATTCTTGGCCCAGATATGCACCTTCAGCAAGACATCTCCCTCCTCCCCTGCGCATTATGGAAGGATCAGGGAAACGAGGAAAGTCAGTACAATAGGAACAGAAGAGGCTTTAAAGGAGAGCTTATGAGAAAGCAGGTGCTCCCGCCCTGTCTCCTGTCACTGGGCTTTGGTACCACCACTTGCTCAAGTAACCTGTCACAACCCCCCTGGTAAGCTAGAGAAGGCACTCTCCAGAGAAACCCGGCACTCCCTGTCTTGTTCCTTTTCAAACCTCAGATGTCTGTCTCCCACAGTTCTCACTGCATGTGCTTGGGCGCATTTATGTTTTTAAAAGCACAAATGATAATGATTATTTTTTGATAATTGGGGGAAATAGTTTAGAACAATAATTTATAGAATAAGTCAGTCCTAGATATGTGATCTTGCTTACCCAAATCAGCTTGACCCCAGCATCAGGGTTTCTCTGTGCCTCCCTAGTTCCCCTCTGGGTTTAGTGTTTGTCCGACTCTGCCTCCGTTGCTAGCAATCTTGTATGTCTAACCTCTTCTGATCCCTAGAAAGGTAAAATCTTTCCTACCTAGGCCCCAAGTTCTATGTAGGCCTAAGGTTTGTATTGTAACAGCTCTGTTTTGGGACATCTGAATCTCAGTGTGAGGCATCTCTAAATTTTGCTCTTAATTTTTTTTTTTACTACAGCTGGGCATAGTGGCACATGCCTGTACTCCCAAGTACTTGGGAGGCAGAGGCAGGATGATCACAGGTTTGAGGCCAGCCTCAGCAACTTAGCCAGATCCTCAGCAAACTGAGCAAGACCCTGTTTAAAAAATAAAGAGTAAAAATAAAAACTTTGGCTGGGGGTATAGCTTGGAGATAGAGTGCTCCTGGGTTCCATCCTCAGTACCTCCAAAACAAACAAACAAATAATATATATTATATATAGTATATAAATGTATATATGCACATATATAAAAATAGTATATAAATGTATACACACACACACACACACACACACACACACACACACACATATATATATATATATATATATATATATATATATATATATATATATACTGGGATTTGAGTCTAGCTTAGAGGTAGAATGCAGCTGGGTTTAACCCCAGTGCCAAATATTTCAAAATATTTTAAGCATACAGAAAAGTACAGAGTAATATGATATTTACTTTTTTATGAGAAAGAAATAATTGCAGGTACATTTGAAGCCTGAAGGCACCAGCCCTTCTGAGCAAACCACTTTTGTCCAAGGCACAGTGCAGAGCTTTGGCTCCCGGTAGGATGTCTGCCTTCTGTGACCTCTGCTCAGTATTCGTTTCCTCAAGTGTTTTCACAGCCCCCTTTCCCACCCCTCACTGTGACCTTGGGCATATTGCTTCATCTATAAAATGAGAATAATAACACCACCTGCCTGCTGTTGGTTATTTTGAGAATCAAACATGGTAATATATGTGGAAGCATTTTGTAAAGCTCTGTCTTAACACATGGGCTTCTATTATGTATACAGATAACCTACAACAGTGTCTTTTCCATGCTGTGGGAGAGGGTGCTGGGGCGCAGGGCTGTGAAGGAAGTGGTGGATCAGAATCCTCAGGGGCTTTCTCAAACTGATGCATATCTACCTACGTAGGCGTGTGTTTGTGTATACACACATATATACCCATACACTTACATACATATTAATTAGAAATACTGTACTCTGAAATGAAAGACCCTTCCATCATTTTCAAGGTTCTGTGTTATTTTCTGACCTATTCTATCTTATGGTTTTGCACTGGAATGGTCATTAAAAAAAAATCAATTTCTTAGTCTCTGTTTGCTCAGTGTTCACATCTTAAATTAAGGATTCTTATCAACTATTTGACTAAGAAGGGTTACTTTCACCAGTATGCTTTGCAGAATTCATGCCACCAATTCTTTCTTAGCCCAGAATGTTTTTCTTTCCTGCCTCTCCTGCTGCGTGTGGTCTGAAGCACTTCTGCTGGAAAAGCTTTATGGATGCCTCAGCACTTCCTTATCATGTAGTAACCAAAGACAGCAGTTATCACTGTTTGTTATGTTAAAGAAAAAATTCTTTAATGATTCTTGTTGAAGCAAGTAAGGTAGACTTGATTCAGGACCATTGTAATAGGCAGAGGGACCACTGCAGTGTGGGGAGAGAAGTAGGACTCAGCTTCAAATACAGTATGGGTAGGTAGAGATTTTTAGGCAAGGAGCCATGTGAGAGTCAGTGGATGCAAATTTGCTAGGAGGAGAAAGAGCAACGGGGATCTGGTTATGTGACCTAAGGAGATGCTTGCTGTAGACAGGTGAGGGTGCTCTGACCCCCCTGTAGGATGGTGGAGGAGGAGGAACTGAGTACATCAGGGATAATAGTGAGGATGTCGGAGTTCCTAAACTGACTTTAGCAGGGCTCTCTGGCTGAAACTAGTTTTATAGGAAAGTACACTGATGGTCCTATCAAAAAATTCAGAAGTCTAACCAAAGTTGGCAAAGCAAAGAATCTTTGTCAACCATTTCTGATTCTTTATAGATATGATTGCTGGTCATTGTCTCAGCATTTTACATTTACATAATTATTTGGATTTTATTTAATTACAATACTCTGGCTCAAAGTAGTCAAGAGATATTTTCATGAAGTCTATATAACTATATCTAAGAACTGTTTTTATTGTTTAAAATGTTTAAGATAGCCGGGCATGGTGGCGCACACTTGTAATCCCCACTCTTGGGAGGTGGAGTCTGGAGGATCATGCAGGTTTGAAGCCAGCTGCGCTGGCTTAAGAGACCCTGTTTCCAAAAATTTAAAAGTATAAAATAGGTCTGGGAGTGTAGCCCGGAGGTAGAAGGGCTTCCAGAAACCCTAGTACTACCCCCCCCCAAAAAAAACTTTTAAGATTTAAGAGGAATTCTTTTAAAGCCAAGTTTAGAAACCAGAAAATCTTCTTATGCTCTTAGGACCCAGAACCTGTACTTCTTGGTATATACCCAAAAGATGCTTATGTGGGCATACGACAACCTGGCCAAGAATGTTTATGGTAGCATTGCTGTTAGTAGCATCAACCAGAAAGAGGGTGAATTATGGTAGAGTCAGTGAGCTACTAGCATTTGGAAATGCACGAATTAGAGGAAAATGAATCAAAAGAAATAAATGTCAAACATAATATAGAACAGAAAAATCCAGGTTTCAGGATATGATCCATATTTTGCATTTATATGAAGTTTTAGCTGGGTGTGTTGGCATGACCCTATTGTCCCAGCTGTTTGAGAGGCTGAAGCCAGAGGATTGCTTGAGCCTTGGAGTTCAAGGCCAGCCTGGGCAACATAGTAAGACTTAGTCTCTTAAAAGTTTCAAAACATACGAAGCTGGGCGTGGTGGTGCACGCTTGTAATCCCAGCATTTGGGAGGTGGAGACCAGAGGATCGCTGTTTGTGGATGGCCTCAGCTACTTAGTGAGGCCCTCTGCAACTTAATGAGACCCTGTTTCAAAACAAAGAATAAAAAATAGGGCAGGGGGTGTAGCTCAGAGGTCGAATGCCCCTGGGTTTCATCCCCAGACTTGCAAAAAAAAAAAAAAGTTTCAAAACATACAAAACAATGCTTTATATTATGTTTGGATGTAGTCTTTATGTGGTAATAATATAAAACTAAGATAAGAAATACTTAATTCAGGATAGTAGTTGCTTTTGAGGAGAGTAGAAAGGAATTGTATGGAAAAGACTACATGGGGGCTTTAGTTGTATCGGCAAAGTTCTGTCACTACCTTTGATTTTTTTGTACTTGAAATATTTCATAAAACAGATCAAATAATAAAGATTAAAAATATATGTGGAATATAATTACAATATTTGAACATTATAGGTCAAAGAAAGAACATAGAATAATTTAATAGTAGTTCTCCATGTAGACAGTATAGTAGTTTTGATACCTTCAACCTGTTCCTGAGAAATAATTACTTTCAATAGTTATAATTTTCAAATACTTTAATTTGATGAATGTTTTACTGTGTTTTTGCATTTAAAAGTTTTTGTTTAAGCTGTCCTGGTGGCACATGCCTATAATCTCAGTACTTGGTAGGCTGAGACAGGAGGATTGCAGGTTTGAGGACAGCCTCACCAACTTAGCAAGACCCTCAGCAATTTAGAAAGACCTTGTCTCAAAATAAAAAGGACTGGGGATGTAGCTTGGAGGTAGAATGCCTTGGGTTCAATCCCCACTTAAAAAAAAAAAACCTAAAGGCAAATTCTGTTAGGAATTTTAAAGTGAAAGAACATTATTTAGTAAAATAATGTTAAAACAAATAGTGAGTTTTAAAGACTGGCAGCATGACTAATATGTTAACCACTTTGCTTGAACCTAGGAGTTCAAGGCCAGTCTGGGCAACATAGTAAGACCTAGTCTCTTAAAAAAAAAAAGTTTAAAAACATACAAAACAATGTTTTATATTGTGTTTGGATACAGTGTTTCTGTGGTAATAATATAAAACTAAGATTAAAAAATACCTAATTCCTAGTTAGAAGAAATTCTCATGGGGGTTAGAACTAGATTGAATCAAATTGCAGAGAAATAAATTTTGATTTATTATTTCTTTCTGTTGTCCTAGGACTTCACACATTTCACTTGTTCATAGAACAGAATTTTCCTCTCAGCTCAGGATAACTTTTATTGAAAACTGCCCCCTCCCACATGCACAACTGCCCCTAATTGTGGGTTATGAGAATCTCTTGTACCAAGGCCTTAATGCTGTTGTGGCACTGTATTGTAACTGGCTGGTACTTCATCCATCTTTCCTGGAGTTTAAACTCCATCAGGATGGGATGCAAGTATTCTGTTCATCATGAATCAGTTCCCCTTACCTAGTGTGATACCTGACACATAGAAGGCACTGGTAATTCTTGAATGAATGAATGAATGAATGAGTGAGTGAAAAGGTCAGCTGAAGTGGGCATTCTGGAAACTGAGTCATTTTGATGGGGAACTTTGGGCTTTCCACTCATATGTACAGAAAAGGTAATTAGGTTGAGTAATAAGATGTGAGTAATTCTCTCTGGAACTCTTAAGTGGAGGAATGAAAAGCCAGAGCTTTAAATGTCAGTACTTTACTAGAAATAATGAATGAGGAAATGGGGACATGAAGAAAGTACACCCAAGATTGAGATAAATAATGACTTTAAGATGCTGATGTTGAAAGCTGGGTGTGGTGGTACATGCTTGGAATCCCAGGACTTGGGAAGCTGAAACAGGACTACAGGTTCACATCCAGTCTCAGCAGTTTAGTGAGGTCCTGTTTAAAAAAAGAAAAAAAATAGGGCAAGGATAAGTCAGAGGTAGAATGCCTCTCAAAAAAATGTTGACCTTCCTTAGTTATTTTACTTGACTTTGTTATTTCGAGGTCGAATGCCCCTGGGTTCCATCCCCAGAACTGGAAAAAAAAAAAAAAAAAATCCTTAAATGGAGCCGGACGTGGTGGCACATGCTTGTAATCCCAGTACTTGAGAGGCAGATACAGAAGGATTACAGGTTCAAGAACAGCCTCAACAAGTAGTGAGCCATCAACCTAGTGAGACCCCATTTCCAAATAAGAAAATAGGGCTGGGGTTGTAGCTCAGATAGAATGCCTCTGTGTTGAATCCCCAGTCACTCACTCTCTCTCTCACACACACACACACATCTTTATACATCTTTAAGTGGTATGAGTTCTTTATTTTAGTTTTAGTTTTTTTTTTTTTTTGTGTGTGTGTGTGTGTGTGTGTGTGTGTGTGTGCTGGGGATTGAACCCAGGCCTTCTCCCATGCCAAATATGATTTTTTTTTTTTTTTTTTTTTTTTTTTTTTTGGTGGTGGTACTGAGGTTCCTGGAAACCCTTCTACCTCCGGGCTACACTCCCAGACCTATTTTTATATTTTTTAAATTTGGAAACAGGGTCTCTTAAGCCAGCGCTGCTGGCTTCAAACCTGCGTGATCCTCCTGTCTCCGCCTCCCAAGCGCGGGGATTACAAGCCTGCGCCACCACGCCCGGCCGGCCCTAAATACGTGATTTTTTTGTACTTGAAATATTTCACAAAACAGATCAACTAATAAAGATTCAAAATGTACATGGAATATAATTCCAATCTTTTTTAAAAATTTTTGCAGGTTTGGGGATGGAACTCAGGGGCATTCGACCTTCAAGCTACACCTCCTGCCCCTATTTTTTTATTCTTTATTTTTGAAACTGGGTCTCACTAAGTTGCAGAGGGCCTCAGTAAGTAGCTGAGGCTGTCTACAAACCACGATCCTGTGATCTTCTGATCTCAGCCTCCTGAATGCTGAGATTACAAGTGTGTGCCCCCGCACCTGGCCTAATTCCAATCTTTAAACATTATAGGCCAAAGAAAGAACATGGAATAATTTAATAGTATTTTAGTTTTTTACTTGACTTAGTTAAATTACTTGACTTTGTTATTTTAAACATTATAGGCCAAACCTATAGTCTCCAGGTCCAACCTGGTCCTGAGAAATTGCTATTGAACTATAGCCCCCTGATTTCTTAATATTGGGTAAATTTGATCAATATTGTTTTTTGTTTTGTTTTGTTTTTGGTGGTACTGTGGTTCCTGGAAACCCTTCTACTTCCAGGATACACTCCCAGACCTATTTTATACTTTTATTTGGAAACAGGGTCTCTTAAGCCAGCATGGCTGGCTTCGAACCTGCGCGATTCTCCTGTCTCTGCCTCCCAGGCACGGGGATTACAAGCGTGCACCACCACGCCCGGTTCAATATTAATTTTTAACATGCATATAGAAAAAAACATGCAGAAATCCTAACTATGTAGCATGATACATTTTCAGTGAATAACAACCTAAAGGTCCCCTCTGCTCTCTGATTACTACCTTTTCCAACAAGTAACTGCTAACCTTAACCTTTTTTTTTTGGTACTGGGGCTTGAATCTAGGGTGTTCTACCTGTTACACCCCCAGCCTTATTTTATTTATGCACTTATTTTGTGGTATTGGAGATTGAATCCAGAGGTACTCTACCTCCAAGCTACACTCTCAGCCCTAGTTTATTTTTATTTTGAAATGGTCTTGCTAGAATGACAAGAATCTTACTACCTGCTAAGGGTGTCCTCTTGTCTTAGCCTCCCAGGTATTGGGATTACAGGCATGAACCACCATGCCCAACCTTTTTTTTTTTTTTTAAACGGTCTCACTAAATTGCTGAAGGCTTTGCTAAACTGCCAAGGCTGGCCTTAGATCTGCAATCCTCCTGTCCCAGCCTCTCAAGTACTGGGATCCAGGCATGTGTCACCACACCAGGGCTTATTTGTTTTTTTTTTTTGTTGTTGTTGTTGTTTTTTTTGTTTGTTTTGTGCTACTGGGGTTCCTGGAAGCCCTTCTACCTCTGGGCTACACTCCCAGACCTATTTTATTTTTTGGAAACAGGGTCTCCTAAGCCAGCACGGCTGGCTTCGAACCTGCGCGATCCTCCTGTCTCCACCTCCCAAGCGCGGGGATTACAAGCGTGAGCCACCACGCCCGGCTCTTATTTGTTTTTTAATAATCCAGTTTTTAGCTGGGTGTGGTGGTGCACGCTTGTAATCCCAGCATTTGGGAGGCTGAGACAGGAGAATCATGGTTCGCAGACAACCTTAGCTACTTAATGAGGCTCTTTGCAACTCAGTGAGACCCTGTTTCAAAATAAAGAATAAAAAAATAGGGCTGGGGGTGTAGCTAGCAGGTAGAATGCCCTGGGTTCCATCCCCAGTACCGCAAAAACAAACAAACAAACAGACAGACAGACAAACATTACAGAATGCCTCAGCCTGTCATGCCCTACTCTTACTGTCAGTATCTCCCACCAGATGATCTAATGAAGGCCTAACAAATAGCCAAGCAGGTTCCTTTATTGTCCAAGTGGCTCACTCCCGATCATCATCTAACTTTTCTCATAGAGATCTTAGACTGCGAATGTGCAGAAAGATGAAGAACAGAAATTTTCTGTGTGGTTGATGTGAGCCCTGGTTCTTCTTGGATATGGAAATAATATATCTCAAAACCATTAGATGTGTTATTTAAGAGATAGTAGAGCCAATTTGGTTCCCCAGTACGGACATTGTCTTTCTTAAGGTAATGGCTGGGTGCCATGCCTTCATTTCTGCCACACTTACCCAATGGCCTGCCTGTTCTTATTATTTAAACTGTGGCGGGTGCAGTGATTGGTGAGCATTTTTGCCCTTTACATACTGTAGTCAGGTGTGGAAAGTGAAACACTTAAACATAAATTATATTTTAATATTTTAGAGGTTCGATAACATATTTAGGAGGAGGGAGAGGTTGCTTTTGAGCCAGAGTAGGGGGATAGGAACAGCTATCCCAAGCAAAGGTAGATAGGAGTGTTGTAGGAAAAAGGAATGCCACAGCCAAAGTGTGGGAGTGGAAAAGTACAGTAAGAGTGGGAATGGCTTTGTGAAGCATGAGATACAAGCAGATAATGTCTATTAATAGGCTGAAAAGGGCCCTCAGTGTGCATTTAAGGATCTAAGACTTACTCAACAAGCAATGGAGAGTCTGAAGGCTTTTGAGCAGAAGGGGAGCCATGACCATCAAACCTATATTCCATACCAGTTTCCAGTTGTATGCATCAGTGGAGATTTCTACAATGTCCCCAAGGTTGTATGGGTTATGCCAGCTTGGAGGGATAAGTCAAGTTCATTCGTCATTGTTAAAAGTAGTTAGCAGTCGTTAAGGCACCATAGTACAGTGTTCTGCTTTGATTTCTCCTAGAGGATCTTTTGCTAGTCCAGTCTTCTGAGTAGATGAGAGAAAGAACTTTGGACACCTCAGGGAAAAGTATAAGATTAATTTTTGTTAATATAAGTGAGGTTAGAAATAGATATCTCATCTTACTACCTTACCTGTACCATTTTAACACTTTTCCTGACTGAGAAGCATCATATTGCACAGAAAAGCATGCAGAACAGAGTCAAAGTATTAAACAGAGTTTAAGTCTTGGCTCCACAACTTACTATCTCTTTGACCCTGCGCAAGTCACTTACCTCTGTGAGCCTGTCATAAGATGGTTAGGAGAGTCTAGTTGGAAAGTAGCTGTGAAGGCATTATTAGCATTGCTGGGATACAAGCTGCTGTGGGTAATATGTGGACAAGATACTTCTTACAGGCTTTGCCCACGATATTCATGGATGCCTTTCAAAAGACTGGAGTGCATCCCATATCATGTCCACAGTATTTAGAGGTGGTATGTTATTATATATCTATTTTTTGTTTGTTTGTTTGTTGGAGGTACTGGGGTTCCTGGGAAGCCCTTCTACCTCCGGGCTACACTCCCAGACCTATTTTATACTTTTTATTTGGAAATAGGGTCACTTAAGCCAGTGCTGTTGGCTTCGAACCTGCACGATCCTCCTGTCTCCGCCTCCCAAGCGTGGGGATTACAAGTGTGCTCTACCATGCCCAGCAGTATGTTATTATAAAAAAGGAATAGGGTAAAAACCAGAAACACTGAATTCCAGTCCATACCCTTCTACTTGTTGGTGTAACTCAGAAGTAACTTGGACTTTGTGAACTACTTTGCTTTTTTTCTCTGGCACTACAAAAACAAAACAGGACCATAAACCTCTCCCAGAATCCTTTACCCTCTCCTTCCCTCTTGAATTAATTTCCCAAACTCTTAATGAATAATGTATATTTTTACTGGAAGATTTTTAAAGGGAAGGTACATTGGGTGTTTTACTATAGATTTCCTAAAGAAGACGCCCATTTAACAGTTGTGCTATCCCCAGTCTGCCCAGCCATCTCCTGAGCCCTGCTCTCCAGCATCAGCTATATTCTTTAGTTTTTCCTTTCTGGGGTCTGTATCATCTCTGTCATTATCAAATTATTATTTAGAGAGTTTTTCACTTTTTCCCCCCACTATTCATGATTCTTTTCAGCTAGTTTGAGCGAGAAAGGAATTCTACCACTTATAAAATGGACAGGGGCCTACTTCATCTTTTGTTTCCATGTCACTGGTATTTGATACAAATTCAGTCAGTTCACCTCTTTAAACCCTAACACTTTTTCTGTGAAGTTTGGATCTGGCAATATTTGTTCCTTTAAACTCAAAAAATGAGGCTGAGTTGGGATAAAGGATAAGAAAATGCTCTGTAAATGTTAGAGCACTGTGCAAATATGAGGTTGCATTAATTTGTAGCCTCAGCAACTGTTTGCCAAGTTTGTCACTGCCAGCTCAATCTCTGACATCCTAATGAGACTCAAATCTTGTTCAGGGAAGATCAACCCTGCTTTTTTTTTTTTTTTTTTTTTTTTTTTTTGTGTGTGTGTGTGTGTGTGTTACTGGGGATTAAACCCAGGGGCATTTAACCTCCAGTCTACCCTGAGCCCTGTTTTTTATTCTTTATTTTGAAACAGGTTTCACTAAGTTGTAGCAAGCCTCACTAAGTAGCTGAGGCTGTCCGAGAACCTGCGGTCCTCCTGTCTCAGCCTCCCAAATGCTGGGATTACAAGCATTTGCCCTTACACCTGGCTAATCAACCCTGGGTTTTTTTTTTTTTTTTTTTTTTTTTTTGTGGTACTGGGGTTCCTGGAAGCCCTTCTACCTCCGGGCTACACTCCCAGACCTATTTTTATACTTTTTTTACTTTTGGAAACAGGGTCTCTTCTGCCAGCGCGGCTGGCTTCGAACCTGCGCGATCCCCCTGTCCCCGCCTCCCAAGTGTGGGGATTACAAGCGCGCGCCACCACGCCCGGCATCAACCCTGTTTTTAATCACGGCTAACAAAACTGGATTGCTCGCCACCCTGACTTATAGCAGTGCGTGCAATTCTGCCATGCATTTTCATATTTTTATTTGTGTAACACAAGAGCATAGCATTTGACAAATGCTCTCTCATCTCCTCTCAGTACACCTCTGAGGAAATGGTTTCAGTACCTCCATGGTAATAAGCTATGTCTCAGGCCTCACTGCTATTTCTCCCACAGTCACCTTGAGTACTGTCTCAGCTACTTGGTGACCTATCTTCTCTTCCCCTTACAACCTCGTGGAAGCGTGAGCAGTTCTTCAGAATTTGGTTAGTGGGATATCCTCTAGTAACCATCTTGTGGGTCTGCCCTGAAATCTCTTAGCGATTGATTCAGCAACTGCTCTGCCAAATCATGCAAACCCAAGGCAGTCCTCATGGTGTCTGGGTCCTGACCTTGTAGCCACACCAAGTGCTGGGTGCCGAGCAGGTTTTGATTTTGAACTCCATGCTGCATTAATGCCCTATGGTGTGACCCTTTCTCTGTGATTCTTTTCGCTTATTGTTTGTTTGTTTGTTTGTTTTCTGAGCAGTGAAGCAACCTGTGTGTTACCTGGAGCTCGAGTAGCTGTGTGCGAGCCGCCAGCGCTCTTGTCATTAGGTCTACACCCAGTCTATAGAGCCCCTTTGGAGTAGTCAAGTACTTGCTCTCCATCTCTGTCATTGTCAGAGCGTCAGGGCTGGGACACGTGTGGTCTTTGCAGGAGGCTGCTCAGGGTGTGATTTTGGCAACTCAGAGTCGTTCTTTCCTCACTTGTAAAATGAAGCTGCCAATACTTACTTTTTTCCTTTTTTTGTATTACCAAGGATCAAACCCAGGAGCATTCTGCCTCTGAGCTACACCTCCAGCCCTATTTATTTTATTTTATTTTATTTTATTTTATTTTATTTTATTTTATTTTTTTGCAGATCTGGGGATGAAACCCAGAGACATTCAACCACCAAGCTTTACTACACTCCCTGCCCTATTTTTTTATTCTTTATTTTGAAACAGGGTCTCACTGAGTTGCAGAGGACCTCACTAAGTACCTGAGGCTGGCTGTGAACCTGTGATCTTCCTGTCTCAGCCTCCTATCTACAGGGATTACAAGCGTGTGCCGCTACGCCCAGCTTGCCAATATTTACTTAATTCAGTTTTGTGAGGATTAAAGATAATGTTGCTGGGCGTGGTGGTGCACGCTTATAATCCCCGCGCTTGGGAGGCAGAGACAGGAGGATCACGCAGGTTCGAAGCCAGCCGCGCGCGCTGGCTTAAGAGACCCTGTTTCTAAATAAAAATAGGTCTGGGAGTGTAGCCCGGAGGTAGAAGGGTTTCCAGAACCCCACTACCACCAAAAAAAAAAAAAAAAGATAATATTTATGAAGTGCCCAACGGCGCATATGTTTATAGTTGTCGCACAAGCTTCACAGACAGGCCCACGACTACTCTTATGTGGTTTTGCCTGTCCCTTTCAAGGAAACTATTAGTCTTTAGCTCCAAACCCATTGTTTAAGAGTTGCCCACTGAAGTCAAGTTGAGAGACCCAACATTTTAACTATTTTGCTTAATAGTTTATAGAATCCTGATAACTCTAAAGGACTGTCTTCAATCCGTCCTTCATCCAGAGCAGAAATACTCTTGTCTGTATTGTGATCAATACTTTCTGTAAGATTTCATTTGCAAATGACCCAGTGCTTGAAAAGAACAAGGTTTTAAATATTTGATCCAACTTTTATCCAACCACTACAGAAATCTACTTTTTTTTACTGTATGATTGACAAATTCTGACTTAGGAGAATGCGCCCTGATAGCAGTTTCTAAATTTTACATTTTCAAGCACTGGTCATGGTAGGTACTCAATAAGTACTTGTTAGTCTTGGAAGGCTGAGACAGGAGGATCGTAGTTTGAGGACAGCATCAGTAACTTAGCAAGGTCCTCAGTAATTTAGACCCTGTTTCAAGAATAAACAATAAAATAGGACTTGGGGTGTAGCTTGGAGATAGAACAGAGATTGACCCTGGGTTCAATCTCTGGTTACAAAAAAAAAAAAAAGTACTTGTTGAAGGAATGAATTCTTGGTCATGATTTTGGTAAGTGTCATCTGTTCAGCACAGGACCTTTGCTTCTCTGTGCAAGTTTATTCCATGTAGCTTTGCTTTATGATAGGTTGCATTGCTTTATGCAGTGCATAATAGACATGCATTGCTTTACGATAGGTTTCAAGTCAGGACATCCTTCTGTTGGAATTAAGTCTCTCCTCACTTTGAACCTTGGCAATCCTTTCAAAGAAGCTAATGTCCTAGTCTGTCAGAGGCCAGCACAGCTAACTAGTTTAGTTTTGTGGACTCAGAGCTGGGGGATCTTAGAAGGGACAGGGGAAAGGGGAGTGGAGAGTGCTGATAACAACTAGTAAAGTTAGAAAAAGGTGTTTGACCTTGAGCAAAAGGCTGACATCTTTGTGCCTCAGTTTTCTCATTAGTAATTTGGGATAATAATAACTACCTTAAAGGATTATTAGAAGGAGCAAAAGAATTATGCACAAAGCTCTTGGAACTGTGCCTCACATGTAGTTAGTTCTCCATAGTGACCACCATTGTTGGAAGTACTAGCATTATTTATTAAAACCTACCTACTTCCTTTTTTTGGAGACAGTCTCACTAAGTTGCTAAGGCTGACCTTGAATCTGTGATCCTTCTGTCTCAGCCTCCCAAGTACTAGGAATACAGGCATGGACCACCATGCCTGCTTTAAGACCTACTTCTTATACATCATCTCATTTAACCCTCAAATGAGAATATGGAGGCTCCATAAATTTACATCATTTACCTAAGGCCATCAAGCTGGTAAATTGCAGAGGTAGCTCTGAATCATTTCACTCACCTCCCAGTTAAGACCAAGTTTTGGGAAGATGAACTGATTGAGAAGGAGCTATGTAGCTAATCAATAATAATATCTGAACTGTAATATTAGTTTCTCAATCCTGGCCTAGAATTGTTTCCCTTTTAGGGATGTAGTAGAGATCTTGATCTGGTGTATTAAATTTAAAAAAGAATTCCAGAGCCAGGCGTGGTGGCGCACACTTATAATCCCAACACTTGGGAGGCTGAGACAGGAGGATCACACAGGTTTGAAGCCAGCCTCAGCTACTTAATGAGGCTCTCAGCAATCTAGTGAGACCCTGTTTCCAAATAAAGTATAAAATAGGTCTGGGAGTACATCCTGGAGGTAGAAAAGCCCCTGGGTTTCACCCCTAGTACCACCAAAAAAAAAAAAAAAAAAGAATTCCATATCAAAGATGATGTCTGTCATCCCAAACCATTATATTTATTAGAAATTGTCAAGCCTTATAGAGAAGCACATGGGCCTTGCTAATCATGGAAAACAAGGACCTCATAGTCATCCTTATTATGTCAGATTTTTGAGGATGACAAAGATAAGGTCATCTGTAGAATCTGTGACTCTGAATTCTATAGTCTATGCAAAAACTATATGCAGATGAAAGAAATATGGCCCTGTGCTATTCCTGCGTTACCATAGTCCATCCTTCATCCTCTGTTGTAAGTCTGGCAATACTGTTTCTACCCTCTTTCTCTGACAAGAGGGAAATCATCTTCATTCCTCAGTTGAACTTGGCATGTTTGTGTGTGGCTGATGTGGTCAGTAATGTAGTAGAGTATCTACAGTGTGCTTACATTAGGAAGACTGAGTAGAATGGAAAAGCTGTTGCCACAAATGGGATCAACTAATTATTACTGTGCATTTTTCTACATGTTATACACCGTCTTAAGCTCTATATTTTGCATTTAAGTTGATATTTATACAGTTGAGGCAAAACTCAAAATCACTGGATTTTGGTCAGAAATAGTGACTCTCGAAAGCAAATTATATACTCAGTGGACTTAAGCTGATTAGCCAAATCCAATTGTAAAGGCAAAAAACAACATGAAATATTAGATGTATGGGATTCTTTTGCCTCATTTATAGTTGGGAATTTTGTCATTTTTCAGTGCATACAGCTGCCTACTCCCTCCCTCCCAAACATTTTCTTCCAGAGATTTTTCCTGTTTGCACCATGCCCAATAAATGCTCATGAGAGAGCCTGCAAAGTGAGAGCTCCTTGTTGAGGCCCCAGAGCATCAGGTTCTAGAGCCGTACCTAGAACCCCACCTTTCTATACTTAAGTTGAATTAGAGTTTCCTAAATGTTTCAATCCCCTTGGAGCATACATACCTATTAATTGACATTTCTTTTCCAGATGGTAAATTTACACCAATAGTTTTTGGAAAATATGTAAACAGTGTAGTGCAAAGTAAGACAACCCCTGCTGCTATTCCATGGGGACAAGATGATCAGGACCAATGGTTAGAAAAGGGTAGTCTTAGTTTCACTGTGAAAGAAACGCATAGAGCTGGGCGTGGTGGCACACACTTGTAATCCCGGCGCTTGGGAGGCTGAGACAGGAGGATCGCGCAGGTTCAAAGCCAGCCTCAGCTACTTAGTGAGGCTCTCAGCAACTTGGTGAGACCCTGTTTCCAAGTAAAATAGAAAAAAGGTCTGGGAGTGTAGCCTGGAATAGAAAGTCCCTAGGTTCCACCCCCAGTACCACCACCAAAAAAAAAAAAAAAAAAGGAAATTGAGGGTGAAATCTAATGCGCATGTTGAAATCGAGGCAAAAGGAAGTAGAGAATCACCAGTCACAAAAATGAAACCCTTTTTTGCTGGGTTAACAAGTGCTCAGCAGGTTTCTTTTCTGCAGGACTTTTCAGAGCATTGAATAATATATTTTTCTGGGACATGTTCCTAAGAACACATTATTAGTCTATGAGATGCCACTAATGGATTTTAACCAAGGAAGTTAATCAAGCAGAATTGTATCTTAGAAAAATAACTCTTGGAGCAGATGGACTCAAAGGGAATGAAATTGGAGGCAGCAAGACTAGTTAGGTGGTTGCTATGGTAACTGTATAAGAAGTGATTAGAGATTAGGGTAGAAGTAGAAAGGCTTTTCCTGGAATGGGTCAGATAGCCTGTATTTAGGTTGTGTGGCCTGGTAATCACCATCACAACTACTTCACTCTGCCAAGTGTAGCACAAAACAGCCATAGACAGTTAATAGACAAATGTGTTCCAGTCAAACTTGATTTGCAGATGTTTAGTATGGGATGATGCGAAGATTCTGGAAATGGGTGGTGCTGCGGGCTGTACAATGTGAAATTACTCAATGCCATAGAACTGGACTTTAAAACAATTACTATGGAAAATTTTATATTATGTATGTTTTACTCTAGTAAGTAAATAAAAAGGAAAAACCTTATGGAAACAATAAAACTCTTTGTAATTCCAAAGTAATGGGCAAGTGAAATTGTTTACATAATTAGAACCAAGGAGACTAGCAAAACAAAACAAAAAAGCAAACAAAAAACAACAAAAAGAAACATGTAGGCAACAACTAGAGTCTGCCTACAAACGGTGACTATGTAGGGTCTGAGGGGGAAAGTCTCCTGTGCTAAAGAGGAAAGCAGGATGAACTGGGAGAACCTTGGTGATGGGGGAAGGGGTCAGTGGCAAAGAAAAAACAGTTTTGACTCATAGTGTCTGCAGAGCCAGGGAGATGAAAGTCTAATGACATTTTGATTGGACTATATGTTGGCAAGCAGATGGAAGAATAGCTTGGAAGTTACATAGTGTTTTTGTCAGCATTCCATTGCTGTCATGAAATACCCAAGAAAAAAATCTATGTTTTGAGACAGGGTCTCACTAAGTTTCCCAGGCTACTGTAGAACTCACCATCCTCCTGCCTCAGTCTCCAGAGAGCTGTAGTTTCAGGTGAGCACTGTGCTTGGCTCTGACCCACCATTAGGAAGATTCTAGTCCAGGATCTATTGACCCTGTTGTTTGGAGCCTGTAGTAGGGCAACACATCCTGGCAGGAGTGTGTGTGTGGCAGAGCAGAACCACTTACCTCATGGCCAGGAAGCACATGCGAAAGAGAGGAAGCAGCCGGGGTCTCACTGCTCCCTTCAGGAGCAGAACCCCAATGTCCTGAAGACCTCTCACTAGGTCCCACCTCCTAAAGGCTCCATCACCTCCCAGCAGCCCCAGCTGGGGGGCCAAGCCTTGAGCCCCCCTAAGGCCACGAATCTTAGGGGGCACTCGAGACCCAGACTACAGGATATGGATATACAGAGAAGTTAGAAACCTGCTTCATTTTGAGTCGATGGGGCCTGTACACAGGAAAGCTTTTCAGATTCATTTAAAACCACTCTGATGGCCAGGTGTGGTGCTGCACACCTCTAGTCCTGGCGACTCTGGAGGCTAAGATGGGAGGACCACTTGAGCCCACAAGCTTAAGACCAGCTGGGCAACATAACAAGATCCTGTCTCTAAAACAATAAAGACCACACAAATCATTCTAATCATTGGTTTTTAGCTCATTAATAGGATAAATTTCAGCCAGGTGTGGTGTCGCACGCTTGTAATCCCAGCATTTGGGAAGCTGAGACAGGAGGATCACGGTTTGCAGACAGCCTCAGCTACTTAGTGAGGGAGGCCCTTTGCAACTCCGTGAGACCCTGTTTCAGAATAAAGAATAAAAAAATAGGGCTGGGAGTGTAGCTCGGAGCTAGAATGCCTCTGGGTTCCATCCCCAGTACTGCAAAAAAAAAAAAAAAAAAAAAAAAAAAAGATAAATTTCATGTGTCTGTGTTTTACAGTAGACTGAACCCAGGGGTGATTTACCTCTGAACTATACCTTTAGCTCCCTTTTATTTTCTATTTTGAAACAGGGTCTTGCTAAGTTGCTGTGGCTGGCCTTGAACTTGTGATCCTCTTGCCTTAGACTCCCAAGTACTGGGATTACAGGCATGTGCCTACCTTAAACAGGATACATTTCTAAAGGGGGTCTTTTTGGAACCAAGGATTGAACCCAGAGAGCTGTACCTGCAAAGCAGGTGCTTTGCTACTGAGCTACATCCAAGCCCGTAAACAGTATAAATTTTTACCCAATAATCTTTCTTAGCATTTTTGGATCAGAATATTCAAGCATTCAGAGTATAAGTGCTATATAAATTTCTCTTGATAGAGTTACTTATGATTAATTTTATATTATATCCCTATTAGGCCTCTTTTCAAAGTGTTCTATAAACAAGATTCTGTAGAGGGTTTCTGCAGGAAGACATATATTTTAAATGAACCAAAAAGGCTTTATAAGGATTAGGAAGACACCATTTATTGAGAAACAGAGGCAAAGAAATGAGCTTTGGGAGAATTTGTTGGGTGTGTGGCTTAGGAAGAACAAACTCAAGTGGCCTTGCGAGGTAGAAAGCCAGGGAGAAGAGTGCACGGGGGCTCTCCACAGGCAGCAACATGCAGGGAGGGTGGGCCACAGGATCTGGGAGGATGGTGCGCCAGACTCCGCTGTGATCAGAAAGGCTTTCATGTTTAAAATGATTAAAATTAAAGTTTGACGAAATTGTTTTATTTCAATTTCTAGAACTGTTATAGATTTTTCCAAAGTGAAATATGTAAGACACAAAATGGGAAATTGGCATCCTAGCATCTAGTTGTCATTGGAGGAGGGATGAGCCCAGGGAGTGGGGACAGTGTAAACTATCCATCTGGCTGCATTTCTCTCTTCTCCTATGATAAGAGCCACCCACCTTCCTGCAGTGCAGAGCTGCTCCTCTGGCCAATTTCAAATGAGCTATATATCAACATGTAAAGAGCTGGCTTGCAGTCCTCAGAACCTAGCTGTGGTTCCCTACCAGCCTTCTTCTCTTCTTTTGGTTCTTGTTATTAAGCCATTCTTTTGAGCTTCAGAATCACATATCCTGGTGCCTATCTGGTGTCCCCATTTGGGTGCATTGATGTACCTCTTTGTGACATATTTAAAAAAGGAAGACATCTTAACCCCAGCTCTGTTCATCACATCTTATTCTCTGTCTAGGCAAATTCCATCCATTTGCCCATGACAAGAGCTTGAGCGTCTTCCTTGACTTTCCTTCTGCCTTGCCTCCTGCTCTTTGTTAGTGAGTAGGACTGCTCAGTAGATCATCTCTGCTGATGATGTCTGTTTCTGGCCATCACTGCCTCTCAACTGAATTACTCTAGCACACTCTACCTCGCCTTTCCACTCGGATCTTGTTCTTCCCCACCTCACCCCTTTTACCCACTTGTTCTCTACACTGTAGTGGGAACCTTCCTCAAATATAATAAATGGCCATTTCCTATGTAAAAGCCTTTACCATCTTCTTACCACCTTCAGGATAAAGTCAGATATCTTGCTCATGATAATAGCCTTGTCACCAGGCTCTGTCTTCCTGATATGGCATCTGCTTACCTGTTAGCTAATTTTCTGAAGTTACAGAAATTTTCACTTATACTGAACTATCGGCAACACCCAAGTAGCTTCATCTCCCTTATCTGTGGTCTGTTGGATGTGTTATTTCTTCTTAATGCAAAGCTAGACCCATTTTCTTACCGTCTCCCACTCCACCAGCCTATCCTCCAGGCTTCAGCTACAATGTCACTTTTGACTCCTCCAAAACCTAATACTAATGTCCTGCTGTTGTCTGGAAAACTTTCCAGTAAAAGTCAGTTCACACATATTTTGTATGTGGTATATATTACATATGGTGAGAAATATGTAAGAACTACAAGACATCCCTTTTCTAAGATACACAATTTACGGTAGAGTGGAATTGCTCATGCGGACATGATGAGCATCACACCAGCAACTCAATGTAGCAGCAATAGGAGGCGGCTGCACAATTACTACAGTAGGACAGTATGAGCTACAGGTAAATTTCTCTAGGCTGCAAATGATGACCATGGATGTTCTAAATGTGTTTGTAAACTTTGATAAATTTTAACTTTTTATAATGGATTTATGTCTATTTTATGGTAATAAATGATCAAATACATTATTAGCTACATTGATTGATTGTGGTACTAGGGATTGAAACCAGGGACATTCGATCTCCAAATCCCAAGCCCTTTAAATTTTTGTTTGCTTGTTTGTTTTATAACAGGGTCGCACTAGGTTGCTGAGAGTCTCACTACATTACTGAGGCTATCTTCAAACATGTGATCTTTCTGTCTTAGCCTCCCAAGTACTGGGATTACAGGCATGTGTCACCACACCTGGCTTATATTTTATACATTCATGACACACCTAACTTTTTCTTAATTTTTTTTTTTTTTTTTGTGTGTGTGGTGCTGAGGATTGAACCCAGGGACATTCTACCTCTGAGCTATACCCCCAGCCCGATTTTTTATTCTTTATTTTGAAACAGGGTCTCACTAAGTTGCAGAGGGCCTCACTAAGTAGCTGAGACTGACCGCGAACCCAGATCCTCCTGTCTCAGCCTCCCACATACCACCATGTGTGTACCACCATGCCCTGCTTAATTTTTAAAATATTTCTGTGTACTCAGTTTTCTGCAAGGTTTTTCAAGTTGTTGCAAATCTCCCCCACCCCCCGCTGAAAAATATGCATATAATTAGATCTGTGTAGTTCAAACCTGTGTTGTTCAAGGTTCGACTGTAAATTGGAGGCCAAAAAACATGAATTCTAGCTCTGCATCTGTCCTAATCAGCAGTTAGACAACTCAGCCTCTCTTATTTAACTTACAGAGAAAGACAGGTGGACTAGATGGTCTCTAAGTTTATTCTAGAACTAATTTTTCTTTTCACTTTTTGCAAGACAGTTTCCTTTAAAGGAGGAAGGATTTAATCGATGAATAGAGCTTAGGTAAAAGAAGAAAGACTAAAGGAAATTTGAGCCAAGAAATGAAAGTATATTTAGTAGTCAGTGAAAGAAACAATGACCCAACATTTTATTAAATGATGCTGGGTCATGTAGGAAAAAATGAACCTTGACCTCTACCTCACACCATAATCAATTCCAAATGGTTTATAGACCTAAACGAGAAAGGCAAAACAGTAACCTTAAAAAAAAAAAGAATATGTACATGACATTGGGATAGGGTGATGTCTTTTCTTTAAAAAAGTACTAACTTGAAGAAAAGATTAATAGGTTAAATTTCAGTAAAATTAAGAGCTATTATTTATCAGAAAACATCACTAATAAAATAGAAAGGGTGTGGTGGTGCATGCTTACAATCTTATTACTTGGGAGGATATGGCAGGAGGATTGCAGATTTGTGGCCATCCTTAGCAACTTAGTGAAGCCCTGTGCAACTTAGTGAGCTTAGTGAGATCCTGTTTCAAAATAAAAAAATAAAATAAAATATGTCTAGGATGTAGCTCAGAGGTAGAATGCTGCTGGGTTCAATTCCTAGGATGGATGGATGGATGAATGGATGGATGGATGGATGGATATATTTGAACTGTATCTGACAAACGACTTGTATGAAGAATGTATAAAGAACTCAGACAAACCTACTAAAAACTATAGGTGATTCAATAGAAAAAAGCCAACAAAGACTGAAACCAGCATTTCACAATAGAGACTATCCAAATAGTAAGCCTAGAAAAAGGTGCTTAAGATCATTAGACATTGTAAATTAAAATTATAGTGAGCCAAAAAATACACAAAAATGTATCAGTATCATTAGGGAAATGAAAATCAAAACCACAATGAAGCCAGGTATGATGGCTCAGAGGTAGCATGTAATCCCAGTACTTGGGAGACTGAGAGGAGGATCAGAGGTTTCAGGGTAGCCTCAGCAATTTAGTGAGAACCTCAGCAACTTAATGAAACCCTATTTTAAAATAAATAAAAAGGAATGGAGTGTAGCTTGGAGGTAGAATGCATCTGGGTTCAATCCTCTGTATAACAAACAAACAAACAAAACCTACTAGGAGGGGCCACTTCATACATAATTTTATAAAAAGAAAAGGGAAATAATAAGTATTGCCAAGGATATGAAGAAACTGTAACCTTATTTTGTCAGGGAGAATTCAAAATGGCTGAGCCATTGTAGAAAACAGTTGGGCAGTTCTACAATAAACAAAACAAAAACAGAAAAATTATATGATCCTGGATATAATTCCAGTACTTGGGACGCTGAGACAGGAGGATCAAGGTTCATAGTCAGCCTGAGTGAGTTAGGCCCTCTGCAACGTAGCAAGACCCTATTTCCAAATAAACAATAAAAATAAGGCTGGGGTGTAACTCAAAGGTAGAATGACCTGGGTTCCATCCCTAGCACCAGGAAAAGAAAAATTATCATGTAATCCTACAATTCCACCTCTAGGTCTATACACTCTAAAGAATTGAAAATGAGTACTAAAACAAGTTCCTGTGCACAAACTATTTATGATAGCCAGGAGGTGAAACAAATCCAAATGCCCATCAATGGATAAGTGTATATATGTATTGTGGTATGATCATATGGAATTATCTCATAGAAAACAATGAAGTACTGCTGCATGCTACAGTGTGAAAGAAGGCTGGGTGTTGTGATACACACCTGTAATAAATAAATAAATAAATAAATAGTCACAGATAGCATAATTCCATTTATATGAGCTATCCAGAATAGATAGCAGAGAGAGAATGCATCTTGGTGGTTACCAGGAGCTGGGACCAGTACAGAGAAGGGAACAAACTGCACTGCCTAATGAGTAAGGGGATTTACTTTGGAGTGATAGAACAGTTTTGGAATTAGATAGCAGTAGTATTTGTGAATATACTAATTACCACTGAATTTTTTAACCTTAAAATGTTTAATTTTATGTTATATAAATTTTACCCCAATAAATATTTTTTAAACAAAACAAGATGACACTATACATTCACCGGTATGGTAAAATTAAGAAGACTGTCAGCCAGGCATGGTGACACACACTTGTAATTCCAGTATTTGGGAGACAGAAAGGAGGATTGCAGGTTTGAGGCCAGCCACTCATGCTAAGTTACTGAGACCCTATTTCAAAATAAAAACAAATAGGGCTGAGGGCATAGCTCAGAGGTAGAACATCCCCGCACCCCACCGGGTTCAATCCTCAGCACAATAAAAAGGAAAAGAAAGTGCATAACAGAAACTTCAGAAGGCCAGCCCTTTTGAGAAGGAAGAGGCACTAGGGGAGGAGGAGGCTACAGCTGTGGGTAGAACCAGGATAACATAGTGTCACTTGGGTTAAACAAAGAGCAAGTGGGGGATGCAGAGGTACAGGGAAAAGGTACAGGAAGGAAAAGGGAAGGTTGTTAATGTGAGGGGGAGCAGGGATGACTGAGCAGACCTAGAGAAGGCAGGAGGAAACAAGACCTGAAAGCAGACGCAGAGGACCTCCCTGCCAACCGACCAACCAGCCGCTGTGAAGAGCCCAGCCACCTGCAATTCGACCCCAAGAATCAAGAATCTGTCAGCATCCTTAAGTGCTCTGCTCTTGCAGCACTTTTGTCCTCTGAGTAGGAGCAGAGAGTGACCTGCCGTGGAGGGTGGGTGTGAATAGGAGTCGGGAAGTCCCAAATATTTGATCTCATTGTGGGTTCTAGGTATGATTCTATCTCTGAAAGAGATACAAAAGAAGATAAGGCCTCTAGGAATTTATATTCTGTGTGGTGTAGTTTGGCAACATTTAAGTGCTAAAACAAATGACCATAGATGTTTTGAGTCCTGACTGTCATTTTCAAGCTGTGTGACTTTGGGCAGGCTCTGTTAGTCTGCTAAGCCTTTTTCTTCATCAGTTAAATAGTGATAATGATATCTGCCTCATATGCTGTTGTAGAGATGGAGCTAACGCGAGCAAAGTGCTTGAAACACGGCGTGTGATCATTGTTAGCCCAGATGGCAATGGAGTGCTGCACGGAGTACAGGAGGGAGAGATTAGCACAGGCTGGAGGTGTTGGGAAGGCTTAGTGAGGTGTGTGTGTGTGTGTGTGTGTGTGTGTGTGTGTGTGTGTGTGTTTGTTTGTTTGTTTTTGTGGTATTGGGGATTGGACACAGGGGTATTCTACCTCTGAACTCCAGCCTTATTTTATTTATTTTTTGTGGTACTGGGATGGAACCCAGGGGCATTCTACCTCCGAGCTACACCCCCCCAGGCCCATTTTTTTTTTTGTTGTTTATTTTGAAACAGGGTCTCATAGAGTTGCAAAGGGCCTCACTAAGTAGTAAATTAGGCTGCCCTCAAACCACAATCCTCCTGTCTCAGCCTCTTAAATCCTGGGATTACAAGTGTGTGCCACCACACCCAGCTCAGCCTTATTTATTTATTTATTTATTTATTTATTTATTTATTTATATGTAGTACTGGGGGTGTATCCCAGAGTCTTTTCATCCTCCAGGCTATATTCCCAGACCTATTTTATACTTTATTTGGAAACAGGGTCTCACTAAGCTGCTGAGAGTTTCACTCAGTAGTTGAGGCTGGCTTCAAACCTGTGCAATCCTCCTGTCTCAGCCTCCCAAGCGCTGGGATTACAAGCGTGTGCCACCATGCCCAGCTAGGTCTATTTTTATTTTGAAAGAGGATCTCACTAAGTTGTGGAGGACCTCACTAAGTTGCTGAGGCTGGCCTTGGACCTCCAGTCCTCCTTTCTCAGTCTCCCATGTACTGGGATTACAGGCATATGCCACCATGCCTCACTGTTGGGAGGGATTTTATGGAGAATGAGGAGGAGGAAGGATTGGGGTCAATGCGGGAGTAGATAGGAAGAAAGGAAAAGGAACTCTGGGGTGGGGAGAAACCTTGTAAGTAAATCTTTGGATCATTAAAACTCTAGCATATACATATGATTTCCATAATGAACCAGACCATTCTTTTTGAGGACTAGTAGGAGATAGAATAGGATGGGTAACTGATTATTTGTTATAATAAATGAAGTATGATTTGGGACGTCATAGCTCATTGGTCGTGGTTCTTATCCTGGCCCTGTGATTGGGCAAGTTGTCCAGTCTCTGAGGACCCTAAGTTTCTTCATCTGTAGAATGTAGTGTATTGGACCTTTATAAGTCTTGCAGCTCTAATGTCCTGTGCAGTGATTTCCCTGACCCCACAGCTTGTCTGTGGAATGGTGTTTTTCCATGCAGTGTGAGGCTCACTGGTCTTGGGGCAGGCGTGTCCTGGCCTCATCAGCTCTGTGCTGTAAGCAGGAGAGCTGCCCGGCTTGACAGGGAAGCCATAGGCTGACAGTAGCACCTGCAGTCACCAGGAGCAGAGAAACCCCGAGCCCAAGCAGGTGGAGTTAGGCTAGGAGCCCTGTGGAACTGTACTCCCAAATTACTTAGAGTTAACTGCTACTGTTCTCTTGAGGGGCCTTGAGTTTTATGGATACTTGCCTTGAAGTGGACCCTGAGGGCTAAGGAGGAGGAGAAAGAACAATTTTTAGCCTCTTAAAATTTTTTTCTGGGTTGTCCTTGTGGAGCTCGCAAAGCTAAAAAAGAGTCTTCATCTCGGTCCCTTCCCACCTGGACTCCTCCATTTCAAGGCTTGTGCATAAACCACCCAGGAGTCTGTATAAACAAGTGGGAACAGGCTTTTCCAGTGTCATGCTTAAAAGTGATCAGCCCCCAAAAGTCATTGTTTCGTTTTTCTTTTTAGAAAGGACTTGGGTTGTTTTCGTTCTCACGCCTGTCCTCAGGGCTTGAGCCCCAGGAGGCGCCTCAGGCCTCTGTGCTTTCCCAGGTGCTGCAGCCCCGGGCTCCTTGGGATTCCACTCACACTGGCCTTTTCTCCTTCCTGAGCACCAGGCACTTAGAGCAGGGTCTGCCCTCTCCACTGAAAAGCCTCCTTTATGTTTGTCCCCTGCAGGAGCTTGAAGAAGATCCTTATGGACTTTTATAGTGGGTAGATTTGTGCAACTTGGCAAATTGAAAAATAAACTTGAAATGGAAGGACTAAAGCAGATGGAAGCGATTACATCTATATTTTGCGCCTCTGCAAAGTTTCGAAGGGCTAATTTTGTTTTTGCAAAGTGAAATTTGAGAAGAGGAACAGTTTACCCTTGTTGGTGCCCTTAAAGGAGGACTATTCCTTTGGGGAATGCAGATCCAGGGATGGAAGGTGACCTGAGTGTCTAAGGCCACCGAAGCTGACTTACACCCCTAGAGAATGTTAAATATGCCTTGTAAGTTTAGAGTAGATCCTGGAGGACGTGAAATACTTTTCCTCTGCGTATGTGGTTTCTAACAGTGGGTTGGATCTAAGTAAATAAAACAAATGCTGGATGTTCAGGAGACTCCTGTCTTTCCATCTTCCTGGCTGATCATTCCCCGGAGGGGAAACTACGAATGTCACCTGGTCTGTTTGTGCCACGGATTTTCCGAAGAAAACAGAACCAAGTCATGGGAGACACTGTGTTGCTAAGGTTGTGAATAAAGGTCGAGAGTGAGGTGGTTTAGTCTGTTCTCTTTTTAGAGTGTGATTGATTAATGCTGTCTGTGTTGCTGTTTCTTGCAGAGCTGACCTGTCCTGGACGCAGCATAGCTAACGAAGCTGCTGCAGGATGAGAAGATGGCAGCGCGGCTGCTCGCACCACCAGGCCCTGATAGTTTCAAGCCTTTCACCCCTGAGTCGCTGGCAAACATCGAGAGGCGCATTGCCGAGAGCAAGCTCAAGAAACCACCGAAGGCCGATGGTAGCCATCGGGAAGATGATGAGGACAGCAAGCCCAAGCCAAACAGCGACCTGGAAGCAGGGAAGAGTTTGCCTTTCATCTACGGGGACATCCCCCAAGGCCTGGTTGCAGTTCCCCTGGAGGACTTTGACCCATACTATTTAACGCAGAAAGTGAGTTGGAGGAGGCGCAGCAGCAGATTCCCCTTTCCTAACAGGCTTCGGGAGATGGGAGAAGGAGCTATGGCTTTTTGGAGTAGGGAGAAATAATTAGGTCTTGTTTCAGTTCTGACTTTCTGGGATTTCTTTTCTGTTCAGTTGCTACTAAGACTTGTTTGTGGATCTTTTTTCTTGTTAACCTTGTTAATAAGAATTCTGGTTTTGGCTCCAGGACAGGTCAAAACGAGGACAAGCTGGCCGTGGTGGTACATACTTATAATCCCAGTACTTGGGAGGTTGAGACAGGAGGATCACAGGTTCAAGGTCAGCCTCAACTACTTTGTGAGGTCCTCTGCAACTTAGTGTGAGCCTGTTTCAAAATAAAGAAAAAAAAATAGGGCTTGGGATGTAGCTCAGAGGTAGAATGCCCCTAGATTCCATCCTCAGTACCAAAAAAAAAAAAAAAAAAAAAAAAAAAAAAGAAAAAGAAGGAAGGAAGGAAATAGAGGCTGGGTGTAGCTTAGTGGTAAAGCACATGTCTTGTATGCATGAGGCCCTAAGTTCAATACCCAGCACAAAAGAAAGCGAAGGAAGGAAGAAAGGAAAGAGATAAGAGGACATAACTGAAACAGGTCTATTTCTTTAGAAATAGAAATAGATGAGAAAGTAGAAGATGTTATAGCCCTGTGGAGTCTCTCTGACACACATATTTGAAATTCTGTCTTTAGATATAAAGATGATATCACTGTCTCACGAATGACGGCTTTGCCCTCTTGCCCAGCCCCTTTTGTGACATTAGAGCATTGCTGCTGGGCATAGGAATAGAATAGAGTAAGGCACGTTGGGTGAAGGAGGACTCCAGGTCTTTAGTCTTGATACACAGGCACCTGGATGGATTCTCATAGCACAATTGGTTCTATTCTTCCCGCTGGTGAGGACCACAGGTGAAGGAAACACCAGTCTTCATTTGGCCAATAAATATTTGACCAAACTTCGGTTTCCTTTTTTATGGTTATTTTCTGAAACAAGGCAACAAGTGGAAAAACAAAACCTAGATAATGACACCACACACACAGGGGACCCCCTCATTGCACAGATGCTTTTTTTTTTTTTTTTGCAGAACTGGGGATGGAATTCAGGAGGGGCATTCTACCTCTGGGCTACAAACTAAGCCCTATTTTTATTCTTTATTTTGAAACAAGGTCTCACTAAGTTGCAGAGGGCCTCATGAAGTAGTTGAGGCTGTGAACCTACAATCCTCCTGTGTCAGCCTCCCAAGTACTGGGATTACAAGATGCACCATTATGCTCAGCTAACAGATGCCATTTAAAGAATTAGATTCATTGGTCTTTCCAGCTAAGGGGGTAAATGAGTTTGTATAATTATATATTTGTAATATATAAAGCTTAACTAAGCTATCTGTGTTAACAAAATTGCCCTTATACATTACCCTTTATAAATTGCTTTTTAGTCTTTCAATTCTGGAAGAAATTTAAGCTTCTTCAGCATGATAATGGGACAGGAGTAAGAGATTTATAGTTGTGGCATTTTTAATTCAGGACAACTAACGCAGTTGAGACATTCTCTACACAAAATGGCTCTTTACCATGTACTTCTTTTATAGCTCAGAAGAGCTACATGACAGGAAAATGTGGAACCAGTAGTCTAAATCACCCAGGTTTAAGAAACAAATCTTGATATGACATAAAGAACAGTAGACTGGAAATAAGACATTTTGGTTTTACTATAATTCGCCATGCTTATTATTTACATTGTTCACTGTTAGTGCATAATTCAAGCTACCACAAAGAACTTACGGGGAAGCTGGGTGCAGTGGCTCATGCTTGTAGTCCTAGGTACTTGGGAGGCTAAGGCAAAAGAATCACAAGTTTGAGAACAGCCTGGGGAAACTTAGCAAGATCCTATCTCAAAATAAAAATTCAGTAAAGGCCTTAGGCTATAGCTCAGTACATACTCAGCACATGCAAGGCCCCATGCTCAAACCTTAGTACTACAAAAAAAAGAAGGAAAATTAATAAATGAAGAAAAAACTACAAAGCTAGGGAAAGTATTTCACACCTGTACACCCAGTACTTGGGGGGCTAAGTAAGATGGGAGGATCACGGGTTTGAGGAGGCCTCAGCAATTTAGTGAGATCCCTTAGCAACTTAGTAGGACCTTGTATCAAAATTTTAAAAAGGGGAGGGCTGGGGGTGAACATCTGGGTTCAACCTCAAGTACTAAATAAATAAATAAAAATTTAAAAAAAGAAAAGAAGTAAAAAAAAAGTTCACAAGGTGGCACATGCTTGTAATCCCAGCATTTGGGAGGTTGAGACAGGAGAATGTGGTTTGCGAACAACCTCAGTTACTTAGTGAGGCCCTTTACAAATCAGTGAGACCCTGTTTTTGAAGTAAAAGAATAAAAAATAGGGCTGGAGGTGTAGCTCGGAGATAAAATGCCCTTGGGTTCTATCCTCACTACCACCAAAAAAAAAAAAAAAAAAAAGAATTCTTGATTTTAAGCAAATCATTTTCTCTCTCTAGGCCTAAACTACTTATTTTTCCAACTAAGACAGGAAAACGAGTTTTTTTTTTTATTGGTGCACTGTATTCATATATCATAATGGTATAAAGAAAATACTTTTGTAGACATACATGCACACATTGCCCAGTTAGCCCCTACCCGATCCCCACCCCGTTCCCTCCCCATCCCTCCTTTTCATGCTTGGCTTAGTGTTTGACATCTAGTTTTATAGCAATTTATCCAATATTGACAAAGATAATCTCACAGTTTCATTTGTCTGATACCAAGCTTTTGATGACAATATTTCTTTTTGCTTTCTTTCTTACCAGAGAATTTTTTTCTTTTTTTTTTTTTTTTTAGGTGAAACTATCATACATTTATTTATTTATTTTTCAGAAAAAAATCTATCCTGATATGGAATATGGACTCTAGATACCCAAAACAATCTCGAAGAACAAAGCTAGAAGATGTATATTTTCTGATTTCAAACCATATAAAGCTACAATAATTGAAACAGTGTAGTACTGTTATAAAGATAGATATATAAACCATTGAAGTTAAATAAAAGCCTAGAGATAAATTCTTTCATATATTGTCAAGTTATTTTTGACAAGCTTTCCACGAACATTTGGTGGAGGAAATAATATTTTAACTAAATATTGTTGAAAAATAATAATTACATGAAAAATAATAAAATTGGACCCTTACCTAACATATTTACAAATATTAACTCAAAATAGATAAAAGACCTAAGTATAAATCTTAATACTATAAACTTTTAGAAGAAAATCTGGGTCATAAAACCTCACAACATTGAAATTGGCAGTGATTTCTTGGATACGATTTCAATGGCGCAGGCAACAAAAGGGTAAATAAACTCCCTAAAAAATAAAAAAAATATTGTATATCCAAAGACAATGTAAACAGAGTTAAAAGTTACTGATAGAATGGGATAAAATATTTCCAATGCTATATCTGAAGGTATATTAATATTCCAACTAGACACTCCTAAAAATTAGCAACAATAAAAGCAAACAATATAATTTAGAGATGTGTAAAAGACTAGCATAAATAATGAATCTCTACAGATAACCAGTCTTAGTTGTCTGTTGGAGGGAAAATCTTGTTTCTCTGGTTCTGGTGTGTGCTACCTATTTCTTCTTTGTCGTTAATCTCTTTGAGTATTTTCTCTAGCTCTGGTTTTGAAGACATAAATTCCTTCAGTTTCTGTTTGTCATGGAAGCTTCTTATTTCCCCATCTAATTTGGTAGAAAGTTTTGCTTGGTAGGAAACTTTTGGCTGGAAGTTGTTTTCTTTCCGAATTGGGAATATGTTACTCCAAGCCCTTCTGGCTCTCATAACTTGGTTTGGGAAGTCTGGAGTGATTCTAATTGGTTTGCCTCTGAATGTCACTTGGCCCTTTGTTTTTGTTGCCTTTAAGATTCTCTGCTTGGCTTCCACATTGGTCATTTTGACAATTATGTGGCGTGGGGATCCTCTTCTCTGATCCTGTCTAAAGGGAGTTCTATAAGTTTCCTGGACCTGTGTATCGACCTCTTGCTCTATGTCTGGAAAATTTTCTGATATTACTTCCTTGAAGAGATTGTTGATCCCTTTGGTTTCATTTTCTTTTCCCTCCTCTATTCCAATTATTCTTAGGTTAGCTCTCTTAAAATGGACCCATATTTCTTCAATGTCAGATTCCTGCTGTCGGATATTTTTTTTCTAAATTAGAAACTATGCGTTCATTTTTTGAATAATCATCTTCTAAGAGCGAGATTCTATTCTCCATGTGGTATAATCGGTTGTTTGTACTTTGAATTGAGGCCTTTACTTCATTAATTTCATCCTTTATCTCTTTTTGGCTCTCTCTGAATTCTTTTCGAAGCACCTCTATTATTTCTACAGTTATTTTCCTGATTTGATCTTCTAGAAATCTCTGAATTTCTGTTTTATCAGGTTCTGATGTTGTGGGGTTGTGGGCATTTATTGCTCCAGTGTTATTCCTCTTTCCCATGATTTCGGAAGTTTGTACCTTCTCTGGGTTCTTCCCTTGGGTCACTACAACTTCACTTAAGGTGCTCTGTATCTCAAGTCTGTGGTATCTTGGTCACCATTACTCCTTTACTGGGTTGTATCACAGAGTCTCAGACCCAGGGAGTCAATAGAGGCAGCTTTAGACCATGGAGGGGTGCCAGGTTGGGCGTTCTCCTATGGTGTGATATCTCTGCCACCGCCACTCCCCCACTGGGTCAAGTCCCTGGGAGTACAGTACTGGGATTTCTCCTCTAGGGGCCACAATTTGACTCACTGTTGTTGAGTGCGCAGATGGAGCTGTAGTGGACTCGGTGAATTTGCTGCTGCTGCCGCCGGTGGCAATATGGTGCCGCTGTCATGCCCTCGGCCGTGAGGCTGGCGTATTTCTTTTCTGTTTTTTTGCTCTGCTCTGAGTCCCTGCAGGGTGTGCTGAGCCCAGCCTCTGGGAGCTTTAGATGCTCCCTGCACTGAGAAATCTGCCAAATTCCTCCCGGCTGATCCGCAGCGGCTCACCTCGGCTCACTGTCTGCCGCTCCTCTCTGGAGTCTGGTGGGCTGTTGAGTGTGTTAGTCTGGTGCCGTCCGGTGAGCTTGCCACTGCCGCCAGCAGTAAAGCGCTGCTGCCGCATCCTCAGGTGTGAGGCCAGCTTATCTCCTCTTTGGTTCTGAGCTCCGTTATGAGTTCCTGTCCTCTCTGGAGCCTGGTGCTGCAAGGGAAAATGGCGCCCGCCGCTTCGCGCCGAGGCTCCTACTGCAGCACTGCGGTCTGGTTTCTTTCTGGTGTCTCGTTTTTCCAGCCCTCTTTTTCTCTGTCCCTTGTAATTACATTTTTTGTTTCTCTGCTGATGGTGTTTTCTGGCTATGGAAGGCGCTGATTTTGTGGTAATAGAGATTGGTTGTTAGTGGGGCTCATAAGCCCCGCAGACTCCAGAGAGGAGTGGCGGACAGCGAGCCGAGGTGAGCCGCTGCGGATCAGCCGGGAGGAATTCGGCAGATTTCTCGGCGCAGGGAGCATCTAAAGATCCACCGGTTTTCAGAGCCAGGTTTCCCTTTCGTACCTTTCCCCTTGGTTCCTGCCCTGTTGATAGCCTCTTTCCATTTCCAGTGCCCCAGATTTCAGTGGCCTGGCATGTGAGTGAAGACTCTGCAAAGACATGAGTCTCTGGCCCTATCCTTAGATAGGCCAAATTGTTATTGACGACTCCATTAGGAGACTGGCTTAGCTTCATAGAAAGTCTGACTTCAGCCTTTGGCCTTACCACAAGGGCAGACTGTTCCTGGAAAGGATAAACTTGGTAATGTTTTTTGGTACTTTAAAAAGGTTTTAATATACTATCATGCAGAAAAATTTATAAAACATATATAGCTTAATGATTATTATTGAGCAAACACCATGTCAAAGAGCACTGCTAGCACTTTAGAAGTGCTTATTGTATTGTATTTTATTTTTTAAAATTTCTTAAGGTATTGGGGATCTCAAACCCAGTGCCTCATGTATGCTAGGCAAATGCTTTACAACACTCAGCCCCATATGATACTTCTTTCCTTCGTCCTTCTCTCTCTCTCTCTCTCTCTCTATCTATCTCTCTCTCTCTCTCTCTCTCTCTTTGTGGTACAAGGGAATTCTTCCATTGAGCTATACCCCCACATCATTTTTTTTTTTTTTTTTAAATAGGGTCTTGCTAAGTAACTGTATTGGCCTCAAACCTGCAAGGCTTCTGTCTCAGCTTCACAAGGACTAGGTTTACTGGTATGCACCATATCTGGCTCCTATAGTACTTTTTTTTTTTTTTTTTTTTTTGGGGCAGTACTAGGGATGGAACTCCGGGGCATTCTACCTCTGAGCGACACCCCCAGCCCTGTTTTTTTTATTCTTTATTTTGAAACAGGATCTCACTGAGTTGCAAAGTGCCTCACTAAGTAGCTGAGGCTGTTCAAGAGCTGTAATCCTCCTGTCTCAGCCTCATGAATGCTGGGATTACAAGCATGCGGCACCACACCCAGCTTACTGTACTTTTAAATAAGGGATTTTTTCAGTTGATTAAAAATAATGGGCTTGAGCCAGGCATGGTGGCGCCACGCTTGTAATCACCGCATTTGGGAGACTGAGACAGGAGGATCGTGGTTCGCAGACAGCCTCAGCTATGACTAAGTGAGGCCCTTTGCAACTCAGTGAGACCCTGTTTCAAGTATAAAGAATAAAAAATTGGGCTGGGGGTGTTGCTCAGAGGTAGAATGCCTCTGGGTTCCATCCCAGTACTGCAAAAAGAACGGCGGGGTGGGGGGGCTTGGTCAAATTTACTCACAAATCTTCACTGGCATTCCTATTACTTCTTACTAACTAGACCCTGCACTGGGCTAAATTAGCAGGGCCTCTTCTTCAAGGAAGCACTTTGGGGATTAATTCACACACCGCATAATCATAAGGGTAGAAATGACGATAAGAGGACATTCCTTTCTGTTTGTCTTTTGAGGGCCTTAAATAATTCTTGACAAAATATAAAAGTAGAATCCTGTGTCTTTTCCTCAGGCCTCATTTCCTGGCTGATTAGTCTGCCCTTTCTGTCACCCTCATAGGACTTGTTTCTCCTGTCCTTCCCTCTTTCATTAGCAAGTAAGAAAGAACCAGTTCTCTATTATTAAAGGTCCTGGCCCTAGAAGTTGTGTCCTGCTTTCAAGGTGCTGTTTTTTGTCCCAGTCTGGTCCTGGCTTGGCCGTCCCAAGCCTCTGAGGTCCTCGTTGGGCTCCCCACTGACTTTCCCAGCTGGTCCCTGACACAACCTGGATTCCTCAGACCTTCAGTGCTCCACGTTCTTATTTTCTTTACCTCCTGTACCTTTTTTCTTTGTCTTTCAGTGTTGGTTACAAATATTTGAATTTAAGAAACATTTAAGTATTTTTATTTATTTACTTTTTTAAATAGGTACTATACTTACATGGTTAAAAAATCCAAAGGTATTTGGTAAGAAAGCCTCTTTTTTTTACACCTCTTTATTTGCCTGTTTGCTCAGCTCCCTGTACAGGTAACTGTAGTAAGGTCTTCCAGAGTTTCTTTATGAATGTGCAAGCCAAAGCAAATATGTATTTTCAGAAACTTGAACTCTCCTGGGCACCTTTGTTCTTGCTTTACTTCCTACTATTTTCTTAGGCCCATTGAAGTCTTCATGTTAAAGTTAATTTTTGTTATTTGTTTTCCCTTCTTTCATATGGAATCTTAAGTTTTATCAGTGTCAATTCTCAATTCATTCCCCCCTCATTCAATTTTTTTAGTGAATCAAATCAAGGACTTTTTTCTCTGCTGTTTAAAGGGTTTGTCTGTCACTTCAAAATGCTTTCTAGCCGGGCGTGGTGGCGCACACTTGTAATCCCCGCGCTTGGGAGGCTGAGACAGGAGGATCGCACAGGTTCAAAGCCAGCCTCAGCTACTGAGTGAGGCTCTCAGTAACTTAGTGAGACCCTGTTTCCAAATAAAAATATAAAACAGGTCTGGGAATATAGCCCGGAGGTAGAAAAGGCCTCTGGGTTCCACCCCCAGTACCACCAAAAAAAAAAAAAAAAAAAAAAAAGATTCTTTTTCTAATGAAACATTTTTTTATTGTCCAAAATGAACTAAACTCTAGAGGGAAGAAAACTGTTCACCAATATGTTTCTTTTTTCTTAAAGGATTAGTTTCTTAAAGGAGCTAAGGAGGTGGGTCAGGGAATAGGCTTCCTGTTGTTTTATTTTGAGAGGGCTGGTAATTTTTATCAGGGTTACTACTCCTCTGGTGGAGCTTTAGGACTTTATAAGATGCGTTTAGGTAACAGCTTCTACCTGTAAGAGAAACTGATGGGGAATACATACCAGTTTGTGTAGCTTCATATAAAATGTGATTATTTTATTCAGCAAGCATTTCTTGAGTGAAGCATTCAGATTTCTTTGTGGAAACAAAGATTAAAAGTCCATTCTTTACCCTAAAGCAGCTTGTAATGTGGTAACATATAGTATGGTGTCACTTTTGACAAGAGGACCCTGGGAAGATTTCATGGCAAGAGTAGTTGTTTTTTTTTTTTTTTTTTAATCACTGGGCACATGCCTGTAATCCCAGTACTTGGGAGGCTGAGACAGGAGGATCAAAGGTTCAAGGCCAGCATACTGTAACTTAGCAAGACTATCAAAAATAAAAAAGGGCTGAGGGTACAGCCCTGTGGAAGAGTACTCTAGGTTCAATTTGTAGTACCCCTCCACAGTAGTATTTGAATTAGGCCTTTGATTTTAGAATTGAGGAACAAACTAAAATTTTCTAGACAGAGAACATATGAGCAGAGGCCCAGGGACAAGGGTATAGGACAGCTAAGAAAAAGCCAAGTGGGCTGGGAATGTGGGTCAGTGGTAGAACGCTTGCCTGGTGTGTGTTGAGGCCCTAGGCATCTAATCTGATTGGAAGAGAGAGCTGGGGCCAAGTCATGGAGGGCCAGAAATTTGGTCTTTGCGTGTTAAACAATAGAGTTCTGAGGGTATCAGATGGGAGGAAGGACATGTGGTTAGAGCCGACTTAGGGAGGTAAGTGTGGCAAAGACTTGTTGGGTGGTCCTGAGGGAGAGAGAGACCAGCTGTGAAGTCACGTGGATCTGAGTTACAGTGAAAGTGGAAATTAAGGAGAAGGGATGTATTCATGAGATAGCAAGATGGATTGACAGGATTGTGTGATTGATTGTGGAGGTTTAAGGAAGGATTCATTCATTCCCTGGATAATGTGATAAATTGCCATGAAACATTTTCTGTGTGGTCAGGCTCTGTTCCTTGTCCTGGAGAACAAAACAGACAAGCTATACATGCTCTTAGAACTAAGTTTTTGTTAGGGAGAGAAGTATTAAACATGTTAAAAAAAATCATTACAGAAAATGGTATATGGGTTAATTAAGATAATATAGTCCAGCCTTGGTCAAGGACTTCAGAGGTTCAGGGAGCTCTTACAGACTAAACTTTGAGAATACAGAAGACTTAAAGGCTATATGTTTTCCCAAATAGTGTCTTAAATAGCAAGTATCAAATGATAATTTTAAAAGGATCCATAATGCAGATATTCTGCATTGTTTTAAAAGCCAATGCTGTTGACTCTGTTGAGAGAATTTGCCTGTATTAAATTTTTACATGGGCCCGAGGCCAGTACATTTTACATCAGTTGGACTGTAGGAGTGCCTACAGATAAACCTAGCATTTTTCTCCTGAAAAGAGCCTCCGGTCTTCTAAAGTCTTTTATAAGCACTGAGTTGTGATTCCAAAGTTCTGAGTAACATATGTATGGAAGCTAGCTTTTACTTAAATTCTAGGATGTGTGTGACTAGCTCAGTCTTAAAATTCCACTACTGGGTAGTTTTAGGAACTAGTTTTTGTTGCCTCTATGGAGTATATCATGACATCTTATTTTAATAAAAATTGAACTGTTGAGTGGAGTTATCTAATAATGACCATCTAAATGTTAGAGACTAGCCAAGCGTGGTGGCACACGCTTGTAATCCTAGCATTCGGGAGGCTGAGACTGGAGGATCACAGTTTGTGGCCAGCCTCAGCTGCTTAGTGAGGCCCTCCAAAACTTAGTGAGACCCTGTTTCAAAATAAAGAATAAAAAATAGGGCACGAGGTATAGCTCGGATGTCCCTGGGTTCCATCCCCAGACGCCCCCCCCACACACACAAAAATAAATGTTAGAGACTATCTCAAGATTACAGTCTTGAGATATTAATCATTTTTAACAATAATTAACCATATTTTAAGTTCTTTTAGTCAAGGAAAGTTAGCCTGTCATCCTTATACAGAGAGATGCTTCTCTTGTTATTTCCAAATTTATGTAAAAGTTGTGATTTCTCATAGACAGCCCTGGTTGGTACAGGTTAAAATTAGGAATACCCCATTAAATGGCAGTTTTTACCAACTCTGACTCTAGCAGTAGATTTTTGATACAAGCTTTGACAATGCACTCCTGTTCCAGACACTTTGTTAAGGCTGCAAAGTTTGGCCTATGGAATCAAATTTGAATAGTCTTTTTTTTTTTTTTTTTTGGTGGTGATACTGGGGTTCTGGAAGCCCTTCTACCTCTGGGCTACACTCCCAGATCTATTTTTTTTGTGTGTGTGTATTTTTATTTGGAAACAGGGTCTCTTAAGCCAGCACGGCTGGCTTCGAACCTGCACAATCCTCTTGTCTCCGCCTCCCAAGCGCGGGGATGACAAGCGTGCGCTGCCACGCGTGCTGTTTTTTATTTTCAGAGTAGAATGCCCCTCTACTGTTGGAGGTCGAGCCTCTCACTTGCCTCTGACCCTGGGGCTCTCTGCCACCTCTGGACGGCTGTGCTCTTGGTTATCTGCTGTCTTTCCTATGTTTGCTGTTGCTCCCTCTTTTATTTGCTCTTCCCCTCAGTCTATGGGTATGTGCAAAGCCTCTCCCATTCTCACAAGCACTCGCATCCCCAGCTAATCTAATCACTTCTCATGCCACTGAGAACTGGGAAGAGGGGCTTGTGGGTGCCACCCATCACCTCCCAGCCTAGCTCTGCATTCTTGCAGCTGACTCCACTTACCTGTCATGACATTCGCAGGATGAGGTCTTCCAGAGAAGTTAAGATCGCAAATCAAGTATTTTTGAAGGTCTTATTTCACTGAACCTCTCTGCTGTGTTTAACAGTGTTGTTAACTGGCCCCCCAATTCTTGCAGAGTTTTACTTCCGTGGCCTGATTTCCCTTATATTGTAGACTTTTCCCCTTTTCTTCTTCATTCCCTCCTGCTTTCCCTTCAGTGTTTGTACTCCCCAGGGCTCAGTCCTTGGCCTGTGTTCCTCTCATTTGGCAGTCTCCCTGGGTTGGGTGAGCTCATCCTGTCTCTCCAATCTGGAGCACATCTCCAGTACTCAGTCCCTTCCCAGTTGCCTCTGTCTGAACTTCCCACAGGTGACCCATCATGTTCAAAATGGAGCTCTATTTCTCCCCTCAAACCTCATCTGCCTTATCCTAGTTGATGGATGACACCACCAACATTCTAGATAGTACTGTTGACTCCCCACTTTTCTACAGTCTCTGAGGATTACCGGTATCACAGAGATCTCAGTATAATAATGCACATTTTTTAAAGTAAGAAAAATGATGGCTCCGAAACACACTTGTTCAAATTCCCCTCAACGAATATGTGGTAAAGGCAGGTTTCAGGACCAGGGATCTGTGAATTTAACATCTGTGGCCTTTCTACCTTACTATGCTGTCTGTGTAGAATGTATTGCAGAGAGATAGTTTATTTTGTGTTTCTACTATGATTTTTAGGGCATTTTTTGTCATTTTGCATTCCCTCAATAGGAGATTGATATATTGGTATTGTAATTTTTATAGTTCATTTGTTTCATGCCATATCTTCAGCATAGTATCCTGGGGCATAGAAAAAGTGAGAAGGGCAGGTGTGGTGGCACATGCCTGTGATCCCAGTGCTTTGGAGGCTAAGACATGAGGATCACAGTCTTGAGAACAGCCTCTCAGCAACCTAGGGAGACCCTTTTGCAAAGTAAAATAGGTCTTATAATATAGCTCAGAGGTAAAATGCCCCTGGGTTCCATCTGCAATACTACAAGAAGAGGGAGGGAGGAGGAGGAGGGGAATGAGGACGAGGATGATGGGAGGGAGGGAAAGATGAAATTTCAAGCCAATATTAATGAACTTTTAGAGGCAGATGAGGTAAGGGTAGAAAAGTGATCATACAGTTTCATTTGGGCACTTAGCAAAAGGATGGACATAATTATAGAATAGTTGATTTTAGCTGTATTCTTTGTTCATGTCCCAGAGATACATTCCATACATTTAATAAGCATGTATGAACCTCATATTAGGTACTCTGCTTATGAAGCTGAGAAAGTCCCATAGCTGGTACAGTGAGAGACAGTGATATGTAAATTAAAATAACAGTATTCTGTGTAAGCTTTTCTAATCGCAGTAAGTAAAGTGTTGTTGGTATATACAGAGGGAAGGGCTGTTTGGGAGTGTTGAATAGGGCTTTCTTTAGAAGAGAAGTAGCATTTTTTTTTTTCTTTTTGGTACTAGAGATTGAACCCAGGGGCATTCTACTTCTGAGCTACACCTCCAGCCCTTTTTTATTTTTTTATTTTGAAACAGGGAATCCCTAGGTTGCTAGGCTGGTCTTTAACCTGCGATCCGCCTGTTTCAGCGTTCGGAGTACTGAGTTATAGGAGTGTGCCACCACACCCAGCAGGAAGTAGTATTTGTCAGGATCTTAAAGTATTAAAGCACTATTATTATTATTATTATTATTATATTGTTGTTATTATTTTGGTGGTACTGGGGTTCCTAGAAATCCTTCTACTTCCAGGCTACACTCCCAGACCTATTTTTGTATTTTTATTTGGAAATAGGGTCTCTTAAGCCAGTGCACGGCTGGCTTCGAACCTGCGTGATCCTCCTATCTCCGCCTCCCAAGCGCAGGGATTATAAGTGTGTGCCACCACGCCTGACTTAAAGCATTATTTTTAAAAATTCTCTTGTTGGATAAGATGAGAAAGAGAGGTTGGGTGTGAAGATCAGTATGTCCAGACATGGGAAAGGTTGGATTTGGTTGTGACTGGAACACAGGGTGTGGTTTAGTAAGAGGAGGTAAAGCACGAGAGGCAGGTTGAATCCCAACATGTACATATTGAGCAGTTTCTGTCTTCTCCTACATTCGGCTTCCCAGGCCCAGAATCACCTCGGGACCCATCCTGAGCCTTGCGGCCCTGCAGATGCCTCCCGAGTCCTCTGCATTCCTGGTCTAGCTTGTGCACAGCGTCCCCTAGCTTCTGCCCAGTGTGTGGATACTAGTTAACCTTGAGCGCTCCCCTCTAGAGCTGTCACACTCATCCCTGTTTGGGGCCAGAGGTGGCAGCTATGTGTGGTAGCAGCAGCAGAGCCTCATATTGACTGCTGGCCACTGCGTTAAGGACTTTCAATAATTTTCCTTTAATCCTGACAACAAGCTGATGAAGTAGGTGCTACCAGTTATTATCCTTGTTTTATCAGCAGGAAAACCGAATCTTAGCAACCTGAAGTAAATTGCCAACGATTATGATAGTAACAGTGTCCAGTCTTGAATCCAGGTCTCTCTGGCCTCAAAACCTCTGCAGCTTTCTGAGAGAGAGGCGAGTGAGAATAGAATCTAAAATATAAATTCGTATGCTTTACGTAAGAAGCCTGCATTTCGTTCTACGCCAGAGCAGCTGCAGTCTGTGTTACCCTTAGAGGGTAAAGGGAAGGAGGTCGAAGAACAGTGAGAAAGAATGGCCTTGGCGGAGGCCCAGACCTGCCCTGCCTGGGGAGCAGCGTCTGCTGGCTGAGCATAAAGCAGGTGCACAGTGAGTGCCGCTGTTCTGCCAGCTGTGGCTTCCTGTGACCAGGATGTAGGCAGGAAGAATGCCAGCTGCTCCAGATGTGGGTTGGAGGGCATGGGGTTACCAAATGCGGTGCATGCAGAAGCACCTGGAACATGAGTAGCCACAGATTACCTTAATCCGCCTCACCTGTGGAAAAGGCCACTCAGCTGCTGTGCTCTCTGAGGCACCTGTGGGCTATTCTATCCTGTGGGCATTAAAGGGATCAAGCAGAGGAGATTCCTGCATTGATATGGGGGTTGGGCAAGGTGGCTTGGTGTGAAAAGTTGCCTAGAAGCCAGGAATTCTGGACCCTAGTTACTCCTGCTGCTCCTACTGCCCAGCTCTGGGACCATCGCTTAGGCAGAACACTCAGCGCTTGGCTTTTTGTTTCTACAGTGATACGCTAGATTTGACTGAGAGTTTCAAGGCTTTTTTTCTTTTTCTTTTTTTCTTTTTTCTTTTTTCTTTTTCTTTTTTTGGAACTAGAGTCTCACCATGTTGCCCAGGCTGGTCTCTAATTCATGAGTTCAAGTGATCCTCCTGCCTCAACCCCCGATTGGCTGGGACCACAGACTCCTACTACCACACCTGCCTAGAAGCTTCTTAAAGTTGCGATGTGGCATGATAAGTAAGACTGGAGGCTTTGAAATTAGACTCCTTGGTTCAGTTCTAAATCTCACCACTTACTAGCTATGCAGTCCCAGGCAAGTTACTTGCCCTCTCTGCCTCAATTTCAGCATCAGTAAAATAGTACCTACCTCACAGAGGGGTTGCTATGAGACAGTTAGATAAAGCATCTTAGAAAGATGCCTGCCACATAGTAAATACCTAATAAACACTGAATGCTACTATTTCTTCAAGCAGACTCATAAGTAAAATTATCAGTGATCAAAAGAATTTTTAAAAATAGGTTTAGAGCCGGGCGTGGTGGCGCACGCTTGTAATCCCCATGCTTGGGAGGCAGAGACAGGAGGATCGCGCAGGTTCGAAGCCAGCCTCGCGCGCTGGCTTAGGAGACCCTGTTTCCAAATAAAAATGTAAAAATAGGTCTGGGAGTGTAGCCCAGAGGTAGGAGTAGAAGTGCTTCCAGGAACCCCAGTACCACCAAATAAATAAATAAATAAATAATAAAATAAAATAGGTTTAGAGAGGTATCTTGCTTTGCTCTCAGTGTAATCAAATAGACACTTGGACGATGAAGGCTCTAAATATTCAAACAGTTCAAAAGTAAGTGTAAATGTAGGGGGAAAAAAGTTTTGCCTGAGTCCTCATGCCCCATGTTAGTTCTGTGTTCCTATGGGCAGCCGGGTCATACCAGGACACAGGTATCCTGGAAATGTAGCCCAGTTATGCATTTGCTGGGTCCTTCCTGGGACACACTGAGGCCATATAACCTGCATCGTGAATTCACTGGAGTCCACTAGGCAGATTAGCATTGTGACCTCAAGACACTTCAACATGATGTAGCCGTTTTGACTTGAACTGCTTCATAGCTTATTGTAGAATTTGTTTAGACTCTGCTTCATATTTTCTTTATTAAATAAGAAAATTTTGAGCTGGGCTGGTGGTGCATGCTTGTAATCCCAGCATTTGGGAGGTCGAGACAGGAGGATCACAGACAGCCTCAGCTACTTAGTGAGGCTCTGCAATTCAGTGAGACCCTGTTTCAAAATAAAGAATAAAAATAGGGCTGGGTGTAGCTTGAAGATAGAATGTCCCTGGGTTCCATCCCCAGTGCTGAAAAAAAAAAAACCCAAAATTTTGAAAGAAAATTTATTTGTAGTCTGCTGGCTATATGTATAGTTGCTCAGAAGTGAATGCCAAATTATTGTTGATTAGTGGACAACTGGCCAGTTGTCTATTTGAAAAGACTTACATAGGTCTGAGAAAATAAGGTATTTATATAAGGTTCAAGCAGACAAAAATTTAAGGTCAGAGAAGTTAACTAAAAATGAGATGGCCAGGTAGTCACAGAGAGCAAAGCAGCTAAAATCTAGGGTCCAGATGCTGGGAGACAGTCTTAAGTCAGTGCCAGTAGCAGTTTAGCTAGATGGTCTCCCAGGGTCTTAGTTCCCAGGTGCCCTATTCTAGTTTAGCTAGATGTCTGAGCCCTTTGGTGCTCATTAGAGCCAGGTCATCAGATGCCTACAGGTTTCTTTTGCCCTAATTGAGATGATGACCCCTCAGGAGGTGCAGAACTTGGCTGAGTGGAAAGCTGCTCCCCTGGCCATGTGTCCCACAGCAAACCAGGGCCAGATCATAAACACTTCTCCAGGAAGCTGTCCACTCTGATGTGTTCCACCCCTGCACGGAGTGCTCTGCTGCGTAACATCCTTTCACACGCGCTGTTGTTTTAATCTATCCTCTTTGTACAGCTGAAGAAAATCCCAATTTTGGGGTGGAGGTGGGGACATGCTAATAAGTGGGTCACACTGTAGTACTATACTAGCTGTATATGTTTGTGGATAACTGTCTGCAGCATGCTAGGATTTGTTTGGTATATATGAATGTGCTTGTTCCTGGCTGCACAGTGTCCCTTCTCTTAATTGCAAGCCCCAAAGACAAGACATTTCACCCCAAGTTAACAGTGGCAATGGTGTCCTACATCAGGTGCACCAAATTCCACATGTCTAATTAGAAATGAAAAGCCTGTGCTTTTCGGAAGGTTTTTTTTATGCCGGCATAACACATTTATTAATATTCCATGCCATAATGTGTTAAGATCTGTTCCACTGCTCTTAATGGGCCTTGTGCTCTACTATAGTTACTGACTGTTGTTATAAACTGATATTTCCCTTTGGGCAGTAAATCATTGTCCAATTTAAATTTCCCTTTATCTCATTTACTTCATGAAGACCTAATTTAAGACCGATTAGGTAAAATACTGTTGGACTTTATGGGGACCAAGTGATTGTGACTTAGAGTGTTCTTGTAGAAGTCTGAGGCTTGCCATCCTTCCTGCTCTAGCTGGGCTTTGAAGGCTCTGGCATTGGAGCAGTGTTGAGCAAGTGATCTCCCACAGTTGAACAGTGATGACAGAGGTTGAATCAGTCATACAGATGGCTTAAAATTTAATTACATATATATTTTAAGTCAATATACCACCAATCATACTATTCATTTTCTCAGCATGTTCACTAGTCTCTGGAGAGCAGAGGTTAACAGTAGGGAAGACAGCTGGGTGTGGTGGTACAGGCTTGTAATCCTAGTACTTGAGAGGCTGAGACAGGAGGATCGCAGATTCAAGGCCAAAATCAGCAACTTAGCAAGGCCCTACACTACTTAGTGAGACCCTGTTTGAAAATAAATAAAATAGGGCTGGGGTGTAAGAGGTAAAATGGCCTTGAATTCATTCATTTTCTCTCTGTGTGTGTCTCTCTGTCCATCTCTCTCTCTCTCTCTCTCTCTCTCTCTCTCTCTCTCTCTCTCTCACACACACACACACACACACACACACACACACACACACACACACACACACACACACACACACACACACGGCAGCGGCACTGCAGGGAGAAGCTTTATGTGATGGATGCAGTTCTGCCATGGAACTGCTCCCTGCTGCCCCCTGCTGACGAAATATAGTTGTCAGTACAGTATCAAGCCCTTGTGTCCCCCACTTAACAACTAATCTTAGAGAGCAAAATAACACCCTGAATAGTTCTACTAAGAAGTAATGTAAAGAATAAATAATGGTAGCCTTTATCTTCAAAATTATGACATGCTAAGCTGGGCGTGGTGGCACACGCTTGTAATCCCAGCATTCAGGAGGCTGAGACCAGAGGATTGCAGTTTGCAGCCAGCCTCAGCTACTTAGTGAGGCCCTCGGCAACTTAGTGAGACCCTGTTTCAAAATAAAAGAATAAAAAATAGGGCAGGAGGTGTAGCTTGGAGGTCGAATGCCCCTGGGTTCCATCCCTAGACCCACCAAAAAAAAAAATTGTGACATGCTACTTTGTTGCACTTCATCTTGGATGTTCTCTGAGGTTTGGAAATTATAGCATCACAGATACCAGAGCTGGAAAGGACCTGGGTACACCTACCTCATTTTATAGATGAGGAAAATGAGATCCAGAGAGGTGCAGTGGCTCATCCAGGCCATTCTGCTGGTAGAGGCAGGTAAAGGAGGACCAGATGTTTCAGGACAAGAGCTGAGTTGATCTGGTGGTCCTTAAGCCTGGTGAGCACAGATCCTCCTATTCCCCCCCACCCCCGTACACCCACTTAACCAGAACCTCTGGGGTGAGACTTATCTGAATTCTTTAAAAGCCACTCTGTTGATTCTTATGCAGCCAGTCTGGCCTTAGTCAAAAACTGGTATTAATGTATCTCACAGGCCAGATCAGCTCTACCATCTGTTTTGGTGTGGCCTGTGAGCTAGGTGGGGTTTTTATATTTCTGAAGAGTCAGGCATATATCCATGAAAATCTGTTGCTTGTTTACACATTCTAATGCTGCCCTGCACCATGGTGCAGATGTGAGTTGTTGCAGCAGAGACTGCGGTGGTCTACACAGCCTACAGCACTGGCCACCTGTGTGCTGACAGATGAAGCTTGCTGACAATGGGTGGATTCTCTCCCCCACACAAGCACTGCCACCCACACTAGAGTCAACAGGGAGCCCTCTAAGCTTTAAGGACCACATTGTGCCAAACACAGAATTTGCACATAAGTTATCTGTAAACCTAATTATTTTAATAACAAAGTATGTTTTATTGTAATGCAAATTGTTATTTTAAGTGTGAAGGATTTGCTTTCATTTCAGGGGACTTAGTGTGGACTACATATTTATTTCTCTTTGAATACAGAAAAGATCTGATTTATGAAGATACAAGACATAAATACTTAGAAAGGGGGTGATGATAGATTATTTTTATTTCTATGTGTAGCCTTCAGTACTCAAATTATAAAATTTCCACTGAACTCATAAAAGGTTCCTAATAGAGCCTTTCTATTTAGATATTCATAGTAGTTTTTTTGTTTTGTTTTACGGTTTTCTTCTTCTTTTGGTGGTACTGGAGATTAAGCCAAGGAGCATTCTGCCCTGAGCTACACCCTCAGACCTATTTATTTTTTTTATTTTGAAACAGAGTCTTGCTAAATTGCTGAGGCAGTCCTAGAACCTATGATCCTCCTGTCTTAGCCTCTCAAGCACTCGGATTATAGGCCAACACCACCGAGCCTGGCCTTTTTTTTTTTTTTTTTTTGTACTAAGGATTGAACCCAAGGGCTTCTATTTCTGGCTATAGCCCAGCCCCATTTTATTTCTTTTTAGTTTGAAAGAGGGTCTCACTAAATTGCAGAAAGACTCACTAATTTGCTGAGGCTGGCCACAAACCTGTGATCCTCTTCCTTCAGCCTCCCAGGTAGTATTAGAATTATAAGCTTACACCACCATGACTAGGGTTATTTTTTGTTGTTGTTGTTCTAGGAGTTGAACTCATGGGCATTCTACCTCAGAGCTGCACTCCCAGTGCAATCTTTTTTTTTTTTTTTTTTTTTTTTTGTGGGATGGAACCCAGGGGCATTCTACCGCCGAGCTACACCCCCAGTCCTATTTTTTATTCTTTATTTTGAAACAGGGTCTCACTGAGTTACAAAGGGCCTCACTAAGTAGTACCTGAGGCTCTGGCAAAACGTGATCTTCCTGTTTCGGCCTTCTGAATGCTGGGATTACAAGAGTGCTTCACCACGTCCAGCTGTATTGTTTTGAAACAGGGTTTCCCTAAATTGCTGAGGGTCTTGCTAATTTTCTGAGGCTAGCCTTGAATCTGCAATCCTCCTGTCCCAGCTTCCCAAGTACTGGGAATTACAGGCATGTGACACCACACCTGGCTAAATCTATAGTTTGGGGTGTGTGTGTGTGTGTGTGTGTGTGTGTTGCTGGGGATTGAACTTTTGGCATTCTACCTCTGAGCTCCACCCCCAGGTGGATTTTTTATTCTTTATTTTGAAACAGGGTCTCACTAAGTTGTGGAGGGCCTCACTAAGTAGTTGAGGCTGGCCACGAACCTGCGATCCTTCTGCCTCAGCCTCCCAAGTATTTACAAGCGTGTGCCACCAAACCCGGCTTCATCGTTTTTTAACTCATTAAAGTTAACTAGTTTCTTTTAGGATTATCTCTTTCCCACTTGCCAAACTCATTGCTGAACGAATTCAGAATGTTAGCTACCTCTTAATTTCTCTTTAACCAAGTTGTAACAGTATCAGTTTCCTCTGTCTTCCTTTTCTTTTTCCTCTTCTCCTTTTCTCTTACCTCAGACAACTCAAGCATTTGTTCTTTAACCAATCAACAAACATTTATTGAGTGCCCGCTGCATGGTAGGCTCTGTGGGCACTGCTCCTGCAATAGGAAATAACCTCTGTGGACCCTAGACCCGAATTTTTATTAGGACAAAACTAAAAGATGAGAAGAGCATGTTGCTTTTTAAAATGTTGTTGCTTGTCTCCTAAGGCAGGTAGGCGAGTTAGTAAAGGCGTGACTGGTGTGTTTTAGGTCCTGGGACATGAGCCAGTGCTCCTTTCATAGCCGCTTAGTCACTTTATGCGGTGTACCCCAGGGACTCGAATTTCCCATTCACTAGGGAGTCCATCCCCCACACCAGCTTCATTCTCTGCTATACAGCCACAAAATTGTCTTCTCCAGCTACAGTAAAAGCTGTAGAGGTTCCAAGCTCAGCATAATACGCTGCTCTTTGCTGCATGATCTTTGTAAGTGGTGTCCCTCTCCTGAGTTTTGTAAGATGTATAGAGGTTAATAATCTGTCTTTTGCGCATACTTCACAGGAGCATTATGAAGTTGATGAGGAGGTTATGTGAAAGGCATCTGCATAGAGTGAGTTGCTATAGAAACACAGAGGGGTACAAATACTTCAGAGAGGAGGTTTTGGGAAAGTCCTGGCCTCTTTGTTTCTTTGGGAAGCCAAGAATGGAAGAGCCAGCTGTGTGTGGTGGCACACTTATAACCCCAGTACTTGGGAGGCTGAGACAAGAGGATTGCAGGTTCAAGGTCAGATCCAGCAACTTAGAGAGGCCCTCAGCAACTTAACAAGACTCAGTTTTAAAATAAAAAATAAGCCGGGCGTGGTGGCGCACGCTTGAAATCCCAGCATTTGGGAGGCTGTTTGGGAACAGCCTCAGCTACTTAGTGAGGCCCTCTGCAACTCAGTGAGACCCGGTTTCAAAATAAAATATAGGGCAGGGGGTGTAGCTCGGAGGTCAAATGCCCCTGGGTTCCATCCCCAGACCCACAAAATAAACAAATAAATAAATAAAATAAAATAGGGCTAGGGCATAGCTCAGAGGTAGAATGCCTGTAGGTTCCATTCCTTATATGAGAGAGAGAAAGAGAGAGGGGGGTGGGAGCGAGAGAGAGAAGCCATAGCTTTGTGCTTAACTTGTTTGTTTCTGGCTAACCCTAGATCTATTTCCTCTTGTTTTTAGGATCACTAAACAAGAGGATACTTCCTATACTAGCAGCATATTTCCTATACTAGAATAAGACACTAGTATAGGAAGAATATTATTCAGTGCAGTATCAAGCACAGGACGGTGCAGTGGGCATTTCCAGGTGTATGGCTCCATGTCAACTCTGCTTTCCTACAGGGAAGAAACTGGAGGGACTTCGGCAGACTGGGAAAGGGAAGAAGACAAGATGAAAAGAACTAAAAAAAAATCAGCCTACAGTTTATTGGGAGCCCATGGAGTGAGCATTATATTGGAACTCTGGGATGAAGGGAATGTAAAATTGGTTCCAACCCTCAAAGAGCTCAAAGCCTAGTTGTAGGAAGTGAGGCAAAGTATGATGTTGAAGCTGGGCATGGTGGTACATGCCTGTACTCTCAGTACTTGGGAGTCTGAGACAGGAGGATCTCAAGTTCAAGGCCAGCCTCAGCAACTTAGCAATACCTTGTTTCAAAATAACAATAATAATAAAAGGGGTAGGGGTGTAGCTTGAAGATAGAATGCCCCTGGGTTCAATCCCTAGTACCAAAAAGAAAAAAAAAAAATAGTTGTGGATATGTTTTGCTTCTCTCTCTCTCTCTCTCTCTCTCTCTCTCTCTCTCTCTCTCTCTCTCTTTTTCTTTTTCTTTTTCTTTCTTTCTTTTTTACAGTACTGAAAATGGAACCCAGGGCATTCTAGTTCGGAGCTACACCCTAGTCCTGTTTTTTTTATTCTTTATTTTGAAGTGGTGGTCTCACTAAGTTGTGGAGGGCCTCACTAAGTTTCTGAGGCTTTCCACGAGCTGCGATCCTCCTGTCTTAGCCTCCCAAATGCTGGGATTACAAGTGTGCACCACCACACCCAGCTCCTAGTTGTGGATTTTTATAGATGATATTTATCAGGTTAAAGAAGCTTTTATTTCTAGTTGGTTGTTTATATTATGAAAGGATGTTGGATTTTTGCCAAATTTTTTCTGCATCTATAGCTATGTGGTTTTTCTTTATTTTATTAATAGATCATATTATATTGGTTGATTTTCATAAGTGGAACTACCTTTGCATATTTTGACTAAATCCATCTGGTCATGATGTGCATACCCTTTATATGCTAGATTTGCTTGCTGGTATTTTTGTTAAGGCTTTTTGTGTCCATATTCATAAAAGATGTTAGTCTGTGGTTTTCTTGTGGTATCATTATCTGGTTTTGTATTAAGGTAATACTGGCCTATAGAATGAGTTGGGAAATGTTCCCTTCTATTTTTTTGGAAGAGTTTGTGTTAATTCTTTAAACATTTGGTAGAATTCATTAGTGAAGCCATCTGGCCCCAGGCTTTTCCTTGTGGGGGTTCGTTTTTAAAGGCAAGGTGCAGAAGCATATTTATAGCACAGTCTCATGAGGCAGAGACTTTAAGGATATATCTGTATGCTTATATTTGTACAGAAAAATTTCTGGAAGGATATAAAAATTGGCAAAAGGTTATTTGGTAATGACACAGCATTAGTTTCATAATCTTTTTTATTATCATTATTATAAGCATGCATTGCTCTAACCAAAAAGTATTTCAAGATGGCTTATGCATGAGCATTTGCTCTCTGTCTTTGCCTCTGGCCTGATCGCCTCCTGAGCTCCTAGTCTAGTAGGCTCTACATCTCTCTCCAGAATCACAGGCTGCTGTGCCCCCAGCAAATCCAGCATATAAAGGGTATACGCATCATGACCAAATGGATTTAGTTAAAAAAAAAATGCAAAGGTACTTCCACATATGAAAATCAACCAGTGTAATAGGATCTATTAATAAAATAAAGAAAAACCACGTAATTTTTTTTTTGCAGAAAAAATTTGGCAAAAAATCCAACATGAAATTATCAACTCTGTGAAAACAACCCACAGTTAAATGCTGCAATGCCTCTTTGTATATACTGTGCCACCCCTTTTCCTGGCCACCCTGCTCCTTTTATCTCCCAAGTTTCTCTTAATTCGTATTTGTCCTATATACCCTCTTACAAATATGAGTGACCTTTCTTTGTCAATGACTCCCAGCTCACTCTCCTTTTTATTCCCCACCCAAGGGGAAACATTTTCCTGAGCAATTTTACACATTATACATATTTTGTTTTGAATTTTGCACTTGCCTTGCGTCGTATATACTAGTCGATATATATGTCTTCCCTGAAAGTACAATTATATTCAATTTTGTGTCCCTGAAGGGTCACACAATGCCCGGCACAGAACAGATGCTAAAAATGTGAGTTGAGTGGCATTCAGGAGACGGGGCTTTCTGGATGAGCAGCGTGAACAAAGGCGGGTCATGCGTTACTGCACCCTGTTCTGGCAACATGGGCTAGTTTGGCATAGGAACTAGGAGTAGAAAGATTTGTACTGGGAAATACAATTGAAAAATTCTGGCCAGTGTTGGAAGCTCTTAAAAGTCAGGATGGAGCCAGGCGTGGTGATGCACGCTCGTAATCCCAGCATTCGGCAGGCTGAGACAGGAGGATCGCAGTTCGTGGACAACCTCAGCTATTCAGTGAGGCCCTTTGCAGCTCAGTGAGACCCTGTTTTGAAATTAAAAATTAAAAATAGGGCTTGGGGTGTTGCTCTGAGGTAGAACCCCTCCTGGGTCCCACCCCCTGTACTACAAAAAAAAAAAAAAAAAAAAGGAATGGAGCTTGGTAGGTAAATATTGACTGAATGAAGGGCTCTTCTCACTTTGTTCCACTCTGCTCCTCAACTCTTTCCAGTAGATGCACAGGGGCCGCTTTCTTTAAAATGCCCACCTCATTATTCATTTGTCTCTTACCCCAGCATTTTTTTTTTTTTTTGGTACTGGGGATTGAACCCAAGGCCATTCTACCTCTGAGCTATACCCCCAGCCCCATTTTTTATTCTTTATTTTGAAACAGGGTCTCACTGAGTTTTGGAGTGCCTCACTATGTAGCTGAGGCTTGTCTCCAACCTGCGCTCCTCCTGTCTCAGACTCCCAAGTACTAGGATCACAAGCGTGCGCCACCACGCCCGGCTTCTGCACCAGCATTCTAATCTTCTCAGCCTTCTTTTTTCCATAGCACAGATAACCTTTTATGTATCACAGTCTCTATAACTTACTTCTTCATTATCTTTCGTTATCATCGGTCTTCCCCTTTGGAGTATAAATCCCCCTGCCAGGACTGCTGGTTCACTGGTAATGTCCAGGCACCTGCAACGTTGTGCTGGGTAGGTGCTCAGTCATCACCCGTAATGAATGACTCTTAATGAACTTCAGTGTCTTGTGCAGATATGGCATAGAGAGCTTAGGTGTAACTCAAATGTCTTGTTTTCAAAAGAAACAAATTTATTCTGTAAAACTGCTAAGACAGTGCCAGCTCTTCGTAATATAATTTATGACAGGGCAGGAGAAGGGAGGTGAAGGGAAGGGATTGGCTTATGATTCCTTGCCTTACACAAAATTAGGGAGTAAAAACTCTAAGTGCCTTTGCATTTATGTGTTACATAGAAACATCTTGTTTTATACGGTGATTAATGCTTATGATTTACTAATTTCTCTCTTTTTCTTTCTCCACAGACCTTTGTAGTATTAAACAGAGGGAAAACTCTCTTCAGATTTAGTGCCACGCCTGCCTTGTACATTTTAAGTCCTTTTAACCTGATAAGAAGAATAGCTATTAAAATTTTGATACATTCATATCCTTTTCTGCAAATGTGGTGTGAGTACAACGGGTACATGATTGCTTACGGGTGTCTCAATATTTGACCTCTTTAATATGCAAGTGAGTATACCACCAGCCAGAGGTTTAAGAGTGGGGTACTGCCAAAATTGCAAGCTGATCTTCTGCAAATCCTCTTTTCTTAGGATGGTATCATTGAAGTCTGAAATTTTGTTGGTGTCATTATGAGGGACAAATTATGATAGTAACCCTTTACTGAAGTCTTGATATCTTAATTTCATCTCATGGTAGACTACTCAGCTTATTAACATATCAAGATTCAATATTAAAATTTTTTGAAAGCTCCCTTTTGAGTTACAGATAGCTGAATGAATGCTTTGGAGATCTGCCTTGAATTGTTTTTATATCATAAGCAGTGAGTGTAGAAGGTATCTGGTAGCTCTTGGATGAAATGGCCTCCTTGGTAGGAAGTTTAGATGCAAATTGCTAGATAGGTGTGAACATTCTTGAATTCTTATTACCCTTAGGTATAAAAGTGTAGATTTATTTGTGTGACCTGACTTATATCCTATTAGTATGACATAATATGACACATGAAAAATTATTTGATGGGTTTAGCTATTTGCATAGTGACTTTAAGCTTGCATGGCTGGTATTTAATTTAGCAACACTTAGTCCTATGCTTTAAAGAATATTGTATCCTCCGAGGAGGATGAGCAAACCAGCAGTTGGAATGTAGCTAATCGGTTTAGTAAGCTTCTGCCACAGGAGTACTCTACGAATTTAGCAACCTAGTCCTGAAATCCATTTACAAGCAACATGGTTCTGAAATTTGAAGGTTTACAGGAAATAAATAATTTGCAATGGACTTGTTCCCTTTCCATTGGATCAGAAATGTAGTACCTTTTCTCTTCTGATACCAAAGCATATATTATTATCCCCTGAAGAAAAATCCAATTGTTGTAAAAGAAGAAAAAAAAAACAGCTGAGAGAATTATTTTCTTTTTTTAAAACTCTGCTGCAACAAATGAAGACACTGCTACCATGCTTGCTGAAGTGACAGTGTGACTTTGAGAAACTTAGGCTGGCCTGAAAAGGTTTTTGCTCAGTCAACAAGAACAAAAAAGGCTGAGATAGAACTTGGACGAAGCGGTGAGGGTGCGGGTATCCTCGAAATCCATACCCAATGTGCCAGCTCTGGCTTTCCATGTTAGATGTATTTACCTTGAGCTAGCTAGAGCTTTCCTCCCAGAGACAGGAATAGGAGGAAAAGTGAGCCATTAACTTCCACTTAACCATTAACCACTCACTTAAAGGTAAACCATTCATTAATCTTCACATCACTAGTTATATGTGACAGCTAACAGTAAGTGAATAGTGAATAATACAGATTCATTTTCTCTTCTAATGCTGTTGGAGTCTGGTAGACTGTTCATTTCTGGTTGCTAAACACAACATTAAAGTATTTAGAGGGTTATTCCATAGCTGAGGTGAAAAGTGGTAAGAGTATTCTATTCAAAAAGGACAGAAGGAGTATTCTATTCAAAAGGACAGAATAGTGACAACCCTCTGGAAAACAGAGGCCACCACTGTACCCCTGTTGAGAGGGCACAGTGGCTTTCTCTGTTGGTGACAGTCACCAGTTTTCACTGTCACTTTGCCTTTGCCTCCTCTTCTTTGCTTTATTTCCTTTCAGGCTGTTGATTTGGAACTCATGATAACCAAGGTGAAATGTGTGTGTTTTCCAAGAGAGGAAAAAAGCAACCGATTTTTGTCCATTTCCCCTTGACTCTTCTCTACAGTATTTAGCATGATCATTATGTGCACTATTTTGACCAACTGTGTATTCATGACTTTTAGTAACCCTCCTGACTGGTCAAAGAATGTGGAGTAAGTAGCTCATTTATTTGTCTGTTTATTTGTTCTAAGGAATTTTAGTCATTGAATCTTTTGCTTTGCCAGTTTACCCATGAATTAAAAAAAAGAATAATTATTGTCCTGCTATTTTACAGAGAGGGGTGGAGATACATTGGAATTTAGAAAATACTAGCCAGGTGTGGTGGTGCACGTTTGTAATCTCAGCATTCGGGAGGCTGAGACAGGAGGATTGCAGTTTGCGGACAGCCTCAGCTGCTTAGTGAGACTCTTGGCGACTCAATGAGACCCTATTTCAAAACAAAGAATAAAAAATGGGGCCAGGGGTGTAGCTTGGAGGTAGAATGTCCCTAGGTTCCATCCCCAGTACTGCAAAGAAAAAAGAAAAGAAAAGAAAATGCTCTTACAAGCCCTGTCTACAAAGAGTGAGCCTGCTGAGGAAGTCTGCGTCACCTCCACCCTTCCTTATACGAGCAGGCGCCTGTGCCCTTGGCCCATCGCTGCCGTGTCCTCAGTTCCTAATGGTAATCCTTCTCAAACTTCAGGTTTCCCTTTCTTTTCACACCTTCAAGTTTAAAAATAGCTCTGGGGACTTCTTCACCTGCCTCAAAATGACCATTCACTAGATGGCAATGTAGTATCATTTCTTTGGAATACCACTCAGGCCCTAGTGCAGCATTCCAAAGCCCCAGGTGTGGGCATTTCAGTGAGTTACATTCAGAGTGCTCCCTCTCCTCCTCACTCCTGTCCCAATGCACTGGCTGTGCTCCTTCCGTTTTGTCTGTTAGTTGAAGCCACACCTCAGGCAGGTCTTCTCTTAAAAGGTTTCTTGAAGTTTCTGTCTATCCAGAAATTACCTCAAACTATCCATTTCTTTGACAGGTACACATTCACAGGAATTTATACATTTGAATCACTAGTGAAAATCATTGCAAGAGGTTTCTGCATAGATGGCTTCACCTTTTTACGGGATCCATGGAACTGGTTAGATTTCAGCGTCATCATGATGGCGTAAGTTCTCTGCTTACTTTATTGGTATGGTGGGTGGGAACGCATGTGGGCTAGAACTGGGTATGTTTGCCTGAGAGTGTACGGGTGAATTTGTCGACTCAGCGGTATGCGTGTGGACTGAGAATCAATGCGTAACCATGTCAGGCCTGGTGGGCTTATGCCTATGGTTCTTGCTTGTGAGAGCCCTTCATTTTCAGGCGGCAACAGCAGTAGTGTGTTCATGTGGGTAAAGTGAGCAGAGGCTTTCCAGCTGGGAGGAAGAGTAGAGAGTGGTTTCCCACAGGTCCTCCCTCATGGTTTCTTTCCCCTCAGGACATTGACCACAGTTTGCACACCATTCACTAGGAAGGCTCTATGAATACCTGACATTTTTTTAGATATAAACCTTCAGCTGAGAACGTGTTTCCTGGAGCGGGCCAGCTGTTACAGACTTCAGAGCACACTTTAGAGTCAAAACATGAACCAAAGCCAGGTGTGGTGGCACATGCTTGTCATCCCAGTACTTGGGGGGCTGATACAGAAGGATCACAGGTTTACAGCCAACCTCAGCTACTTAGTGAAAGCCCTCTGCAACTTAGTGAGACTTTGTTTCAAATAAAGAATAAAAAGTAGGGCTGAGGGTGTAGTTGGGAAGTAGAATGTCCCTGGGTTTCATCCCCAGTACTGGGGGGAAAAAAATGGCCAAGATGGGCATGGTGATGCATGCATGTAATCTCAATATATGGGAGGCTGAGACAGGAGGATCTCAGGTTTGACGACAACCTCAGCAATTTAGTGAGACTCCATTTTAAACTAAATAATAATAATAATAATAATAATAATAATAATAATAATAATAATATAAAAAATAATCAGGAGCCAGGCATGGTGGCTCATGCTTGTAATCTCAGTACTTGGGAGGCTGAGACAGAAGGAGGATTGGAAGTTCTTGGACAGCCTCAGCTACTTAGTGAGTCCCTCTGCAACTTAGTGAGACCCTGTTTCAAAAGAAAGAATAAAAAATAGAGCTGAGGGTGGAGCTCAAAGGTAGAATGCCTCTGGGTTCGATCCCTAGTACTGAAAAAAAAAGAAAGAGAGAGAGTCAGAGATGTAGCTCAGAGGTAGAATGCCTCCCTGAGTTCAATCCCTAGTACAAAAAAAAAAGAAGAAAAAGCCAAAGTATACAGACTAGTACTTGCTGAGCAGTTACCAGAATTAGGAACTATTGCTAAACCACACAGGTATGCTAGTTGCTCCAGGTGTTTGTGTTGTTTTAGCAATGAAAAAACTATCTCTTTGGGAAACTTAGCTGATGATAGAAAAGTTATAGCAGGCTTTAAAATTTTTATTTTCAGCTTGGGGAAGTGCTTTGTGGTTTGGGGTGGGATAGAGGTAGTATATAGGTTTTGTGTGTGTTTCTATGTGTGCACAAAGATGTGTGAAAGAGTATTTACATACGTATGGGTCTGAACATCATATAGAAAGATTTCCACTGTAAATATTTGCACTATAAAATGTGAGTGAAAGCCAGGCATGGCAGTGCACACTTGTAATCCTAGTACTTGGAAGGCTGAGACAGGAGGATTACAGGTTCATGGCCAGCCTTGGCTACTTAATGAGACCCGGTTTCAAAAATAAAGAATACAAAAATAGGGCTGGGGGGGGGGGTGTGGCTCGGAGGTAGAATGCCCCTGGGTTCCATCCCCAGTACTATAAGTAAATAAATCAATAAACAAATAAATAGATTAAGTGTTGTACACTGAATATTTCAAAGTGGAACTTTGACTTTCTGTTCTATAAAGACAATTTCTAGCTCCAGCATTATGAAATACACATTGGTGTTTTTTAAAATCTAAGTGTCGTTGTCAGGCACCGAGCTGGTGACAAAAATGGGCTGTTAGCCCAGTACTTGCTCTGATCTGATGCTCTGGATTTTCCCGAGCCCCGCCTTCGTCTGTCACAGGATAAAACTTTGTGTGCATGACTGCATCCACAACCATACGCACACAGTCGTGGATAAGTCGTCATGCAGCCATTGGGCACTTTTGCCATCATCAACTAGGGAACTCCTTTAATGTAAATTTGTTTTTGTGGGGCTCCTACTGCAGAAATTTGTCTTCCTTAAGAAATTTTTCACAGAATGTGTGGAGATCAGGCTTTGATACCTTCTGGCCTTCTTTTTTACTTAAAAAAAAAAAAAAAAAAAAAAGTAAATGGCCTGAGAGTAAAGTGATTCTGAGTTTAGCACATCATTCTGCTGATTCAGAAAGTAAACACTAGAATCTCCTGGTTGTGTCAGTTCTCAAATACACTTTTGAATTCTCCTTTCCCAATTTTTTTTAAAAAAAGAAATGTATTTCTTAAATGTTTATATTTTTCTTTTTCAGGGGAAAAAATGAAATCGTAGCTATATGTAAGACCCTTTCTTCCCCCATTCCCCAAGCCTCGCCCAGTGGTGCCATCACAAGTTAACTTTGGTTTGATTCTGCAGGTATATAACAGAGTTTGTAAACCTAGGCAATGTTTCAGCTCTGCGCACTTTCAGGGTACTGAGGGCTTTGAAAACTATTTCGGTAATTCCAGGTAAGATGGCCCGGGGTTGGTGTTAGGTGTTGGGTTAGGGCCCTGACGTGACGTATTGTACTTTTTTGTTTTGTTGTGGTTTTGTGTTTTTCCTTTGGTGTTTGTGTTTGTGTCTGTGTTTGTCATTTGTGTCTGTGTGTGACCTCCCTTACTACAGATATGTGACAGAGTTTGTGGACCTGGGCAATGTCTCAGCGCTGAGAACATTCAGGGTTCTCCGAGCTTTGAAAACTATCTCTGTAATTCCAGGTGAGAAAATGTGTGCACAAGACTGACTTTGCCGCATCTCCTCTTTCCCACCATTCATTTTGTCCACCACATTCCAAACTGGTGTGAGCACCATTGATATGGCCCTGTTTAATGCATGTGTTTCCTGAGAGACATTTCTGTGGAATGGCCCTTTGGTCCCTAGGCAGTTTTCTCTGACCGTGCTTGCCAGGCATGCAGCCCTCATTCCATCCATGCTTTTGAAAAAGCACGTGCTTAAGAATCCCTTGGATCATATAATATCCTAAAAGATCATCACAGAGCGAGTCTTTGTATATAAATCATGTGAATCCTGGCCTCGTGGAATTACAGCAATTTTAACATTCACCATCATTTCATTGCTTGTGATCTCTAGGCTTCCTATAGCATGGTTTGCTGATGGAATGTTTTTCAAAGAATTATACTTGTATTGTGATTATACTAATGGAATTATTTAATCGCAGCTGAGACCTACACAGTTAACTAGTCCAGAGTAATAGACAAACTTGGAATTAGTGAACTGAACATTAATAATCACCATCTAGCATGCTCTATTGCTGTCTATTTTACCTAGAATGAGAACCAGTAGTTATCAGCTGAACATACACTCAGGGACCATTCTCAAACATAAATCCCAATGAAAGTTAATGCAGGTGCTATTTAAGAAAAATCAAAGGTAAGATAAGATACAACTCACAATATGGGCAATTAATTAGTTCAGAAACTGGAGGGGGAAAAAGGAAATCAGAAGCTGGGCATAGTGGCCCATGCCTGTAATCCCAGTACTTGAGAGTCTGAAACAGGAAGATCACAGGTTTGAAGCCAGTCTCAGCAACTTAGTGAGACCCTGTTTCAAAAGTAAATAAATAAAAAGGCTGGGGTTGTAGGGCAGAGGTAGAATGCCTTGGGGTTCAATTTCTAGTAACACACACACACACACACACACACACACACACACATCAGAAGGTGAGTAGAGAGGTAATTGACTGACAATTTCTTTAGAATTTTTGCCTTTCTCCTTTTGGTTCTGGTTGAACTAGCCCTATGGTTTTTAACCTTTTGAAGGTTTTGGATCCCTCTGAGACTCAGATGAAGTTTCATAGACCACCCCCCAAGCCTATTTATGAACCACAGGTTAAGATCTCTTAATTTAAATCATTGCAGCTGGGTGATACTTATCTTTCTAAAGACTGGTCCTAAAGTGTGGCAGGAAAGATACTTAGTCTTGTGAGCCTACAAAAGACTGGCAGTGATTTAGTAGAGGTCAAGACTATGCTGTTGCTCTTTGGACTTCAGCTGTATTCAGTGTTTTAAAAGAAGACTCCTTAGAGGTCAGGCTTTCCACAGCAGTTTTGTAGGAACAGGGTCATAGAGAACAGTGGCATTTTATTCTGATCACATGCCTCATCCCCTGTAGCTGACTCAGAAATATTTTTCTTTTCCCCTTTTCAATGTTATTTAAATAGCAGATGGGATGGGGGGTCATAAAAGCAGCATCCTAGCGAGGGTAGACTTGGAATGTGGTTTGCTGGGAACCCCAAGGAAAGTAAACCCTTAGGCAGGCTTGTCTTATTCCCTGAGGCAGCTGGAGTGCCAAATCTTTACTTTCCTTTTTCCTTTGGTCTCTCTCCTCTGGCCCTTTAAAATATGATCCCGTGTTTTCTGCTCACTTCCCCCAGCATACTCTGCTAGGCATCTGTCTCTTTATGTTCTTGTGATCTCAAAACTTCTCTTCCAGAATTAAATTGGAAAGCTACATTCTGTTCACTAACTGGGGCAGCAGATGCCATCTCTAGTCTAACTCATCGCTCTGCCTTTGTCTCTGCTGTATGATTAACTTTTGACCAGGGCATTTCTGCAGAGTAGCTCTTGTCCAATGTCATGTTACTTAATACTCTTCTAATACATACACATATGTTAATATGCAGTGTCCGTAAGTGCCTGGCCCATAGCAGTGCTCCACAGTAGCACTGTAGTAGTAACAGTTATTATCATAAAGAAGAAATTGAAGCCCAAAGAAAGGGTTTGTGTCAAGATTTAGACATTAGCTTTACAGTTTGAAATAGATTTGCAGACTCCTATTTCTAGAAGCACCCCCCAATCGAGCTAGCTTTGGGAAGCTAACCGGGATGGAAAATAACTTGAAGGATAGTAAGTCTAATAATAAATCACTGTCAGTAAGAGGTGTACTTGGTTTTTTGAATTAAAGTGTGACTTTCAATTCCAATAGTTTTCCTCCCGATTCTACGTTTTAGAGTTAGTAAGAGAAATCCAATAGCTGACATCTCCCTCATGGAAAGACTTCCCCCATCTCATGAAAATTCTAAAGAAACCTGTCATGCTTTCTCCCCCAGAGCACTGTTGTCCTAGTCGTAGCCATCAGGTACCCAGGTCTCCTTCCGGGGCACCAGGGTATGAGTCAGTAGATCTGGGCCTATCTCATGCTTAAAAATTGATTTTTATTCCAGTGTTACGGAATTAAAATTATAGCCAAATTAATTATTAAAATTAATACCAAAACCAGGTGTTTTGTGTACTCAGTTTTCTCATGTATCACTTCATTGAAATGTTGTTTTCGACTGGGCATGGTGGCCCATACTTGTAATACCAGTACTTAGGAGACTGAGACAGGAGGATCACAAATTCACAGCCAGCCTCAGCTACTTAGCAAGGCCTCCACAATGTAGTGAGACCCTGTTTTAAAATAATAAATAAATAAAATAGGTCTAGGGGTTGTAGCTCAGAGTAGAATGCTTCTGGGTTCAATCCCTAGTAACACACACACACACACACACACGTTGTTCTCCTTGACTTCTCCCATTCCCAGTCTGATTATAGGCTTTGCCATTATCTGCCAAAAATAGAACGCAAGTGAGAGTGACCACAGAGCTGACTTGAAGTCTGCGAGGTCTCACAGAGCTCTCCAAGCCTCAGCTGCCTTCATGAGAATAATTGCTTTCCTAGAGCACTCGCCACATCTCACCTGGGCCAACGCTGCCCTCCTTAGCACCTGGTAGATATTTTGAATATGTCAGGGCCACCAGGACTCCAGAAGATTAGAGAGGAAGGTGCATCAGTTAGCTTCAATATTTTATGCAAGAAATACCTTGCTTAAAAGCCTTCCTGTAGCTTAGAAAAGAACAAACCCACAATCTGACCCTTTTATTTGCTTGCTCAAGACCTGGTTGTATATCTGTCACCCAATCGTCTCCCTTATCTTCAGAGGCACCAACTTGGAGAACAGTGTGCTAAGAGGGCCACTGATAGAGGAGACCCTTTCTAAATTATCTTTGGCCTGGAAGTTGCCAGGTTCAACTTGACATTGAAACATTCTTGCTAAAAACTGAAACTTTGCTTTCAGTTTTTATTTATTTGGGGCCTGGGCAGAAAAATGAACTTCCAAGTTACTCTATGAGAAGTTTTAGCTTCTACATGCTTTGATCCTATGTCACAGGACTGATATGCCTACAGATAGCATAGGACTCTTAAAGGAGGCTTCCCCGTCTCCTCTTGGAGGGCAGCACTTACATAGAACCAGTGGGGTGGGCCACCCTGTCATTAAATGATTCCCCCAAAGCCCGGCTTCTCTCTACTGCTGGCCAGTGCTGCTTCTAACACCATCTTGTTCTCTTTATACTTGTAATTCCTCCATTACTTTTCTCTTGGATATTTTGTATCTCTGCTTTTATTTCTCTCACTTTCATTCCTAACCAGTGGGACCAGGTTGGAGGCAGAGGAAATGATGGGCCCTTCCCATCCCACAATTCACAAAGAAAACACTTTCTTTACTTGTGTGTGTTATGAAGGTGGCAGTTTCCACTGTATAGTGAAGGGGATAGAAAAAGTGTCTTAAACTGGCAGGGGGAGGGCGGAGGGGCATATGCTTGTAATCCTAGTACTTGGCAGGCTGAAACAGGAGGATCTCCGGCTCCAGGCCAAACTCAGTAATTTATGAAGATGGTCAGCAATTTAATGAAAATACAAAGGACTGGGGATATAGCTCAGAGATAGAATGCCCCTAGGTTCAATCCCCAACACCAAAAAAAAAAAAAGGAAGTGTTTTAAGACTCTACTCAGATTTATTGTTTCTTTAAAAATATTCTTGTCATTAATCCTGTTGCTTTTGTACTTCTCCTTTCACATTGCTTCTGAGAAACAAACTAGAGTTTAATAGTGATTCTAAGTAGAAAAGCACTGGATTCACAGGATCTCCTGGACCCACCATTGAGAGCCAGTTTAGTTTGGATTATACTTTGTGGTGTGAATCTGGTCTCAAATAAATAAATCTATAGCCCCTAATCTCTCCCAAATTACTCTTGGTCTGAGGAACCTTTAAGAACTAACATTGTGAGGATTGCATTTGCTGCAGGAAAGTTGGTGAGGCTCTACTTTATCCCTGGAACTTGTCCTGGCCCCAGCCACACCCTGGGAACTGGGGAGCTGTTCTTTCCCCTGGGCTGAGAACTGCTTGTGACTGCTACTGAGGCCTGTTCTGGTATTAATTGGGGGCAGGGGGGAATAGTTCTTGTTACTTCAAACCACGGAGATTTCTCAACCTGAAGCTACACACTGGGGAATATGAATTAATACTAATCTTGCCATCACAGTGATGGAAAATTTCGATCCCAACATGCATGGCTGATTTCTCTGAACATAGCACATAAGCTGGATTTGTTCATTTGTTCAAGAGATTGCTGGGTATTATGAAAGGTGATGGGAAGATCAGAGGTGCCTTTGGAGTAGTGGAGTAGAATCCTATCGCAGTGGCTTCATCTGCTTCTCACAATTCCTGATAGCCTGACTTAGTCTCTGGTAACTGGCCTTTCTATACACTAGGTCTAGGTGTCTTTTGGGGATCTGTAACAAATATATTAACTTCTGCTTAGACACATACCAATGCTAGTCAGTGTTAACCTCTACTGAGAGTTCTTGCTGTCCAATTTGCCCCCACGTGGCTTCTGCTGCACACTCTGTTGTGTAGGAGTCGTTTGAAGGAGCATTCTGCTCTGTTTTGGATAATCACTTTTCAGTCGGTATCTTGCTTGCTCTAGTATGTGGTGTTGTTAGCCAATAGAAGAAGCAAGACAGCTCCTCTTAGCAGCCAGAGCAGTGGCAGTCTCCATTCTTGTGTGGATGGGGTCAGGAATTCTACCAGCAGCTTCTTGCCTTTGCTGACCCATGTTTGGTGCTGGATGCACTCACTGTGTTGGGCAGCCACTGCTGGCAAGGCTGCAGAGCTTGAGCTCAGGAAGTGCGCTCATGGCATCACCTCCATCAGCTGGCATCGATGCCTTTGCAGACGTGGTCATTCTCAGTTATCAGCCCTCATGGAGGGAAGAAGATCCTTGGCTGAAACCAGTGTGCAGTTCAGGAACTGACTACACTTGATGTTGCTGTATCACGGGTGCCTTCACCTGCAAACATGATGCCACATCACCTTTCTTCTTCCTTTGCTTTGGATCTGGATGAGCTTCTTGGAGAATAAACTGTATAGATGGTGGTAGTTAATGTTATTTAATAATTATTCTTGTTTAACTAAGATTTGTTTCTCTGGGCCCCTGCGGAGTATAAGCAACTGGATACCATTTACAACTAAGTTTCTACTTAAAACTTCTTGAAAGCTAAAGGAACTCTCACCAACAGTATTACCAAAGCCTTAGACTTCAAAACACTTAATTATGTTGTAGCTTTCTGAACTCCTGTTTCCAGATTTCTTCAGTAGTGGCATCTGGCTTATGGGGAAGAGTTGTTAGCCAGCTCTGCCTGTAAGCATTCAGGTCTATTTCTAAGAAGTGATGAGTGCCATGCATGGTTGGTATATTAGTTGAGTATCTCTGGGTGCATGTAAACAGGTCTGGAAGTACTTTAGGGAACCCAAGGGTTGGAATGGTCTTGGGCCTCTGGAAACCTGTTGAAACCCAAATGCAGGGACAGAAAGACTCAGTTTCTGGGAAGTAAGTACTTCTTTCCATTTCTCTTCTCTCTGGTGTCTATTTCCCCTTGCCCTTTCTTCACATACAAAGTTCCTTTACTTCTCAGACCTATCTTGGTATAATGATGGAATATGGCTGCCACTTAGCTGCCAAATTTATATATTACCATTCCCACCACTTGAGAAGACCGAATAGCTGAAATTTGTCCTGTTCCAAATTTCTGTAGAAAAAGAATCTGGATTTAGATCAGATGTCCACCTTGACATATATAACTACTAAGAGAAGGTTACCTTGTCCAAACAAGGCTGCTAAGAGCCCATCCTTAGGGAACAAGGGATAGTCAGAGCTCATGGCCTGGAATTTCTTGTTCTATGGACTTAGAACTGTCAAAAGAGTTCCTACCCAGAAAACTAGATCAGATTCATGCTAAAATTGTGTAGTTTTAAAATTATTTATTTAAAACAAACCCATTGGTTTGATTATTTTATACCTTATACTCTTGTTGCCAATATAAGTGACAGCTTACGCCTCACTTTTTGGTTGAATTAAAACAGCATAGAAAGAGCCTTACATGATGATCTGGTGTTCAGATACATTGAACCATTTAGGAAAGGTAGCCATGTAAGTGCCTCATAAAGAAATGCAGAAAAGGAAGCCGTATAGCTTTCCTTTCCTTTTCAGTACCCATCCAAGTATTCTTTTTTTAAGTCACTCTTTGACTTTGAAAACAGTAGACCTGCATAATTTTAGAAGCCTAAAGTTGAATTTTTGACCCGATATATATACCTGTCTCGACCCAGTCAAAATATAACTAGGACTTTTCTGTGCCTCAGCAACAGAAACAAATTCCATAACCCTGGGATACTTCCTGATGGCTGCCATCTATTTTATACCACCAATATCTTCTTACCTAGCTAGGTGATTACGAGATGATTTCCCAGGCTATCACCTGTACAAAATAGTTTGAAATTTCAACTACTGAATCTAGACATCGCTATGCTGTTTTCAAGGACTTTTAGAGAACATTCTTTAGTTTCTCCTTTACTTTTCATGGCCATACAGTGCTGTCCATCCACATTCTGCAGATGAGAAAACAAGACTCTGAGAGGTGGCTTTACATGGGTTCTGAAATCATGGCAGGTCATAAACAGTGACTGAGCCAGGACCAGGATTCCTGATTTCCCTCCTGGTGCTTTCTGCACAGCCCTGTGTAGAGGAAAGGAAGCTGATTAGGATGACCTTGCTTCTTGGAGCCAGGCAAGCTCTTCCTAATCCCCCTGGCAGCTACTCTGTAAGAAAGCACAGACCTCTGCACACTTCTGCAGTACTCTAGTCTAATTCTTAGCACTTCCTTCCTTAGTTCCCCCTTAGGTCCCCTTTGGGATATCTGTGTAAAAGAGAGAAATTTCTCATCCATTTGCTCTTTCAATAAATATTTACTAAATATCTGCTTTGTGCCAGGTCCTGCACTAAGCTCAATATCCATTGATACAGTTGAACTCAGAACATTCTGTTGGACTTAATTTTGAAAATTCTAGGTGGTCGTGCTTTTTTTTTTTTTTTTTTTTTTTTTTGCGGTACTGGGGATGCAACCCAGGGGCATTCTACCTCCAAGGTACACCCCAAGCCTTATTTTTTTATTCTTTATTTTGAAACAGGGTCTCACTGAGTTTCAAAGGGCCTCACTAAGTTGCTGAGGCTGTCCATGAACCACAATCCTCCTGTCTCAGCCTCCCAACTGCTGGGATTACAAGTGTGTGCCACCATGCCCAGCTTAGGTGGTTGCTTTTAAAATGTAGCCAAAGATGGCCCAGGTCTATATCACTATCATATGATGGTTAATCTATGAGCAGTGTTATCCCAAACATGTCCCTTGAATAGGGATATACATATATATACACACATATATGTGTATATATCTATATAAACATATAAATAGATATAGTAGCTAAGAACTGCTGAATACCAGCTATGTACCAGGCACTGTATTAAGTATTTTTTATTCTTTATCTTATTTAAACCTCATGAGTCATTGAGGTTGGTATTGTGAACTTTTTATATAGATGAGGTTCAGATAATAATGGTTAACATTGGAGTCACTTACTACACACCAGGTGTTTCATTAAGTGTGGTATATGAATTATGCTTGAACCTCACACAGTCCTTGGTGCTCAACTATAATTATCTTCATTGATTTTGGTGGTTTTGGGGATTGAACCTAGGGCCTTGTGTGTGCTAGGCAAATGCTCTACCACTGACTTGCATCCCCCAGCCCTAATTATCTCCATTTTTGAGATGATAAAATCTGAGTCCAAGAGGTTAGGTATATTGCTCAGGTTACACAAGTAAATGGCATAACTTCAGTTAAGATTCATGGTGATCCACCCAACCTCAAAACCAAGATTAGGGCTCCCTGAGAGGTCAGTCCAGAGTGGACCAGAGATTGGAAGGAAGGAAGTACTTCATTTCTTATTGAGGTCATATGTCAGGGCTTAGACACCTGCTGTTTGTCCCAGTGCACTGGTCACAGGAACACCAGTGCTTTCTTGGCTGTGTCCTGGTATAGCCCAGTCGTGCGCTCGCTCTCCTTCTCTTCTCTTCTCTTCTCTTCTCTTCTCTTCTCTTCTCTTCTCTTCTCTCTCTCTCTCTCTCTCTCCCCCCCTCTCTCTCTTCCTCTCTCTCTCTCTCTCTCTCTCTCTCTCTCTCTCTCTCTCTCTCTCTCTCTCTTTGTGCAGTTAAGAAATCTACCTTCTTTAGGTTTAAATTTGAACCCGTGGCTTGCATTTAAGCCTGAAAATAAAATGGGTTAGAAGTGTTTTTGTTTTTAATCTAGGACAGAAAAAAGTGAAGGCATTGTAACAATCAGGGCATATATGTGATGTGGGAAAGATGTACCTATCAGTAGAAAGACAAATTATAAATACTGCATTAATAGTTAACCTTTTCAATATGTTGGCATTTCCGGAGCTCTTGGGAAAATAGTATACCTTCTCACTTCTTACTGGCTTTTAAATTTCCCAGTAGTTCCCTTTCCAACCTAGAAGCCTCCTTAATCCTAGATTTCTCCATTTGTTTATTCAACAAATATTTACTGTGGGCTAAGCACTATAGATACAGCTATGAACAATACAGATAGGAGAAATGAATTATAACCATGATAAATGCCTCAGAGGAAAGTGGAAGGTGCTACCAAGGTAGTAAGCATGGCAGGGATGGGAGACAAGCTGGGAAGGCAGAGAAGGCTTCTGAAGGAAGTGCTGTGTGTGCAGAGACCTGAAGGAGAAGAGAAGTTGGGCAGGTAGGACAAGGGGTTGAGGGGAGCATCCAGGCAGAGGGAACAAGCCCTGAGGACTGAAAACCTGACTCATTTGGGAAACTAAAAAATAATCAGAAACAGGAAAGTACATCCAGGAAGAAAGAGACATGTGTTGGGGAAGAAGCTTTCTTTTGCTTTTTAAGAATTATAACTTAAAAGTGGACACTTCTGGAAACTGATCTTGCAGACCCATTATTATTTTCATGGTATATGGATGCAGTGGCCACATTCCCAGGGCCATGCTGTGGGGAGGAGTAAGAGCTGGGTCTGAGAGGGAGGCTGGGAGAGGTGGGGAGGCTGCAAACTGACTCTGGTTCTGGGGGCTCTGTCTCTTCAGGCCTGAAGACAATTGTGGGTGCCCTTATTCAGTCTGTGAAGAAACTGTCAGATGTGATGATCCTGACCGTGTTCTGCTTGAGTGTTTTTGCCCTGATCGGATTGCAGCTATTCATGGGGAACCTGCGAAACAAGTGTGTCGTGTGGCCCATAAACTTCAACGAGAGCTATCTTGAAAACGGCACCAAAGGCTTTGACTGGGAAGAGTACATCAACAATAAAAGTAGGTGGCTCCTCCCCTGTGAGAGGAAAAGGCTATCCTTACTTTATGCAGGCACAAGCCACCATGGGGCTTAAAAAATACTTAGGTAAGCCGGGCGTGGTAGCACATGCCCGTAATCCCAGTACCTGGGAGGCAGAGACCAGAAGATCACAGGTTTGAGGTCAGCCCTAGCAACTTAGTGAAACCCTATTTCAAAATAAAATAAAAATAAAAAAGAGTTGGGGATATAGCTCAGAAGTAGAATGCCTCTGGGTTCAATTCCCAGTACCAAAAACAGTTGGACACAGAAAGGACTGGACGTGCTGCCTGAAGTGATCTCATGAAGTTATTCTCTTCCCTCAAGGCAAGATAGTGTGCAGAAGCTCTTAATATCAGCCTCTTCCTTTCTCTTTTCTACTCCTTTAAAACCAAACAAGGCCTTATAGCTTCTTCACATGTACCCCTAAATTTTGTTTTAAACCTCAGTCTTAGAATATTGATAAAGTTTCTCTCTTTCCTCACTGGGTAGCCTGGTTTGTTTATTTATTTATTTATTTATTTATCTATTTATTTATTTATTTTGGTGGTACTGGGGTTGCTGGAAGCCCTTCTACCTCCGGGCTATACTCCCAGACCTATTTTTTATATATTTTTATTTGGAAACAGGGTCTCAAGCCAGCGCGGCTGGCTTCGAACCTGCACGATCCTCCTGTCTCCGCCTCCCAAGTGCGGGGATTACAAGCGTGCGCCACCACGCCCAGCAGCCTGGTATATTTAAATGCTTGGTCCAGAATATGCCTATGGAACCCAGGCTTTCTTATTACTAGTAAGACTTTAGTAATTGATCTAGGTTAGAGAGTCAGACAATCTCTCAGGCACCATTTAATCCTATTAAAGTTTGGTAATTTTATGCTGGGCGTCGTGGCGCACCCTTTTAATCCCCGTGCTTGGGAGGTGGAGACAGAAGGATCACGCAGGTTTGAAGCGAGCTGTGCTGGCTTAAGAAACCCTGTTACCAAATAAAAAGTATAAAATAGGTCTGGGAGTGTAGCCTGGAGGTAGAAGGGTTTCCAGAAACCCCAGTACCACCAAAATAATAATAATAATAATAATAATAATAATAATAATAATAATAATAACAACAACAACAACAACAACAACAACAACAACAACAACAACAACAGTTTGGTAATTTTAATAATTTCATTTGAGGAACCAAAGCATTTGGGCCTTACACTATGGAAAATTTGGTATAGTGATATTTCTTTAATTAAAAAAAAAAACCAAAGCTAGTGATATCATGCTTAGCCACTCCTGAGAAATAAAGTCAGCTAAGTAGCTATAAGAAAAAGTTGGAGAGGAAACCGGGCGTGGTGGCACACACTTGTAATCCCAGCATCTGTGAGGCTGAGACAGGAGGATTGAGGTTCCCAAACAGCCTCCAATACTTAGTGAGGCTCTTTGCAACTCAGTGAGACTCTGTTTCAAAATAAAGAATAAAAAATAGGGCTGGGGGTGTAGCTGGGAGGTAGAATGCCCCTGGGTTCCATCCCCAGTTAACGCAAAAAAAAAAAAAAAAAAAAAAAAAGTTGCAGAGGAGATTTCAGGGACACACTTTTTAGTTTAAAATAGGACAGGGGAACTAGTGACCACAAAGGAGTTCTAAAGTATCTTGATAAAAAACAAGTTACAAGGGTAAAAGATTCAAATCGTCTAAGGGGATGAAGAGCTCAGAAAACTTATTTTAGTCTTCTTTGATTCACATTCCAGAGAAGGAAGTCAAGTTCCATGAAGAGAATTTCCTCAAGAACTTTAGGGTAGTACTTTTATTTTGTAAATACAGATAGGGAAATCATTAATTGAGCGGAATCCTCGTCAGTTTTCATTGCTATGGGGAAAGATGTATGTGAGCTAAAATCGATGGCTGTTCCTGCCAGGGCTCATTAGGAACACTGTAACCTTGTTCTCTTATTCACTTAAGTTTGCCTATTCATTTCCTGCTTCTTCAAACCTTTCTAGCAAATTTTTATATTGTTCCTGGCATGCTGGAACCTTTGCTCTGTGGGAACAGTTCTGATGCTGGGTAAGTAGCTCACCTAATTTTATTCTCCTTCCTTAAAATAAAGTGCCTATTATTAGTTGGATCAAAACAGCCAATATTTTCACTTTTCTTTCAGCTCATATAATAGACCCTACAATTGGGTCTGACCTATTGGTTGACTCAGATTTTCTTTCTATTTCATATTTGTCCACTCAAATTTGACATTTAACTAGTAAGTGAAAGTATCTGTAGTCTTAAGTTAAAATGAAATATGTGAAAGGATAAGAAAAAACTGTAACTCCAGGTAGTTTACCTGCCTCTTGTAGACTCCCTTTGTTCTCTTTTAACACAATTAGTATAATATAATATGGACACTGTCTTTGTGGTAGCTTAGCATCCATGCATGACCCAACAATGGCCTAGACCTAATGTCAGGGGGAAGAACTGGATAGCATCATAATATTGGAGTCCTGATTCTCCTACTTCTATCTCTAAGACTTTGCCAAGCCATTTAATTTACCTGAGCCTCAATTTCATCAACCACAAAAATAGATTTAATAAGCCATGATCTCTTCCTCTTGGAGCTACTATAAAGAGCCAGTTAGATAATGCATATGGAAGTGCTTTGTATATAGACAGCTATACAGATGAGGCAATGTCATTATTCAGAAGATACTTGTCCCCTAGGAACTGGTATTTTAATATGATGATGACAATAAGAAGCCCATTTAATTTCTGTATTAAAGTAGATACTTGAGATTATATTGAAAAAAATTTTCAGGTGAGTCCAAAAGCAGAAGAAATTATATAACTGGGGTCACCAAAATTCCCATTATGACTTAGGTTGTCACCGCAAGTGTTAAAAGAACAAGAGATGATTAAAAGGAACTTCTAGCCGGGTGTGGTGGCCCACGCTTGTAATCCCAGCATTTGGGAGGCTGAAACAGGAGGGAGGATCAAGGTTCATAGCCAACCTCAGCTACTAGTGGGGTCCTTTGCCACTCATTTAGACCCTGTTTCAAAATAAAGACTAAAAAATGGGGCTAGGGGTGTAGCTCAGAGGTAAAAATGATCCTGTATTCCATCCCCAGTACTGGGGGGGGGGGAGGAATTTCTAGGCATTTGACACACGGGATAGTAGCTAAGGTGAATTTGATTGAATTGCACTCTGTATGAATCTAGGACAGTGGCTCTCATTTTGGCATGCATATGAAATACCTGAGGCTGGTGGAGCACGTGCCTAGAATACACAAGGCTCTGGGTTCAATCCCCAGTACTGGGGAAAAAATTTACCTAGCACATCTCTTAAAAATGCAGAGTCATGGATCCCTTATTCAAAGCTTTTTAATGCCAGGGTTTTAGGTAAGGCATAGAAATATGCATTTTTAAGGAATATGCCATGTGATTCTGAGCTGGAATCTCCCTAGAACTTGATAAGCTACTTATTTCTGTCCTCTTTTTTTAATTCATTTTTCTTCTTCCAGTTTGTTGGCTTGCCCATTATAGATGGCTACTTCTTATCTATAAGGTCATAGAATTATGTTATTTATGATCTCCAAGGTCATAGCTGGGTAGAATTATGTTAAAAAGTCCTAAACTTTCCTTTCTTTATTCAGGCAATGCCCAGAAGGTTACCAGTGTATGAAAGCAGGAAGGAACCCCAACTATGGTTATACAAGCTTTGACACTTTCAGCTGGGCCTTCTTGGCATTATTTCGCCTTATGACCCAGGACTATTGGGAAAACTTATATCAACTGGTAAATAATTCTTTTTTCTTTGGTGATGGAGTCTGTATGAGGATGTATAGAGTTGGGAAGATTATGTATGAGAGAGCTGTAGTGAAGAGATAGAGCAGCATCTGAGGATAGCATTTCCCACAATCATCTGGTTCATAATATTAAGTACATTTTCTCAGCTCTCATCTCTGTTTCTCGAATATTCAGCCATGTGTATCTGTAGAAGCTTACAGCCTTGGCAGCCTCTGACTGGCATGGGAATCTGCTGTCTCTCCCTTTTTTTTTTTTTTTTTTTTTTTTTTTTTTGTGGTGCTGAGGGTGGAACCCAGGGGCTTTTCTATCTCTGGGCTATACTCCTAGACCTAATTTTTTTATACTTTATTTGGAAAAAGGGTCTCACTAAGTTGCTGAGAGCCTCACTAAATAGCTGAGGCTGGCTTTGAACCTGTGTGATCCTCCTATCTCAGCCTCCCAAGGGATGGGATTACAAATGTGTGCCACCATGCGCGGCTTTCCCTACTTTCTATTGATTCAACATGCAGCATATTTCTTTTTGGATTTTTGAGCCTAGGGAATCTGTTTTAAGAAATATTTAACCAGAGGGCATGGTGGCGCACACTTGTAATCCCAGCATTTAGGAGGCTGAGACGGGAGGATCTCAGTTTACAGCCAGCATCAGCTACTTAGTGAGGTCCTTTGCAACTCAATTTGACCCTGTTTCAAAATAAAGAATTAAAAAAAAATAGGGCTGGGAACTATAGCTCAGAGGTAGAATGCCCTGGGTTCCATCCCCAGTACTGGAAAAAAAAAAAAAAAATATATATATATATATATATATATATTTAACACCTGTTTGTGCAAGGGACTATACTAGACATTACAAAGATTAAGTTTTCCAGGCGTGGTGGCGCACACTTGTAATCCCCGCACTTGGGAGGCTGAGGGAGGAGGATCACGCAGGTTTGAAGCCAGCCTCAGCTACTAGAGAGGCTCTCAGCATCTTAGGGAGACCCCATTTCCAAATAAAATAGAAAATAGGTCTGGGAGTGTAGCCCAGAGTTAGAAAGCCCCTGGGTTCCATCCCCAGCACCACAAAAAAAAATTAAAGCATTTTCTATGAAAGAAATATTTTTATAAGGAGTATTTAGGAATTGAAGAAGACTTTTTTTTTGTCACAATGGAGGGGAGGCACTACTCTACTTAGTGAGTTTAGCATAAGGAAGACCATTCAGCCACTGGGAGTGCTTAGTGTTCTTCAGTAAGAAAGAGACCTACACAAGGAAGGACTGTCCTATTCAAATTGCTGACAGTGCCACTGCGGAGGAACTAGGCCCTCAAGGTGTTTTCAGCCTACTTCATTTGATCCACATTCTCAGGTGGTGATCTTTGTCTTTGCAGACCCTACGTGCAGCTGGAAAAACATATATGATCTTCTTTGTCTTGGTCATTTTTGTGGGTTCTTTCTATCTGGTGAACTTGATCTTGGCTGTGGTGGCCATGGCTTATGAAGAGCAGAACCAGGCGACGCTGGAGGAAGCAGAGCAAAAAGAGGCTGAATTCAAAGCAATGTTGGAGCAACTTAAAAAGCAGCAGGAAGAGGCACAGGTTGGTGATTAACTCTGTGGCCGGTCTTTTGCTTAGACGCAGCCGCTAGGCTCCATCCGTGGCTGCTGCAGTTGATCTTTTTTAGGCATATTGTCAAGTAGAGGTCAGTGATCTGATTAAATCAACCCAGATGGTCAATCCAGTTATTCTGTTATTCTTAATGGCCAAATTTTGGGGTTTTTTTTTTTTTTTTTTTCTGTTGTCCAGGCTGGCCTTGAGCTCCTTGGCAAAATTGATCTTTTTGCTTCGGCCTCCTGAGTAACTGGGATCGCAGGTGCATGCCACCATGCCTGGCTGCTCTTCAGTGTGTTCAGCTATAATGACTGGAAAGAAAAAAGTGGCCAGAACAGTTTTTCTAGTGCTTCATGTAAGCACAGCTTTTCTTAGCACATTATTATATACTAAGTATGATATCTGCTCTCTTGTCAAAAAAATATTAGAATCACCTTGAGATTCTCTAGTTATAGGATATTATTTCTGGTTAAAAAGAAGGTACAGGGTGTATTCATTTCGAGTTACCCGCCATGCCATTTTGGCATGGGGCTGTATTTCTATTTTCTATATTTCTATCTTTTTAATAAACTTCTTTAAATCTTCAAAAAAAAAAGGTACAGACAGAATATTAAAGTAAAATTTGAAAAACAAACTCATAATCTAAGCCTTCTAACACTTAACTTTCTAATCCTTATCCATTATCTGTATATTTTTATATTGTTGGCTCCATAGTACATAGTATGATTTCTTAACTTTTATTTCCAGAGTTGCTCAGAAAGGATCCTTTAGTACCAAGAAGGCAACCAAGTTCTTGTCTGAGATCCTCAAAAGAATAAATTCCAAGCCAAGCATAGTGGTGCAAGCTTGTAATCCCAGCATTTGGGAGGCTGAGACAGAAGGATCATGGTTTGAGGACAGCTTCAGCTACTATTTAGTGAGGCACTTTGCAACTCAGTTTCAGAATAAAGAATAAAAATAGGGCTGGAGGTTTATCTCAGAGTTAGAATGCCCCTGGTTTCCATCCCCAGTACCACACACACAAAAAAAAGAATAAACTCCAACGTTCTCAACGTTGGGTTTTGCTCTCATCACTTAGGGCTGTGTGATCGAGGACAAATTCACCTAGGAAACGGGGGCGGCTGGGCCTGGCCACATTCTTCTTCCTTCCTCTGGCTGTGCGAATGGAAAGGTTCTGAACTCACTGACTGGTTTGGGCCTGGGTTACACTTCTGACCTGCTCTGTTGCTGTGGCCTCTTTCCTAGGCTGCTGCAATGGCCACTTCAGCAGGCACTGTCTCAGAAGACGCCATCGAGGAAGAAGGTGAAGATGGGGTTGGTTCTCCTCGCAGTTCATCTGAACTTTCTAAACTCAGTTCAAAGAGTGCCAAGGAGAGACGGAACAGGAGAAAGAAAAGGAAGCAAAAGGAGCTCTCTGAAGGAGAGGAGAAAGGGGATCCAGAGAAGGTGTTCAAGTCAGAGTCAGAAGATGGCTTAAAGAGGACGATCTTTCGGCTGCCAGACAACAGAATGGGGAGGAAATTCTCTATTATGAATCAGGTAACCTCTTTGCATTGGGTCAGGTCAACCCAAGGAACTCTGGTTTTGCTAGCGCTGTTTGTTCTTATTGTACCCTTGGCCTTAGGATTTCCAGACCTATCCCTGCATCCTCAGTTCTTCCTCTCCACGCTCCACATTGTCTTCCTCTGGGAGGAAGTGTTAGAAGAACATTAGGACAGCCTGTTCTCTAATCCTACACTCCTGTCCCTGGTGTTTAAGGCAGCCCTTGGATTGTATGATCACATCTGGCAGCCTTGCTTTACACTAAAATAGTCATCATACCAGCCAATCTTGAGTACTAAAACACCAGAACTTTTCTCTTGGTGGCTAAACATCAAATATCTGTTTAAGAATTGCATATAATTATAGGTAATAGTAACAGGAGTCATGAGATTATAGGACACTTTCATTTGAGCATGGCATCATTTCAGCATCCTAGATATACAGTGTCATACTAATAAGTTAGCAGACTGTGTATTGAAATCTCTAGTTTACTCAACTTGGGTAAATGAAGAAACCAAGAGAAAGAGAGGGGAGAGGACTGATAATTATTGAGCATTCTATTACTAAAATATCATCTCATGGTACTAATCTTTGGCTTTTTTTTTTTTTTTTGGCGGGTCTGGGGATGGAACCCAGGGGCATTCGACCTCCGAGCTACGCTCCCTGCCCTATTTTTTATTCTTTATTTTGAAACCGGGTCTCACTGAGTTGCAGAGGGCCTCACTAAGTAGCTGAGGCTGTCCGCGAACCGCGATCCTCAGGTCTCAGCCTCCCAAATGCTGGGATTACAAGCATGTGCCACCACGCCCGGCTAATCTTTGAATTTTAACACAACCAAAGTTCAGCTCTTAGGCTATTTAGTTCTCCATTTTATGTTGGAAAGTTGGGAGGTAGAGAATAGAGTACAGTTACTGCTGATGTCAGTGTATTCAGTGTCTTTTTTCCCCCCCAGAAGTGAGCCTCATCTCTCACTCCCCAGCTGAGCCTTTGGCCAGTCCCATTTATTTTATCTCAGCAAAATCTCTCCCATCTATCCCATTCTTTCTATTCATAATTTATTTCAGGGTTTTTCATTTTTTGTTTTTCCTACTGCAGTTGTCTGCTGCAGTTTTGTTTTCTGTAGTCTTTCTCCCTCTCCTTTATGGTTTGTAAGCTATCAGCAGCGCACTTTCTAAACTGTAGCTTTTATTATTCATGTAGCAAGCACTTATACAGTATCTACCATGTGTTTAAGGGTTGTGCTTAATAGGGATTAATAGGTGATTAAACCTCATCCCTTGGAAGTTTACAGTGGAGCAGCCAGATGACATTAAAGATTTATTTCTGTAATAGCGTCAATAGTATTATTCCATAATTTAGATATACTATGAGTGTTTTGGAAAGCACAGGTCTGTCCCAACCTGAGTATTCAGCAAAGCTATAGTTTTAAACAAGGCCTAAAGAATAAACAAGAATAGGTAACATATATGTGCAACTGTGTATGCATGCTAATAAGGGAGGAGCAGTAGACAGAAGAGAGGATGGTCCAGGTTTGGAAGGAAAGTGTATTCCAATCTGGACACTGCTAGTTTGAATTATTTGTTAATAGCCAAGTAGAGAGGTTTTTAGACACACGAATAGTCAAATGGTGCTCAGGGAAGAGGTTTTGAGCTGAAAGGTGGTGACTGGAACCACGAGACTCGAGATCACTCAAATTGAATGTGTCAGGTAGAAGAAGAGTGGGCCAATGATGTAACTATTGCTGTTCACGGGCATAGGATATGGAGCTCATGAAAGAAAAGAGATGACAGCCATTAGAGGTGCTGTGAGAACTAAGAGTGGAAACTAAAAGTAGGAAAGTTAGAGAAGGCAGAAAAGTGATCAATGGCTTGAAGTTTAACAGAATTGCCCAGTGAGATTACAATTAGAAGTGTCCACTGGATTTGACAAAATAAAAGTAATTGAGAACTTTAAAGACATGTTTCCAAGTACGCATGAATGCCACACTGAGTGAGAGGTGGATACAGCAAGGGTAGACTTCTCACTCAAACTATTTTAAAGAATAGATAGATGAAAAGAAAGTAAGCATTTTTATAATCTGGTGGAGGGACACAGAAGGGGAAGGGTGGAATTAGAATTGAGTAGAAGAGAATAGAAATGGACCACAGACTTAGACGATAGGGAAATAGATGTGAAAGGGGATATTTTATTCCTGGAAACTTCAGGAAGATAGGGAGTGTGGGACGGATAAATTTATAGATAGGAAGTAGAAAGCTGAGGAAGATGGTCCTTGACAGTCTAGTTTTTTCATAATGTAAGGAATATAAGGTCTTATTGAGGGTTAATTTTAAAAAAGAAAACCTACTGAAGGAGACAAGAAGTTGAGTTGGGGGCTAAAGAAAATATTGACAATTTCAAACAGTGGATCTGGGCGTGGTGGCACACGCTTATAATCCCAGTACTTAGGAGGCTGAGGACAGGAGAATCACAGGTTCATGGCCAGCCTCTGCTACTTAGTGAGAACCCGTTTCAAAATAAAACATAAAGTATGTCTGGGAGTGTAGCTCAGAGGTATAACACCCCTGGGTTTAATCCTCAGTACCAAAAAAAAGTAGAAGAAAGGGAGCAGGGAGTCTCCTAATCAAATTCCCCCGTATTTGCTAATGAAGTCCCAATTCTTAGAATGGTGTTAGTAGCATTCCTTTCCCCCACAAGGGGCACAAGCTACCTTTTCAATCTCCAGTCACTTGCCCTGTCAAACACCTAGTACATAACCCAAAATGAACTACCAGATGCTTCTGATACATGTTTGTTTTCTAACCTCTATAGTTGGCTCCAGAAAGACCCTTTCACATTTTCCCATCTCTGAATGTCCACATCACAGTTACCCTTCACCTCTTTATCTCATTCCACCCCTCATTCCCAAGTGGGAATTTCACTTCATCTTCCCATTGTGTTTTGTTCGTGCTTCTTTGTTGATTTTGCTTACTGTGTGCATACTCTACATACATGTTTATGTATGTTTTTTTGTGTGTGGTACTGGGGTTCCTGGAAGCCCTTCTACCGCCGGGCTACACTCCCTATTTTATATTTTTAGATTTGGAAACAGGGTCTCTTAATCCATAGAGGCTGGCTCTGAACCAGCGCAATCCTCCTGTCTCCGCCTCCCAAGTGCGGGGATTACAAGCGTGCGCCACCACGCCCAGCTATGTATGTTTATATCCTCTCTTCTCTTAAAGTCCTCAAGTCAAGCCCTGCTTCTCTGCACATGGCCACCATTCATTTACTGTCAACAGATGAGCACAGGACTTTTAGAAATCTGATTTAACCTCTTCTGGGACTTCTTTATGGCTGGAGCCACCTCTGTCTCACCTTCATGTCACCTTTCTCCCTGCTCAGCCTCTTGTTGCAGCTTGGTTGTTATATTGTCCTCGTCTTGAGAGCTGTCACTGAGCCAGTTAATGAATACCTTGGTGCTGGCTGCACTTGGCTATTGAATAGACTCTGATTAATCAATAGGCTTTAGCACAAAGTTGCATTGATTGCTCCCTAGCTCAAAAAATAAGACTGGGCTTCTGAGATGCCCTGCTTTGCATGAAAATGTTCACTTCCTCTAATTTTACCCTTTCAAAAAAAATTACAGATTCCTAGAGCCCATGGCTAACTGCCAAGACTTGCTTAGATGTCCCACGTGGTAATAATACTCTTTGCCCCATGACTCTCCTGCAGTTTTTCTGATTTTTACTTGGAGAATAAAGAATACAGGTCTAGAAAAATTTACTGACTTATCTAAGGTTATATAGCTAGTAGGTGTTAGAGTCAAGAAACAAATCCAGGTCCATCTACTCCACAGTTTGTGCACCTACCCACCCTCGCCCTCACTGTATACACACATGGTCATCTCTTCCAGTGGTGAAGACTGTGGCCTTGGCTTTCCTGGAGCACAGTTCAGATACGTGTCAGTTTCCTTTACAGACTCATATTCTGAGATTCTCCTGAGAAATCTCCTGCCCTCCCATATCCTACCCATTTCTCCATGTGTATAAAGCTTGGGACAGTTAATAAGTGTTAGATTGAATATTCATTTTTGCAGTGTTTGTTTATTTTGTGGTGCTGGGGTTTGAACCCAGGGGCTTCCTACCTTTAAACTATATCTCCAGGCATATTTTATTTTTTATTTGGAAACAGGGTCTTACCAAGTTGCTGAGAGCCTTGCTAAATTGCTGAGTTTAGCTTTGAAACTGCAACTCTCTTGTCTCAGCCTCCCAAGTACTGGGATTATAGGCATGTGCCACCACACCCTGTTTTTGTAAAGTATTTTAATTATTCTTTTGCAGCAAAATGTTTTTGATCTTAGAACTCCCTTATATATCTTCCTGTTTTGGACTCCTTAATATTTTAAACATTATTGAGGACTTTAAGGAGTTTTTTTTTTTTTTTAATATGTTTCTGGCCAGATTTCAGTGGTACATGCCAGTAATCCCAGTACTTGGCAGGCTGTGACAGGAGTATCGCAGATTTAAGACCATCAGTGCATGATAAGTTAACAAAAAAAAAAAAAAAAAAAAGCTGGGCACTGTGGTGCACACCTGTCATTCCAGTACTTGGGAGGCTGAGATAAGAAGATCACAAGTTCCAGGCCAGCCTCAGGAATTTAGTGAGGCAACTTAGTGAGACCCTGTTTCCAAATAAAATAGGGCTAGAGTATAGCTCAGAGGTCCAAGACCCCTAGATTCAACTCCCAGTATCATAAATAAATAAATTAGTAAATGAATGAATAAATAAATAAAATCAGAAAAATAAGACTAGTGGTGGAAGTGTAGTTTAAAAGTTAGAATGTCCTGGGTTCAGTCCTTAGTATTGAAAAGTACTTTTGATTTATCTAATTAAAAATTATAACTAAACTTTTAAAAATATTTACTAATATATTTAAATAGGGATGAGACAGTCTGAATGTATACCATTTTCAATATGATCCACATAAAAATAAATTAGTAAAAATAATTTTTAAAAAAGAAATAGACGATGCACCACTTTGTTTCCTCAGAAAGGGGAACCTTTTTATAATTTTCCTTCTTTGCATACATGTCCTCTAATATAAACCTGATATATTCTGAAAAAAAAATAGTGATGAGCTGGGCATAGTGGCACATGCTTGTAATCCCAGTACTTGGGAGGCTGAGACAAGAGAATAGGAGGTTCTTGGCTAGCCTCAGCTACTTAGTGAGGCCATTTGCAACTTAGTGAGATCCTGTTTCAAAATAAAAAAAATAGAGCTGGGGGTGTGGCTTAGAGGTAGAATGCCCCTGAGTTCAATCCCCAGTACCACAAAAAAATAAATAAAATTGTGATGAATACCATTAATTTTGTATTCGTTTAACATATAATTAAAATAAATTATATATTTTATACAAATGAACTGTTTTTCGAAATAAAAAATTAGTGGGAAAGTGATAATTGTTTTCATTTCTTCAGTTCTCTTTAATTTGTAATTTAATAGAAAACAGCTAGAATATCATACCTGCTTCTACAGGTATGAATATGTTGCTATATATACATATACATATATATATATATATATATATATATATATATATATATAAGTATGTAAAGCCCAATTTCATATAGATATATAACCCTCTCCCTCCCTCCCTCCCTTGCTTCCTTCCTTCCTTCCTTCCTTCCTTTTTGTGGTACTGGAAATGGAACCCAGGGGCATTCTACCTCTTAGCTACACCTCCAGTCCTATATTTTTTTATTCTTTATTTTGAAACAGTGCCTCACTAAGTTGCAGAGGGCCTCACTAAGTTGCTAAGGCTGGCGGCAAATCTGATATATAGAAACTTTCAGGCCTACCTTGTCTGCTGTATGCTTATGAGAAAATCAGAGTGATAAAGATAGATATCTCCATATTATCATGAAATGGTTTTGACCTCATGCCCCCCCTTAAAGGATCTCAGGGACCACTAGAAATCCTCAGACCATGTTTTAAGAAGCACTGCTGTTCTATTACCAGAGACTTAGGCCATGGGGCCAACTCTGGGAGTTCCACCAAATCAGATCTGGCCACTCACCCCAAAAGCCAAACAGAAAGAATAATAGCAGAAGCAAGAAAGGAACTGTAATCACTGTGGCCATACTGGGAAGTGAGATGAAGCGTCTCAGCCTTGTCTTGGGTACTGACGGGAGCTTAGATTCAAACTGGAAGAGCTGGGCTAAGGGGTGGTCATAATTCAGCAGTCTTGATCACATTGTGGCCTGGTTGATCATTATCTCAGTTCTGGTTCTGGGAGGTAGCCCTGGAGGAGCCTGCATCACTCAAGGACAGTCTCCATTGTCTGGTCAGGATGTTTACTATCAGACCTGCCATTCTAGAAGGGGGCAGTTCAGTTCCCAAGAGACAGTTGTTCCTGCTTAGAGGGCAGTCTCGTCCTGAGGTGATCTGCCTCTGAGGATCTGCTGTTACTGGGAGGTTTAGGGCAACAAGCCAAGACTTTTAGGTGCCACTTCAGGGGATAGGACTTTATAAAAGCCAGCAGATGAATGCCTCTGCCAATCTTGAAAATACCTCAATTATTCTTATCATGGTATCCTCAGTTTTGAAGGGAGATGAGATAGATTAGGTAAAAATTAGGGCTAGTATTAACAGTTTTTAGATGAACACTCCTTAAATGTTTAAGATCCCTACATGCAGAACAGAGCAGGAATCTGAAAGCATTAACAAGGCAGAGATGCCAAGCTTTATCCTGCTTTTAGTTCCCCATTGGACACCTACAGGCCCAAATAAAGAGTCAGTGCTTCTTGAAAAGTAGCTTCTAGTTCTCTGTTGTACTATATTGGAAAGAAAAATTAAGATATGGTGTAGAAATAGGACATTTAAAATAATTAAATTTATCGTATTCCAAATATCTCAGTCATTGTAGGCCTGTGGATATCCTGAAATCCCACAGATAAATTGTCTGTGAGGTGTTTTCTCCCAATCCAGACCACCCCAAGCCATTCTCCTAAGAAACACCTAAACTTCAGATCATATTTTTAATTAGCTGTGATGGGGCAGGAACAATTCTCAAAACAGTAAGTAAGACCTACTTATCTCATAAACCTGACTGGACCCCACAAGTTAACAGAGCATTGGGTCCTCAGGCACAAAAGATTTTTTGTTAAATAAAATTAAACTTTATTGTCAAATAAATTAGTCCTCTTTCCTTATGTGGAGACTTAAGTGTCAGCACTCTGCATTGGCCTAATGCAGAATACAGATTTAGGCCAGGGAGACTTGCTGTGAGAAGCAAAATAGTCACCAGTGCAGGTGCAGGGCAATGCTAAATTGGGTGAGGAACTTGCAGTGTATCATCCAGATACATGTTAATTAAGCTAAGCATTATATCCTCTATATACAGAGTAGCCCAGGAGATATAAAGATCATTGGGCACTGTGCCATTAAGAGGACAGAAAGGCTAGACCTTGGAAAATGGAGAGGATTCTCACAGCTGAAAATGGAGTGTGCTCTAGAAATGGAGAAAATAAAGTCCTGAAGTCAGGGTGGCTACATGATAAGATTAGTGAGGAGAAATGGTGAAAGATCAAATGTAGTAAAGTAAATTGGAATCAAAGCAGCAAGGGCTTTGAACACCACTTTGGACATGGAGTGATAATGTTAAGGGTGATTGTAGGTTTTAACAAAGGCACCCAAAAGTATGTAAGTTCATTTTTAAATTGTTTTTATTGATGCATTGTAGTCATACATCTTAATGGAGTACAAGATGGTAGAGGCATACATGCACACATCACTCATTTAGCCCTTCCCCACTTCCCACCCCATTCCCTCCCTCCTCATGTTTGGCTTAGTGATTGATATATTTTTAAATGTACATCTGTACATGTAAATCCTTTTTTTCCCTGGCCATATTTCTATCAGTGAGACTCTCAGAGAGACAGATGCACCCATGACAGAGTCTGTCAGTATCTAGGCTAATGCTCTGAGTCTCAGGGCTGTCACACTTGCTTTTGAGCATGCCTCATATGCAAATCAACCAGTCCAAAGCTCACATCCCCAGTCACTCACACCCCAAGCCCAAACTACCCCAGGGCTCAAAACTCTTTAGAATTATTCAAACTATCTAGTCCTTAACTTCTTCAAACTTGCCTACCCTGCTTCACCCATTCCTTCCTGAAGAAACAAGTCAAGTCTCTGAGCCATGCTGACCACCCTGATGCCTACCCTGTGGTCCTCCGCGGCATGGCATGGCCCACCTTTTTTAGGAACAAAAGTAATAAACTCTTCATACAAAGGCAATTGCCTCTGTATCTGTGCATCTTTAGATACCATCTCCAGCCAGCCACATGCTTTAGAGCAGTGTGTCCCAAACTCTTTGTGGTGAAGGACTAGTTTCTATTATTTTTTCAGTTCTTCATGAACTGATACTATTGCAAAATATAACAATGAATTTCTAGAAAAATTATCACATTCTAAGATGTTATGACAATGTTAATTGCTATGAAAAATTCCAAATGTTTTTCTCAGTTTTTTTGCTCTTCTCAAATCTTGTGCTAGCATTGATCTGTGAATCACACTCTGAGTAGAACTGGTTCAGGGGAATGAATCAGTGACTCAGTGGGGATGCCTAAACATGTATGTGAGAAGAGGAGTAGTAGGCGAGGAGGCCCCGATCCCTTTACCCACCTAACAACATGGAAGTAAAGCACAGAGCTGCCACACGTGCGTCCTCATACCATACCAGAGTGGCCTCTGCTCATGAACAAGACCCAGTCAGCATTCTGGAATCGAACTAGTGAACTCGCTGGTGCCAGGATGCTGCAGCACAAAGTCAGAGTGATCAGAGACGTTGCTAACCTGCAACCTCTTTTCTAGAGGCCTATAGACAGTGTATGGCATGTTTTGACAAAGACCTTTATATAAATTTCCTGTGATTCATGATTTTCTTGATGTGGCGTTTAGTTACCAAGCTCACTTATGTATCAGAAGTGTGTGAGTTGCTTAAAGCCACGGCAGGAGAAGACCACATAACAGCCTGGCGTGGTGGCACACACTTGAAATCCCCGCACTTGGGAGGCTGAGACAGGAGGATCGCACAGGTTCGAAGCCAGCCTCAGCTACTTAGTGAGGCTCTCAGCAACTTAGACCCTGTTTACAAATAAAATATAAAATAGACCTGGGAGTATAGCCCAGAGGTAGAAAAGCACCTGGGTTCCACCCCCAGTAACACACACACACACACACACACACACACACACACACGACCATATAACAAGTGAAAAACACAGTGAGAGACTGTAACATGATAGAACTAGAATTCTTCAGGGAAAATGTATTGACTTGGAGACAGGGGCTTTGTACATTATAGGAAGAGATAGGAATTGGAAGCATTTTGAGTATAGAATGAGAAATGAAATTCCAGACAACACAATGACAAGGACAGAAATGCTAAAGAGTAGCCTTTCCAGGATTATCATCCCAAGTATTATCAAAAAGTGTTTCTTTAAACACTTATGATGCATGTACTGTATTGGCATAGTCCTCGCCTGTGAAGAATTTTCACAGTGCAATCATCTCAGAAGAAGGTTAAAGCCTAAACTCTAAGGCAAAAAAAAAAATTCATATAATGTGAAAGTTCCATCTAAGTCCTAATTGGACAAACTAAATATCTCAGGGTATCAAGAAAGATGTCTAATGTCAGTCACTTGTCAAGTTTCTTTCTTTTAGTGCAGGAGTCTTCAAACTAGACTTGCACCCTCTGGGGGCACTTGAAGAGTTTCCAAACACAGTTTTAAGGACCCCAGTGTTCAGACCCATACTTGCATGTACCTGTACCTGAGATGAGCCCTGGCCAAAGTCCCAATGGTTTTGCTTCCCCTTTCCTTTCCAGGGGCTCCACTCACACTCCCCAGAGCTTAGTCAGTTCTTACCTCACATGTTATGTAGTTCATTGCCCAGCATAAGAAGCTTTAGGATGCCAATAAAGGGACAATTGAAAATATTAATTAAAATATTGAAAATGTTTTGTAAATTTTTCTTTAATCCAAGCACCTTTAAATCCATTGTAAGGCCTCAGAATTTATCTATATCTTACATATTTTTATTAAGAGTCAAACAGTGATAATCAAGTGTGTTAGGATGTTATAAATTCAGAAGTAGGATGATTGTCAATGGGATATACTTATTAAAAATAAAAAATGAGATCATACCTTTTCAAATGACAATAAGTCTGATCTGACTAATTGTTTTAACATTGAGGACTGGCTTTACCAACTAGATTACATGATGGGCACGCTTGTAAATTAAATGAGCTCAATCTGTGGCTTTAAGGGGTTTTTTTTGTTTGTTTGTCTTTTGGTGGTACTGGAGGTGGAACCCAGAGGCTTTTCTACCTCTGGGCTATACTCCCAGGCCTATTTTATACTTTATTTGGAAACAGAGTATCACTAAGTTGCTGAGAGCCTCACTCAGTAGCTGAGGCTGGCTTTGAACCTGCGTGATCCTCCTGTCTCAGCCTCCCAAGCACTGGGATTACAAGCGTGTGTTACCACACCTGGCTGGTTTTAAGGTTTTTATAAAATATATTTAGAGCATATGGTAAGACCATTTTACTTGTACATCACAGGTAACAAAATTTTGACAGTGTTTTGGTTATTCCAAACTTTTCTGTTGGGTTAAACAAGGCACCTTTAAGTTAAAGAGTACCTCATAATAGTAACCCAAATAATTATTAGTAAGTAGTACTTTTTGGAATCCTTAGAAACCAAGAAAGAGAATACATCTAACAAGAAACAAGAAAGAGAATACATCTAGGTAATGAATCTTTTGGCAAGTTGTGTTTTAAAAAATTTGTTGCTTTCAGCAAAATTAAGAGAGGACCTAATTTATCACCTGACAAATCATTACAATAAGTTTTGTTGATAGTTAGCTATGTGATTTTTGGCATATAATTTGGGAATTGAAAAATTGAGTGACATCATTATAACAAAATTATTTCTTTCTATGACAGTACTTATATGAATAAGGTTTCTCAGCACTTAAAATCTATTATTAGAAAGGAGGAGAAATTAATTGACAGTGAGCCATGTCTCATTCTAAAAAGTATTACTATTAACAACAGTGAAGCACCAATTGAAAATTTTCATTCATTTCATTAAGAGATGAATTTTCTGCTTAAGCTAATTACTTATAAATTATTTGTAATATATTTGTATATCTTGATATTCATAAAAACTGTAAGCCGGGCATGGTGGCGCACACTTATAATGCCTGCCTTTGGGAGGCTGAGACAGGATTGTGGTTCACGGACAGTCTCAGCTACTTAGTGAGGCCCTTTGCAACTCAGTGAGACCCTGTTTCAAAATAAAGAATACAAGTGGGGCATGGTAGTGCACACTTGTAATCCCAGTACTTGGGAGGCTGAGAGAGAAGGATTGAGAAGGTTTGAAGTCAGCCTCAGCTATGTAGTGAGGCTCTCATCAACTTAGACCCTGTTTCCAAATAAAATATAAGTCTGGGAGTATAGACCGGGGGTAGAAGGCCGCTGGGTTCCGTCCCCAGTACCACCAAAAAAAAAAAAAAAAAAAAAGAAGTAATGAAAACTCAATCCAGGAGAATTTATAAAATACCCTAGGGACTTATGGTCACAGGGAATTTAAAATATAAGACTGCTCCCCCCCCCTCGCCACTTTTTTGTTGCAGAGAAGTATTCAGGGTAATCAAAAACATTAAAACATTTAAAAGTGCCTTTGCATAAAATTCTTTAGGAAATGTGGAATGGAAACATGCATTGAGGGAGAATAAGAAACTGAAGTGTTTTTTTTTTAAGTTTAAGAATATCAATGCTAGCTGGACAGAATGGCACAAGCTTGTAATCCCCGCGCTTGGGAGGCTGCGACAGGAGGATCGCACAGGTTCGAAGCCAGCCTCAGCTACTGAGTGAGGCGCTCAGCAACTTAGTGAGACCCTGTTTCCAAATAAAATATAAAATAGGTCTGGGAGTATAGCCCGGAAGTAGGAAGCCCCTGATTACATTCCCAGTACCACAAGAATAAAATAAAATGTTATGTTGACTTTAAAATAAGGTGGAAGAGAGCACACACGTCATTCAGTTGAACTAAGAAGCTCTGGACCACCACAGAGTGGCCCTCATGGAGGAAATGGCAAATGGTTTGGGCACCTGCCCAAATTTGCTAAGTTCTCTTTTTTTGCAAACTACGACCTAAGAGTCTAACTTGAATAAACTAAAGGCACACTCCTGAGAGGCTAAGAAATACAGAGGGTGTACTTCACCGGAGATCAGCTACCTCAAACGTGACATGGGAGCCCTTTAACGTTGCTTAAGTGGACCGTCCCGAACCATGGGTGGAACTGCTGGGTGGTTAACTGATCAAACCCAGGTGGTCTCAGGAGTCTGGGCGCGGGGAAGACAGGAAAGTCAACGTGGGCAGTACTTTCCTGGGACTTTTTCATTCTGCTTAGAGGACTGCTAGCATGGGGCGGGTTTGGGGAAGCCTGGCCGCCTCTGCTGGCCTCACACCTCTGCCTGTCTCTTCCTGCCCCTGCAGTCGCTGCTCAGCATCCCGGGCTCACCCTTCCTCTCCCGGCACAACAGCAAAAGCAGCATCTTCAGTTTCCGCGGCCCCGGGAGGTTCCGAGATCCAGGCTCGGAGAACGAGTTCGCCGACGATGAGCACAGCACGGTGGAGGAGAGCGAGGGCCGGCGCGACTCGCTGTTCATCCCGATCCGCGCCCGCGAGCGCCGCAGCAGCTACAGCGGCTACAGCGGCTACAGCCAGGGCAGCCGCTCGTCGCGCATCTTCCCCAGCCTGCGGCGCAGCGTGAAGCGCAACAGCACCGTGGACTGCAACGGCGTGGTGTCGCTCATCGGCGGGCCCGGCGCCCACATCGGCGGGCGGCTTCTGCCAGAGGTGAAAATAGATAAGGCAGCTACCGAGGACAGTGTAAGGAAGTACCCGGTAGACAGGCGAGGCATGGCAGTGCCCCACGCCCCGTGCCCGCCCTCGCTCCTGCTTCCTTTATGTCTCCTTGGCCCTCCCCCTATTACTACCCTCTGTTCGCCTTTCTTTTATTCCTTGGCTGCCCCGCCGGCCTCCCTGGTCTCTGACTCCCCTCTCCTATTAACTCCGCCTTTTATTTTACTTCTCTCTCTTTCCCTTTCCGTCTGTGCACATCTGTCTGCCCTTCTGTCCCCGTCCCCACCCCCACCTGCTTTGACGGACTGCGGGGGTGGAATGAGAATGCCCCCAGTGCCTCCGTGCCAGCGCCATGACCAAGACCGAGCGGGTTTGGAACCACGATTGCTTCTCCCCTCCCCTAGGGAAACAGCTTGGGATTTCAAGATCTCATTCTTCCTATTTTAAAAAATGTAATATCACTTTGAATGATTTTCCATCTCTTCTACAAGGGCGAGATGGGATCTGTCTAAGGAGGTGTGCTCATGCGTGATGCCGGGGCGGGAGGTGTGTGCCATAGAGCCAGGGAATGAGTGGTTATGAGACCAGGGGGAACCAGACCCGGACTCTCAGGAGGGACCACAAGGGACGTAAATCAGAGGAGGGGGTGGGAGGCCGCAAGAACACATGGTGTCTGGGGTGGGAGGAAAAGGGACGCAAGAGATGCATTTTAAATGTAATCAAATGCCAGGCTCTGAAGGAGCCGCATGCAATCGCTTCACAAAAATCTAATAATGGTGCCCCCCCTTCGGGAAAAGCCTCTTTTAACATTTCTTTAAATTCTAAGCTGTTTATACTATTTTAAGTGTTAAATTCTTGTGACCTCAGTGATCCTAATTCTTCCTACCCCTAATTCCTTAACTTTTCTTCGTGCCTCCCTATCTTGTATAAACTCCTGGAGATGGCATGTCCCTCTGTTCTAACACTTCAGTGTCCTCTAACACAGCATGAAGAGAGCCAGCCTTTAATGAGCATGATGCATGTGTGGAGGAAAACTGGACACATGAGGATGAAATCTTCCAGAATGATGATCTGGTTTTTAGTATGTTGGAGTATGTTGGAGCAGTTATTGACTCCATACAGATGGAAACTCAACAGGCAGTTTGGATGTAGTTGACATTGCCTCATCTATCTCTCCCCACCCTGTTACTTAGAAGCAAAATACTTTCCCCCTTACAGTTACACCGTTTTACAAGCTACCAACTATTTTTATATACATTATTCAATTTATTCTAGACAAACATCCTGTAAGCTTGACAAGTTGAAGATTACTTTTTTTTTTTTTTTTTTCGGTACTGGGGATGCAACCCAGGGGCATTCTACCTCCCAGCTACATCCCCAGCCCAAATTTTTATTCTATATTTTGAAACAGGGTCTCACTGAGTTGCAAAGGGCCTCACTAAGTAGCTGAGGCTGTCCTCGAACTGCAGTTCTCCTGTTTCAGCCTCCCAAATGCTGGAATTACAAGCATGTGCCACCTTGCCCAGCTTACTATTTCTATTTTTGAGATGGGGAGCAGGTTCAGAGAAGTTTGTTTCTTTAGGTTTTATAGCTCATTAGCCAAAGAGCCAGAAGCTTAGATCCTTTAGAAACTCAAGTCTTCTTTCTTCCCAGTTAATTTTAATGTCTTTTCACAGTCACTTGGCCCTTACTCTTCTAGAGACCTGTTTGTTTAGATCAACAAGAATAGGAATAATAATTATTATAATAGCCAAGGTTCTCCCTAAATCAGAGTGTTGCCAGAAAACAAAGGTCGTAAGATGGGCGTGGGCGTGCTGGCCTATAATCCCAGTACTTTGGAGAATGAGATAGGAGGATTGCAAATTCAAGGATAGCTTTAGCAGCATAGTGAGCAACATACAGAGACCTGTTTCTCAGCAAAATACAGAGACCTGTTTCAAAATAAAAATTTTAAAAAGGACTGGGTGTAGCTTGGACATAGAGTGACCCTGGCTTCAATCCTTAGTACCAAAAAAAAAAAAAAAAAGAAGTGTTAGATGATTATCTTTACATTTAATTTTTATTTAATCTTCACTAATTTATATCTAATGGTAAATTTTGAGCTCCAAAATTACAGAAATCATTTTATTCTCTGAAAAAACAAGAGTTAAAAGTTAGCATGACAATACAGTAGGGACAATCCAAATGTTTAAAATTAAAATTTGATGTCCTGGCAGTTTTAAAAAATATTAACGTCACCAGGCGTGGTGGCACACACTTGTAATCCCAGTACTTGGGAGGCTGAGACAGAAGGATCGCACAGTTTTGAAGCCAGCCTTGGCTACTTAATGAGGCTCTCAGCTACTTAGTGAGACCCTGTTTCCAAATAAAATATAAAAATAGGTCTGGGAGTGTACCCTGAGATAGATTCCCCTGGGTTCCATCCCCAGTACAACTATATATTAAATATATATTAAATATAAATATATATATATGAAAGTTAAGCCAGGCATGATAGTGCATGCCTGTAATCCTAGTAGTTGGGTGGTTAAGACAGGAGAATCATTGCAGGTTCAACACCAGCCTTGGCAGCTTGATAAGACTCTCAGCAACTTAGCAAGACCCTGTTTCAAAACAAAAACATAAAACAGGCTAGGGGTATAGCTTTTAGGTAGTATGCCTTTGGGTTCCATTTCTAATACCACGTTTAAAATAAATAAATTATCCAGGTGTGGTGGCACATGCTTGTAATCCCAGCGTTTGGGAGGCTGAAACAGGAGGATCATGATTTGTGGACAGTCTCAGCTCCTTAGTGAGGTCCTTTGCAACTCAGTGAGACCCTGTTTCAAAATAAAGAATAAAAATAGGGCTGGGGGTGTAGCTATGGGGTAGAATGCCCCTGGGTTCCATTCCCAGTACAGCTAAGTAAACAAACAAACAAACAAACAAATAAATAAATAAAATAGCCAGGTTGGTGACACACACTTGTAATCCCAGCATTTGGGAGGCTGAAGGCCCTTTGCAGTTCAATGAGACCCTGTTTCAAAATAAAGAATAAAAAATAGGGCTGGGGGTATAGCTTGGAGGTAGAATGCACCTGGGTTCCATCCCCAGTCCCGCAAAAAATAAATAAGTAAATAAATAAAGTGTGTGTGTGTGTGTGTGTGTGTGTGTGTGTGTGTGTGTGTGTTGAAGCCACATAATATGGATTACTTTTTCCCTGAAGAGAAGGTATGAGAGATGTCCAGGAAGGAGCTTCAACTTTAGCATAAGGCAGATAATCAAGTTTGGGGTTTTTGTTTTTTAAATAGCTTCTATTGTACTGTGTGGGAGAAAAAATTGAAAATCAGATGAGCAGATGGCTGTGGAATGTAAGTCTTTCTAGCACCACCTTACACGGTGGCCTTTGAGTGTTGGGGAAGCCTGAGTACTCAACACCCTGCAAGCACCTAGATTCTCTATAGTGACTCCAAGTGATGGTGGTGACAGAACTGAGGATTCTCAAGACCTCAAAGGGGCAAAAAAGAGCATAGCATTCCCAAGAGCTTTATAACTAGAAAAAAATATTTCATTAGAAGACATGAAGAAGCTGTTATGGCCAGCTGTTAATGGTGTGGGGAAATGCCTCAGTCACATTAATCGGCCTAAACAGGATGCATTTTTTTTTTTTTTTTGCGGGTCTGGGGATGGAACCCAGGGGCATTCAACCTCCGAGCTACACCCACTGCCCTATTTTTTATTCTTTATTTTGAAACCGGGTCTCACTGAGTTGCAGAGGGCCTCACTAAGTAGCTGAGGCTGTCCGCGAACCACGATCCTCCCGCCTCAGCCTCCCAAATGCTGGGATTACAAGCGTGCGCCACCACGCCCGGCTCAGGATGCATGTAGTCTACATGCTAGGAGATCAAATCCACATAAAGACAAACTACATAGAGGAAAAAGATGGCTAAAAGTAGTTGCCTTTGAGAAGAGACTAGTGACTTTTCTGCCTTGTTTTTTTCTTTCCATTTTTCTACAGTGGGCATAGTAATTATAATTACTATGTCCTGAGTGCTTCCTACACATGCTGAACACTTTTTATGTGTGGTATCTTTTTTTTTTTTTAGAACTACTCTATTCAGTAGGTGATTTTGTAGGAATATTCTTAAGTGAAACTTGAATCAAGGTTTTCCCTCCTTTGGAAAGTGAGGGGAAAGCATTTTCCTAGTATGTATTATATTCATTTTCATATTAATTTAATATTCTAAATTGTAATTATGAGATTTAGCCGGTCATGGTGGCGCACGCTTGTAATCCCTGCACTTGGGAGGCTGAGACGGGAGGATCACGCAGGTTCGAAGCCAGCCTCAGCTATTTAGTGAGGTTTCAACAACTTAGTGAGACTTTGTTTCCAAATAAAATATAAATTAGGTGTGTGAGTGTAGTCCGGAGGTAGAAGGCCCCTGAATTTCATCCTAGTACCACAAAAAAAAATTAAAAAATAAAGAAATTTTGAGATTTGAGGTATTAATTGCTCATCTGGCTGCCTCTTTGAGCTAGGATGTAGTGATTCTTACTATCAAATATGTTGGATATGTCCACAGCCAAGGACAAATCCTGTCTTCATTGCCATCAGGACGCTTCGTGTTATGCATGCACATGTAGACCTCATGGCATGATACAGGAGTCATTGACAGTCCTTGAGCTGGTTTCACACAGGATTCATGCTTAGTCTATGTTACATCTATTTTTTCCCCTTCAGACTCAAATTAAGAAATATAATACGCTGTGAGAAAAAAAGACATTCAGACATTACATCATTAGAGTCTCATCAAAAATGTTCACATATTCATTAATTATGCAATTGTGCTCAAGTAGTTATGGTTTTCTCATAGTTTGAGAATTTTCACTTTTGCTTTTTGCTGCAGCAGGGGATAAGGAGACTTTGACTTGTTTTTTTTGGTTTTTTTATCTGGGAAAGAAGGTGAGAATAATTGATCTTTACTCATGAAGAGAGAAGGTAGCTGGGTGTGGTATCTCATGCCTGTAGTCCTGAGACTGGGGGTGTAGCTCAGAGACAGAATAGAATGCTGCCCCTGGGCTCAATGACCTGTACAAGAGAGAGGGGTGTGGGAGAGAACACGTGCAGACTGTCAGCAATCCCAGATCCCACAAAACGCAGGAACCAAATCAAGGTAGCTTGCAAATATACAAGCATTGCCTCTTTTTTTTTTTTGGTGGTACTAGGGTTCCTGGAAGTCCTTCTACCTCCTGGCCCTTCTACCTCCGGGCTACACTCCCAGTACTATTTTTATATTTTTATTTGGAAACAGGGTCTTAAGCCAGCAAGACTGGCTCCGAACCAGCGCGATCCTCCTGTCTCCACCTCCCAAGCGCGGGGATTGCAAGCGTGCGCCACCACGCCCAGCAGCATTGCCTCATTTAATGCTTGCCGACCCCTCCCCACAATGAGATAGATACTGCTACTGTCTGTGTTTTTGAGGAAGCAGCCAAGGTTTAGAAGAATAAAGTGACTTGTCAAGATTACACAGAAATAGTAGAGTTAAAATTTTAATCCAGGCAATCTAACTCAAGGGCTTTAACCACTAACCATTATATGATGTTAACTTTTTATTTTCTTTATTTACTCTTGTAATCCTGGGAAATTAATGTCTCTAAGCTCATTTCTTTTCTGTAAAAAGAGAGAGAAAAATAACTTTGCTATAGGACTATGGTGAAGATTGAATAGAATAACATATATAAAATGTGAAGCATAGTCTATAACCCCCCACTTTGCGGTATTGGAGATGGAATCCAGGAGCGTTCTACTTCTGAGCTACATCCCCAGCCCTATTATTTAGTCTTTTAATTTTGAAACAGGGTCTCACTGAGTTGCAAAGGCGCTTACTAAGTAGCTGAGGCTGTTCACGAACCACGATCTTCTGGTCTTCTGGTCTCAGCCTTCTGAATGTTGGGATTACAAGCATGCACCACCACGCCCATATAGCCCTTTCTTGGTGTCCAGGAAGCCAATTTCCTTTCCTTTTCCTATGTTCTTTATTTTTTTTTTTTTCCTACTTGGGGAGGTTTGAGCTTTTTCTAAGAGTCTAAAGACCCTTTAAGAAAGAAATTATTGTACAGTTATTTCAAAGCAGAACACTACAAAGATTTTACAAAGGCTTCAGCAGGGGAATTGATTAACGACTAGGTTCTAAAGATCTAACATGCTTTAGCTTTTAGTTCTAAGTAAAGTGGCTGATAAATTTTCAGTTATGTATTTCTGTATGAAAGTAATTTAGAATCAATAAGAAGTTTGCCTATAATCCCAGTACTTGGCTGAGACAGGAGGATCACAGGTTCCAGACTAGCATACAGAAATTTAGAAAGACCCTGTTTCAAAATAAAAAATAAAATAAACTAGGGCTGGGAGTGTAGCTCAGAGGTAGAATGCCCCTGGGTTCTTTTGCCATTACACACACACACACGCATGCACACACACACTATCACTCACTCACTCACTCACTCACTCACTCACTCACTCACTCACTCAGTAGTTGAGCTTCCTTGGGCAAATCTACAGAAATGTGAGCAAACTCTGCCATCTGGAGAGGCTGTTGGTTATCTCCATGAAGGACTGCTACAGTTTAGGAGGCTCTGAATCAGTAGCCAAATGCCCTAATAAACTACATTTGGGGTAAAAGAAATGGAACTAACCTGTACTGGGTTTACCTTTAAAGAACTTAATTAAGGGTTTTAGTTGCTTCCTCTCAAAGTTGGCAGTTTTACTCCAAATCTCCTTATAGGCTGAATTCAAAAAAGACAAAGCCTCCTGGCTTAAAAAAGTTATTAACTCTCTTACACTCTCCCCAGCCCTCCCATCCTTCCAGGTGATGAGAACTGGGCAGCAGAGCCCATAGCAGAGGTGCGCATCTTGGAATCCTAGGCAGAAATCTAAGTAGAAGCTGACTGTACAGCTGCTTTATCTGGGAGAGAATCTACTCTGGTTTTCTTCCATTTCCTCAGCTCTGTGGTCTGACAAAAGAAACAATAGCTGGCATTGCCCACAGGAATGTAAAATGGTTCATCCACTTTGAAAATAGTCCAGCAGAAATTAAATGTAGAGTTACCATATGACTCAGCAATTCTGCTCCTAGGTTTATGTACTAGTGAGTTGAAAACATGTCTGCACACACACAAAAAAAATCATTATTTACAATAGTCAAAAAGTAGAAAGAGCTCAAGTGCCCTTCAGCTTATGAACGTATAAGCAAAATGTATTATGTCCCTACAATGTTATTCAGCCATCAAAGGGAGTGGAGTATTTATATATCATGGACGAATGGATACTATTTTATTTATTAAAATAAATGCTATCCTAGATCATTTTTAGAGATTATTTTCCAACTGTACAGCCTTGGTGTATGCTTTATAAAACTTAAAATCATCTTGTTTTTAGTTTCTTCCAAATAGCCTAAGATTTTGATAGATCAATTTGAGGAGAGTGGGCATCTTAATTCTAATGTTTTATAATCTATGAATATATTTCGTTGTTTATCTGGGTCTTAACTTTCTCAAGTTTGACCTCCTGTAAGTCCAGCTCGATGGAAGCCATATTGCTATTTCTAGTGACAATCCAGGAAGCTAAACAATAGCTTGTCTAACAACTGGTTCCAAATGGCCAGAACTTGATTAATAATTGGCAGCTTCCCTAGTTTTTGTACTCATTTGCAACTTTGTTCCAAGTTGACCAGAGAAAGCCAGCTGTGTACCCTACCAAGCACATAGGATGTCCCATTTGAAGTTAGTCCACTACAGCCTTGGCCTCAGATCAGCGCAGGTGCCTGAAGCCTTCCCTTTTTCCCACAAGGCATTCCTACTCTGCCTTCTTTGAGTCTCTACCAAAAGTTAAGGAACAGTGATGGACTCCCTTGTTACAGGGAGCTCTCAATAAATATCCCTTATTTTCTGATTTAGTTGATCTTTAACTCTGCAACATAAATAATATTTTTTACATTTTTGCAAACTCTGAGTCATATTTCTTATCAAAGCCATTCCACTGCAGGATGAAATTGCCACAGTACAATGGGTAACCCTCAACCAAAAGTTACCAAATTTACAGGTAAAAATAAGGTGAGGGGGCTCCCTGAAGATTGTCCCCTGAACCATTTGTTTTGGGGATTTTTTTGTAGTTGTTTATTTTTGTTTCTGTTAGTGTTGGGAGGTGGTACTGAGGATAGAAAGCAGGGGCATTCTATTTCTGAATTATACCTCCTGCATTTTTTTAATTTTTGTTTTGAAACGGTCTCACTCAATTTCTGAGTGTCTCGCTCAATTGCTGAGGCTGACGAGCCTGCAATCCTTCTGCCTCAGCCTCCCAAGTGCTGGGATTACAGGAGTGCACCACCATTCCCAGCTACACAACTTGTTATGTAGTCCTCCTGCCCTCATATGGCCTCATACACCTTTCTAGTCAGTGCCCTCCACTCAAGGCAATCACTTTGGACTTGAACGCCATAATTAGTTTTCTTTCATATATGTGGACTCATAGAAGATGTAGGGCTTGGGAGGTTTTTTAAAATTTTTTTATGGTACTGGGGCTTGAACCCAGGGGTGCTGTGCCACTGAGCTACATCTCTGAAAGAGTGTCTTGCTGAGTTGCCAAGGCAGAATTTGTAGTCCTCCTTTCTTCTCCTCCCGAGTCACTGCCACTGTGCTTGGCATGTTTTTATTTGATGTTCAGTCAAATGTCAAATAAATGTCTTTGAGACATTCATGTTTTGTATACTAGTAATTCATTTCTTCTTACGGCTGAGTGGTATTTTATTATATTAATGCACCCCAATTTGTTTATCCATCTTCCTGTCAATGGACATTCAGGTTGTTTTCAATTTTTAGCAGTTCTTGTATAACTCTTTTTTTGTAGACAAATGTTTTTATTTATATTGGATAAATACCTCAGAGTAAAATTCATAGGTCATGGTAAATATATGTTTAACTTTATGAGAAATTGACAATTCTCCAAAATAGTTACACCACTTTTTTTTTTTTTTCATTTCTTTTCTGTTTTTGTAATACTGGGGATGGAACTCAGGGGCATTCTACCTCTGAGCTACACTCCCACCCCCTTTTTATTCTTTTATTCTTGAAACAGGATCTCACTAATTTGCAGAAGGCCTCACTAAATTGCTGAGGCTGGCCGTGGACCTGTGGTCCTCCTATCTTACCCTTTCAAGTCCTGGGATTAAAAGCATACTGATTTTCTATTTAATAGGTATAAAATATTATCTTTAGTTTGCATTTCCCTGATGACTAATAATGATGTGCTTACTGGTTCTAATAATGACTTTTGTAATGGATTGTTTATTCAAATATTTTGCCTATTATTAGCTGGTTTGTTTGTCCTTTTCATGTTGTTTTATTTTGTTGAATCCAAAGACATTTTACCTCAGAACTGCACCCCCAGCCCTATTTTATTGAATCAGTATCTCACTGAGTTGTTGAGGTTGGCCTTGAACCTGTGATCTTTCTGTCTCAACCCTTCAAGTACTAGAATTGCAAGCCTGTCCCACTATACCTAGCATAAAGGGTTTTTTTTAATGTATTCAAAATACAAGCCCTTTGATAACTTTAAAAATTTTGATGAAGCTTAATATATCAAGCCTAATATATATTTTGTTCTTTTAAGAAATACTCCTTTTTCATTCTATTCAAGAACTCTTTGCCTAAAACCTCCATATTCACATCTCTGATTCATCTCAATTTTTGTGTGTGGAATAAGATAAAGATCTATCTAGATGTATATCCAGCCTCTCAACACCATTCGTTGCAAGGGCTTTCCTTTCCCCATTGAATGGAAAGTCAGTTGGTGTGTGTGTGTGCGCGTGCGCGTGCGCGTGCGTGTGTGCGTGCGTGCGTGTGTGTGTGTGTGTGTGTGTGTGTGTTTCTGTTTCTGGAATCTGTTCTGCTTCCTTGATTTGTCTATGCTTATGCCAATACATTTTAAGAGATTATTTTGTGAGCCAGATGTGGTGGTACACACCTGTAATCTCAATACTTGAAAGGCTGAGACAAGGGGATCACATTTGAGACAACCTCAGCAATTTGGTGAGACTCTTAGCAACCTAGCAAGACCATGTTTCAAACCAAAATCACTATCACTCAGCGGGAGAATGCCCCTGGATTAGATCCCTAGTACCACAAAAAAGAAAGAGGGATTATTTTGCTATTCTAGATCATTTTTAAAGATTATTTTCCTGCCGGGCGTGGTGCTGCACGCTTGTAATCCCCGCGCTTGGGAGACGGAGACAGGAGGATCGCGCAGGTTCGAAGCCAGCCGCGCTGGCTTAAGAGACCCTGTTTCAAAAATATAAAATAGGTCTGGGAGTGTAGCCCGGAGGTAGAAGGGCTTCCAGGAACCCCAGTACCACCAAAAAAAAAAAAAAAAAAAAAAGATTATTTTCCTGTTATAGAATCTTTGCATGTTCCATATAAATTTTAGAAACATCTAATTAGTTTCTTCCTAAAAACCTAGAATTTTGATATATAATTTGGGGAGAGTGGGCATCTTAATTCTAATGTTTTATAATCTACGACTGTATTATATTTCTTTGTTTATTTAGGGTTTCTTAAGTTTCTCTTAGCAAAGGTGTATAGCTTAGAATGGGAGTATCACACATTTTTCATTAGCTTTATTTCTTGTTTTTTTTTTGGGGGGGGGGCGATGTATTTTTGTGGTAGTGTTAGTTATTGAACCCAGGGCATTCTACTTCCAGGCTACACTCCCAGCTCTATTTTACTTTTTACTTGGAAACAGTGTCTCACTAAGTTGCTGAGAGCCTTGCTAAATGCTGAGGGTGGCTTCAGACTTGAAATCCTTACTGGCAAGTGCCACCACACCTGGCTAGTTTTTTTTTTTTATAATTTTTCACACTATCATGAAGTTTATAAGTTTAGAAACTTAATTTTTTAAGTGTTTGTTGCCACAATAGAGAAATAGAGTTGATTTTTATATACTGCCCTTGCATCAGGTGACCTTGATGAATCATAATATTGGCTGTATTAGATTTTGAAGGTTTTTTGGGGGGGATTCCTTATACTTTTTTACTTACAGTTTTATTTCTGTGAATAACAAATGTAAAAAATTTATTTTGCCTTATCGCACCACCTATGACTCATATGCAAAACTGAATAAAAATGGTGAAAGCAGATATCCTTCCATTTTCCAGTATTAAGGGAAAGGAATTTAATGTTTTATCAAGAACATTATTTTCATGGATATCTTTTATCAGATAGGAGCTGCTATGTTCTATTTATGGTTTGCTGAGAATTTTTATTTTGCAGAGGTATTGAATTTTATTAAATGCTGCTCTGAATCTGTGAGGTGATCATATGCTTTTTCTTCTTTATTCTGTCAATCTGAAGAATGACATTGACTTTTTTCCTAGTATTAAACTAACTTTGCTTTCCTGGGATAAACTCTTTGGTGTAATAATGTACATGGTATGGATTTGATTTGCTTACATTTTGTTAAGAATTTTTTTATCTCTGTTCATAAGGGATGTTGGTCTTTAATTTTTTTCATGTACTGTTTTGTCAGTTTTGGTATCAGGATTATATTAACCTTCTAAAACAAATTAAGTGTGCCATTTTCCTCTATTTTCTGAAAGAATAGTATAGACTGGTACTATAATCTGTAAGATTATTGGTACTATATAATCTATAAGATTGGTTCTATTTCTTCCTAGTGTTTGATAGAATTCACTTATGAGACACTCTAGGACTATAGTTTTCTTTGTAGTAAAGTTATTTAGTTTTAGTTTTTTTAGTTAATGTGGGCTTTTATGTAAGTTTTGATGAGTTGAATTTTTTTTTTTTTCAGGTCTGGAGACCCAGGGCATTCGACCTCTGAGCTATATCCCTTGCCCTATTTTTTGTTCTTTATTTTGAAACAGGGTCTCATTAAGTTGCGGAGGGCCTCACTAAGTAGCTGAGGCTGTCTGCGAACTGTGATCCTCTGGTCTCAGCCTCCTGAATACTGGAATTGCAAGTGTATATTGCCATACCCAGCTATAAGTTGAATTTTGGTCATTCGTTTGACCATTTTGCCTAAGATAAAATGGCATAAACATGTTCACAGTATATCCCCATTATCCTGATGTCTAAGATTTATAGTAATGTCCTTTCTGCTTTCCTAAAAATAATTTTAGTTTTCTCTCTTTTTATTGGCCAGTCTTGCTAGAGGTTTATTTTTGTTTTTTGTTTGTTTGTTTTTTCTTTTTCTTTTTATTTTTCTTTTTTCTTTTATTTTATTTATTTATTTTTTGGTGGTATTCAGGGTGGAACCCAGGGACTTATCTACCTCCGGGCTATACTCCCAGACCTATTTTATATTTTATTTGGAAACAGGGTCTCACTAAGTTGCTGTGAACATCACTAAGTAGCTGAGGCTGGCTTCGAACCTATGCCATCCTCCTGTCTCAGCCTCCAAAGCACTGGGATTACAAGCGTGCGCCACCACGCCCGGATTGCTAGAGGATTTTTGTTAATTTTTTTTTTCCAGCATTGAATACTGGAGATGGAATCCAGGGGCATTCTATCTCTGAGCTACACCCCAGTCTTTTCTTTCTATTCTTTTTTTTTTTTTTTTTTTTTTTCAGCACTGGGGATGGAATATTAGGAGCATTCTACCTCTGAGCTACACCATCAGCACTAATTTTTTTATTCTTTATTTTGAAACAGGGTCTCACTAAGTTGTAGAGGACCTCACTAAGTAGCCGAGGCTGAGGCTGAGGCTGACCATGAACCTGCAGTCCTCCTATCTCAGCCTCAAAAGTAGCTAGGATTACAAGCATGCGCCACCATGCCTGGCTTTTAATTAACCTTTTAAAGAACTTACATTTGGCTTTTTTGATTGTCTCTGTGGTTTGTTTATTTACTATTTCATTAATCTTCAATTTTTATTATTTTCTTTCATCTGTTTACTTAGAGTTTAATTTCATCTTTTTCTTATTTCTTAAGCTGGAAATATAAAACACTGATTTTAATGTGTTTTTTATTTTTAAATATAAGCATTTAAAATTAGAAATTTTCTTTTAGCCAGCCAGGAATGGCATGCATGTTTATAAACCCATTACTTGAGAGGCTGAGACACAGGTTCAAAACAAGCCTTGGCAGCTCAGTGAGGCTTTCAGAAACCTAGTGAGAACTGTTTCCAAATAAGAAATAAAATCAGGCTAGGGGTGTAGCTTGGAGGTAACATGCCTCTATGTTCAGTCTCCAATACCATAAAATTTAAGGTAGTGTGTTTTCTTTACCATTTAGTGTAAAGTGTACCATTTAGTGTAAAAAAAAGTTACCATTTAGTGTAAAAAAAAAATGTGTACTTTCAGAAGTCTGATGTTTAATTTAAAAACATTTGGGGCTTTTTCTGATTATCTTATTTTTACAAGATTTTTTTTGCTGAAAGTAGTTTTATTTTTTTTTTCATTTTAAAAAAAATTTTTATAAGTGGAACATACTGAAAATGGTGTACATTTAGATTATGCTGTGTGCCCCCCTATTTCCTTTCCTCCCTCCCAATAAAGAGTGTCCAGGTTAACTATGATATATTTATACTATTACACATATTCGTATGTAGCTCCTCCATTGAACAACCTCAGCTTTCTTCCTCTCCTATCCTTCCATTCAAGCTTTGCTGAGTTTTCCCTCCATCATCTGGAGTCCCTCTGGTATTACCACTACTCCCTAGCTTGGGCATATTAGAGAAAACATATATCCCTTTTCTTCTCTGCTTGACTAATCTCACTTAACATAATGTTCTCCAGTTCCTTCCATTGTCTTGCAAATGCTATTATTTTATTCTTCTTTATAGCTGATAGAATTCCGTTGTGTGTATTTCCCATAATTTTGCAATCCATTCATCTGTTGATGGAGATCTAGGTTGGTTCCATATTTTGGCTATTACAAAATGTGCTGCTATGAACATGGATATGCATATGTTGCTGTAGTTCTCTGATTTCAACCCCTTTGGAAAGATACCCAGGAGTGGTAGAGCTGGATCATATGGTGGATCTATTCCCAGTTTTCTAAGGAATCTCCATACTGATCTCCATAGTGGCTGAACTACTCTGCATTCCCACCAACAGTGTAAAAGAGTTCCTCTTTCCCCCCATCCTCGCCAGCAATTGTTGTTGTTTGATTTCTTTATGTTTGCCACGCTGATTGGGGTTAGATGGAATCTCAGCATAGTTTTGATTTGCATCTCCCTGATGGCTAGTGATGTTAAACATCTTTTCATGTATCTACTGGCCATTTGTATCTCTTCTTTACCACAAGATTTTTGATGGAACAAGTTATTTGGACCTATTCCAAATGCTCTTGCCTGCATACAAAGAGAGCGAAACAGAATAAACTCTCTTAACCTCCAAATGAGTGTAGGTCTTGAACTTTTCATTGTTTGATATTATATTTATTAAAATGTATTTATTTTATTTTATTTATTTATTTACTTTGGTGGTACTAGGGTTCCTGGAAACCCTTCTACTTCCGGGCTACACTCCCAGACCCATTTTTATATTTTTATTTGGAAACAGGGTCTCTTAAGCCAGCAAGGCTGGCTTCGAACCTGCACGATCCTCCTGTCTCTGCCTCCCAAGCGTGGGGATTACAAGCATGTGGCACCACGCCCAGCCTTAAAATGTATTTTATATGGGATTTACAAAACAAATTTTAATGTTATAGAAGTTGTTCCCACATATCTTTGCTATTTTTATTTTCATTTAGCAATGAAAGATAAATTATACTTGTTCTGTCTTGATATTAAGCTTAAGGAGCCAGGCATTATGGTATATGCCTGTAATCACAGTACTTACAAGACTGAGACATGAGGATCCCAGGTTTGAGACCAGCCTCAGCAACTAAGCAAGATCCTATGTCAAAATAAAAAATAAAAAAAAAGGCTGGGGTATAGCTTGGAGGTGGAATGCCTCTGGGTTCAATACCTAGTACATGTATGAATTTATGTATGCGTATAGTGGGGGGGTGCTGGAGATTGAACCCAAGGGTATTCTGCATCTTATCTATACCCCCAGCCCTATTTTTTTTTAAATAGGGTCTTACCAAGTTGCTGAGGCAGCTCTTAAATCTGCCTGCAATCCTCCTTTCTCATCCTCCCTAGTACTGGAATTACAAGCATTTACCACCATGTTTGGCTTATATATAATAAGTTTAAGGCTGAATTTTTTCTAATTTATGTGAATTTTTTAAACCCAAACTAAAAATTATTTTAGCTTTCCATAAGGATTATTAAGTGTTAACCCATTTACTTAAGTAGATCTTTGAGATTCTGTTTACATTAATTTTGGTTTTTAAGGCTGGTGTTAAAAAAAAAAACTGAAGAATTTATATATTGTTATATTCAGCAAGCCCAGAGAACAGTAAGATATATTAGGACTGAAGCCACAGGAAAAGCAATTTCATGTTCCCTGATGAGTCAGCTAGTCAGTCAAATCTTATAGTATCATGGGGGTCAGCATTGTGAAAACTATCTATCATGTACTGCAGATTTGTAGAAGGACAGCTCAGTAAAAACCTAGGATCAATACAATGCCAGTAATAGTGTCTGTTGTTTAGAGCCTTTCTTTGTTCATTTTTGAATGATTGTCATTTTTAAAGTTTAGTAGTTAAGGCATGGTGGTGTACACCTGTAATCCTGGTACTTGGGAGGCTGAGACAGGAGAATGGCAGGTTCAAGGACAGTGAGGACAGTCTCAGCAAGTCATGAGACTCTGAGTACCCTAATGAGGCCTTTCTTTCTTTCTTTCTTTCTTTCTGTACTGGGGATGGAACTCAGGGGCATTTAATCTTTTTATTTCTTGAAACAGGGTCTCACTGAGTAGTGAAGGGCCTTGCTAAGGAGCTGAGGCTGTCCATGAACTGTGATCCTCCAGTCTCAGCCTTCCTAATGCTGGGATTACAAGCATGTGCCACCATGCCCAGCTGAGACCCTATTTCAAAAAATAAAAATAAAAGGGCCAGGGGTATAGCTCAGAGGTAGAATGTCCCTGGGTTCAATCCCTACTATCACAAAAATAAGTGAATGAATGAATGAATGAATGATAAAAATGTAGTCATTAAATCTGATTTATTAAATGTCCTAAGTATGAGGCTAAAAATTAGAGCAAAAAGTGGGTTCTACAAAAAATATTTCTGTGGCAGAGCGCTTAGCTCACTGGTAGAGGGTGTGACTCAGTGGTAGGGGGTGTAGCTCAGTGGTAGAGGGTGTGGCTCACTGGTAGAGGGTGTGGCTCACTGGTAGAGGGTGTAGCTCAGTGTTAGAGGGTGTAGGTCAGTGGTAGAGGGTGTGGCTCACTGGTAGAGGGTGTAACTCAGTGGTAGAGGGTGTAGCTCACTGGTAGAGGGTGTAGCTCAATGGTAGAGTGCTTGCTTAGCATGCACAAAGTTCTGAATTCGATCCCCAGCACCACAAAAGAGAAAAAGAAACAAATTTTGTGATCTGAGATAGTGGTTAACAAGGGCATTCTTACATACCACAGATGTTTTGTGTAGGAAAGCAGCCAGAGAATCAGTTATTTTTCTTTTCAGTTTCTCTTGTGTCTCTGCCAAACAAACAAAACAACAAACCAATAAGACCAAATGTTTGGATCAGTGAAACAATCTGATAGAAGTGTGTGTGTGTGTGTGTGTGTGTGTGTGTGTGTGTGTGTGTGTGTGTGTGTTTTACTGGGAATAGAACCCTGAGTTACTCCCTCAGCCCTTTATTTTTCCTTTTTGTGATACTGGGGATTGAATCTGGGGCCATTCTACTTTTGAGCTACACCCCTAGACCTATTTTATTTTTGTTTTGAAACAGGGTCTCACTAGGTTGATGAATTTCACTATTTGCTGAGTACTGCTGTTATCAAAACTACAATCCTCCTATCTCATCCTCCCAAGTATCAGGATTACAAGGGTGAACCACCACACCCGGCCTAATGGAACACTTTGATGAAAAATCTTGTCATCTGCTAGCAACTTCCTTCTATGCAGTCCTTAAAATCTAAACATTTATAAGAACAGAGGGCTTCCCCCCCCCCTTTGATACTGGGGCTGGAACCCAGAGACATTCTACCTCCAAACTACACCCCCAGCCCTATTTTTTATTCTTTATTTTGAAAGAGGGCCTCACTAAGTAGCTGAGGCTGGTCACGAAGCTGTGATCCTTCCTGTCCCTCCCAAGTACTGGGATTAAGTGTGTGCCACCATGCCTGGCTTCAGAAGGGCTTTTTAAAGGTGCTTTCCAGAAGTAATTATTTTCAAAACAGCCAGGAGTATTCTGGTACTGAGAAGACACGGACTTCTCTGGCCACATACAAGTATGTCTGTCTCTTTCCTGCCCTGAGGGATAGTGACTGTCTCGGGTCTGGGGATGGAACCCAGGGGCATTCAACCTCTGAGCTACACCCCCTGCCCTATTTTTTATTCTTTATTTTGAAACCAGGTCTCACTGAGTTGCAGAGGGCCTCACTAAGTAGCTGAGGCTGTCCACCAACCGTGATCCTCCGGTCTCAGCCTCCCAAATGCTGGGATTACAAGCGTGCGCCACCACGCCCGGCTTGTGACTGTCTCTTAATTGTCCTCTTACTTTCACCATGGAAGGTGCAGCCAGGTCCACACAGGTGGCATGGGATGGTGGACAGCAAGGTTAATAGAGGGTTAGGCTTTAAGCCGCTGTTAAGCCTAATCAGGTGCAGAATATTCACAAGGAACATAAGCAAGGGACAGGAAGAAACCCTTTGCTGCAATCCACTATACCTGTATTACACAGGATAAAGCATGTAATAAGTTTTACAACATTCTCATGATGTTTTCTGTCATTTTTATTTGGTTTGAATTCGAAGATTGCAGGTTAAAGTACAGTCGTAAAACGGTGAGATAAGCATGTGTGATACAGCTGGGTGTGGTGTGCGCACCTGAACCCCAGCTACTCAAGAGGCTGAGATAGGAAGGCCACAGGTTGGAAGCTAGCCTGGCAAGATCCTGTCTCAAATTGAAAAGAAAAAAAAAAGACATATATGATGCAATATATTTGCTTAAAATACCAAATCTTACCATTCTTGCTTATAGTGGCTTGGAGGAGATTTGGAGTAAAATTTGAATTTGCTAACATTGAGTTAAACTAATGTTTATTGGGCCTTTGGAAGGGGCAGTTTGTTAGAGTGCCAGTACTCCTGCCAGGAAAGAGAATGTCTGTAGTACTTCAGTGGATCCGGAACATGGCCTCAGGAGATTTCAGATACAAGTGAATTACTTGTTTTATCATGTTACCAAATTCTAGCCAAATGCTGTGGCTATAAGACGTGCCTGTGGAACTCAGGGTCTACTCTGTTGGCAGTACCCCTAGGGCATCTGGTCTTTCTGCTCTGTGCTTGGAATTAACCAGGTGAGATGTTTGGGTCCCAGATTCTTAGGTACATTCTAGGTTTGCATAACCTTAAGTGACTTGGTCCTATCTATAGAACTAAGGATGAACCATGGCCAACTTATCTCATTTTACTTCTTGAAATGACTAGGATTGTAGATCAATATTTTTGAAAAGTAATGAAAACAATATTTTTTGTTCACACTGTCCAGTAAGGCCCAGCTTTACGTTTATCAGACTTTTCACTTTATTTGCTATCTTTTTTAGGCAACAACTGAGGTGGAAATTAAGAAGAAAGGCCCAGGATCTCTTTTAGTGTCCATGGACCAACTAGCCTCCTATGGGCGGAAGGACAGAATCAACAGTATAATGAGTGTTGTTACAAATACACTAGTAGAAGGTATGTGCCCTGCAATGCCAGTCCACGCTTCTGAGATACAAGTATGTAGTGTGCATGGTAGAAATGGTCCTTGTCCTTTGATCTGATTTGAAAACTATCTCTGAGTTTTAGGTATAGGTCTTATTGCTAAAGACTAGGTTCACAAATTCTCTTTCCAAAGCTATATGAAGAGAACTAGATAAGGACTTCAAATCAGCTGCCAGCATTGCACACAGGTAAGAAGTATGAAGGCACAACAGAGAGTGAGCAAGGGGCTCTGAAGAAGCCTCAGCAATCACCATCATGAGGAGCCAGAAGGGCGCCGTGAGACATCAGGCTACCTGGGTGGAGCACTGCAAAGATACGGAATGATGGAATCCCCTCATGGCCTCTGCCTCACATGCCTTCTTTCCCTTTTAACTACTTAGAGCCCTTTTGATTTTTCCTGAAAGACGAATGAATGTACTGTGCATTTTGATTGTGTCTAATTTTGCCTCTCTTCAAACACCCCCACATATCCATAAATATATCTGATGTATGACGCGGTAACCTGAGTCCCCTCTCACATGGGTGCTCTGCTCCACAGGGAAAGAGCAGCCACTGTCAAGTCACACGCATCTGCAGTGGTGCTGCTGCCAGTGCTGAGCTCCCTGTGCTAGGTGGTTTCCCACGACACAGCCTGGCATGCCAAGGGTTTTCCTTTAGGCCACGGGTCCCATGGCAAGTATCAGCCCTTTCTCCAGGCCTGGTGTATATCCCAGGTTCCTCTTGGAGGTAAAATCAGTGACCAAGTTTCCTCTCACAAAATTCTGATTGCTTGTGCCTGTATCTTTTTTATTTGATTCATGTTTATTTAGCCCCATTGTAAGTCCAGAGTATTCTCAAAATCTCAGCATGCTCTTTTCAAAGTTCAAAGAACTGGGCTAACCTAGGGATAACCAGAGTCTGTGAAATCGGACATGTAGCATTATTCTGCCAGCCCTGGGACACGTTATTTTTTTAGTCATTTACATTAAATACTTTAATCTGCTGGGTGTGTGTGTGTGTGTGTGTGTGTGTGTGTGTGTGTGTGTTTTCAGAGGTGAGTGGAGGGAGAAGCCCTTAAAAGGAACTGCCTGAGAGTACTGATACCCCCATGTATGTGCAAGGAATTAGAGCATATCATAACTGCACTACTTATATTAATGTACTGAGTGAAAGAATGATGAACTGAACACCCTTTGTTCATCATTCCAGTTTTCTTTAACTCCCAATGAGGTTGTTGTCTCATAGAACTTTTATTTTTTGTGGTACTGGGGAATAATCCCAGGGGAGGATTCTACCTCCGAGCTGTGCCCCCAACCCTACTTTGCATTTTATTTAAAATAAGGCCTTCCTAAGTTGCAGAGGGTCTTCCTAAGTTGCAGAGGCTGGCTTCAAACCTGCGGTCCTCCTGTCTCAGCCTCCCAAGTACTGGGATTACAGGTGTACACAACCATGCTCAGCTTCATAGAACATCTTTACACTTTGTAGCTTATACTTTGAGATCGTAGGCAAATAACTGCACATCACAAGAATTTCATCTATGAAACTTTGCTTAAAAACTTTGACCAATTTTGTCAGGCATGGTGGCGCACGCTTGTAATCCCCGGGCTTGGGAGGTGGAGACAGGAGGATCACGCAGGTTCAAAGCCATCCACGCTGGTTTAAGAGACCCTGTTTCCAAATAAAAAAGTATAAAAATGGGTCTGGGAGCGTAGCCCTGAGGTAGAGGGTTTCCAGGAACCCCAGTACCACCAAAAAAAAAAAAAAAAAAAAAAAAAAAACCTTTGACCAATTTTATTGTTCCTTTGGAAACCAAGACAGGATTTCTTCAAGTATCCGAGGCAATTGAGAAAGAAAAACTAATTAATTCCAACAGGTACATTTTGTTATTGGCTAAAACATCAGAACATTAAAACCATCAGTGAAATGTAACAAGTACTTAGTGATTGTTACAGTGGCCCAGCACAGGGCTGACAAAAGTAGAGGCTAAAACAATGTTGTCAAACTTAACTTTGCTGTGCTTGGAATAGTGGGGAGTGTTGGTGCTGCAGCACTCCTTCTGGAAGCCTTTGATCCTTAAGTCCTCTACTGAGATAGGTATAAATTCCTGGGGCATTTTAAATTCTCTTCTCCCTGTCTTCTTTATCTCTGTCCTGCTAGACTCATTCTTCACCCTCCACCCACCAACACACACATTAGAAAGAGTAAGAGAGATGGAAGGGTTGCTGGAGGACAGAACAGCTATAACCGTGTTCCTGGGTAGGAAGCCATTCCACTTCTTTTTTTCCTTCCCAAAGCCCTACCGCTCACATAGCCCGTACTATCCTGCTGCTTCCTTTTGACCCCTGAAGTTAAAGCTGATGGGATAGAACTGCTATTTAAAAAAAAAAAAAAAGTGTCTGGCTGGACCTGAATAGGTTTCCTGAGAGGGAATTGAAGGGTGTTAAGAAAGATCTAGCTGGAGTAGTGGTGCACACCTGCAGTCCCAGCCACTCAGGGGGCTGAAGCAGGAGGATTGCAAGTTCTAGGCCAGCCTGGACAACCTAGTGAGACCTTGCCTTAAAATGAAAAATAGAAAGGTCTGGGGATATAGATCAGTAGTTTAAAAAAAAAAAAAAAAAGTACCCATAGGTTAAGTCAGAATGAAGGAAGGGAGAGGGAGGGAGAAAAGAGGAAAAGAAGCAAGGGAGGGAGGGGGAAAAAAGGAAGGGAAAAAATAAAAAATATTTATTCCTATTTAATCATCAGTCCCCCCCCATATTTACTGCTTGCTACATTAAAAACCAGCATTGAATGAATAATTATTGCTGCTTCCCAGATTTACAGTTAGAAAGCTCTGATGTTATTTTAATCCAAAAATTAAAATAATTATTTTTAAAACCAAAGAAGCAGGCTCCTGCCTACTTAATGGCTTCTAAACTACTGTGGAGACTTCTAGAGTCTGTAATTAATGAGAAAACCCTGCCTGCCCTACCTTAGTTATTCCTGTTGCAGACATATTCACCAGGGTCTAGTAAACAGCATAATTAACAACTAGCAAAGCCATAAGCTTTGGGGATATTTTAGAGGGCTGGGTGGAGTGTAAGTGAAGAGTAGTGTGATCTCACTTCTCTTCAAAGCAGCAAAGTTGGGGGAGAAGGGGAGCCCACTGGAGACACAAGAATGAGGAATTAGTGATGGTACCTGGCATTACCAGTCCTCAGGTAAAACGGTTTCAGACACTCCCTAGAACTATTGCAGCCATGAATGTTGCTGCCTCTATTTACTTACCCATTCTATAGTCATCCGACAAGCATCGCGGGCCAGTACGATTACTTTCCTGGTATCTGCCTTTCCTGCCTGGCTGGAAGCTCCTTGAGGATGGGGACATTTCCTCACTGTACCCCCAGTACATTGCACATTGCAGGTGCTTAATGTTGGGCTCAGAGAACTGTCTTCAGAACCTCTGGGTTTGGACTTAGGCTACCTCTGAAAACAATTCTCAGTACCCCTATGGCTGAGACCTGAGGTGACTACTCTGGAAATATCCAGAAGCAAAGTAGAAGAAACCCCACAACCCTTTGACACCTCACTCCCTTAGGTTAGCCCACTCCCCCTTACCAGAGGCTCATCCATCGCCCAGGCGTGTGGGGGCCAAGAGCCATGTGAACCACAAGTCACTTTATAAACCTCCGTGTTCACCTGGTGATCTTCTCCAGCTCTCACGCTCTACCTTGTTTTGCTGTCTATGGGTGGATTGCCCCAAGCTTCCTCCTCCTCACACATGTGGAGAGGAGTTTTCCAGTACCCTTAGGGACTTCTTGGTATCACACAGGGCAGGAAAAAACTCTTGCCACGCAGCAAGCCCTTGGGCCTCACACATTGTAAAACATGACAGTCTTGCCATCTGTCAGAAATGTGAACAGTCAGGGCTTCAGCCTCCAGGTGCCACGGACTGCAGACATTTGGAGAAGGGAGGAGAAAAAAAAAAAGGAATGGAAACAAATTTCCAAATATGTGCTATAAGAATTTATGGAAATAAGAGAACCTTTTCATTTTCTTTTTTGGGGAAGAAAACTAAATTTACCTTGGAAAGGGAGGGAGTTCTATGAGGAAAAAGCCAAAGCAAATTTTCTTCACAGACTTCCTTTCCCACGCAGACTCCCACATGGCGCTACTGTGGCCCTTAAATCTGAAAAACCAAGGCAACCATTTTCTTAGCAACCAGGGAGCCAATCAGATACCCAACCAAAACCACCCTATCTAAAATAAAGCCATCGCCATGGGTACCATCCAGCTGGTTGGAGAAAGGGAAAGGAGACTGATTTACAGCACCCATCTTGTACCTGGGGGGAAATGATAGGGAACTTTTATGTGTGTGTGTGGTACTGGGGGTGGAACCCAAGGGCTTTTCTACCTCCGGGCTATACTCCCAGACTTATTTTATACTCTATTTGGAAACAGAGTCTCACTAAGTTGCTGAGATCCTCACTAAGTAGCTGAGGCTGGCTTCAAACCTGTCTCATCCTCCGAAGCTTTGGGATTACAAGCGTGCACCACCACACCCTCTGGGAACTTTTTCTTCTTCTTCTTTTTTTTTTTTTTGGTAGTACTGGGGTTCCTGGAAGCCCTCCTTCCTCCGGGCTACACTCACAGACCTATTTTATATTTTTGAAACAGGGTCTCTTACGCCAGCACGGCTGGCTTCGAACCTGCGCCATCCTCCTGTCTCCGCCTCCCAAGCGCGGGGATTACAAGCGTGCGCCACCACGCCCGGCTCTGAACTTTTTCTTCTTCTTCTTATTCTCTAAATGACTTTGATGTTGTCAGCAGGACCAGGCAGAGGGGAGGAAACTGTTACAGCCAGTCACTTCTAAGGATTGTCATTCTGACGGGTTTTCAAAGTTATGCCTCTTAAAGACCATCCTCTTAGGCCAGGGACCTTGGATATTTTAATTCCAACTGTTGTGCTTCATACTTGATTTGAGAAAAGCTTTGTTGCCGAGGCTCAGCTGGGTGACCCCCAGCTGAGCGGCACTCTCTGCCTTTTTCATCTTTGCTTCATAACTGACCTTAGACGCCATCTAGACCTTTCAGCCTGTGTGGTAAGAGGATTCTGGGGAAGTGCCTGAGGGAAGGAAGAATCCAACTGGACAGGGATCTAAGCTCCTGTCCGGCATCGAGAGTAGTTCTTGGCTTATTTGAAAAAAACAGATGCTGCCTTTATTTATTTATTTATTTTATTTATTTTTTTTGGGGGGGTGGCACTAGGGGTGGAACCCAGAGACTTTCTACCTCCAGGCTATACTCCCGGACCTTTTTTATATTTTTATTTGGAAACAAGGTCTCACTAAGTTGCTGAAAGCCTCACTAAGTAGCTGAGGCTGGCTTCGAACCTGTGCAATCCTCCTGTCTCAGCCTCCCAAGCGCAGGGATTACAAGCGTGCGCCACCACGCCCGGCCAGATGCTGCCTTTAAAAGAGAGATGGAGAGGGTTAGACAAAAGGAGAGAAGAACAAAGGAAGGGTGGAAGAGACCACGGGAGGGAAAGAGGAAGAAGCTGGGGGCAGGGGAAGATGCAAGTAGGAAGGGGCAAGAGAGGAGGAGTAAGGAAGCGTGAAAGGGGAGAGTATGGGTTATATTCCTAACTTAGCGTGAATTGCACTCACTCAAGTGGGCACAGTGGCTTGTGCTTCGTTGAGAACATAGTAGGTTCCACATGGTGGCTGGCTGATAATGCGAGTTCTACTGATGAATCACAGCAGAGGCTCCCGAGGAACTCACTGGAAGTGAGGGTGTTCTGAGGCACTGTGTAGATATTTTAGCTCCTTTAATTCTCACAGCAAATTGAAGTGATGTATTCAAGGTCTCAAGGTCCTACAATTATGTGTCTGAGCTAGTGTTTGACCCCAAGTGTGTCTGGCTTCAGAGCGTGCTTTTGTCAGCTTCTCTGATAAGAACTGAATGACAGAGTGTATTAATACACCTACCATTGTGAGGACTTGCCTTGTCCCGGCAGTGTGCTGGCTGCTTTAAATGCCTCATCTCCTTTGTTCCCTAATCAGATTCATACAGCCCTGGGAAAGGAGTTTGCATGGCTCATTTAGCCCTAGAAACTATAAGGTCAGGGCCGGTTTACAGACAAAGCATCTGAGTCCAGGTGGAGCCAGTTGTCCTTCCTGGAACCACGTGATGTAAGTGTCAAAGCTGTTTGAACCAAGGAGTTAGATCCTGAGGCCCAGCTCCTAGCCATCATGGTCTGCATGGTGGTGAGTGGATGGAATTTGCTTCTAACTAGCTCACTGTTGATGGGGAGGTGAACTGCACTGCTCATGCTCCCTCCCTACCTTAAGAAAAACCAAGGGAAGCAAGAATCTTAGCGCCAAATACACTTTTTTCCCCTGGTAACAGCTGTGATAATGACCTGACCCAGGGGTGTTACAGGGTGTCCCCTTTGTTTTCTCCCTGTGACTGAGGGGCCATTTTTCTTCTTTACTTACTCCAGAGTTGGAAGAGTCTCAGAGAAAGTGCCCACCATGCTGGTATAAATTTGCCAACACTTTCCTCATCTGGGAGTGTCACCCCTACTGGATCAAACTGAAAGAGATTGTGAACTTGATCGTTATGGACCCTTTTGTGGACCTAGCCATCACCATCTGCATTGTTCTGAACACGCTGTTCATGGCCATGGAGCACCACCCAATGACACCGCAATTTGAACACGTCTTGGCTGTGGGAAATCTGGTAAGATGGAGCACTGTCTCCTGGTATGATGACGGGAACCCATATTGCCTATAGGATATCTTTTCTGGTTCTAAAAGCTAGAGTTTAGTTGGTAAGAAAGTAATAGTTAATTGGAAGACAAGTGCTTCCATATATGCCAGGACACCAGCGCTTCTGCTCATTGGCATGGACCCTTGGCTTCTCCCTCTTTCTGCAGAACTTTGAAGCCATTTTGGAGTTGTTGGCAGAAAACCAACCATGGTGACAGCATAGGAGGCAAGGGACAGTGGGTTGGTTTCAGCAGCCTGAGCCAAGAACTTATGGGTATTTTTCTCGTTCTGTTTCTCACATTGATGTCTACATTGCTCCAGCAAATCACTCCCCCTTTCACCCTAAGTAAGAATCACCACAAAACAAGCAGCCCTTCAGTGCAGGGAGCATTCACGGCATGGTCAGAGCTTGCTGAGCCATAAGGAGACTATTTATGGGAAATTTTTAATCCTAGACTCGTTTCCCCCTCCAATCCCACTTCTGGGCCATCATCCAACTTCTGCCATTAGTTGATCTCTGCCAAACTTATTTTAATGTTAGCCTCAGTCATTTTTTTTTCTTTCTTTTTGCAGTACTGGAGATGGATCCCAGGGATATTCTACCTCTGAGCTACACCTCCATTCCTATTTTTTTAATATTTATTTTGAAACAGGGTCTCACTAAGTAGCTGAGGCTGCCAAGAACCTCTGATTCTCCTGTCTCAGCCTCCTAAGTACTAGTATTACAAGCATACACCACCACACCCAGCTTAAGTCACATATTAATTAACTGTATTATTTAGAAGATAAGTATGTAGTTTAAAAACAACAGTTTACACAGTGTATTCTAAAGTCAGTAGCAGTGATTTTTTTTTTTTTTTTTTTGGTCGTACTGGAGGTGGAACCCAGAAGCTTTCTACCTCCAGGCTATACTCCCAGACCTATTTTATGTTTTATTTAGAAACAGGGTCTCACTAAGTTGCTGAGAGCCTCACTAAGTAGCTGAGGCTGGCTTCGAACCTGTGCAATCCTCCTGTCTCAGCCTCCCAAGAGCGGGGATTACAAGCGTGTGCCACCACGCCCGGCAAGTAGCAGTGATTTGGGGATGATCTTTTACTTCTTTAGTTTTACTTCTTTAATACAAAAATCAGTTGATTGAATTTTGGTAGCTAGTAAAGAGTTTGTTGGAAAGAATCTACTAGGTCATCTGGGGCTGATTATTCCTTTGGGATTGTACCATGGATAGGTTCACATCCAGCTCCTGGTTTTTTGTTTTGTTTTGTTTTGGTAGTAGGGATTGAAACCAGAAGCATTCTACCTCTGAGCTACACCCTCAGCCCTATATTTTTTTTTAAACAGGGTCTTAATAGATTGATGAGAGTTTCACTATTTGCTGAGGCTGTCCTTAAACTTGTGATTCTCCTGTCTTAGCCTTCCAAGTACTGGGATTATAAGCGTGCACCACCATGCCCAGCTTAGCTCGTAGTTTTTAATTTGAGCATAATTTCTGCCAGTGTAAACTAGTACTGCTCATTCATTTCACCTTGCCCCTGCCTCCCTCCTTCTCTCTCTTTCCTTCTCTCTCTGATACACACACACACACACACACACACACACACACACACACACTCACAGAGTTTCCACCCTAAGTCCCAATACACTATTCATGTATTACAATATTATTTTTAGTTCTCATTCTGAAATACACGCAGAGTTCCTTTACCTGGTGAGGCCTTGGAGCCTGCTGCACTCTTTGCTACACATCGCCTATGATTCTGTGGTTTTGCCCATCTCCACATCAGGGGTCAGTGGCAGTCTCACTGCTTTGATGTAAACCCTTGAGCAAAGCCCGACAAAACCCCCGTAGTCTTGCTAACAGTGCAGTCCCACAGGCTGGCCAGGAAGGTCCCTATGGTGGACGCACTGTGTGGCTGACTAACATGGAGCTTTGGCTGTCAAGCAGATTTTTTTTTCTTTTATTTTTTTGCGGGTCTGGAAATGGAACCCAGAGGCATTTGACCTTCGAGCTATACCCCCTCCCCTATTTTTTATTCTTTATTTTGAAACAGGGTCTCACTAAGTTGCAAAGGGCCTCAGTAAGTAGCTGTGGCTGTCCGCAAACCGCGATCCTCCAGTCTCAGCCTCCCGAATGTTGGGATTACAAGCGTGCGCCACCACGCCCAGCTTTTGTCAAGCAAAATTTTAAGCCACCCGATCAGTAAAATCAGAGATGGCCAAGAGTTAAGTAATAAGAAATCAGATTTGATAATATTTATTGTTGTTAGTAGTGTTTCCCCTATAGAGTTTCCTTATTCTCCATATCTCTCCTTTTCCTTGCTATTTACAGAATCAGTTTGTAATATCTTAAGGGATTTTGAGAGGCCTTTTCACCTGCTACCAAAAGAATTGCCCCCTGATATAGGCAATAATGTTGTTTTTCCCTTCCTTAAAAGTCTAGAGAGCTGGGCGTGGTGGCGCACGCTTGTAATCTCAGCACTTGGGAGGCTGAGACAGGAGGATCGCACAGGTTCGAAGCCAGCCTCAGCTACTTAGTGAGGCTCTCAGCAACTTAGTGAGACACTGTTTCCAAGTAAATTATAAAATAGTCCTGGGGGTGTAGCCCGGAGGTAGAAAAGCCCCTGGGTTCTACCCCCAGTACCACACACACAAAAAAAGTCTACAGAGGTTTGGGTGATACCACATTAGAATTGTGAGGATTCAGAAGACTTTGATGAGACTTTTCTTCAGAGAGAGAGAGAGAGAGAGAGAGGAGAGAGAGAGAGAGAGAGAGAGAGAGAGAGAGAGAGAGAGAGAGAGAGAGAGAATATGAATAATTGTACAGTTAACAGTGGAGGTGGAGAGTAGTGGATGGTGGATGGCCCAGCAGACTGTGGACTGAATATGAGAGTGAAGAGGATGCCTCATTCAGGGTTAGTAACTGAGTGGAAAACTGGGCTGACTGAAGAAGGAACAGGTTTGGAGTTTAAAAGCGGAAGCTCTATTTTGGACATACTGTGTGAGAGCTGTCTATCCAGTGAGTGGAAATGCCAGCTAAGGCCCTTGGGTATGTGCTAAGCCTCAAGGAAACGTGTTTTCTGAACCATAGAAGAAACTCAAGGATATACTTTGCTGCCTGTCAATACAAGTGCCAAGGGCTGGTGGTTTAGCTCAGTAGTAGAGCAATTGCTTAGCATGTGTAAGGCCATGGGTTCAACCCCCAGTACAAAACAAAACAAAACAAACTTTTAAGGAAGGGAAAAAACACAAAAAAGTGCCGAGTTGGTGAAAAGAATGAAGAATTAGGAGTCAGAAGATTTGGGTTTGGATTCCTGTTAGAGATAGCTTAACCTTAAATAAGCCGTAGATTCCCACGGAGACGTGTTCTCACCTGCACAGTGAGGGTAATGCCATGTCATCAGTGGCTGGGCCGATAAGAGGAGAACCTATACAGAAATACTGAGAACTACTCAAAAGTACCCTATAAATACTAGGAATTGCATTAATATAATCCTGTAGGAGGATTTCCAAGGCTTTGGAGATTGGAGTAGATCCTTTGACCAAGCCTGAGACTAAGGAAAGAAAAAAGTGAGATTGGCTAGCTTGATGGAAACAGTACTCCCTTGCCTAGCATGGGAAGGGGAGACTTTTACCCAGACAGTGAATTTTGTTTACCCTTAGACATACAGATAGGTATTTAAGGAAAAATGAGAGTAATCTTTTACAAATTGAACTCTCCTGCCTCTTCTACCCTCCCCAAAAGAGAAATGCTAATAATAGAAGGAGCCTTAGAAATAATTCCACCCAACTCCCATGTGTTATAGAGGAAATCAAAGCCCAGGGAAGCTTTATGACTTAACCAACCTTTGTATTATATAATAGATAAATGCAATGATTCTTTTCTTGCATTGTTTTGAACCAGTTGAACACAACAGTAAGTTTATGAGGTGATTTTTAAACAATCTGATTCTTATAGAGAAGTTTCAAATACAATATAAAAACTTCAATAGTAACTTACCAACATAGTCTTACTACCCTGCATTTTTTCATAAACAGGTATATTATCCTGCATAACCACAAAGTTATGTAACTGTAAACATCAAGAAATTAACCTAGATATATTACAGCCATCTATCCTCAGATCCTATTCAAGTTTTCCCAGCGATGACTTTTATAACAAAAGGTTACAAGAATTCCCATTTCAGAATTACCCACTGCAGCTCATTGTCAGATCTCCTCAATTGTCTTCAGCCCGGAAGACTTCCATAGTCTTTCCTGGACTTTCAGGACTGTGACACTTTTAAGATTACATAGCCTGTTATTTTGTAGAATTGCCTCAATATGCATTTGTCTGATACTTCCTTATGCTTAGACACGGGATATGCATTTTGGTAGGAATATCACACAAGTAAGGTTTTTAATTTTATTTATTTATTTATTTATTTATTTATTTATTTATTTATTTATTTATTTATTTTGTTGGTACTGGGGTTGGAACCCAGAGGCTTTCTACCTCCAGACTATGCTCCCAGACCTAATTTATACTTTATTTGGAAACAGGGTCTCACTAAGTTGCTGAGAGCCTCACTATGTAGCTGAGGCTGGCTTCGATCCTGTGCGATCCTCCTGTTTCAGCCTCTCAAGTGCAGGGATTACAGTGTGCGCCACCATGCCTGGCTAGGTTGTCTTCTTATATCTGCCAGGTGCCACACAATTTCCATTTGTTCCACTACGGATGTTATTCATTTGATCACCTCATTGAGGTGGTATCTAAGCTCTGATTCTGTTTCAAAATAAAAAATAAAATAAGACTGGGGGTAGAGCTTAGTGGTAGAATACCCTTTGGTTCAATTCCTAGCACATACCAAAAAAGTGGTATCTGTCAAGCTTTTCGCTGTAGACTTACTCTTTTTCTACTTATAATTAGTAAGCATTTCTGAGGAAGACATTTTGAAACTATCCAAATTTCCTATTTATTCAACTTTAATTCCTTTATTTATATCAGTATGGATTCATGGTCTTCAGTTTCATCCAGTAGGTTGTCATCCATTACTGTCTTTTGCTTTGGTATTTAAACTGTCTCCAGTCCAGCCATCGGGAGATCCTCTAAACTGACCTGTGTCTGTCCGTCCTTCCTTCCTTCCTTTCTTTCTTTCTTATTTTTTTTATTTATTTTTTATTTTTTGTGTGTGGGTCTGGGGATGGAACCCAGTGGCATTTGACCTCCGAGCTATACCCCCTGCCCAATTTTTTATTCTTTATTTTGAAACAGGGTGTCACTGAGTTGCGGAGGGCCTCACTAAGTAGCTGAGGCTGGCCGTGAACCACAATCCTCCTGTCTCAGCCTCCCAAATGCTGGGATTACAAGCGTGCGCCACCACGCCTGGCTCTTTCTTTCTTTCTCTCTCTTTCTTTCTTTCTTTCTTTCTTTCCTTCTTTCCTTCTTTCTTTCTTATGTGTGTGTGTTACTGGGGATTGAGTTCAGAAGTATTCTATCTCTGAGCTACAACCCAGTGTGTTTTATTTATTTGTTTTGAAACAAGGTCTCGCTAGTTTGAGTCTTGCTACATTGCTGAGGTTGTCCTCAAACCTACAATCCTGTGTCAGCCTCCCAAGTGCCAGGATTACAGGCATGCCCAGCTCTTGTGTCTTTTTTTTTTTTTTTCTTTTTTGCAGTACTGGGGATGGAACCCAGGTGCATTCTATCTCCGAGATATACCCCCAGCCCTATTTTTTATTCTTTATTTTGAAACAGGGTCTCACTGAGTGGCAAAGGGCCACACTGAGTAGCTGAGGCTGTCCTGTCATGTCCTTGCTTTTGGGTACCACCAAATATCGGGCTAATTGTGCATTTTCCTGTCCCAGGCCTGGAATCAGCCATTTCTTAGGAAACCCAGTATCTCTAAGTGGAGATAGCATTTCAGAGTGGAGACCTAGGATGTGGGTGTACAAACCAGTAGGCTGAGTGCTTCTCCAGGCAGTTTGTGTGCCTCTGTGTGTCGACAACCATCGGGGTGCTGTCACTTCCGGTTCCAGTCCAGGACCACAGAGTGCTTTCTAGTTTTCTCCCTTCCTGTACTTGTAACTCTTCCAACAACAGGAAACCAGTTGCCACTATCTTTATATACTTATTTGATCCGAATGCCACTGTGACCTCTTACAAAGTGGATAACTTCCCTGTGAGGTCCAAGCTCTGGCTCCCCATTCTCAGTGCCCCTAACATGCACACTGGCTGTCATCCCAGGATCCTCCAGGTGGACCCCCTCCTAGCCTTCAGGCTCTGACAGCCATGCAGGAACCTCGCATATTGCCTCACAAGGGGCCTTCCCTGCATGGACACCCTCTCACCCTCAGCAGGCTTTCCCAGCATAGACGCTTTCTATCCTGCTGGACCCACTCCCCTTGCCAGGCCACCCCTCAGTAGCCCCCTCTTGCATGGACACTCCCCTCAAACCCTCAGTGCACCCCTCCCTAAGCCGCCCTTCCACCTGGCTCAGTGACTGACCACCTCCTCCTCCCCCTCCTAAGCTCTCACATCCCTCGAGGGCCACCACGCTGTGTGGAAACCTCCTCATCCACTGCAGGCCCTCATACCCAGGTTGGCCCTTCCCTTGAAAGGAGTCCCTCCTCCCCACTCATGTCCACCCCAGAGAACACTGTCTTCACTCTGCTTAAGCTCCCCTGTCTCCCTCTCTAGCATGGATACCCTCCCTTCCCACTTGTGCCTCAGTATCCATGTGACCTAGCCATTCTGAGTAATGCTCTTTGCCCACCTCTGATAGGCCTCACTGGGATGTCCCCCAAAGTGGGTACCTCTCCCCGGCTCGGAGCCCATGCTAGGCTGTTCCCCTGCACAGACATCCACCCCTCAAAGGCTGACTGCCCTGCACCAGGTCTTCCTCCACATGAATGCCCACCTGTGGGTGAGATCAAATCCTTCAAGTGGATGATACATGGAAAGAAAAGTAGGAGCTTAATCTGGCAGGTAACTTTCTTAATTTCTGAGATTCTGAACAAAAGAAAAGCAAACTATTTTTCTCCTTTACCAAACATACATGAATTAATATTTATTCATTCATTCATTTCTTAAATCCCAACTAGATTTTCAACCAAAAGGAATTCTATTCAGACTTTAATTTCTCTGTCATCTACATCCCTTCAGCTCCTTGTGCATACCTCTCTCTCGCTCTCTCTCTCTTTTTTTTTTTTTTCAGAACTGGGGGTGGAACCCAGGGGCATTCTACCTCCGGTCTACACTCCCAGCCCTAATTTTTATTCTTTATTTTGAAACAAGGTCTCACTGAGTCACAAAGGGCCTCACTAAGTAGCTGAAGCTGTGGTGAACCATGATCCTCCGGTCTCTGCCTTCTGAATGCTGGGATTATAAGCGTGCACCACATACTTACCAGGCCATCCCTCACATCCTTGCACTCCCTGCCCTATGTGACCTTGACACCCTACAGGGACCTTCCCTGAACAGACATTCATCTTCTAATTTTTGTACCTGTCTCTTCCTGGTTTGGTAACTGGCCATTCTAAGTTGCACAGGTCTGAGAGGTGCCTGAAATGTGAACTTTTTAGTTTTAAAGCTGGACAATCCTGGGCAAATTAACACAAACTTATTGTCCTAACTAGAGCCTCAGGACACAGATCTTTACCACTGGTCATGCTGCCTCCTGGTTACCAAGCTCCTAAGGAGCCATCATTTTTTATGGTCCAGTATTGTCTTTCCATGTCTCTAGTTCTGCTAGGGATGGAATCCAAGGTCTCACACTTGCTAGGCATGAGCTGTACCACCAAGCTGCATTCCCAGCCCCACTCAGGGCTTTTGCCAAATTGAATTTCACTAGCTTTGAAGGAGAGTCTACTATAGAACAGGAGCTGACTAGTCCCCTTCTAAAAGATAAAGCAAGGAGTGTGCAAGCCCATCACCCCAAATGAACCTGAACTTTGTCTCCAGAGCTTCCATTCTGCACTTCCCAAACCCCAGGTGAAAGCTCCAATCCTAGCACGTTTTGGTCTTTGCTTGGGGGCCTGGCATTAAAAGTTCTCAGCCTGTAGCCAGGGAGTTGTCCAAACTAGAAAGATACATTGACTGTGAATTCAAAATATTTTACTCAAACAGCAGCTTTCAAATCTTTTAGTCTCAAGAGTGTGGAGCAAATAAGGCAACCTAACTGGGGATGGGAGAGGAGAAGAAGGAAACTCTTTAAAGCTCACCGATGTACTTTTTCATTACTACACGCGTGCGCCACCACGCCCGGCTTGTATTCGAAATTAAAGTTCAGAAATGTGAGCCGGGCGTGGTGGCGCACGCTTGTAATCCCCGCATTTGGGAGGCGGAGACAGGACGATCTTGCAGGTTCGAAGTCAGCTGTGCTGGAGTCAGCTGTGCTGGCATAAGAGACCCTGTTTCCAAATAAAAATATAAGATAGGTCTGGGAGTGTAGCCCAGAGGTAGAAGGGCTTCCAGGAACCCCAGTACCACCAAAAAAAAAAAAAAAGTTCAGAAATGTGTTAAATACTCATATTTAAAAATCAAAGTATGCCAGGCGTGGTGGTGCACACTTGTAATCCCCACACTTGGGAGGCAGAGACAGGAGGATCGCTCAGGTTTGAAGTCAGCCTCACTGGCTTAAGAGACACTGTTTTCAAATAAAAATAATATAAAATGGGTCTGGGAGTGTAGCCCAGAGGTAGAAGGGCTTCCAGGAACCCCAGTACCACCAAAAAAAAAAAAAAAAAAAAGTTCAGAAATGTGTTAAATACTCATATTTAAAAATCAAAGTATGCCAGGCGTGGTGGTGCACACTTGTAATCCCCACACTTGGGAGGCAGAGACAGGAGGATCGCTCAGGTTTGAAGTCAGCCTCACTGGCTTAAGAGACACTGTTTTCAAATAAAAATAATATAAAATGGGTCTGGGAGTGTAGCCCAGAGGTAGAAGGGTTTCCAGGAACCCCAGTACCACCAAAAAAAAAAAAAAAAAAAAAAAAATTAAAGTAGCTGGGCGTGGTGGTGCACGCTTGCAATCCCAGCAATTCGAGAGGTAAGACAGGAGGATCACGGTTCATGGACAGCCTCAGTTACTTAGTGAGGTCCTCCACAACTTAGTGAGACCCTGTTTCAAAGTAAAAAATAAAAAAATAAAAATAGGGCAGGGGGTGTAGCTGGAAGTTGAATGCCATGGGTTCCATCCCCAGACCTGCGAAAAATAAAAATAAAAAAGTAAAAATAAAAGTGGCCAGGCATGGTAGCACATGCTTGTGATCCCAGTACTTGGAAGGCTGAGACAGGAGGATCACAGGTTCGCAGCCAGCCCCAGCTACTTAGTGAGGCCCTCCATAACTTAGTGAGACCCTGTTTCAAAATAAAGATTAAAAAAAAATGGCAGGGGATGTAGCTCAGTGGTAGAATTACCCTGGGTTCAATTCCCAGTACCACAAAAAATAAAATAAAAATAAAAGTAATATGCCTGTTACACATTTATATAAAGAACATTTTATAATAGAGGGATAACTATTTTCTAAGGAAGAATGGAAGAATGCCATTATTTGACATCTTTGCAAATTTCTTTGTTCTGGATTAATAGAACATAGCTAGATTCTCTTATCTGATTCTGCTTTCTAGCCCATTGTCATACATTATTTTGATTCAAGTATAGGAAGAAAACCTGGCCTCACACAGAAATGTAGTTGGAAAGAGGACATCATGTGCCCTGAAAGGATCTTAAGCACCCCAAGAGTCCTTGACTATATTTTGAAAATATGGTATTAAAACATAAATTCAGCCAGGCGAGGTAGCACATGCTTGTAATTCCAGTACTTGGGATGCTGAGACAGGAGGATCATAGGTTTGCTGCCACCCTCAGCTGCTCAGTGAGGCCCTGTGCACCTTAGTGACACCTTGTTTCAAAATAAAGAATTAAAAATAGGGCTGGGGTGTAGCTCGGAGGTAGAATTCCCCTGGGTTCAATCCCCATTACCACAAAAATAAATTAATTAAAATTAAGAAAAAATAAAATAGAGCTAGAGGTATATCTCGGAGACAGAATGCCCCTAGGTTCAATCCCCAGCGCCATTTTAAAAAAGAAGAATTTCTTCACACAGCTTATGTATTTTTATGTATTTTGATATACAACTGGACGGAGAGCAGCATATCATGTGCCAGAGCTGACCTCTGTCACAGATACTTCCTACCAGACTTCTGAGGCCATTCATCCCAGTGATAGCATCACACAACTGTGTCGTTATTTTCCCCATAGGAACCAGTTTCTCCAGTGTAGCTTCTCTATGGTCTGTCAGCTCGTACTTGTTATTAAGCACTTTCTATGTGTTCACCAGGAGCCAATGGGATGATAGATTTTCTGCTTAGTGTACAGTAAGCAGTCTAGTATTTCTGTATACAGAACTATGATAGGTTTACAGTAGGATGAAATGTGTGTCAGGACTTGATTGGCTGTCCCTACTTTGCCTTAATTTGGGGAGCTGGGGAGATGTTCTATCTAAGAAGCTAGTTTGCACTAGGAGATTTGATTTTGTATAATTGGATCTCTTTAGGAATTTTGTTTTCCACTTTAGAATATTGCATATCCAAATTAAAAAGATGGGGAACCTCAGAAAAGTATATAGACACCAGAATCTTATAGCCTATTTATTCATTACATTTTGATGTATTTCTACCGTCATTCTATTTTGTTATTGCTGTATGTTAATTTAACATTTTTCCAAACAGCACCATTTTTACTATTTTTAATTCTTCTCAGATTGTATCTTCAAAGCTTTCCATGGCACACACTTCTAATCACAGTACTTGGGAGGCTGAGACAGGAGGATTGCAGGTTCGCAGTCAACCTCAGATATTTAGTGAGACCATCTGCAACTTAGAGAAACCCTGTTTCAGAATAAAGAATAAAAGCCAGGTGTGGTGGTGCACACTTGTAATCTCAGTACTTGGGAGGCTGAGACAGGAGGATCACAGGTTTTCAGCCAGCCTCAGCTACTTAGGCCCTCTGCAATTTAGTGAGACCGTTTGAAAATAAAGAATTAAAAAATGGGACTGGAGATGTAGCTTGGAAGTAAAATGCCCCTGGGTTCCATCCCTAGTACCACACACACAAAAAAAAATGTGTTATGTGATTAGCCTAGAGGACATTGATTGATTGGTCTTATCACAAGCGGCAGCCATGGGATTCAACTTTCTTTTTGCAGTTACTTTACTCTGGCCTGCAGGATACAGAGGCCTTGGGAAAGAAACACAAGGTGGTGATCTATCAGGCAGAAGACTAGGAGACAGAAAACATAGGGAAGAAATAATTCTTGTGTGTAGTAAACTGCAAACCTAACACTATATCATTGATTATCTTATTGAAAAAATCAAGAACTATAGTATCCAACAATGAGAACATTTCTTGATATATTCACCCAGTAGAATCTTTTTTTTTCTGTGATGACTGTATAACTATTGTAAAATTTATATGCATTTGAAAAAACTCAAAGATGGACATGATGGTACATGCCTGTCATTCCAGTACTTGGGAGGCTGAAACAAGAGGAACTCAGGCTCAAGGCTAGCCTCAGCAACTTAGTGAGACCCACAGCAACTTAATGAGACCCTGTTTCAAAATAAAAAGGACTCGGGATGGATCTCATCTTATAGGTAGAATGTCCCTGGGTTCAATCCCTAGTACAAAAAAATAAAAGGATGGGAGGGAGGAAAACAACTCAGAAAGTGTATACATTAAAATGATAATTGAGCCAGGCCTGGTGGCTCACGCTTGTAATCTCAGTACTTGGGAGGCTGAGACAGGAGGATAGCTCTGAGGTAAAATGCCCCTGAGTTCAATCCCTAGCACTAAAAAGAAAAAGATAATTGTACGCAAAGTGGTGAGAGATTATGGATTTTTTATTTTGTACACATTTGACAATACTCAATTGTTTACATGTCATAAATGAAGAGACACTGTAGCATATGTCTTAGTTTGACGGGACATATAACACTAAGTCAAGAATAATGCTACCCAGGTGTGGTAGTGCATGCCTCTAATCCCAGTACTTGGGAGGCTGAGACAGGAGGATTGCAGGTTCCAGACCTGCCTCAGCTACTTAGTCCCAGGAACTTGGCAAGTCCGTGTTTCAAAACAAAAAAAAAATAAAAAGGGCTGGCGTGTGGTTCAGAAGAAGAATGCCCCTGGGTTCAATCCCCAGTGTTACACAAAAAACCCTAAATATATATATAATCTTTTAAGAAAACTGTATATTTCTAATTTTAACAAAATGGGTGATTTAACAGTTTTTTAAGTGACATAATTATACATGTTTATGGAGTTCTTTGTAATGTTTTAATACATGTATATATGGAATAATGATCAATTCAGGACAATTAGCATAGTTATTACCTCCACTATCACTTTTTTGTAGCAAAAAAGTCCTGTGTATTTCAAAATATAGTATACATTATTGTAAACTATAGGTATCCCACTGTACAATAAAACAGCAGCACTTGTCCTTCTATCTAACTGTCACATTGTACCTGTGGACCAACCTCTCTTTTCTCCCCTCTTCCCTATCTTCCCCAGCTTCTGGTAACCACTGTCTGCTGCTTTAAGAGAGATATCCCCCTCCATACTGGGGGTTGAACCCAGGGCCTTACACATTAGGCAAGTGTCATTAAAATACATCCCTAGCCCTTAATTTTTATTTTATTTGTTTGAGACAAGGCCTCACCAAGTTGCCCAGGCTGGCCTCAAACTCGAGATCCTCCTGCCTCTGCCTCCCCAGTAGCTGGAATTACAGGCTTGTTCCACTGCAACTAGTTAAGAGTGATTTTTTTTTTTTTTTTTTTTTTTTTTTTTGGTGGTACTGGGGTTCCTGGAAGCCCTTCTACCTCCGGGCTATGCTCCCAGACCTATTTTTACATTTTCATTTTGGAAACAGGGTCTCCTAAGCCCACTCAACTGGCTTCAAACCTGCGCGATCCTCCTGTCTCCGCCTCCCAAGCACGGGGATTACAAGAGTGCGCCACCACGCCCGGCAAAGTGATTTTTTTTTTTAACAGTAAATATCCCAAGCATACCCATTCAAATGACTGGTGATCCTTTGAAAGAAGTCACCTTGTGTACTATTAACTTTGCTTAGATAACTGTACTCTGAACAGTGTGACTTGAGTAGTTCTGGCAATAAAGCTGGGAACAGTGGGCCTGAGGACTTCATTCAGGGGAAATGAGATATTCCTGCATCATGTGGGATGCTCATGGGACACCCAGGTATTAACATCTTCCGGTTCTGAAGCCAGGTCTGGCTCTTGGGGCTTCTTGGACATGTTATATTCAAAGCTGATGATAAAAGCATCCTCTTTCTGTTATTTCTTTTTCTTACCTCCTGCCTCCCTTCTTTAGGTTTTCACTGGAATTTTCACAGCAGAAATGTTCCTGAAGCTCATAGCCATGGATCCCTACTATTATTTCCAAGAAGGTTGGAACATTTTTGACGGATTTATTGTCTCCCTCAGTTTAATGGAACTGGGTCTAGCAGACGTGGAGGGGCTTTCGGTGCTGCGATCTTTCCGATTGGTATTCCATATTTCTCCAATTTTTTAACACTTCCTATCATGCAACTACTTAGAAAGAGTTTTATATAAGTAAATTTAATTGTAAGTTTTTTAAAGCTTTAACTGTATTCTTCTCTCTCTTCCTGATGGCTTAGCTGCTAAAACTTAGAAAACTTTCTCATTAAATGCATAGAAGTTAGTTTTTTAAAATCAAAAACCAAACAGAAATTAATTGTAGGAAGTTTCTAAGAAAAATAATGCTTAACCTAAAATATGAAAGGTTCCCAAGGGCCTTTCTAAATTTGGTTGGCTGGTGAACTATTTCTTTATCTGAACATCTCACTGAAATGGGAAGAATTTCTCCATGTTCAAAGATGGCTTTTCTCATTTCTTCTCTCATGGTGACCCCTTCCAGAAATTGAGAATAAAATTTTTTTAATTATACTGAAAACAGTTGTTGAACACTGGCTTTATTTTCAATACCATTAGCTATGAAGGACTTTTTAATGTATATGAAGATGTCAGTGTGTAAATTACTGAAATTACTCTGAAAGAATAGTTCATGAGATCCTCAAAAGAGCTGCCTTTAAATCCAGGCACTAGTGCTGCCTAAGTGCTTGCAGAAGCTGAGTTGAGAAGTCACTCAAAGCTCCCTGCTGCTTCCCGGCTTCAGAACTGACTTAGAACTGGCTTATTCTTCTAATTAGGAAAATATCTAACTTGAAGGATGTAAGGGTTATTTCATGAGGATAGTCAGCAGATCAAAGAACTAGAATAGAATGAAACTAATTGTAGAACAGAGCTCTCACTTGGTCCAAGTCACAAATAGCACCTACTTAGTTTCTGAAACCTAGACTAAGCCCACAGTTGACTTTTTAAGAATAGCTCTTATTATCTCAATTACAAGAGGAAAGAATGAGAGATAGAAACATTAAAAGGAATATACTGAATAAATTAGAAACCATCACAGGAAAAAAAATGGGAGTGGCCTAGAGAGATGGCGACCCATAGTAAATCTGGAATTCTCAGATAAAACTCAAGTTTCAATTAGAAACAAACGTTCAAATCAGTACTATCAGCCTTTTGCCAAAATTTCTATTACCTTATGTTTCAGCTATTTGTTAACTATGATATCTGACAGTGATATTATTATTATCATTCTATTGGCCAAGCCACCATGCATTATAATTCTCAGCCTCTTTACCAGGACCAGTCATGCATTATGGAATATAGAAATTTCATGATTGACAGGTTCCAAAAGTTCAGTCCTAATTAATAACAGTGTAGGCCTTTTTTGTAAGATGTTTGATATATATGGAACTGCCCCTTATTGGGAGTTATAATTTCTCTCTGATTCTAGTCATATAAAGATATGTAAAATTTTTAAATGCTTTTTTAAGATGACAGATGACTTCTTTTCACTATCCTTACTACCAGACTGTGACATGTTCCTTGAGAAATCAAGGGGAAAGTCAGTAGGAAAAAGATATATTTGTTGTGGGGCTTTTAAAAAGCACATGGACTCAAGGTCTAAGACAAGGGCCCAGAAGTAGCATTCCTAGATCCTAACTCTAAATTTTCTACTTACTGAGAAATTAATACATTTTCCCTTATCTTTACCTCAGTTTCTCTCATTTTAGTATAAGACACAGTAGAACGTTCTTGGAATTTTCCAAGGTGCTAAATAAATTTAAGCTGATCTTACTAATTGTGTATGTTTTATTTTAGCATATGGTGAGAAAATGAACTATCATTTAGTTTTTGTTTGTTTCCCTTAGCTCCGAGTCTTCAAATTGGCCAAATCCTGGCCCACCCTGAACATGCTGATCAAGATTATTGGCAATTCAGTGGGTGCCCTGGGCAACCTGACCCTTGTGCTGGCCATTATTGTCTTCATCTTTGCTGTGGTGGGGATGCAACTCTTTGGGAAAAGCTACAAAGAATGTGTCTGCAAGATAAACCAGGACTGTCAACTCCCTCGCTGGCACATGAACGACTTCTTCCATTCCTTCCTCATTGTGTTTCGAGTTTTGTGCGGGGAGTGGATTGAGACCATGTGGGACTGCATGGAGGTAGCAGGCCAGGCCATGTGCCTCATTGTCTTCATGATGGTCATGGTTATTGGCAACTTGGTGGTTAGTACTAATTTGTTATTTTTGTTCTTTCCCTGAACATCCTACCCTTGCCCAGAAGCCCAGTCTGCATAGTCTAACACCTTCCATGTCTGTTGATATTTTTTTCTGCTTTGCCCCAGGAACCCTAAGGTACAAAGGAAGGAGAGACTGGTAACTTGCAGAGTACTTGCTGAGTCATGACACACCACAACCTGCTAACCCTTTTGCATAGTTAGGAAAACAAAACTCAGCAAAGTTAAGTGATTGTTCCCAAGGTTAAACAGCTGATAAAAAAAAATAGGGTTTTTATTTTAATCTAGACTAGAAAATCTGTGACCTTTCAACTACAAAAAATACCCTGTTTTCTAAACCAGGATTTCTTCACCTTGGCCCTGTTGACAACTTAAGCCAGATAATTCTTTGCTGTGGAACTGTACATCATAGAATTAAACAGCATACCTGGTCTACCTGCTGCCAGGAGCATCCCCAAAACTGCAGTAACTGAAAATGTCTATAGATACTGCAAAATGTCCACGGGGTGCAACATTGCCCTACATTGAGAACCGCTAATCTAAACTATCTTAGGGTTTGATTTCATATGTTTTAGTGACAAATCACTTTCCTGCTTTACTGTAATTCTTCCACCTGCTGTCTTCTGCCTCTCTGTATAGAAGAGTTACCAGCAGAGATTTTAATGTCTTGTTTCTCAAAACATAATCCAAAGATTAGCAGGCCAAGGATGATGGTGCACACCTATAATCCCAGTTCTTGGGAGGCTGAGACAGGAAAATCACAAATTTGAAGCCAACCTCAGCAACTTAACTAGACCCTGTTTCAAAATAAAAAATAAAAGCTGAGCGTGGTGGCATACGCTTGTAATCCCAGCATTTAGGAGGCTGAGATGGGAGGATTGCAGTTCATGGACAGCCTTAGCTACTTAGTGAGGCCCTTTGCAACTCAGTGAGGCCCTGTTTCAAAATAAAAAATCAAAAATAGGGCTGGAGCCGGGCGTGGTGGCGCACGCTTATAATCCCCGCACTTGGGAGGCGGAGACAGGATCACACAGTTTCGAAGGCTGCCGCGCTGGCTTAAGAGACCCTGTTTCCAAATAAAAATATAAAATAGGTCTGGGAGTGTAGCCCGGAGGTAGAAGGGGTTCCAGGAACCCCAGTGCCACAAAAAATATAATAATAATAATAATAATAATAATAATAATAATAATAATAAGGCTGGAGGTGTAGCTCAGAGGTCAAATGCCCCTGAGTTCCAGCCCCAATATTGCAAAAAAATAAAAAATAAAAGTAAAAAGGCTGGGGGTATAACGTGGAGACAAAACCGCCCTGTGCTCTGTCCTCAGAACCAAAAAATAAATAAATTCATATACACAGATGAGCATCACTGAGATCATAGGACTGTTAGAAATGCCCCACCCCAGAACTGCTGAAGCAGAATCTGCATTTTTAATGATATCCCTAGTGATTCATTTGCACACTGAAGTTTGAGAAGTAGCAGTCTTGTGGATCAGGTCTCCAAATCCCACTTCCAAGTGTAGAGCAAGGAAACTACAGGAGGACAAGCTCAGCTGATCCCTCATGGAGTCATCCACATTAGTTCTTCTTTCTGCTATAAAGAAACCTGCCAGCCAGCACAGTAACACAGTAATTCTAGCTACTTGGGCGGCTGAGACAGGAGGACCACAAGTGAGGACCACAGGTTCGTGGCCAGCCTTTGCAACTTAGCAAGGCCCTCTGCAACTTAGTGGGATTCTGTTTCAAAATAAAAAATAAAAAAAGTAAGCCGGGCGTGGTGGCGCACGCTTGTAATCCCCATGCTTGGGAGGTGGAGACAGAAGGATCGCGCAGGTTCGAAGCCAGCCTCGCTGGCTTAAGAGATCCTGTTTCCAAATAAAAATATAAAATAGGTCTGAGAGTGTAGCTCAGAGGTAGAAGGGTTTCCAGGAACCCCAGTACCAACAAAAATAAAAGTAAAATAAAAATTAAAATATAGGGCTGGGAGTATAGTTTAGAGGTAGAATGCCACTGGGTTCAATCCCCAGTACCACAAATAAATAAATAGGGCTGGGGTGTAGCTCAGAGGTAGAATGTCCCTTGCTTCAATCCTCAGTACCACAAAAATAAAATACTGTGTAGGCCAAAAACACAACAGAAACTGTTTCCAATCTTACATTAATTTTGTTGGCTTCTAGTTTGCAGCCTCTAGTGTGGTGGATAACTTGTCCTAAGATCGTCAATATTTACTCCTTTTTTTCTACTGGTGTAGGTGCTGAACCTGTTTCTGGCCTTGCTTCTGAGCTCCTTCAGCGCAGACAACTTGGCAGCCACAGATGACGACGGGGAAATGAACAACCTACAGATCTCAGTAATCCGCATCAAGAAGGGTGTAGCTTGGACCAAAGTAAAAGTGCATGCCTTCATGCAGGCCCACTTTAAGCAGCGCGAGGCTGATGAAGTGAAACCTCTGGATGAGTTGTATGAAAAGAAGGCCAACTGTATCGCCAACCATACTGGTGCAGACATTCACCGGAATGGTGACTTCCAGAAGAATGGTAACGGCACAACCAGCGGCATTGGCAGCAGCGTGGAGAAGTACATCATTGATGAAGACCACATGTCCTTCATCAACAATCCCAACCTGACTGTGCGGGTGCCTATTGCTGTAGGCGAGTCTGATTTTGAGAACCTCAACACAGAGGACGTTAGCAGCGAGTCGGATCCCGAAGGCAGCAAAGATGTAAGGTCCCAGCCTGGAAACCAGCCTTGTCCCTGTGTGAGAGCCAGCAGGGTTCTGTCAACCCCAGGGATTGGTCCATGCCCCAGTGTCATGCTAGACCTTGCTTATCATAGGATAACCAAGCTTCCTGTGCTATTCCTGGCTTAACTCTATCACTTTTAGAACATGTGGGTTAAAGACTGGAATCCTTCCCTGACATTAATTTGCCTGACTTATACCTCTGAGACCAGCTCAGAGCACCACATTTGTTTTAGGCTGGGTCACTGTCTTATCTAATTAGAGTTTAGTATTAGACCCCACCCTGACAAGTTGTTGTTTTTTTTTGTTTTGTTTTGTTTTATGGGGTATTTTGTTTTGTTTTTGGTGCTGAGGATTAAAGCCAGGGGTATTCCACCTCTGAGTACCCTAGCCCTATTTTATTTTTTATTTTGAAACAAGTTCTCACTGAGTTGCTGAGGGCTTCACTAAGTTGCTGAGGCTAGCTGCAAACCTGTGATCCTCCTGTCTTGGCCTCCCAAGTACTATGATTACAAGTATGTGTGCCACCATGCCTAGGTAGAACCCAGGGGCTTTTCTACCTCAGGACTATACTCCCAGATCTATTTTATACTTTACTTGGAAACAGGGTCTCACTAAGTCTCTGAGAGCCTCACTAAGTAGCTGAGGCTGGCTTCGAACCTGTGCGATCCTCCTGTCTCAGCCTCCGAAGCACTGGGATTACAAGTGTGAGCCACCACGCCTGGCCTTGATTTTTTTTTTTTTCCAGTGTTGCATGCTAGGCAAATACTTTACCACTAAGCTGTGTCCTCAGCCCTCTGACAATTTTGAGGGCCCTGTGGTCATGATCTGCTCTCATGGGTTAGATGGTGATGAGCTATAATAAGGATCTCAGGGAAGAATCACAGCTGCCCTGCCACTCTGGCGGAGGCGGAATCGCCAGCACCAGGGGACATGCTGCTGCAGAGTTGCTTGACCTCCCTTTTCCTCGCCTATCTAGAAACTGGATGACACTAGCTCCTCCGAGGGAAGCACTATCGATATCAAGCCGGAAGTAGAAGAGGTCCCTGTGGAGCAGCCTGAGGAGTACCTGGATCCAGATGCCTGCTTCACAGAAGGTGAGGGACAGGGGAGGACTGGGCAGGTGGCACATGCACTGCTCACGACACATCTGTTCCAGGCTGGGTCCCCAGTGCTGTCTTCAAGGACATTGTTCCCTATCCCCTATTTTGAAAAAAATGTGTACTTTTTCTCTACTCGAATCTAACATTTAACAAGTTTCTTTTCTCTAACTTTCCTTTGTCCATCTTCTCTTCGCATCAGCCCAAACACTGCCATTAGGAAGTCCTCTTCTGTTGCCACCATGGCTGCCTCCTAACCAGTCTCTTCGCCATCTTACTGCATTGTAGAACATCTTCCCAACTCCCCAGGGCCCTGGCCTGTTAAATTTGCAGCCTCAGCCCTGCCACTCTCTCATTCCTGAATCAGACACTGACTTGGCCACTGTCCCCTGGGCTGTGTGGTGGGGCAGCACCTGGTGGGGCCTGGGATAGAGGAGAATACAGGTCTGGGCGGGGCAAATTTCCGTGTCTGACCTGCCTTTCCACTGGTCGCAGGTTGTGTCCAGAGGTTCAAGTGCTGCCAGGTCAACATTGAGGAAGGGCTAGGCAAGTCTTGGTGGATCCTGCGGAAAACCTGCTTCCTCATCGTGGAGCACAATTGGTTTGAGACCTTCATCATCTTCATGATTCTGCTCAGCAGTGGTGCCCTGGTAAGGTTCAGTAGACAGTGTGGTGAGGATTTGGCTAGGGGAGGGTAGAGAGGAACTGTGGGGATAGGCTAAATGGGGCCCAAGACCAGCACCTCAGGAACCACAGACTGGCTGTGGCCCCCAAGGGTAATCACTTTGGAAGTGCTTCAGGCTGGGTCTTGAGCCCCAGGAGTAGAGTCCACATCCAGTCTGCTGTAGACTTTAGATCCCCCTTCTCATCAGGATGAGCACACAGGTGACCATGTGTCCTCACTGCCTCCTTCACCCCGTCTGCCTCACCTAACACCCCAGATTTCCTCTTCTTTATGTACCAGTTGCTCAATACAACTGGTAGGGAGGTGGGGTTCTTCCGCCCACTCCCTTCACGCCCTTCTAGATCTGGAGAGCCCATGACGTCAGCAAACACTTTTAGAATCCAGTCTCTGGCACAGAGGCTGTTTGTGTTCACACTGTCCTGAGGGCTCCTCGTTCCTCAGGGAGGCGCACAGGGTGCCTCCCCCATTAGGGCTCATGATTGTGGCATTTGATTCCGTTTTTAGCTGGGTGGCCACTGAGGACACCCAGACAGAGTCTGGTGCAAGAGAACTGTTTGCTGGCTGAGTAGGTGTGAGGCCAGAGGAACTAAAGACACTCTATACCTTTCTCTCTTCATTCAGGGAAAGTAAAGAATATAGAATTTTGAAATATTTTTAAAGGTGGAGACATTTATGTAGGTGTGATATCAAGCTTAATCTAGTAGCAAAAATAAATAATGTAGCCAGGCATGGCAGCACACACCTGTAATATCAGTACTTCGAAGTTTGAGACAGGAGGATCACAGGTTCACAGCCAGCCTCAACAAGTAGACTCTCGGCAACCTAGCAAGACCCTGTTTTTTGGAGAGATTTGTTTTTTAAAATAGGGCTGGGGATGTAGCTCAGAGGAAGATTGCCCCTAGGTTCAGTTCCTGGTAAAAGAAAGAAAAGAAAAAAAGAAAAAGGAAGGAAGTAAAAGAAGGAAGGAAGGTAAGGAGGGAGGAAGAAGAGTAAGTAAATAACAAAGTAGAAAAGAAAGAAAAGCAGCAAAGCAGAAATAAAGTGTAAGTAATAAAGCAGGAAGAAAGAAAGAGTGTAAGTAAATAAAGCAGAAACTCCAAATAGTAATTATCTCAACAGTAACTCAAGAGATGGGAGGCTAAAAGAAGCTGAGAGAAGTAGTAGTGAAAATGAGCCTGGGTCTTGGGAGTGAGGGGAAAGCTGTTCAGGAAAGCATCAGGATTGAAGCAGGAGGCCCAGAAGATCCCTGGTGGCCTTGGATCTGTGCAGAGGAACCATACTGCCCTGCCTGCCGTGGGTCATCTATGGCATCAGCAAAGAAGCCACGGTCCCTGAGGCACTGCAGAGGCAGAGTGACGGCAGCAGGGTCTCTGCCTCAGGAAAGGAAGGGTCAGACTAGGGCTGGTGACTAGAGGACGCGTTTATCCTTGGCATCATCACTGTTTGTGTCTTCAGAGCTCGCGAACAAAAACACAAACTGGGAGAACATGCCACTTCCTTCGCTTCCTCTCTTCCCATCTCCACAAAAGGAATAAATCAGCAGCGAAGCAAAAGTTTTGAACTTTCTTTACTGCTCAACCTTGACAGTTTTCATCTGTCATGGATAAGAAAACAGTGGGCATCTAGCTCAGTACAGAAAGATCCTGTGCAGTAATGAATATGAGATTTAAGAATGGCAAAGGGGAGCCCCAGCGACAATGTCCAAGAAAAGACGAGAGCATGGTTACAGTGAGAGACCCCAGAGGGAGGGGCCCTAATGACATAAGATCAGTCTTGGGCACTTCATGTACTTTGGGTTATAGAATGGATCTCTAACAGACTTATGGGGAAGCTTGGCATAGAAGTGTTGCTGTTTTGATTAGGCAGAAGAAATTTATTTATATTAAGATTCCAGAAAGGATTGTGGATTCCATGACTTCTGTCCCCACTGCCCACTGGCGAAACTGGAGCAGTTGATGTCTGTGTACCTTTTCTGGGAGTTGAGGTTGTAGATAGCCCAATTCTACCCTTCCTTCTGGAGCTGTTCACAGAGGGCACCTCCTGGCGCACCATGGGGGTTTACCACCACAGCTTTCTCTAGGCATTCCCTCCTCTTGAGGCCACACCTGTACAGTCCGCCACTCTGCCAGTGGGAATGCACACACCTTCAGATCAAGCCATTCCCTCATTCATGAATCTCAGAGAAAGTCATACTGTGATTCTTTTCTCATCTGTCTCTCACCTCTGTAGCCTTCCACCTAATGTGGTTTCAGTGAACTAAAGGGAGGAAAGACACTATCATAGCTCATATATGCAGGGCTGGTGAGGGTGTGGAACAATTGGATCATGCACATTGTGGGGAGAGGGGTACTGTGAAATGGTGCAACTACTCAGCACAGTTTGATAGTTTTTCAAAAAATTAAATACAGAGTTGCCAGCAACTCTTTTCCCAGGTATGTAAGGTAAAGAAATGAAGCATGTATACACATAAAAACTCATACGCAAATGTTCACAGCAGCATTATTCACAATAGCCAGGAAATAGAAACAACACAAATGTCCCTCGGCTGCTGAAGGAGAAACAAAACGTGGTATATCTATACCATGGAATATTGTTTCACCACAGAAAGGAATGAAGGGCTGATACATACTACAGCATGGAAGAACATTGAAAACTTTATGCTTAGTTAACAAACCTGTCACAAAAAAACACATTTATTTGAAATGTCCAGAATAGTCAAATTTATAGAGACAGAAAATAGGTTAGTTATTGCCTGGGACTAGGGGTATGAGGAAAATGGGGCAGGGATGGTAGCTAAAGGGTATGAGAATTTGGGGAAAATAATTAAAATACTGTAAAATTACAGTGGATGTACAACTCTGAATATACAGAAAGTCACTGAACTATACATTTAAATGGCTGGATTATATGGTATGTGAATTATTCCTCAGTAAAGCTATTAAAAATGTTAAACACTGATGACCCTCAGTTGTGGAGTGTTGGCCTAGCACATGTAAGGCCCTCAGCTCAATACCCAGCCCTACAAAATACATAAATAAAACACATGTAGCAGGGAAATAAAGTGGAAGAAGAAGGAAGCTGATGACAGGTCAGCCACTGTGGGAGGCACAGCCCAGGATGACAGTGCTTCTGTGCTGTCTGTTTACCTCTCGACACTGTAGTGGGAAGCTGCTGCCTCTCTTGCAGGCCTTCGAGGACATCTACATTGAGCAGAGGAAGACCATCCGCACCATCCTGGAGTATGCTGATAAAGTCTTCACCTACATTTTCATCCTGGAGATGTTGCTCAAGTGGACAGCCTATGGCTTTGTGAAGTTCTTCACCAATGCCTGGTGCTGGCTGGACTTCCTCATCGTGGCTGTACGTGTCCTGCTTTCTATTGCCCACCCCTTCTAGCAGGCAAACAAATGGGATGGGTCTCCCCTCGAGTGGCTGGGGCTGCTGAGTGCTAGGTTTATAGATCAACATGTGGATGTAAAGAAAGTTCCTCTTGTAGAACTTAGCTCTTAATTTGGACCATGGGAACTCTGAAGTCCTTGTGTTTGCTCCAGGGACTAACCAGCCAATTCTTTATTATGGTGGACTGGGCTTAATTTAGATTCAGATTAGGAATGAGAAGTAGAATTTGCGGGTTTTGAAGTTCCTTGTTTTGGGCCTGGGAACCAGCAGGATGTCCTTTCTTCTTGCCACCAGGAAAAAGTGGGAGAGGATGCGGCGGGGCTACTGGGCTGAGGTGGCGGGGGGTGGGTGTAACCCTCCTAGTCTTTTCCATGGGTACTTCCCAGATTCCCAGTGCAAGTCAGTTTACTGAGGAGAGGGGTTCTCACGTCACCATTTCTACAGTGATCACCAAGCAAGAAATCCTTTTTCCCTCCAGGTTCCACGACTCTCCACGGCTGGATGGCCATGACCTCCCATGTTATTTTTCAGGTTAGAAGCAGCAGCATCTGTAACGATTCCTTGCCCTACCAGCTCTTGTCCCTGATGGCTTTACTAATGATGGCAATCATTCTCTTATTTTGTATAATAACTAAACTTTTTTTCTTCCAGCCAAATCAGCATTTAAAGAAAGGGTACGTGTGAGTTGCAGGACCAGGGCCCATGGAGAATTCCCACCCTGTGGGGCTGAGCACTGCTGTGAACGTGGAGTGGTGGAGGCTAGGCTGGTCCTCAGCAGAGAGCTTTCATTGTCTGTATGGTGAGCTTCCTGTAGAGACAGAGCAGCATGGAAATCTCTCTCGTAGGAAACAGGAGCCCAGCTCTGTGCACCAGCAGTGACTTCTGCTCTATAAACGCTTTCTGTTTCTAGCACACTGTCTGCAACTTCCAAGTTAGTGACTCCTTCCAAGAGCTATCATTATGCCTCCATTTTCCTGTGTGTATGTGTGTGTGTGTGTGTGTGTGAGAGAGAGAGAGAGAGAGACTGGGGATGGAACCCAGGGGCATTCTACCTCTGAGTGACACCCCCAGCCCTATTTTTTTTAGTCTTTTTATGCTTTTGAAAGAGCGTCTCACTGAGTTACAAAGGGCCTTGCTAAGTAGCTGAGGCTGTCCGAGAACCGTGAACTGTGATCCTCCGGTCTCCACCTCCCGAATGCTGGGATTACAAGCGTGCGCCACCATGCCTGGCTATGCCTCCATTTTCATCCCCCATTTCAAAACTCCAGCCTTTGGGAAGATGTCCTAGTGCAGTGAGGAAGCCACCCTGTTCTCTCAAGGTGAGCCAAATACGTATTATTTCCCAGAGGAACCAGACACAAGGTCCTCACAGCACAGCAAGAGGTCTCTACCTCCCTTCAGCATCTGTGGATGCCACCTTGTGGTGAGGGATCTCTCCCTCCCTTGTATAGGACGCTGCCACTCTGAGACAGGCAGGTCATGGGGTAAGACCTAGACACCTGCTGTTAGGTCTTATCACCGGGGACAATCTTTCTAGAGAAAGGGGGAGTGCTATTTCACCGTAACTCCTCTGAACTTCCTAGAGTCAGGTAGGGCACCTATGGGAGCCCCTTACCTTCTGGACCTTCCAAGGACTCAGACAAATGCATTTACTACCACATTCTGGCTCCCCAGGGAAGGCGTGATTTGGCACAAAGCCTCCCCACCATGACCTTTCTCTTCACCATCTACCCCAACCCGAACTCTTCCTCCACTACCCCAGAATTTGAGGATACTGGTCAGGTGTCCCATATGCCTCTGATAACCACATAATCTACTAAACATAACAGTCCTACATGTCACCATTTATTTCGCAAACATTTTTATTATTTTTATGCTAGGTAGAACGGAGTAAAAACATAAGCTAGGCATATGGCCAGTTGACTACAACCCATTGATCCCTGTAGCTTTTGAGAGTTGCTGGATTATTCATTTCTTTAGGGCTAACACTGGCTCTAGGAACTCCTCTGTATCAGTTGCTGATAAACAACATAAATTGAACACCAAACCCCCAGGGTCATAAGGGGTCACAAAGGGAACAGGCAGGCATGGTCCCCGCACCTGGGAGCTTACACTAGCTCCCAGAGCAGCACTGGCCTGATTCCAGGTAACCCAGCATTCTGCGAACAAAGCTTTCTAGGAACTTCCTTGTACTAACTTCTTGCCTCCAGTAGAACAGTTTATTCTTCACTTATCAAGCACAACATGTGAAGCCTCCTACCAGGTGTTGTAGGGATAGAGTATCACACATGGGTGCTTCCTCTACAAGGGCCTAATTAGATGAGACTGATAAACAAAAAGCCACAGCGGGCCAAGTGGGGCCACCCGGCCATCCCGAAGGCTCGGGTGTGGGTGGAGAATGCCACTGGACTGGCATCCAGGAAGCTGAAGTATCAGAGTTTTGCTTTCCATTTGGGTAAAATGTCTGGTTCCATCAGCCCTTGAGGAAAAACAGCAAGTGTAAATTTTAGGTTCTGATTTAGCACCATCTCAGAGACTTTCTTTTCTTCTCCTTCATCGTCTGGTGACTTGATGTTCAAATCTATCATTCATTCTCCGTGTTTGTTTCCCTAATGGATATTCATTCTTCTTTGCTGCCTCTTAAAGCAAATGAAAGCACTTTTTTTTTTAGAGTCATGGGAACAATCCAGACAACTTCTAAGGTCAGTTTTGTTTATTAATAAGCCATGTAAAGTTCACAAACAGGGACTTTATTTGCTCAGGCCTTGGCTGCACTGGAGAGCATGTCCTGTTAAAGAATGTTGTTATCTTTTCTCTGGGGAAATTTTTCCTCCCTTTTGCAGAGGTTAGCCAGCATATTCTTTCCAGGAATGGGAGCTTTCCAAGACCACACACCTCATCCAAAACTCAGATACTGAAAGCATTCTGTGTCTGAACATGTTTTGTCATTTTGAAAAAGTCACCCAGTGTTTTCTTCCATGCCTACAGCCATAGATATCCTGGATTTTGACTCCTCAACTCTTTTGTTTTTAGGTTTGATTCAGTCCCTAAATTGTACTTTAAGCAGTGTTCTGACTGTCTTCAGTGAAGGTTTAACACAGAGATCCAAAGGATTATAAAAGCGCCCTCAGCTACTAAAGAATAACGTAGATAAGACCCTGTTGGTCCTATCCTGAGGGATGGTTGGCTCAGTCAATCAGCTGAGCAGATTATCTCTCAGCAGCATTTAGAGCCAGCATCTGACTTGGCCTCTGTACCTCCTCCACCCTTCTCCCTACTGCAGACCTAATTGTTAGCAGTCTTCTTGCATTCTATGGGACCTATAAATACTCAGAGCTTAGATTTTTGCAATCTTTACCTGACAAAGTTTCACAGGATGAAGCTGGCCCTGGAAGACTTTTTAAGTTATGTACTGGTCAAATGGGATAGATTTGCTTCAGATGTAACTGTTAAGGCCTCACTAAGAATTGAGCAGTTTTAGATTATTTGGGGTTAGGAGTTTGCTCTACTTGCAGTAGTCAGCAAGATAACTCCATATAAGTTTTAACTGATAATTATGGATGGAGGTAAAATGATTGGTTGATATTCTACATAAGACTTTGGAGGCCCTTGTTGTAGGCAGATTAAACTTGAATCATCTTTCCAAAGAATGTGCATAGCCAAATAGGGCAGCATCTAGTTCCATATTTGCTTCAAACACTGCGTGAGATTCCAGAGAAGATACCTAAACTGATGGGTCATGAGCGCATGCATAAATCAGGGATCAAATTGAAACCTTTAAGCCTCCTCATCCCTGACCCTTGCTAGGTCATTAACTTTCCACCTCTACCCCCCTGCTCACATAGCTATGTAATTATAAATGTCATTTTTTTTAAGTGTGCGTGTGTGTGTGTGCACGCACATAAGCACAGGTGCAATTCAGAGATGCAGAATCAAATAACTAAAGCCCTAGGATAGAGATTTTTTTTTAAAAACAGCAAATGAAACTAAGTTGTTCATTGTTTTTTTCCCCCTTTTCTAATTTTGCTCTAAAATATCGATTAAGCTATTCCTACAGAGACCCTCCGAGTACAGGAAGTTTAGGAGCTGTAGTGGAAATATCTTAACCTGTCCCAGGATCTGTGGTACAGTCTAAGGGAAAGGCTGCTCTTGGAAAGCCTGAGCCCAGATGTTCTAGGGTTTGATCAGCTAACAGTCTGTTGGGGTCCGGTACTCTCTGAAGAGCTGCTGTAGAGTTGGGTGAGGCCCAGGCAGCCCTAGGTGTGGTTAGTGTCCAGTGCTAAGGGTCATCATGGGAACTGCTCTGAGACCTCTGAGAGAACAAGGTAAGTTTGCCTCAGGAGAGCTGGAGAGTGTTTCACCCAAATCTAGGACTGGAGGCCTGGAGACTTCTTTCCTCATCAGCAGATCAGCTCTGGGTTGTTTAGACACTGATGATCCTTTTGGCATATTGCCAGGTAACCTGTCTGCTTGGGACAGATCTTCTACATCTGTCCTTGGAAGACAGGGCAGGGCACCGACCCAGGAGTCAGCAGTGTGAATTACCTCGTCCTGGCTCCAGAACTGCCATTGTGACTGTGGGCAGGATCTCACATGTGATCATAGTTTATTTATCTATAAAATGAAAAAAAATTCTCAAGAATTTTTCCAGCTCCTATTCTAATGATGAGTGTTGTAGATCATTCTGGAACTGATAGGCCTGAGGCCATTTTATTTGAAGTTATTCTGGAAGGAGAAAATGGAAATTATAAGAAAATGTCTGAGTTCAGCTATTAAGGCCTGCCCAGGTTCTCAACGGCTATGCTGAAGTCATGATCATACTTATAAATTGGAAGGATTATCATACTTAAAAGTGAAAGAAGAATTGCCTAAGTAGGTTCTCATGAGACCAAAATTCTGTCAACAATTTCCTCATTTGGTTTTTGTCTTCTTGGGAACTGCAAAGTCACCTGTAGTACTTTTTGAATATATTTCCTTTGTTGATGTAGTGACTCATCAGATTCTCGAACGAAGGTTTCTTGCCAGCCAGGAGTGAGGACGCTTGTCCTGTTGGAAGCCCTGTGGTGGCTGGCTGAGGAGGGCAGCTTGTGTGGAAAACGTGTATTCATCTGTATTCTTTTCCATAGGTGCCATTAAGTTTGTCTGGCTTAATTTAATGGGACTTCTGGGACCTGCAGAGACTGTAAAGGGCGAGGGTAAGGTTCTTGTCATCTCTTCAGGCTCCTCTCCTTCCAACGGAACTTCCTCATTCTCCCCTCTCCCTCCAGCCTCCTCCCTTTCCAACTTGTGTGTACGTCCTACCGCCTTCTCTCGAGTTTTCTCTTCCCTTTGTGTTTTTTCTTCTGCCTTTCTCAACCACCTTTCCTTCCAGGTCGTTTGAGTCAAGTTGAAATAGGCAGCTGGTGTTACCCACTTCCTCTGCCTGGGGGGGCCCAACCTGTGTAATCAGTGCTAGGGCCTTTATTCTAACACTCTGGAACCTCTGTTTTCTTTTTTTGTTTTGTTTTTGTTTTTGTTTCTTTTTTGTTTTTCTCTTCTGTTTCCGTGTAGGTCTCTTTAGTCAGCCTTATAGCTAATGCCCTGGGCTACTCGGAACTAGGTGCCATAAAGTCCCTTAGGACCCTAAGAGCTTTGAGACCCTTAAGAGCCTTATCACGATTTGAAGGGATGAGGGTAAGATACTAAGAGCAGCTGATCCTTCTGCATGCCAATGGAAACTGTCTTAAGCATGCTAGAACTGATCACATGGTGGAAAGATCATTCAAACACGAATTCTGTGATGCAGCTGCTGATTTGATCCTCCACTTTCTCCCCTGCACCTGCCCCATGTGCAGGGGAATTGCATTAAGCTGCCTCATCACATTAATATTGGCCCCAATCCAACAACATGCCATCGCAGAACATGTTAACATTGGCTATTCTCATTTTGGCCTGGCTTACCTGTAGCACGGGGGGCGGCTTTCTGGGCTGTTGATATAATAGGGAGAATCACCAGGTGCAAAGAAGGGGAATTATAACCCACAGACCCACTGAAAAGCATAGGCTGCAGGCAGGGAGAGTGCTGTGTAGGGGACAGTGGCCGCGGAGTCACTGAGAAAGCAGCGGAGAAGGGGCTTGAAGACATGACAGCCGGCCTGGAGTTGGGATGGAGCAGAATTTGGCATGGCCCTGGGAGAACAAACACTTTTCTTTCTATTCTGATTCCTCTTATTGCACCTTGTTGTTCTCAGCCCAGTCCCTTAAGGACTGGCAGCCTCTGTCTGGTAGCAAAGCTTTCCTCCTCACCCCCACCCCTGTGCCCGTGCTATATGGTCCACGATCCTGACACCCTCAAAACAACCAGGGACGATGCTAGATGACTCAGCATCAGCTAGTTCTGAAATTGTCAAGATCTAATCCTGCTTTGGTGATACTCGACCCAAATCCAAACAGTACAGAGGCTCTCACCCTGCCAACTTAGAAATAAGGCTCCCTCTTTTGGTGCCTTTTTCTTGTTACTTTCGGTTTAAATGTGTGTGTATACACATGTGTGCACACACACTAAAAAGTCAATTTCCTCAAATAAAGTTTTGGTGGTAATAGATGGCCTATGCTAATGAGAGAGGTCTGTTATACTTAACAAGACCAAGAAAACTCGCTTCAATTCAGATGTTGAATACATGCAGGAGAGCAAACCAGAGGATGTCTTTAAATGTGTAAAAAGCAGAATGTAGGAATAAGACTGCACTATCACAATAATCCACATGAACAAGACTGATTGGAGAAAGCAGATACCAGGACAGTGCTGCTCCATTTATTCCTTATCTATGACCCCTGGCCACCACTCCATGACGCCACTCACAATCACACGGGAAGATGGCAATTTCACTGGGACTTGGGGATGTTCTTTTATTATGTTAGTTTGTTCAGACAGATTACAGTAAAATTATGTTTCTTCTGTAGCACAGTCACAGTCTGGCTTACTACATGTGGGCTTTTTCTGTAGCCTTCCTAAAACTATCTGTAGGAAGGGCAATTCCACAGTAGCATAAATGTATTTTAAGTTAAAAAAAAAAAAAAAAAACCTTGGGACTCCTAAATCTTTCTCCCACAGAGAAGAAAGATTTCAGAATGTATGTAATAAGGTCATTGTTAGGATCAGACTAAATTTAGGAACAGAGAGTTTACTGCACAAGATTCAGAGGTTTCAATGGCCAGGGTACAGTTGCAATCCCAGTACTTGGGAGGCAAAAAAGAGCATGAGCCGGACGTGGTGGCACACGCTTGTAATCCCAGCATTCGGGAGGCTGAGATGGGAGGATTGTGGTTCACAGACAGCCTCAGCTATTTAGTGAGGCCCTTTGTGAACTCGGTGAGACCCTGTTTCAAAATAAAGAATAAAAAAAGAGAGCTGGGGGTGTAGCTCGAAGGTAGAATGCCCCTGGGTTCCATTCCTAGTACCACAAAAAAGAGAGAGAGAGAGAGCTGGAGGTATATCTTGGAGGTACAATGCCCCTGGGTCAATCCCCATTACTGCAAAAATAATTAATAATAATAATAATAATAATAATAATAATAATAGAATTGGAGCCGGGCGTGGTGGCGCACACTTGTAATCCCCGCGCTTGGGAGGCAGAGACAGGAGGATCGCGCAGGTTCGAAGCCAGCCATGCGCGCTGGCTTAGGAGACCCTGTTTCCAAATAAAAATGTAAAAATAGGTCTGGGAGTGTAGCCTGGAGGTAGAAGGGCTTCCAGGAACCCAGTACCACCAAAAAAAAAAAAAAAAAGAGCCAGGCATGGTGTCACATGCCTATAATCCCGGTACTTGGGAGGCTACAACAGGAGGATCACAGGTTTGAGGCCAGCCTCAGCAACTCAGTGAGGCCCTCAACAACTTCGTGAGATCTTATTTCAAAGGGGCTTGGGATATAACTCAGAATACCCCTGAGTTCAACTTCCAGCACCTTCCCTCCCCCCCCAAAAAAAAAAATAAATAAATAAATAAAAACCTGAAGACAAGATGCAACATCCCCTAGCAGTGATCCTGGTTCTCCTGAGAGGAGATCAGTAATACATGAAGAAAAGCACCCGCCCTTCAAAAAAAGTGCCCAACGATGCTTGTTGGTCTCTCCACCTCGTTGGCCATTATCATCACTCATGTCCCTGCGGCAGGAGTGGTTCCCATCAAACAGCTAAGGCTGGTTTGCTCGTGAGGAAATGATTTGAATAAGCTGGATACAAGAGCCTTTTGGGTAACCTTACCTTTTCCTTTTTAGCTCCTCCTTTCTCCTTTCTCTACCTTCCCTGAACTCTTAAGTTTTCATCCCCAAACTCTTTTACTTATCAACTTTCAAGTAGTGCCCAGGGGTCCAGAATGGATGACCAAAACAGTAGAAAGTTTTAATGAAAAACATCTATATCAAGTTTCTTTCAATTAAGATGATAAGGGCATGGACAAGTTTGAGGCCAAAGCTGCAGTTTAACACAGTAATGTACAGTGAGGGAACCTTTGGGGTAGAGGTGCCACCTCATTCAGTGGAAACCAGCCCAACAACAGTACTGACCATGGCTGGTTGGGCAGGTGGGGAGGGCTCAGGGATCCATTCCTGCCTTGCATTTTCCCAGCCCATCTGTGAAAAAGTAACTTTAAGAAGAGATTAATTTTGTCTATTCTTAAACTCCCCAATAATAAACAGAATCAGGCGCATATGTTTTATATAGATATCATTTTTTTATCGGGGGGGGGGAGTCATTCATTAGCTTGGCTTCTTCTGTACGACAGTACTTGCAAGATTATCCTTAGAAAGTTTTAAGGAAGACACCTGATGAACTGAATGCCATCCACGCAGACGGGCTCAGCTGTCACTGTGCTGCTCCAGTTACAGTGCAGACCTCTCCCGAGAGGAGCACATGGCCTGGCCTGGCCTGGACACTCATTTCAGTCTCCTCTCCTCCCTCAAACCAAAGCCAAGAACACTGAAACACGCCTGCTATTGGCAGAGGAACACTTAATGTAGTTCTTTGCTTTTCTCTCCTCCATAGTAATCTTTATTTGAAGGCATTGCTGTGCTATTGAACTTTTGAGAGTATATAATAGTAATGCTGTGAAAGATGCATGCATTTTTGTTGATTGTCAGTACACAGTCGTCCATTAAAGCCATGTTCCCTCTGCCAGATATTAAAAGCTATTCACAGATTTTATAGTATTAATGATAAAAATATCCTAGGTATCACAGAAGATAAGAATTAGTATCTATTGGAATTTTCTAATCAGTTAGGTGAGATTCATATCAGTCATTAATTATAAACTTCCATTGAAAAAAGTAACTTACATAGACTGTGAGTACTAACTTGAGTAATAGTGCTAAACTTAATCCAGTTTTTAACAGTAATGAATTTCACATGACTAAAACACAATGTTAAATAACTAGAGGATAATAGCAGAAGAGGAGATCCAGTTTATTAAATAATGACTGTCAATTGAAATTCAAATTGTCGTTTATGGTATCTTCCATGTGAGAGTTCAAAATAAGAAGCATGGTTTCTTGCCTTTAATTACTGAGAATAATTGCACAGTGACATTTCTATATAAATGTCACAGTTAAACAATTCCTATTTAATATATCACAGCTTATCAGCTAATGTTCACAGCAAGGAAGGATTATTAGTAAATTTCACCAGTTCTATTTACTGTTTTATTCATAAAACTAATGTAAGGCCAGACATGGCGGCAGATGCCTATAATCATAGTACTTGGGAGGCTGAGACAAGAGGATTGAAGGTTCGAAGCCAGCCTTAGCAACATAGTGAGACCCTTTTTCAAAATTAGGTTTAAAAAATAAAGGAGTTAGCCAGCCATGGTGGTGCACACTTATAATCCCAGTGTTTGTGAGGCTGGGACAGAAGGATCACAAGTTCATGGGCAGCCTCAGCTACTTAGGCCTTCAGCAACTTAGTGAAACCCTGTTTCAAAATAAAAAGAATTTTAAAAAATAGGGATGGGATGTAGTTTGGAGATAGAATGCCCCTGGCTTCAATCCCTGGTACAGCAAAGAAATAAAAAAGAAAGAGAGAGAGGGAGGAAGAGAGCCAGACTTAGTACTTGGGAGGCTGATATAGGAGCCTCAGAAACTTAGTGAGGACTTTAGCAGCTTAGACCCTATTTCAAAATAAATAATAAATTAGGGCTAGGTATAGCTAGAATATAGCTAGAATGTCCCTGAGTTGAATCCCAGTACCATAATAAATAAATAAATAAATAAATAAATAAATAAATAAATAAATAAGGAGAGGGGGTTAGGAGTACAATGTGGGGGTAGAATGCCCCATGGTTCAATCCACAGTATAAAAAAATAAAACTAAGATAAGTTTTTAGTTCTGATTGATAAATGAAACCACATTTGCATCTTACAAATAAATTGGATTAGTAATTCTAGCTATTTGAGAAGCTGAGGAAGGAGGATCACAAGTTCAAGTACAGCCCAGGCATCTTAGACACCGGGATGTAGCTCTGTGATAAAGCACCTTGGTTAATGAATACATAAATCTCCATGAAAAATAAATTGGATTTTATAGGATTTTTATATCATAACAATTAAAACTCAGTAAATACGTTTGTGTATTGAGCCATTTGATCAGATTTTTTAGTATAAAAGTTCAAAAAGATCACTTAGTCAATTAGCTAATTATTATCCCCTGCTGTAAATATTGTACATGTTTAATTATAACACACAGATACCATGTAGGATGAGTTAGACTGATTCATAGAAGTTTAAAATTCTCTGTACAGTAAGAAGAGTTCCTGGAGATGTGGAAGGTTCTAGATTGAAATAGAAACCAACATTTCTAGATTTTCATCCCTTGGATCCTGCTTCCCTACCTCACATTGGTAGTGGTGTAGAGAAGGCCATGTTCTCTCACCTAAGCTCTGCTGCAGAATGCTGTCACATGGATGTGAGCCCTTGAGTCTTTGTGTAATCTACTCTCTAAGAAATGATTATTCCATTTGTGGATCATCCACCTTTTCCTGCTCTTTTGCGCATTTCATTGCTTCTTGGTGCTCCCACCAAAGGATGAAGTGTAGAATGAGGAGGTAAAATTCAATCTGACATTTGACAAATTTGATACCATAAAAGTAATAGAATTCAGCCAGGCGTGGTGGCGCACGCTTATAATCCCAGCATTCGGGAGGCTAAGACTGGAGCATCACAGTTCGTGGACAGCCTCAGCTACTTAGAATTCCCCAAAATAACACTGCAGATTTTCTGAATTTCAGATATTCTTGCTCAAAGTAATAATTTTATACTCATAACAGAGCTATCTGATCTAGAAAAGATTTCGGTCTAAGAATTAAGAAATAACTGCCTCTCAATCTAAAGGCCTTCATATGTGAACTGGAGAATCACAAGATAAATATTTTAATCTGAAAGGAAGAGACACTCCCTAGCAGAATATGGTCACCCTTTTTAATAGGACAAAAGAGGTAGCTCTTCTCAGCCATGTGTTCTGATGAGTGACAATGCAGTCTAAGGCAAAGAAAGAGAGAGAGAGAGAGAGAGAGCGCGAGAGCGCGCAAGGGAGCGAGCACGCGCTAGCCTGAACCCACAGGGCTCAGTGTAGAGCCCAGGGCTGCCCGACACTACTGGCCTGTGCAGCCTTCCCACTTCTTCTGTGCTGTGCTAGTTGGCAGCCAGGCATCTCTACCTGCACTGAGAAGCTGATGCAGGTATGCAGTAAGACTTGTCAGCTCCACCAAACGAAACATTAGGAGAAGAAAGACCTTATTTAGATCCAGTATCTTTATTTTAACTCTGTTACTCTTCAGATACTAGAAAAAGGAAAAAAACATTCATCCCTCAGTAGGGTAAACTTTCTGAGCCTTAGCAGCCCTGCTCAAGTCAGCTGCAAATGATAGCCGGGCATGGAGGCTAAGACAAGAGTATCAAAGATTTAAAGCCAGCCTTAGCAACTTAAGGCCCTCTCCAACTTAGAGAGACCTCATTCCCAAATGAAAAATAAAACAGGTCTGGGGTATAGCCCAGAGGTAGAGTCCTAGTAGTATACACACACATACACATACACACACATACACACACACACACACACACACACACACACACGCAGCAAGTGAGAACCACAACAGAGATGAGAACAGCCTTATTTTCTGTCCCAGCACCTGAAATATTACTTTTGTAAGCACTTGAACTCCTAGTAAAAACTGCTACAACAGTATAAATATCTGACCATACTCACCTCTAGCATAAAGCAAAATCCAAGATAAAAACAACCCAGAATCTTCTAGTCCTAAGAGGTTTTTTTTCTTTTCTTTTCTTTTTAATTCTACTTAGCTTACTATAGTCAGTGATATTCAACAATACGCCAGCTTTTGAATTCTGAGAACAATGATCTAACCCAAAATTCTCAAAAAAATTTAAATCATCTTGTTTTCTAATACATTGTAAATAATTGAAGTCCAGCCCTGGACTGAGCAGAAGGACACCAAAATTAGCCAAGCAGAGGACAATTCTTAGATTTAGAGCCTACAACGTCAGGAAAAAAGGCTAAAGAAGAAGAAGAAACTTTGAGTAAAAAGCATGTCTGTTCAGATTTTATTTTATACTGTTTGGTAGAGGGAATATAGCTTTTTCTTTTTCTTGAGCCTGCAAAATATGCATGCTCAGCTACTGCCTGAAACAAGTTAACTGGCCTTGCATAGTCATAAAAGAGACGTATGTATCGTTGAGTGATTCATTGCTAACCTAAAGGGCAGCTTTCTGTGATTTTGAACAATCATGCCTTGTTTTTCAGAGGGGGAATGTCTGTTGAAAGTCAGTTAGTGAGCTTACTATTGCTCAGATTTTTCCCATGGGGTCATATTTTATGAGTTGAAGAGGAGGGAGATGGACTAAGAAATCATTTTTTCAGTCCCCGGTTGGTTCTTAGAGAGGATCAGGGTCAACTTGGGCAAAGGAGTTTGTGTCAGCTGAAATAAAGATATAACTTATTGAAATTCCTCAAAATTTAGTTCACAGACTTAAAAATTGGGAGTCCTACTTATAGATCTGTCCAGTTACTCTGATTTCAAAAGGACCATAGCAACTTGTTCCATAGTAGAACAAGCACACAAATGCCATTCCCCTCCTGGAAATCAAAAAAATAAGTGCTTCCCCTACTTCCGCTCAACACTCAGCAACCTCCCCTTCCAATGCAGGTGGTGGTGAATGCCTTGGTGGGCGCCATCCCCTCCATCATGAATGTGCTGCTGGTGTGTCTCATCTTCTGGCTGATTTTCAGCATCATGGGAGTTAACCTGTTTGCGGGAAAGTACCACTACTGCTTTAACGAAACTTCAGAAATCCGATTTGAAATTGAGGATGTGAACAATAAAACTGACTGTGAAAAGCTCATGGAAGGGAACAACACAGAGATCAGATGGAAGAATGTGAAGATCAACTTTGACAATGTCGGGGCAGGATACCTGGCCCTTCTTCAAGTAGTAAGTATTGGCATTTTTTTTTTTAATACTAGGAAATTCAAGCGGCTCACAGAAAGGCCATTTGGTTTCTCCTCAACTCTCCTTCCAGAATCAGGATTACTCACCATGAGACAATGTCGTCTCCCAAACCAGCTGCACGGAGACACCTTTTCTATGTATTCTCTGACTTCCCCAAGATTTCACCCAAAGGGAATCTCTTTGTGCCCAGCAGCAGAGTTCTGCTCAGCAATAAATAAAAATTGCTGTAGTATAATAGAGTGGTAGATCACCTCTCCACAGGTCAAAGTGTGTAATCAAAGAAAAGAGATCAAGAAGATGAGAACATGGATGAGAACACGGACAAAGAAAAGTAAAACTCAAAAGGCGATTTTGATGGAGTAGAATCATCCTGCACAACAGCTATGCTAAAGTTAAAGAATATGGCAGAGCCATAATGCATTTGCAGTTCAACCGGAGAGAGAAAGAAGGCCCAAATTAATGTGTCGTGGTGAGGAGAGATGTATTTTACTATAGATAGGTCTGTTTTGCCTAGTTTCATTCCATCTGCCTAGTTTTCTCTTACCAGTTTTCTGGAGTGTCTGATAAGACAGTTGACACAGTGGAAGCCCATAGGCTTTAGAACCAGACAGGTGTAAGTTTGAGCCACACTCTGATTTTACTGGATATGTATTTGGGGACAAATTACTCAACTTCTCTGACTCTTTGTTTCCTCATTGATTAAATATAGGTAATAATACTTTGCATGGCTGTTAAGAGAATTCATTACATTTTTAAATGTCTTTGTACATTTAAAATGCCTAGCACATGGCAGTGTTCAATTAATGGTAATAGCTAATATGTGTTTCCATAACTATTACTGCCATGTCCACATCATTCAGTGACTGGGAGTATTAAATACGATAATGCAGATGAAGCTCTCCACCTCACCTAACACATAGTGAGCATTCACAGGTAGTTGGAAGCAAGGCTCATAGAATGATGTGTGTCGTATCCCACTGCAAAACTTTTGCTGTTCTATCCCAGTTCAACAAATTGGGCCAACAAATTGAATCTGAATTGGGGCAGCTCTAGAAAACCAATGCGCATTAACCAGCCCATCAGACATTGTACCCAGGTTCCCCACCATATGCAAAACACTGTGCTTGGCAATAGGGCCAGCACATGAAAAAAGACATACTTTCCCAGGCCCCTGCAAAGCTTAGAATGTGGCTGAACAAACAAAGCATAGAGAATATTACATTGGTTGTCCATATTTGTTTCCAAAATCATGTTATATATAGTAGAGTGAAGGAGAATGGGAAAAGAACTGGCAAAGACCCAGCCAGTAGTGCCATTTCCATAGGTCACACACGTATAGATTAGTAAGGGGTTATTTCCAACCTTATTTGTTTGGTTTTTAAATGTAACTGAATTTTTCAAACTCCCACTGCTTATTAAACATGTGTGGGGGGGGGGAGGGAAGGGAGAGGTAGAGGTAGAGGTAGGTACTAGGGATGGAACCCAGCTGGGGGCCTTCTACCTCCGGGCTACACTTTTAGACCCATTTTATATTTTATTTGGAAACAGGGTCTCACTAAGTTGCTGAGAGCCTCACTAAGTAGCTGAGGCTGGCTTCGAACCTGTGTGATTGTCCTGTCTCAGCTTCCCAAGCTCTGGGATTACAAGCATGCGCCACCACACCTGCCTCTTAAACACCTTTTTAAAATAATGATTCCTAGAGCAAGGCATGGTGGCACATGCCTGTAATCTCAGTACTTAGGAGGCTGAGACAGGAAGATTGCAGGTTTATAGCCAGCTTCAGCAACTTAGGCCCTGTTTCAAAATGTAAAAGAAAAAAAAAAAAGATTATTTCAAGCCAGGCATAGTAGCACATTCCTGCAATACCAGTACTTAAAAGGCTGAGACAGGAGAATGGCAGGTTCAAGACCAGAACTTAACAGGAGCCTATTTCAAAATAAAGCCATCATGGTGGTACACTCTTAAAATCCCAGTATTTGGGAAGCTAAGACAGCAGGATCACAGGTTTGAAGCCAGCCTCAGCAACTTAGGAAGGCTCTCAGCAACCTAGTGAGACCCTGTTTACAAATAAGAAATAAAACAGGTCTGGGGTTGTGGCTCAAGGGTAGAATGCCCCCGAGTTCAATCCCCAGTGCCAAATAATAAATAAACAAATAAATGCAGACCCCTCAGTAGAGGGCTCAAACCTAAGTACCTTCCGCAGAGTCTTGCCCCTTGCTCATGAGCATGCATTTGCTGTAGCTTTAGGCAGCCTTCTCAAGCCCATTTTTACAATTTTGTGTGCTAAAGTACTGGTCCACTTACCATTGTCAACATGTTTTTTTGCCAACCTTTGGTGTTATTTTCAGGAACTTACTCAATGTGCTCCCCACCCCCATCCCGGGAGCCATATTAACAAAAGGAAATCCTAAGTCCATATGAGGACGTACCCAACCAAAGTCCCCATGCTGTGTCCTCGAACCTGGCCTTCAGGATCCCTGCCCAGTCCCACCCACCCTTACAGACACAGTCTAATGACTGACTCTGTTTGCCAGGCAACCTTCAAAGGCTGGATGGACATCATGTATGCAGCTGTTGACTCTCGAAAGGTAAGGGTTATCTGGTGAAACAGATACTGCATAGGCGGTGAGAAGGCAAGCTGCATGTTGGGGCTGAGAAAGAAAGGAGGGAGGAATGCCAGAGTCCAAGTTTGTTTGGAATGTGGGTTGCATGCTTTATTGATGGTAGGCCATCTTCCTCCCTTGGTAAGCCCTCACTCTCTTACATTTGCGTCAGATAACTAGACTCTTGGTTTTTACTTGGCCCCAGTGGAGCTGTCTACTCTTTGGTCCTGCCGTGAAATGAGAGGGGCTCCCCGCAGACACTCCTCCCCTCCCCTCCCTAGTGACTTGCATACTCACCACGTGAGCCCCAGCGGAGATGCCTCTCAGTGCAGGAGCTGCCCGCACACGGGAGGCAGGCGGGAGAAGGCTAGGGCTCCCTGCCCCAGCTTGTGCAACAGCTCACGTGTGGCGAGTCGGGCTGGTGGCTTTGGCATGTCTGAACAACCCACCTGATCCCCACACGGGGCCATCGCTCATTCTTTTCTCCTGTCCTTTAACAGCCTGATGAACAGCCTAAGTATGAGGACAACATCTACATGTACATCTACTTTGTCATCTTCATCATCTTCGGCTCCTTCTTCACCTTGAACCTGTTCATTGGTGTCATCATTGATAACTTCAATCAACAAAAGAAAAAGATAGGTCTCCTCCCCTCCATACCAGTGGTCAGAGGTCCCCCAAATGAGAGGCCTCCAGCCCTGCCTGGAGAGAGAAAATGCCCCCCTTTCTCAAAAATCCAAATCATCATCTCACTGTGGCACTGGCGCCAATGTACATTTGCCCCAACCAACTCTTTCTGCTCAGGGCTGGACTTTGCAACATACAGTTTGCTGAAGTTACTAGCAGTCTTTTGTTCTCAAGGCCTACTACTGGCCTTGCCTGTCACCAAAGGGAGAGGGCAGAGAGGGCCTGAAACAGAGCCCTGAAACAGAATGGAAAGAGGCAGGTGCACAGCTGCAGTGAGAGCAGAAATTGCGCAAGCTTGCCGCTCTCCATGATAATCCTGCGCACCACTAGCAAGCGGAATTGACAGGCCACCCTCAGAAAGCTCACCTTCCTGCTTATCCCAGATACTTCTTCCAAAGTAAAATGAAAACATCCCTCTTATCATTCATTTTGTGAGTCAAGTCTGTCCCAAAAGACTCTCTTCTTATACCAGAATTTTCAAACTTTGAATATTATTTAAAATGAATGGGCCATTAGCCAGCACTTAAAAATCCTTTTATTTAAAAAAAAATTAGCCAAGTATGGTGGCACACACCTATAATTCCAGTACTTTGGAGGTTGAGACAGGAGGATCCCAGGTTTAAGAAGTGCCTCAGCAACTTAGCAAGGCCCCAGTAACTCAACAAGACCCTGTTTGAAAATAAAAAATAAAACACAGCTGGGGTGTAACTCAGAGATAGAATGCCCCTGGGTTCAATCCCCAGTAACCCCCCCAAAAAAAAGTTTAAAAAATAGAAAAATGTGCTAGAATTTTATCAGGAAATCAGGCCAGCACAGTGTTATAAGATTGAGATGTGTCTCCTAAGTCCTTGTTCTCAGGTTTTCCCTGCATAGAGGATCTGTAGTTTATTGTTCATCTCCTTTCTACCTAGCCTAGCAAATATCAGAAATCCCATGCTGACCACAGAGACAGCCATCTCAGAATTAGAATAAGTAGCCGGGCGTGGTGGCGCACGCTTGTAATCCCCGCACTTGGAAGGCGGAGACAGGAGGATCACTCTGGTTCGGAGCCAGCTTCTCTGGCTTAAGAGACCCTGTTTCCACATAAAAAAGTTAAAAAATAGGTCTGGGAGTGTAGCCCGTGGGAGTGTATCCTGGAGGTAGAAGGGCTTCCAGGAACCCCAGTGCCACCAAAAAAAAAAAAAAAAAAGAAAGAAAGAAAAGAATTAGAATAAGTATCCAGGTCTGTTTCACTCAGAAACAGCTATCAGCTAAACTGACCTCTGAAAAGGAAAGAAGTAAGTTCCCTTGATACTCAGCACCTGTGAGAGCCAGTTGTAATTGCTATTCTCTTTTTCCCTCCTTTACTTTGGAGGTCAGGACATCTTCATGACTGAGGAACAGAAGAAGTACTACAATGCCATGAAAAAGCTGGGCTCAAAGAAACCACAGAAACCCATTCCCCGCCCCTTGGTGAGTACATTGCACAGGCCAAGGGCATAGGGAGACCCTGTCTGGAAAAATACATTGTGAGGGTTACTAAGCAAGGAAGCAAAAAAAGCTGGGCATAGTGACACACAATTATAATCCCAGTAGTCGGGATGCTGAGACAGGATCGCAAGTTCACAACCAGCCTCAGCTACTTAGGTCCTCTGTGACTGAGACCCTGTTTCAAAATAAAGAATAAGGCGGGGGTGTAGCTTGAAGGTAGATTGTCCCTGGGTTCAAGTCCCAGTACTGCAAAAAAAAAAGAAAAGAAAAGAAAAAAAAGGAATGAAAAGGGTAAGTGATTAGCTGCCCAGTGCCCACTGATCCTCTCCCAGATGCCCCATCGAAAGATTTTAATAGCTGGGCGTAGTGGCGCACGCTTGTCATCTCAGCATTTGGGAGGCTGAGACAGGAGGATTGTGGTTCATGGCCAGCCTCAGCTACCTAGTAAGGCTGTCCACAACTCAGTGAGACCCTGTTTCCAAAAATAAGAATAAAAAAAATAGGGCTTGGGGTGTAGTTCGGAGGTAGAGAGTGGCCCTGGGTTCCATCCCCAGTACCACAAAAAAGAAGAAGAAGAAGAGGAGGAGGAGGAGGAGGAGGAGGAGGAGGAGGAGGAAAGAAGAAGAAGAAGAAGAAGAAGAAGAAGAAGAAGAAGAAGAAGAAGAAGAAGAAGAAGAAGAGGAGGAGGAGGAGGAGGAGGAGGAGGAGGAGGAGGAGGAGGAGGAGGAGGAGAAAAGAAGAAGAAGAAGAAGAAGAGGAGGAGGAGGAAGAAGAAGAAGAAGAAGAGGAAGAGGAAGAAGAAGAGGAAGAGGAAGAGGAAGAAGAAGAAGAAGAAGAAGAAGAAGAAGAAGAAGAAGATGATGATGATGATGATGATGATGATTTGAGTATGTTGGCAAGTGAACTGGGCTAAGGTATGGAGTGTGTTCTCCCTTTGTCCTTGACCTCTCGGAGCCCCCGAGGAACAGAGAATCGGATGCTCACCATATTGCTCTGGCTTGGCCAGAAAGATTTTAAGAGACAACCAAAAACCAACAAAGGAAAATAAGCAGAATGATTCTTTTCCTACTTTTCCTACAAGTTCGAGGTAGGATTTGGTCACTATTTTCTCACCTTCTGTGGCCCACAGGTATGTCTTTGCAGGATGTGTCTAGAAGCTAAAACAGTGCTTCCGGCTGTCTTAGCAGAAGAGGGAGAAAGTAAGAGTCTGATGTCCTGATTTCTTCTCTCAAACTGAGACCTTTTTGTTGTGGGGGGTACTGGGGAATGGAACTCGGGGGCATTCTACCTCCAAGCTACACCCTCAGCCCTATTTTTTATTCTTTATTTTGAAACAGGGTCTCACTGAGTTGCAAGGGGCCTCACTAAGTAGCTGAGGCTGTCCGCGAACCATGATCCTCCTGTCTCAACCTCCCAAATGCTGGATTACAAGCATGCACCTCCATGCCCAGGTTTAAACAAAGCCTTTTTAAAAACAGATTTGGGGCTAAGACTCAGCCTCACACTTTGTTGGTTGTTATTTTCTGATTTCAGAGAAGCAAGATTAGATTTCCAAATGCCTCAAAGTTCCTTATGTAGCATTCATTTAAAGCAACTTTAAAAAACCAACAAACAACCACAACAAGAAGAACAGAAACTTTAAGATTGAATCTTGGGCCAGACATGTTGGCTCACACCTGTAATTCCAGTCTTGGGAGACTGTGATAGGAGAATCACAGGTTTGAAGCCAGCCTCTGCAACTTAGTGAGGCTCTGGGCAATTTAGTGATACCCTATTTCCAAATAAAAATAGAATAGGGCTGGGAGTATAGCTTGGAGGTAGAATGCCCCTGGGTTCCATCCCCAGTATCACACAAAGAATAGTCACCAAGGAGAAATGTTGAGTGGGAAGTGCTAATCCCACTAGGAAACTGGGCATGAGCAATGGGGGCAGATGGCTCTCCTAACACTTGGGTGTCAAGAGAAAAGAGGGAGACCAAGAGGGGAAGCAGGAAGACCGCCAGCAGCATGTGCCAGCAGAAGGTCAGAGTGAAGAGTGGCAGCTTGAGAAAAGCTCTCCAGGGGGTGACGTATGGGAAGCTCCCTATAGAGCAGAGAAAAGAAGTGTTCAGTGTTACAGAAAAGACAGCAGGGACTGCGTGCATGGACAGGCATTGCAGATCTACCTGGAAAGGCTGCCATTAATCCTGTTGTATCTTCTTCCCCTCTCCCCCGCCCTAGAACAAAATCCAAGGTATCGTCTTTGACTTTGTCACTCAACAAGCCTTCGACATTGTAATCATGATGCTCATCTGCCTTAATATGGTGACAATGATGGTGGAGACAGATACGCAGAGCAAGCAGATGGAGAACATTCTCTACTGGATTAATCTGGTCTTTGTCATCTTCTTCACCTGTGAGTGTGTGCTCAAAATGTTTGCCCTGAGGCACTACTACTTTACCATTGGCTGGAACATCTTCGACTTTGTGGTGGTCATCCTATCCATCGTGGGTGAGTAGGGTGGGGGCAGGGGAGGGAGAGGGCCCTGACTGGTCTGGAGGGTGACATTCCTGTGGGCACATCAGATCTCATGGGCCTGAGATGCAGGTGGTAGGTGAGCCCCTAAGTCATCTTAGTCCTGCCTAGCAGGTTACCTGGTCACTGAGTTCACACAGAGCATTCAGAGGAGTGTTGGGTTATAAAGGCTTTGACTCTTAGGGGGGAAAAAAGTTAAGATTTGATTCTTACTTTTAGGGAAATTAAAGTTTAGCAGGGAAGGTAAAAGAAACTTGTCATTAAAACAGAGAGAGAGAGCCAGGTGTGGTGCGCATGCTTGTAATCCCAGCATTCGGGAGGCTGAGACTGGAAGATCATGGTTTGTGGACAGCCTCAGCTACTTAGTGAAGTCCTCTGCAATTTAGTGAGACCCTGTTTCCAAATCAAGAATAAAAAATAGGGCAGGGAGCCGGGTGTGGTGGTGCACGCTTGTAATCCCAGCATTTGGGAGGCTGAGACCGGAGGATCACGGTTCGCTGATATCCTCAGCTACTTAGTGAGGCCCTCTGCAACTTAGTGAGACTTGGTTTCAAAATAAATAATAAAAAATAGGGCAGGGGGTATAGCTCGGAGGTAGAATGCCCCTGGGTTCCATCCCCAGACCCGCAAAAAAAAAAAAAAAAAAAAAAAATAGGGCAGGGGGTGTAGCTCAGAGGTCGAATGCCCCTGGGTTCCATCCCTAGACCTGCAATGATGATGATGATGATGATGATGATGATGATGATGATGATGATGATGAAGAAGAAATATACATATAGGCCTAGAGTGGTGGCTCATGCTTCTTATCCCAGCATTTGGAAGGCTGAGACAGGAGGATTCGGGTTCGTAGATAGCCTCAACTACTTAGTGAGGCCCTTTGCAACTCAGTGAGACCCTGTTTTAAAAAATAAAGAATAAAAAATCGGGCTGGGGTGTAGCTCAGAGGTAGAATGCCCCTGGGTTCCATCCCCAGTACCACAAATATATACACATACATACATATACATATATATTTAAAAATATAAAAACATTGAGAAAGGCATATATGTGTGTATATATACATTTATATATCTTTAGTCAAGCATGGTGGTTCACACCGATGATCCCAGTGCTTGGGGGGATATAACAGGAGGATTTCAGGTTTAAGCCAACCTTAGCAACTTAGTGAGTCCCTGTTTCAAAATAAGGGCATTTTAAATAAGGGCATACAAAACATAAGGGTGTAGCTTGGAAGTGGAATGCACCTGGGTTCACTTTGCAATACCAAAACATTATATATAGCCGGGCGTGGTAGTGCACGCTTGCTTGTAATTTCTACTCTTGGGAGGCTGAAACAGGAGGATCACGAAGGTTCGAAGCCAGCCTCGGGTGGCTTAAGAGACCCTGTTTCCAAATAAAATATAAAATAGGTCTGGGAGTGTAGCCCGGAGGTAGAAGGCCCCTGGGTTCACACACACACACACACACACACACACACACGCGTGTGTGTGTGTGTGTGTGTGTGTAGCTGGAAGTATATATAGCTCCAGTATATGTGTGTGTGTGTGTGTGTGTGTGTGTGTGTGTGTGTGTGTGTAGCTGGAAGTATATATAGCTCCAGTATGTGTGTGTGTGTGTGTGTGTGTTTTTAATCCCCAGTACCACCACAAAAAAGGTGTGTGTGTGTGTGTGTGTGTGTGTGTGTAACTACAATAGAAGTATGAAGCCACATGTGACATAGTGGTGCACATCTGTAATCTCAGCTACTGAGAAGGCCGAGGCAAGGAAGATTACAAGTCCATGGCCAGATACACATTCATTCTTCAAAACTTTATTCAGAAGCCGGGCATGGTGGCGCACGCTTGTAATCCTAGGGCTTGGGAGGCTGAGACAGGAGGATCACACAGGTTTGAAGCCAGCCTCAGCAACTTAGTGAGACCCTGTTTCCAAAAAATATATAAAATGGGTCTGGGAGTATAGCCCAGAGGTGGAAAGCCTCTGGGTTCCACCCCCAGTACCACCAAAAAATAAAAATAAAAATAAAATAATGAAAAATAGGGCTAGAGGTGTAGCTCAGAGGTAGAACACCCCTGAGTTCAACCCCCAGTACCACACACAAAAAAAAACAGTAACTTCCTTCAGAGCTGGGTGTGGTTGGCCACACCTGTAACCCCAGCTGCTTTTCATCTTTGTCTTCTCACCCCCCCTCTCCTTACTCTACCACACTAGCCTCGTAAGCTCAGGAGTGGCTTTTAGCTCAGTGCTTCTAGTTTTCTGAGCTGAAAGCCGTACGTAAATCAGAAACCAATTTAGTAGATAAAATGTCACGGCATTAGTAGGATACAAACACAGGTGAGACCTGCGAATGAGCGGGCCCTTCACTTAGGCTCACGGCGCGTCCTTCAGATTAAATGCCTCCTGTCAGCCCGCGTTCCGTAGTCTTGCCAAGGCCTGGATGGCGAGCAGTGCGCTGAGTGGAGAGAGCACGCCCGCGCCCCCTCCAGCCTCACTCCCAGGCTTTTTTCATCCTCTTTCAAAGATGCTGTGAAGTTGGTGGCATTAGCAAAGTTACTAACACTTCAAAATCAAGGGTAGCCGGGACCTCTCATTCACTGCTGTAAATCTTGTATATTTGATGGCAGTATAGAGAGCAAGTGATAGATCCTCAAAACTGTACACACTCGCATTTGAAAAAACTAGTTGTCTTTGAGTAGGAAACCAGATAAGTGAGGACCCACTCATAAAAAAGAATACCATTCGTTCGTTAAAATGAATAATCTTACATTATTTTAGTACAAATTAGAGAAAACAAATTAGAGATCTAAAGAGATGAATCTAGGAAAACAGATGTACTATACTTTCCTAAACACAGTAGAATGCTATGAATTATTTATGGGTTCCTACATAGTGAAATTGTAATGTGTGATACATACTTGAGGATTGTGGATGCTTCCAGGTATAAAGAGAGAGGGAGCAGATTTGGTAAAATGCTAGCCTCTGCTAAATTTGTATATTTTACATATTATTATTTCATTGTTTTTTCTACTTTTCCATATGTTTTTGATTTTGCTGTTATTGTTTTGCAGTAATGGGTATTGAACACAGGGCCTTGTGCATGCTAGCACTAAACTGCATCCCCAGCTCTTCTTATTTTATTTTGAGACAGAATCTCACTAAGTTGCCCAAGCTGGCTGCAAACTTATGATCCTACTGCCTCAGCCTCCTGAGTAGCTGGGATTACAGGTGTGTATAATCCACACACTTACTTTTCTATATATTTGAAACATGACATTTTTTAATTATGAATTCAGACTGAATAATAAAGCACTCATTCTACAAAGTCCTTTGAACACAAGAGTTCCACAATTCCAGGTAACAAGAAGCAAAGGTCATCTCCAAACTCAGTAACATAACTTCTGCTTTCCTCTCTTAGGAATGTTCCTGGCTGATATCATTGAGAAATACTTTGTTTCCCCAACCCTATTCCGAGTTATCCGATTGGCCCGTATTGGGCGTATCTTGCGTCTGATCAAAGGCGCCAAAGGGATTCGTACCCTCCTCTTTGCCTTAATGATGTCCTTGCCTGCCCTGTTCAACATCGGCCTTCTGCTCTTCCTGGTCATGTTCATCTTCTCCATCTTTGGGATGTCCAATTTTGCATATGTGAAGCATGAGGCTGGCATCGATGACATGTTCAACTTTGAGACATTTGGCAACAGCATGATCTGCCTGTTTCAGATCACAACCTCAGCCGGTTGGGACGGCCTGCTGCTGCCCATCCTGAACCGCCCGCCTGACTGCAGCCTGGATAAGGAACACCCGGGGAGCGGCTTTAAGGGAGACTGTGGGAACCCCTCAGTAGGCATCTTCTTCTTTGTCAGCTACATCATCATCTCTTTCCTCATTGTCGTAAACATGTACATTGCCATCATCTTGGAGAACTTCAGTGTAGCCACTGAAGAAAGCGCAGACCCTCTGAGTGAGGATGACTTTGAGACTTTCTATGAGATCTGGGAGAAGTTTGACCCCGATGCCACCCAATTCATCGAGTACTGCAAGCTGGCAGACTTTGCAGATGCCTTGGAGCATCCTCTCCGGGTGCCCAAGCCCAACACCATTGAGCTCATTGCCATGGATCTGCCGATGGTGAGCGGCGATCGCATCCACTGCTTGGACATCCTTTTTGCCTTCACCAAGCGGGTCCTGGGAGATAGTGGGGAGTTGGACATCCTGCGGCAGCAGATGGAGGAGCGGTTTGTGGCATCCAATCCTTCCAAAGTGTCTTACGAGCCAATCACAACTACACTGCGGCGCAAGCAGGAGGAGGTATCTGCAGTGGTCCTGCAGCGTGCCTACCGGGGACATTTAGCAAGGCGGGGCTTCATCTGCAAAAAGATGACTTCCAATAAGCTTGAGAATGGAGGCACACACCGAGAGAAAAAGGAAAGCACCCCATCCACGGCCTCCCTCCCGTCCTATGACAGTGTAACTAAGCCCGACAAGGAGAAACAGCAGCGGGCAGAGGAAGGAAGAAGGGAAAGAGCCAAAAAACAAAAAGAGGTCAGAGAATCCAAGTGTTAGAGGCGGAAAACAATGAAATACTACTCCGGCTTAACATTTGCAAGTGAAAGATTGTTTACAAACTTCCTGAATATTATCAATGCAGAACAGCTGTGGAGATGCTGTAACCTGAAGATCTATACCAAACGTAGTCTGCTTACCATGTGACACAGTTGCATCTTGAGCAGTGACCTGCCCAGGGCAAAGGACCCTGCTCCCTGGACTCACAGATTTTCTATTGCTTGGGCAGGTGGTTACTGCATGTTCCACATTCAGTCAATGCAACTTAGGACAAAACTAACAGGATACAAAAACAGAGGAGAGGCTGCCGGGACCAGCATATTTCCGTTGCAGCCAAATGGATTTTATTTTTTCATTTTGTTGATTCTCAGAAGCAGAAAGCATCACTTTAAAAGTTTGTTTGTTCATGCAAACTATACTGCATTCTTACATTAGTTAAGCTAAGCAGCAAAAAGAAAAAACACACACACTCACACTTAGCCCATGTCATTTAATTGTCAGTTTCTTTGACATAAACCGCATCTTCTCCACATGGGCTTCACGTGGTTTGGAGATGGGTGGGGGAAACAGTCAGGTTTTTTCAGGCTGAGGAGGACTTACTCAGGCCAATTCCAAACATTGTGCTCGTTCAATGCGTAGAAATGATTTGCATGCTGGCATGCCGTGATCAGAAGTCATGCATGAGATCCATACACCACAGGACACTGCTAATCCTGTCCCCTGCATTGGCTCAGCCTTTGGACAGGACCCAGCCCTGCACCGTTCACTGTATTTGGAGAAAATGGTAAGAGTTCCATACTGGCTGCAATTCTTTATGAGTTCTTAGAAGTCTTTCATACACCTTCTGGGTAGGGAAACATAACCAACCAATTGACCACAACCAACAACAAATAACAAACCCAGTCCAACAAGCAGATGGATCCGTTGTGTATATATGTTTAACAGACATCTCTAACATACAGCCATTGTTGCACATTTTGCAAGATGAACTATTTAATGCTGCTCTGTGTCCAGTACATGGGGAGCCTTTGATCTCGAATGGCTTATACTATTAATGTCACTGTAAAACCAAATCCTAGGGCTAAAAAAGGTTCATTTGTATCTTGCAATATTTATGATGGGTTTAGCCTTCATACTGGAGAAGAGACGCTTATTTGGGAATAGAGGTAGAAGTGCTACTCAAGGTAGCATGTTATCTCTGGGAAGTTTTCTGGAGAACTTCAAACAGCCTTTTGTTGGGGGTTCTAGGGTGCTTATTCATTTAGTGTCATGTCCTTTCGCGGCTTTCTCTGGGCTTGGGTCCATAGGGAGAGGGGTTCAGGGGTTCTGAACTGACTTTCTTCTGCAGAGGGGCTGTCACAAGCTCACACCTGCATGGCTCCTCCTGCCTCCATCACATTTCTCCACTGAGCAGAGCTTCCCTTCCCACCCGCACAGGCTGGGGGAGGGCGGCATCATTGGAGTGTGGCCATGGTCTCTTTCTGTTACTATTAGACTAACAGATACAGATAGAGCTGCCTCTGAACCAAGCCCACTTGGTTTCTTTACCACACTGGTTTTCATAGAAAGTGACTGGATATGAGTCCTTCGGTACGTTCCACCTTCCCCCGGCACCTTCTCTTTCAGCCAGTTTTGCTCCCTGCTTAGCGACCTGCCCGTTGTCATTGGAGGGTGGCTTCTGGGGGAGCGTCATACCTTCCATTCCATCTCCTGCTTTATGGAAGACAGTTCTTAGTCCAAGGCTATCTCATCTGATGACTAGGGTTCAAAGCCAAGATGCTGCAGTTGAATGTTTCAGGAAGTCTAATGAGTGAGGGGAGATTTTAGTATGTGAACCAAATCAAAATAAATTCTTCCTGAACCATACAGTGGGGGGAGGGGAAGACCATAATCAGACACACCAATCTGCCTTGCAGTAGAACCACTTTGGATGTAACTTCACAGTCCACTTGACTCGTTTTGCATAGAACAAACCACAGCAAGTCAGTAAGCAGAGCTTTCTATTCCGTTGGACCATTACAAATTCTGTCCAGCTCTCTTGGCCTGCTTCTGCGGCACCATGTAGGGTTTTATATTACACCCAGTAACAGGTTGGGAAGGCATTTCTTCAGTGCTCACTGTAGGATGAATGTATAGTACCATGTACAGGCTCCATTGTAAACAGCACAAAACAGAAGCTGACATGTGTGGTTATTCTTTTTAAGAGAATTATAAATACTGTAATATATAATTTTATTTTATTGGCATGCCTTTTTGTAAATACAAATTACTAACTTATTAAATAGGAAATGGCTTCTGGCTTATGCCATTGTCATGTTTATTTTTATTTTTTATACTTTTCTTTCTTCTTAGAACTTAGATGCTGTCAGCCAATGTACATCCCCAAACCAGACAGACAGACAAAAAAAAATTTTTTATTGCTAATGGTCTTTTCCAAAACAACAAAAAATATATATTTTTGTTCCAATGTGCAATAAATTCTAACCACTTCTATGCAAGATTTGGCTAAACTGAATTGTTCTTAGGTCTTGAGATGGGCAAAGAGCTCTACAGCCCCGCTAGGTACACCAAGCGCTCATGCTAGTGATGTCATTAAGCTACTAGAGACTATTACTGAGATTTTTCTGAGATCTGACCTTTTCCCTCCCCCAGCTCCTGATCCCACCCAGCAGGCTCGCTCCTCAGTAACACATTGGCCCGCTCCATAGGACAGAAGCCACCTCCGCTCTATCTGAAGTCTCACTTTTTTTTAACTTCTCCCAATTCTTCCCGCTCTCCCCCTCCACTCAGCCACTCACCCACTCTCACCCATCCTGCTCCACACTTCTTTGGTAGTAAATGACACCATCACCAGCAGTTTACACCCGCAGTCAACAGGCATTGAACCGAAAGGATCGGCAGTGACGTTTTCCCACACGTCCTGAGTGGGTGGGTGGCAACGCTTTGCCAAATATTAATGAAGCCAATCAAAAAGCAGCAGCAGCCACAGTATCACTGCACATATATATATATAGATATATAAATATAATATAAATATTTATTTTTTGTAGCCGGGTCCTTGGTGCAGTATTTATACTCCACAATCCACCTTTAAAAAAAAAAAAAAAAAAAAAGGACAAAAAGCAAAAAGATGTGTGATGCTGTTAACTTAAAACGCAGAGCCAAAGCCACGGCGCAGCGGCTGACATGGTTGCTGGTGTGTGAAAAACACTTTCCCTCTCTTTCCTTAACCTCCTTATTGCTTAGGATGAGGAGACTCCATATTTAGAGCAGAGGGGGAGGGCAGGAAGAATTTCCAAGTCAACCTGTTCTTGCCCCTTCCCCAATGAGCCGCTTTGGGCATGGGGAACTGGCTGAGGCAGAGATAAACAGAAAACCCTTTCAAGCCCCTGGAGCCATAATGCCCAGAGGGGTTCTTTTCTTTTTCAACACAAACAATGTAAACTGTAAAAGACCAATAGTGTATTAGTGAATGCATGGAGGCCAACGCTGCCCTAAATGAGAAGTGATTAAAAAAAAAAGTACATCACTACTATAAGCCAAAAGGTAACAAAATAAAAGTGACCCTTTTTACTATACAAGGGAAGCCTGTCTTGGTGTGTGTTTGTTGCTTGACTATCCCAATTTTTGAGTCCTGGGAGGGGTCTGGGAACTGGGAATTTAGCATATTTGGGGAAGTAAGGGGAAAGAAACCAAAGGGTCTTGCAATTCTAGCTAAGCTGAGGTAAGAGAAGAGCTAGGTGGTGACTCTCCCAGACCCTGCATTTGCCCATCGCATGTGGCATTCCCCGTCCCAAGCTGGTGCTTAGAGACCCCTAAAACTCTTCCTCACTCAATCCACATGGCAGAGCCCCTGGAGAGGACCTCAGCCAGCCCAGCTACACTGGCCTTAGTTCTGCCTTTCTCATCAATATTTTTAAAATGATAATATAAGCCTACCCCCGTCCCCCAAAACTAGGACAAGCACGATGCGCACCAGCCTCCGCTCTGCCAGCTAGCACCGGGCCCTGCCCTGCACCGCCCCACAGACAGGCCAGCACATTTGCCCAGGGAGGGGCACCGCCTCTGGGGCGTCCTCTAGCCCGCGTCTCCTGGTCCAGGAACTCTCTCAGGAGGATCTCGAAGTGCCCACAGTAGTCCACTCCAGTAGCTCCACTCTGGAAAGAGATGGCTGGTAGGTCAGCCCCCGTCCTCGGCCCCAGCCTCCAGGCCTGCTGTGGAGGTGAGATCGCCACCATGGGTTATGACTTTGTGACTTGAGTCCTGGGCATCTTCTGTGACGATGCCTCTTTCTTTTCTCAGATGTTGCCCAAAGTTTTGCAAAAAGCTTCGTTCATTTTCAGGTAGCCCCCATCCCCTAAAGAATCAGCTGCAACTAGTCAGCCAGGGGACATCAGGAGAGAAGTCTGGGTTGGGGGTGGGGGCCAAGGTTTGCCGCAGAGTCTGCTGTAGCTCAGCTCTGCGCGTTCTTGGATCCCCCTTCCGAGATTACCAAGACTTCCTTCATTAAAACGCTCCTGAGGTACCCCTACCCGTGCCCCCCACTGCTGTTTGCTGTACATAGAGGCTAAGTGGGGTAGGGTGGGGTGGGCAGGTGTGCACATGCGGTGTGTGTGTGTGTGTGTGTGTGTG